>NC_072473.1:40837661-41437661 GCF_027574615.1 Eptesicus fuscus | reverse complement strand
GAAGAAAGGGGGACTGAAATTAGAGGAACCCTGAGAAATCATGGCCTTAATGACTGGGTAAAGAAGATCCTAGACAGTAAGTAAAGACAATATATCCAGACAGGCCATGTGGTTGGTGTTCCCAAGGCAGAAGGAACATTTCAGGGAGGAAGAAGGCATCTGGGGAGTCAAGTGGCAGAGAAATCAGGGAAGATAAAGATTGGCCACGAGAGTTAGCAACACATTGGTAATTTGTTTATATTCACAAGAAGTTCTAGTTTCCTATGGTATGAGGGGGTGAAAGCCAGGCTGTAGTGGTTTGAAAGGTCAGTGGAGACAGGATAAGATTGTACTTTTAAAGTCAAGGATAAAGATTCTAGTTGCTTACATTATAGCACCATCCTGATCACCAGTATCTGTCTCAACATAATCTAGAAGAGTGGCTTTCAAATTATTTTGATCATTATCTGCTTTAAGAAATACCTTTTACATCATAACCTAGCACATTAACATTTATATAAATGTGAAACAAAGCTATATTAAACTGCATTTACCCTAACCATATAGATACTTTATATAAATGGAATCATATAAAAGCCTTTGTGTCTGTCTTCTTTTACTTATAATATTTTCTAAGTTCCATCCTTTTGATATACAACATTTGTTTATCCATTCACCATTTGATTGGCATTTGTGTTGTTTCCATCATTTGACCATTGTGAATTGAATAATGCTCTTATGAATGTTCATGTACAAGTTTTTATGTGGACATGCTTTCCTTTTCTCCTGGGAGTGGAATTGTTGGCTCAAATATTAACTCTTTGTTTCACTTTTTAAGGAACTGTCAGACTGTTTTCCAAAGTGGCTTCACCATATTATATTCCCACCAGCAGTGTTATGAAGGTTCTAATGTTTCCACAACCTCCCCAACATTTGTTATCTAGCTTTTTTATATGGCCATTCTAGTGGGTGTAGAGTTATAGCTCATTACAAGTAATGCTGTAGTAATATCCTGCATTTGCATTTCCTGCATTTGATTTGCATTTTCCTGATGGTTAATATTGAGCATATTTGCATGTGCTTATTGACCATTTCTTTGGAGAAATGTTATTCAGCTTATTTGCAAAATTTTAAATTTGGTCATTTTGCTTTTTATAAATGAACTGGGGGCCTGGTGCATGAAATTTGTGCACAGAGGGGTGTCCCTCAGCCTGGCCTGCACCCTCTCCAATCAGGGATTGGGCCTAAACCGGCAGTCAGACATCCTTCTCCCAATCCAGGACCACTGGCTCCTAACCACTTGCCTACTTGCCTGCCTGATCACCCCTAACTGCCTCTGCCTGGCAGCCTGATACCCCTAATGGTTCTCCTGCTGGCCTGATTGCCCCCTAACTGCTCCCCTGCCAGCCTGACCGCCCCTTAAGTGAGCCTAGAGCCACTGGGCAGCCTCCATTGGCAGCTTGCCTGAGCCTCGGGCTGGTTCTGGGTGACTGGGAGCCACCATCCCCGGCTTGCCTGAGCTCACAGACACCATCCTCAGCTTGCCTGAGTTTGCAGCAACCATCCGCAGCTTCTCTGAGCCTCGGGCCATCCCTGGGCAGTGGCAGCCGCCAACTGCAGCTTGCCTGAGCCTCAGGCAGCCACTGTGGCTTTGTCCAGAAGGACATCTGGAAGGTACTCTGGAAGGTCGCCCAGTCTAATTTGCATATTACCCTTTTATTAATATAGATTGTAATAGCTCTTTATATATTCTAGACACAAGTCTCTTATGAGATATATAACTTGCAAATATTTTCTTCCATTCCGTGGGTTCTCTTTTCACATGCTTGATAGTGTCCTTTGAAGTACAAAATTTTTAATATTGATGAAGTCCAGCTTACCTATTTTTTTTGTTGCTTATGCTTTTCATGTCATTTCTAAGAAACGATTGTAAAATCAAAAGTCACAAAGATTTACATTTATTCTACCCATTTTGTTAAACCTAGCCACAACAATTAATAGTAATTCTTTAATATAATCAGATATTCAGTCTGTTCAAATTTCCAGTTGTCTCATAAATATCACAAATGTTTATATGTGTGTGCATGCATACACATGCACAAGTTTCACATGAGTCATCCAGTCTCTCCTTTTCCTTCCTATTTATTTGCTTAAGAAGTGGGTTGTTGGTCCTATAGTTTTGTATAATGTGTATTCCAGGATTGCAGTTTAACATATTTTTTCTGTCCTCCATTCTATAAACTGATAATTGGATCTAGAAACTTGATAGAAGTCCGGGTTATTTTTTTTTTTGTCATGAATCATTCATAGGTGATGTTATGAGCCAAAACTTCTATTTATTTATTTATTTTTATTGATTTATTTTAGAGAGAGAAGAATGAAGAGAGTGAGACACTGATTTGTTGTTTCACTTATGTATGCATTCATTGCTTGATACTTGTATGCGCCTTTACTAGAAATCAAACCTGCAACCTTGGTTAGAGCACTGTCCAGATATACCAACGTTGCAGGTTTGATTTCTGGTCAAGCCCATACTTTTAAAGTAGGGACTTCTTTGGGTTTTATTCTATCTTATAGGGCCAGCGGCCACTTTGTATATGACCTGCATTCATTCAGAATTTTCAATAATCTAGTTAAGATGTATGACTGACCCAGCCTCAAAAGATTTCTAAAGAATTGAAAGCAATTTTCATTCCTCTTAGAGTATGTAGTATGGTAGAAGTCCCAGAATTTAATTTCTTTGTCTCTGGCTAATTCAGTTTCTTGACCCGCTCCACCAATATCTATCTGTTCACTTTTACAATGTAAGATTAAGTAGAGCCCTTAGACAAATTTCTGTTTAAGAGAGTCCTGAGTTTTTGAGGGCCTAGGGGATCTATTAAAATGATATTTTTCTGAGGTGAGAGTTCAGAGATTTCACTGAATTATCAGATAGGTCTAAGTCCTCATGTGACAGAAGGTAGATGGAGGCAGAGAGGGGAAAGAAGTTGCACAAAAGCCATACAACAAGCTTCAGGTAGTACTAGGAATAAATCTGAAACTTCTGGTCTCAAGTCCAGGGCTTTTCCCTAGTTCAGGCACAGAGTCACAAACACAGAGCAGGACAGTGATTACAAGTAGATTGGAAGTTTTATGGAGGCTTCCTTTAATACTACCCAGCATGCTGGAAAAGTGCAAGCCACCATCATCTAAAGAAACCAAAATAGGAAAGGAAATCTGACCTGCAACTGTGGATATATCAGAAAAAAGCCAAGTATAATTGGATTTTGGATAATTTGTAGAGTATCCTTGTTTGTTGAGTTTGTATGCCTAATTGAGTTGTCTGTAAAAATTTAGGCAGGGGCCAAAGGCACCTTTGCTTCTTTCTTGTCCAGGCTCCAAACAAAGTGGCTGCTAAGGCATGGCTCCTCCCCATCTACCTATCCCATTTAAAAAATTTGTTTTCCCTCTTCCCCATCCTTTTTCTTTCCTTAGTGCAACCCTTCTCTAATGTTACCCCCTATCTCTTCTTCCTCCTTCCCGTCTTTCTTTCTCTTTTTCCCTTGTTCCACAGGGTCTTCCCCGTATTTCCTCCTCCTTCCTCCCTCCTGCCACATCCTATCCCATCTACTCCTTTCTTCTTTCCAAGTCCTTTTCCGCCCCTCCACTCTCTCTCCCTACATCCCCTCAATCCACTCAGAATAAGCTCTCCACCCCCACACCGGAACCTAGGCTGGTGGCTCCTGAGAATGGAGCAAGACTGCTTGAGATGCCTTGAGCCCTCCAATTGGTTTTATCCGCTAGCACGCCAGCCTAAGTTCCGCCCCCAGCGAAAAACCATGCTGCTATAGCACCTGCCATTGGCCGGCGGGCCTGTCAACGGCTGGTGCTGCGCCTCACGCAGGCGTCTGAAGGCGCTTGGTGAATAAAAACTCAGCCTACAAGCTGGGGGCTGGGGGAAGGAGAGGGAGAGAGCCAGCAGGCAGGATTGTAAGGTGTGGCTGGCAACCAGGAGCCCCACGAAGAGAGCTAGCAAGCGTAGGAAAGCAAGCGAACTAGAGGGAGTAGGGGAGACCGAGACTGACCGGTAGCCAGGCAGGCGGACGGACACACGCCGGACAGACAGACTGAGCAGGCGCTGGAGAACCTCGCACTGGTTCCTCCCGCCTTTCCCTTTGAAAGCCAGGATTTTGCCTTTTCCGTGGCGCCCGAGAGAGAATGCTGGACTCTGCCGACTTCAGCGCAAGCTAAGATTTCTCAGCTAGGGAAGAAAAATCAGCTCAATCCTGAGGAGGGGTGAAACAGGCTCCCCTCTTTCCCCTCCCCCTCCCCCCATACCAAACTCGGGCACCAAACCCAACCCTTCCCTAACCATCCGACTTCCTCCTTTCCTTTCTAGAATGGTGGCTGTATGGACAGTCTGACAGAACAGAGACTGACATCTCCCAATCTGCCGGCCCCCCACCTGGAACACTACAGTGTTCTGCATTGCACCATGACCCTGGATGTGCAAACTGTAGTCGTTTTTGCCGTAATTGTAGTCCTCCTGCTTGTCAATGTCATACTCATGTTTTTCCTGGGAACGCGCTGAATGGAGTCCAGCCATCTGAACTGTTGCTAACTCTCGATTTGATTTCATCCAGAGAACCACCGAGAAAAAAAAAAATCAAGAGAGACAGTCAGAGACAGGGAAAGAGAGGGAGAGAAAGAACAAGCTTTCTTACTCAGGGGGGAAAACGTTTTGAGCTTCAACATGGCCTCGCTGTGATATGTATGACGTTGGTATATTATCTCTCCCTAAATCTTTTGTCGTGTCTTGTCTTTTAAGTATGCCTGTGAGTGTAGTTGCTTATTGCTTGAGTAAAATTGTTGATAAAGAAATGCTTTCTATTTAAGTGTGCATGTGTGTATGTGTGTGTGTGCATTCTCCATTTATGTGACGTTCACGGAACAAGCTCTGCATCCTTAAACAGTGGCTTTGGCTGTTGGTGGTGTCTTGTCAACTCATTTTCTTGAAAACTATTTTTAAATTCCATGAGGGAATTTTAGTCAAAATTTCTGTCTTGCTATCAGGACTGTATTTGGATTTGTTTGGGGTTAAAGGGGGCTTGTTGGAAGAGCATGATGAATTTTTGACATCTTAGGAAAGACAGTCTTGCACTGGATGTTTAGAAGAAAAAAATGATGGAATGAATGAATTTAGGGAAATGATTCTATAGTTTCTAATAGAAGGGAGAATTTGAGAAGTGATGTGGTGGGGTGCATTGAGCTGGCAGTTGGTGACTCTGTCCTTTGAATTTCAATTTGCTGTCAAGGGTTCACAGTTTCCAATTTGGAAAGACGCCACCTTTAAAACATTTCTTAAAGCATTAAATATCAATTTTTTGGAATTATGGTATGGGATGTAAAAGCATTACCTGACCGTTATGAATTGGTAAGAGAAGACACTGGTGAGCTTTTATTGGGTTTCTTTTCCCAAAGACTAGCCCTGGATTTGAATTTGGGGATATTCTCTGTATGTCCTCAAAAAACAAACAAACAAAAAACAATAACAACAAGAAAAGCCAGCTCTTTACCCACCTTGGGAATAATAGTATTTGGATATGCCTCTTTCAGGTTATCTCACTTACAATGATGTGCTTGAACTACATTTTAAATAGAACTTGCTCTAGTGCTAATGAGAAAGTGGTGGTTTTTGTTTGCCTACTTGTTTGTTCTTTAAGACCAGAAGTATCTCTAATTAAAATATTTCCATAACAATGAAAGTATGTATCTTACTAAGTAGAGTTTTGAGCATCAGTAACCCATTCCCCTCCCCCCAAAGTCTGGATGGAATGGGGTATGAGTGGGGAAACCATGAGCTAGAAACATTCTAATTTGCCATATATTTGCATATTTGTATCAATGGTGATGGTGGTGGTGGTTGCTGTTATTATTGCTATTATTATTTTTATATTTCTGTTTCTGCTGAGAAAGCTTTTGGCAAAGCCAGGAAAAAGATGTCTCTGACGCCAATGTGCATACTTGTTTTCCTCCCTTCTCCTACCTGCTGATGTAGGCAAGTCTTCCTCATTCCCTTGCTTACCTGACTAGAAATAGTGCCATTTCTGGCTCATGTAGCAATGAATCAGGGCGCATACACATCCACACACATGTTCCTCCTACACCCATGTGGGCAGCTGCTCATGTGTGATGTGCAAATCTGCTGGAATTGTGCTTTCAAGTTCCATGTTTTGTTGTTTAATCTCTTGTGAACTGATTATGAAAGGATATGGGCTATGAAGGGGGCTCTTGAGGTTATCCTGACCTCAGAACCCAGAGAGTTTTATTTAATGGCATCAGAAGAGGTTTTGAGTCTTGAGGTCTGCTCTCTTTGGCTTGGTGTGGGCGAGAAGCTGACTTTTTAATTTGATTCGTACCATGGTATGAGCATGATCTAGACAGTTTGCTGGCACTCCTTTGTGGGGGCCCCCTGAGTTGAACTGAGAACTTGTTTCTTTGCAATGAGAATCTAGTGAGATGGCCCTCCCCCCTAGCTCTAGTGGTATCTAAAGTAAGTTTATATTTTGACTGGGCACTTTGTTCTAAGACAATATTGAAGAGTGAGGAAAGGCTCTAGGCTGGGCACTGAAGACCTTGGTTTTCTCTGTTCAGTGGCTGTTTGACCTTGGGCAATTTTTTTTCCTTCTCAGTGGGTTTGGGGTTCCCTGTAATATTGGCATTTGGGGATGGTTACACTAAGTGACCTCCAAGTTTTTGCATTCTGTGCTTTTTGGTTCCCATAGACACTTGAAATCAGAGGGGGTGAACTGTAAAGACAAATGAAAAGGAAAACAAAATTTTAATCAAAGGATAATAGAAGGTGGGAGGAAGAAATAGCTGGTTGCTGGTATCTAGAGAAAATTTAAGTTTCACCTAAGAGATTTTTTTCACCTAACTATGTGAGAAAGCCACTACAACAATGGAATTTTTTTCTTTTTCTTTTCCCCTGAAGGGAGAAGGGTTCTCTCTAAAGCTGGTCTTTGAGCCAGGTTTATGACAAAGTAGTGTCATGAAATGCCACAGCCTTCAGGACTGGGTGCCTAACAGGCCCTTGGCAGAAATCCTGTGGGAATGTATGTGTATAGGTTGTGTGATAGTATGTTCATGGGTATGTGTGCATACCCTTGTGTGTGTGTGTGGGGGGGGGCGGTGTACCTTCATGAATGTGGATGGAGGTTGCTTGTGCAAGGAATGAGGAAAAACAAAAGGGCATGCATTGAGTTCCACAGTTCTGAATGGCCTCCTTGTATAGGATGGATGGGTGTTCCCCCTGCCAGTCTTCCCACCAACCCCCACAACCCCTCAGACTAAAGGGGTAGCTTGAATGAGCCCTTCCATCAGTAATTTAACTGGCAAAATCGGTAAGCATTTTTCAGATTAATTTATCTCTAGGCAAATAAGGGAATGTTGCTAACCAGATGGCAGGCCACCCTAGAGTAGCTAGTTTGAGGAGTAGAAAACCAAAGTTGGCAGTGTGACTTTTTACTTCTGTGAATCCTAAAGGTTTGGCATTTTTCATTCAGACTTGTGAGGGTATGCAAAAAGAGAAGAGTGGGAGAAAATGAAAAATGCAGCCAGAGGAATGGAATCCTCTGCATTTTGACTTTTTTTCCTTCCCTTTCCTGCCTCTTTTCTTTATCTTCCCCATTCTCCTTTTGTTCCCTCCCCTGATACATCTGTCAGTGGGTAGATAAGAAAGAAAAGAGGGCTTTTTCTCTCTGATTTGTCCTAAAATTTCCCAATACAGTTCCTCTTTTCTTTTCCCCCTCTCTAAACCCTTTGGGTAGAGGATTCCTTTTGCTACTAGGAGGGGCAAAATTCCAGCTCAGGAATTTTGGCTTTCATCTCCCTACCGGGGGATTCAAGAAAATACCCTCAGCCGGTATCCTAGCAACCACTGCATCACAGCTCCTGCTGAGCTCCAGATCTCCCTTTAAATGTCCAGGCACCAGGCCTTTGGAGAAAGGGGGCTTGAGCCCAAATGTACTTGGAGAGATGCTTTGGGAGAGAAGACAAAGAGCAAGATACTCACTGCCTGTCTAGAAAACACATGCACAGAAGGCATTCTGAGCTTAGCCTTCTCCCAGCCATGGTAGTTGTTTATTGGAATGCTCCTGGATTCAACTCCCTTTGAGTTACTTCCTTCTCCTTAAGATTAACTGAGCCATATCACAGCCCAACTTTAGTGCAAGGAGGTCTGTAGGCCCTGAAAAAAAATGTTTTTTCACCCTGATTTTTGGCTGAGACAGGGAAGAGGTGAAGTGATAGTGTAGTAGAAACAAACTGAGAGTGCTTTTCCCTATCGAGACAGCCTCTATTTATTATCAGAACCTGCAACATCTACTTGCACAGTGTTCCCCAGTGTTGTTTGTGGCTTAGGGAACCTAGTTCAGCTACAGTATGAAATTTGGGGGCAATTGTTTTTATGTTATTGGTCTATGAATAGTTTATTTTACTGGGAAGGTAAGACAAATTGGGAAGGCCAGTTTAATTGTGGGGCTGGCAACCAGGGTTTGGGCCCTGGCTGAGATTTGCTCATCACTTGTATGTGTGTGATTAAGTGGCTAGGGAGCTGAGTGACTGTAGCGAGCCAGCAAGTAAAGTGCTCTTATGCCCTGTGGTGAAGCCCAGATTGAGAGTGCTTGACTGTGATTGGAGGGCACACTTTCACAGCCATAGGGATGGTGCCAAATCATGTCCTCCTCCTAGCCTTTGTCTGCCATCTTGGCCTCTGCTCCCCTTGGCCTGTGGAGTGCTTACTCTGGACAGGGACACAATTGGGAATTGAGCCTATTATCCCAAAATAACTGCCTCCTCAGAAGACTTCTCACAAAGCATCTGGATCCAGCCCCAGTGGCTTTGCCCCAAGAAGTGGGAAGGAGACAGAGAATCTTAGACTCTCTAGCTCTTATTTCTATCTCTGCAACTTGTTCTAGGCCAACTGAGTCTCCTGCTTTCCAAGAATCCTTGATCGAAGCTTAGTTCATCTGATATCTGCAGAGAGTGTCTCCTGTCACTAGGTGTGTCTACCTCTCAATAGTATTTAGCTTATTGTGCTTTACCCTTGCACAAAAGTATGAAGTTGAAAAACTAGAAGGGGGAAGGGCCTAGAGGAGAGAGAAAGCTCGAGAAATGTTCCAGTAATGGCAATCCCTTGTCAGTGCATGGGCCTAAAGAGTTTACAAAGAATTTTCTCTTTCTAATTTTCAGTGTCACATCAGCCTTGTGAAATATGTAGGGCTGGTTTTATAGATGAGGAAAGTAAAGGTCAGAGAGATTGGTAGGATGGAGTGAGTCTGCTTTTCAAAAGCGGGGGGCGGGGGGGAGAGTCAGAATTGATCATTCCCAGCTAGTGTGAAGCTGAATGCAATCAGGTGGAGAGAGAGGTATGTAAGTCTTCCCTGAAGTCATACTAGCTTCCTCAGCTACTTGCTTAAATTTTTAGTGTTTTTAATACCTTTCATTTGTATAGCAGTTTTTGCACAAAATTATTTAAGAAAACGCTGCCTTTTATCTTGAATATACATCAGAGTTCCCTTTAGTCTTATGAAAACTTTGAGATCTTCAAGGAGAAAAGGAGTGTGAATTGGTGGAGCCTAAAATAAAGAATGTTTTGAAGGAACTGAAGTTTTCATACAATTGTTCTTCCTTTTGAAGCACTCTTATATTTATATATTTCATTAAAAATGTGCTTCCCATAATGGATCATGATATTCCAGGTGTGACCTGATCAGGATCAAGTACAAAGGGACTTTGATTCGTCTATGAATTATCTAATAATGCAGCCTTGTACTGGTTCTAACCCTCACTGAATATTCCGATTGGTTGGAGAGTTTTTTAACTACCCATACCAGGTCCCTACTCAGAGATTCTGACTTAATTGGCATGGGGTAGATCCCCAGCAACTTTTTAAATAATTTTGAAATTTAAGACTACACAAGGTGATAAATGTGCTGCCAAAATTAAAAGCCATTGTATTAGTCTTTTGGGTTATAGGCTCAAACACTTTGCTGTCTAGTCCAGTCCTCTATTTTCTCATGAAAGTGGCCTTTTCAACCAAACTTGTTAAATTTTATTTTGTTTGTTTGGTCCATTATTCTCATTTTTTCTATGGATTTTAAAATTTTTCTTTATACTGTGCAACAAATTAACAGTCCCTTCTAACACTGTATCAGTGAAACTTTATTTTATTTGGTTGGCCCATTTTAGCTTTTTTTTTGGAGAGGGGTTAATTATTTTTTCTTTATGCCATGACACAGATTGGCACTCTTCTAGCATTGCATCTATCAAAAACTGAATAAGTATCATTCAAGTTGATGATTCAAATAAATGTTCAATATGATGGATATTTGTTCCTCTAACATCTCACCAGATTCCCTCTTTTGGAGTTGGAGCCCATTAATTTTTGTATATGCCTGGTCAATCAGTGCAGAATACATTGAGGCTCTACCATCATCTATCCTACCAATGTGTTAATGAGGATAATGTGCCATGATAGACTTGTATGCTTTGTAGACATCAAGATGTATGTTAGGTTCATAGTAATCGCCTATCAAGCCAACGACCAAGGAGTATGAGTCACTTGGTATATTACTCCTGGTAAATCCTGTTGGAGGCTCTAGGATTCCCTGTTTTCTTTCAGTACCCACAAACTGTATGTTTCCTAACTGGGTCCAGAATTTGCCTGAGGGTCAATGCTACAACTGTAGATTCTGTGTATCACTTTGATCCCCTCTTTTGGAAAGCAGAGCAGCATAAATGTAGCTTTAAAACAGAATATATTTTGTTTTCAAAGAGTTCAGTAAACTCTTTATGCATGTTTTTCTTGGTTGGCTGAATTGTTTTAATTAACCCACTGGTTCTCAGTCCTATCTGCACAGTGGAATCACCTGGGGATTTAACAAGACTAACAACAATTCTTAAAATCTCCGAGGGAGATGTGATTGTATTGGTCATAGTGAGGCCCTGTCATAAATATTTTTTAAAAGCTCCCTGAGGTGGAAGGAATGTTTAGCCTGAGATGAGAATGACTGCTATATTCAGAGGAAATGCCAGCTCAGCCTGAACCTGGCTTACTGCACACGTGAATAGGCAGGTTTCACAGATCATAACATTTTATTCTAGGACTGTGGGGGCCTTGACAAATGCTAGGGGCTTGTGCCCACCTTAAAAAAGAGGACTCAACCATTGACAGTAAGTAGTCTTGGGACCTATTTGGACTTAAAAGTATTAGCTGTGAGTAGCTTTGAACCCTTCAGGAAAAAAATCACTTCCTATACTAGTGGGAAAATTTTTGTTTATTCACTGAGTGACTTTGGGTAAACTACTTCTTCCCAATGAAATTTGGTTTCCTCATCTGTAAAATAAGGTTAGGTGAATTAGAGAGCTTCAAAGATTTCTTCTTGCTCTAATGATCTGTGATTACTTTGTGATTAATACTGATGTTCAAAATGATTAAAAATATTATTATTTAAAGCGAGCAGGTAATCTGAAGATTAATTTTAACAGGATTGGAATGTATAGGGTGATTGGGGGGTAATAGAATTTTCTTCCTAATTATATTTGGCTTAAGTTTCTTCTAGAACAATTGAACTGTAGGTTGTATTCATTGAGCACACACTGGTTGCCAGCAGGGAAGGGAGCCCTACAGTGAGTTGAGTGGCAGGGGAATGCCATTTTGGGATTTAGCATTTGTTAAAGAAACGTATCTCATGGATAACTGAGACTTGACTCTTATAGATAAAACACTAGCCTCATAGATCTGGGAAAGCCTAGTAGGGCTGCTTTGACAGCCCAGAACCCCTTTCTGCAGTATTTTAAGTAGCTATTCATTTAGTTAATACTACTACTACTGTTGATTAGAATTTCAACAAATAAAGTTCCTTAGTTATTTCATTGAATCCTCCCCCAAACTGGAATTAGTTGAGGAAACTGAGGTTGCACACAGTCAGGAAATGGTAGTACCTAGGCCTCTTGATACCACACCCTTCAGTTCTTCCAGTGTAGTCTGTATAGTCAACTCTGGTCATAATATGGTCATGACTTTTTCAGGATTATAGGAGTTCCATTGACATAGAGCAGAACTCAGGAGGAAACATTGAAAAAAGGAACAAAGGGGAAACCTAGAGTAAAAGGAAATGTTAAGGGAGGGATGTATATAAGGTCAGTTCTTTCTTGTTCTTATCACACTTCTGTGCTAGTTTCAGGCCCCTGGAAGGAGTTGGGCATTTCGTTTTTGAGCATCAAGGTCAAGAGTTGATAGCACAGAAGAGGGAAAGTTGTATCTATATGGCCAAGGGACTGCATATAGAAGGCAGACTTTCAGTAGAAGGAAAAGCACTGGAAATTGTCTTGGGACCCCTGGGAGCAAGCTGTTGTCCTGTCAGAACTTGATCAAGGGCCTTCCTCACTGGGACTCAGTTTCCACGTCACTAACATGAGCTGTGGATTCAATAGAAGAACCATGTTCTTAAGTGAAATTTGGGCCAGAAACTTCTATATAAAACAGGAAAAAGCAGAAGTTGTCCAATTGAAATGGGCCTGGGACAGACGAAGATGACAGTGTCTAGAGTTCCAGGCAACCATCTTACCAATGCAAGTTACTAGGGGACTTGGAATTAGGAGAGTGCCCAACTCAGTCAGACCACTTGGAGAATAGGACAGCCTTGGGTAGGAGAGAGGGGCTTTCATTTAAGTGGCCAGAATTAACAGAGAATCACATAAGGGCAGAGATTAGAGCACTTTGGAGATCTGCAACATGCCTTTCCCCTTCCTATTTTACAAATGAGAAAAATAAGACAGTGAAGGGAAAGGCACTTGTCTGAGGTTTAGTCATAGGCCTGGGATCCTGACTCCTCAAATCAAGCCCTTGCCCCCTGTAATCTGCTACTTCTGTTATAAGGTACTGGATCTATGTCCCATTGGCTGGATCAGAAACCTGAATGCTCTCAGGTTTGGTTGGAGAAAGTGAGCTGACAGAGAAGCTGGGAAAAAATGAGTATTATGTAACCTCCTGGAGGGGAGCAGGCCTGTCAGCAACGCTTGGGGTGCCAGGCATTGAGATGGGAGTGGAGAAGCACAGAATCTTCTGCAGACTATATTTGTTCTTCTGAGTCAGGGAGGCCTGGATGCAGTCCTGTGCTGCAAGGCCATCGACGAGCTGGGCCCAGAGGAGGCCAGCACTGAGCATCCATAGACAGCTTTGGGAAAGGTTCTGGCAGCTCTGATCTTTCTGCCTGCCTGCCTTCATTAGATTAGGGGAAACCATGCACCTCCCTGCCCATCTGGCTGCAGCAAAGATGTGCTAAGAGCCCCACCCCCTCAGAGTGTGGTGCCTAAAGGCAGCAGCTACTTTTAGCTGTACCTCCCACAGCCGCTCCTCTGCTCACTCACTTCTCCCTCCTCTCTCCATGAACCCCGCTGGTTTGCAGGAAGTCTGGGCAGTGGGTGTTTTGGCATTGGGAAGGAGGCACTGGGAGTCAGGCGTCCCTCAGAGAGGTTCTGATAGGCCTGGTATGGTGAGAGGGTTCAGAACAAAGGCAAAATGATGACACTGCTTTGTGCTTTGGGCCCAAGGCAGTGGGAGGATTTATTAATTTCCTCTGAACCTTGCAACTGGCTGAGATGATTTTCTTGAGAATACAGGTTGAACTGTACAGGAGGGCTCAGGAAGATTTATTGGACAGAACATGCATAGATAGTTTCTCTACCTGAATTTAGAGAAAAGCAAATGGAGCTAGTGGATGCTCACTTGATTCTCCCTTGATTCTTGGCAGTCCCTCTTGAACATTGTCTTACACTTTGCACTGGACTTTACATGGTCTCACTTGATCTTCTCTGTGGCCCTGTAAAGTAGGTGAGACAGGATTATCTTCGTTTTATTTATTTTATTTATTTTTAAATATATTTTTATTTTAGAGAGGAAGGGAGAGGGATAGAGAGATAGAAACATCAATGATGAGAGAGAACCTTTAATCGGCTGTCTCCTGTATGCCCCCTACTGGGGATTAAGCCTGCAAACCTGACATGTGCCCTTGACTAGAATTGAACCTGGAACCCTTCAGTCCACAGGCCAATGCTCTATTCACTGAGCCAAACCAGTTAGGGCTATCTTCATTTTATAGATGAGAAAAATGAGACTCAAAAACTTGTTGTCATACAGTGTTTGATATTGGATCAAACTCTGGAAGTTATTGTGCCCTTTAAGGTTATTCCAGACAATTATATCTTCTAGAAAAGGGGTGTTACAGCTATCCTGAGTTTAATTCCCTCATTGTAAAAACTGGAGAACTTGGCACAGACAGAAAAAGGACTCTTCCATGAAAACACAATGTGTCAAGCTTCTTTTGTCTTTCAAGGGTGGCGAGGGAAACCTATATGGTATGATGAAAACCAAAGGGTCTCTGAGCTAGTAGTTTGTCATTTTTTAGCTCTGTGACCTTGGACAAGTCACTTAGCCTTTCTGAATTGGTTTTCTGTTAATTGGGGCTGATGATCTGTGACAATTTTCTGAGGCAAAAGTCTCTGGGTGACTGCTATAGTTGAAAGGCCAACACTTGGTAAGAGCTCCATTAAGGTTTTGTTAGTGAAAGATATACACATGAAAAAATCAGGGCTGCAAATATAAACTTAGTCACTAGATGACCTTGAACAAATCCCATTGTCTTTGTGCTTTATTTCTCTCTATCACATCATGGAGTACTCTTTTACTTCCCTCCCTTGGAAGGGTAGAAACTCTATGACCCAGCTCATGTCCTCTGTTCTTTGTGGGAAGATAAGGTTTTTCTTATAAGAAGCTTTCTTTTATTTGCCCACAGCTCCATCCCCCCACCTGGCCACAAATATGATGCTATGAATAACAGACTAGCTTTCTCTCTCCCTATCTCATGCAAAGCTAAAATTGAAATTTAGAAGAAAACTAAAGTGAATTGTGTTTTTATTTAGTGCCTTCTCAAGTCCATAAAGCCATAACCACCTAGGAACTTGATAATTAAAGTCTCATTATTTGGCCTCTAGTTTTTTGGCTAAGATTTGTGATGATCATTACTGGATTTTCCTGATATGATTAAGAGTTGTGTTAGAAATAACAGGCTCTTAACAGATGACCTACTTAGAACAAATATACACTCTTCACCTTTATCTGCATCATTTTGTTTGGAAATTTCTCATTACTACTAGGGCAAGGTGAAAAAATAAGAACTATTGTATAGTCTTACTACCACATTGGTTTTTCCACCACAATTTTATGAAGTACTCAGACCAGGATTATTCTCCCCATTTTATGGCTAAGGAAATGAAAACGTAGAGATTTACTTTGATTGACTGAGATTCAGTGCTGACTTTTAAAAGCAGTTGTGTACTAACTAGGAAGAGCATAGTACAGATAACTGTTGTCAACCAACCCATACTATGTGGCCTTAGGCAAGGAGTTTGTTTTAAAGATGCCTTTGCACTTTGCTTCTAATTAGGTTGTGTTATAAAAGTTAGTCAAGAGAGCAGGGAAAACTAGGCAGATGCCATTAGATAACTTTGGTTAGGCTGGCATTAAACCACTAATTGGCAATTCATATACATCTATTTGACCTATGCTAAGTCCACCCAGATATTATATCATCCAAGGATGCATAACAGACCTTTCCAAATGCGGAAGAGTGGCCCTCGATTATATGTCCCTTCATGCCCTTTTTGGAGGTTTCTCTTTATAGGTTTATCTGGTCCTGTTCTTAAAGACTAGGCTTTGAGCCTAAAAGCTGACTCATTACCATCACTAGTTCCTACAGTCATCCCAAAAGATGGGGGAAAATGCTTTGGATCAATCCTATCTAATTTTGCCTGAACTTTGGTGAAGATTGTATGTCTTTGAGACTTTATCCCTTTTACTCTAAGTGGTTCAGGCCACTGGAAAAAATGAGTATGGAATGGCAGGGTTAGGGAGTCAACCAGTAGCTTGCCCAAGGCTAGAGGGGGCTTAGTTAAAATATGACATCTGTAGGTACTATTCCACATGCACTATCTGTGGACTGTCTTTTTTTTTTTTTTTTTTTTGTGAGGGTTGTGTGAGGGACTAGAGTTAGTGCATGGTGAGAAACTCTATAGATGAGAATGAGAAAGAGCCTTATATTTAAGATAATTGAACCCACTTTATCACAGTACTGCTAAGGAAACTGAGGGCTAGGGAGAAGCAAAAACTTGCCCAAAGTCTCACAATCCTGTCCTGTCTCTCTTTTCAGCTCCTAGCTGTTAGACTTCATAGTTATGAGGCCCCTTGTATAAATGGAGTGGTGACTAGGCCTCTTAGGAAAAGCATCTATGGCCACCACATTCAGGAAGTGACAGAGATGAACTTTGAACCCAGGTCCTTTGATCTGGTTAGGAGCAGATAGACTTGGGTGTCTTAGAGGAAAGTTGTTAGGGAAAAAAATTGTTGGAGAGGAAAATTGGTTCAGCCTTGCTGTCTATCCATGTCCTTCACCCATACCCACACACACACACACACTATAGGTCACATGTGATGCACACTTTCACACACTCAGACACATGTACGGTGTGTTTGGTATGCACATGGGACAACACTTGTGGGGTTTACTTTTACATTAACACACTTGGAGTGCACACATTCAGTTAACCATGAGGCATACTCACACTTATCACATACTCAACATAGGCAGGGCACACACAGAGACAGATGAGGTAGGCTTATGCAAATTTGTGTGCATTTAAGGCACAACAGCATACCCATAGGGCACATATACATAGTACACATACATGTGGGGCACTCTGAGATACACACTCTGTTACACCCTGGACTCATACTCCTATCCCTGAGATACACCTCCTAAGGGCTTACATGGACAAATAACCCTCCCCCCATGAAACACATTTGAACACATCTATGGGACACACTCACAGAAACACACTGATGCAGAACACATCCTACCCCTAGGGCTGTCCATCTGTCTCAATCTTCCAAGTGGGCACAACAGGGCACTGGACCCATCTGGTGGGCCTCTGTCAGTTTGCTCTGACTCCCCCTTCCCTTATCTTTGAAATCAGGACTCAGAGGGCAGTGAATTCAGGAGTAAATAAATATGCAAGGTGGCATGTGTTATAGCAGGCTCCACAAAGCAAGTAAAACTTAGAACCAAGTATTCAGATGTCGAGTTAACAGGCAGATGGAGAAAAATGAGAAAGATAAATTGACACTGATCAATGTAGAAAACTTGAGGCTGCTCCTGAACCCCTTAATCCATTACAAACCATTATGGAATGATGTGATTGTAAAGTAGTGTCCTATAAAACTTAAAGCAACTGAATATTAAAGTTTGTTTTCTTAGGAATGAATTAACAACTTGAACCTGAACAACTAGATCTAAATTGTGGGTGAGAGGTGAAGTAGTAGGATGCATAAAGAGGGGCAAAAGCCCAGTTTCTCCTGAGTCAGTGGCTGGTGGAGAGAACAGCCACATCATTAATGACCACAGCCCTGCCCCTAGGCATAGCAGCTTGGGCCATCTGGCCCCACTAATGAGGGCCTGCTATTTTTAGTTTCTCAAGCTGGAAACTAGGTCAGTGTGTCCTAGGGAGACCTTTCTGCCCCTTTGTACCAAAGGCTGGAGCTGGAAGGGGGAGGCAAGCCCCTAGACAGGGTCTAGATGGAGGGTAAGAAGCAGTGAGATAGGTGGCCAAAGTGTGGCTGGTCTGTCCTTAGAGGTTACTGTTAACTGTGACAGCCTCATGTCAGTTTCTTAGCTTTGGACTGGAAATCAATAGTTCTGCACGCTACTCTGCTACTTAGGGTGTGCCTCTATCTGGGTCTTATTTGGTCAATAGGTAAAATAGCCAGTATTGCATCCAGATGCTGGCAAGGCTCACCTAGGCTAAGAGCTCAGAAAATGCTTTGGAAATGTACTTGTTCTTTACCTACAAAGCTATACTTCCCCTACTCCCAAAGCTTCCACCAACAACTAGGCCTGACTCCTATCATAGTATCCATAGAAAGAAAAGGCCCAAGTGGGGGCCAGAGGAAGGCAACCTCATGGGGTCAGATTGGCCAAAGTTATGCTGGGGTCACCACATCTGTAAAGATGGTTTTCAATGCCAAGTCAATTCCCAGAAAACATTTGTTTACAATATTTAGTTGGTCATATAAGTTTGACTCCTCAGGAACCCTGTATAGTGAGGGAAAGTAAAGGCATCAAGAGCAGGGACTTCTTCCTAAAAGTCCTGCCACTGACAGAGGGAACAGCCTAGAGTGCTTGTTTGGACCCTGATAGAGTTCCTTATTCTAAGTTTTGTGCTCTGGGTCATTTCACTTGCTTTGTTGAAGAGGGTGGGTCAGGAACTAGACTATGTTGGTTCATGTACAGATTTTTCCTCACCCTATATGTTGTGGGCAAAGTTCTTTTGAGCCTCAGTTTTCTGGTCTATAAAATGGGCTTAACTGTAAAGTCTCAGGATTGGTGGGTATAAGAATTCATACCTGAAGGATGTGAAAAGTGCCATATAAAATATTGAACTGTTTTGCTGCTGTTTGGATTGTTGAGTTCATCCAGGTCATGATTACATATAGTTTGGAGGTAACCCAGGAGCTTGTCTTCATTTTATTTCTCTACTATTTTCCCCTGCCTTTTTTTTTTTCAACCAGTATTGTCTCCATTTTACAGATGGGGATACTGAGGCTCAGAGAAGGAAGGGACAGCCTAAGGATACAGGATTAGGTAGTGGTGGATTTGGGACTAGAAGTCATGTATTCAGACTCTGTTCAGTGTTCTTTCTATGGCCCCAAGCTACCACACAGTGGATTCCATTACTAAAGGAAGCTGCTGGTAGCAGCTTAAGTTAATATAGGATGTCCCAAAAAATTGTACACACACACTTTGAAAAATTATAAAGATAGTGTTTATTAAAATACATTTCATTTTCAAAATTGAGCTCTTAGTTGTTAAAGTGTATATATATTTTTGGGACACCCTGTATATGTAAAAACTTAGATTTGTCTCTGACACATAACAAGGAAAGGGGGCTCTTTGGGGCCCTGTCTTCTACAGCAGAGTCCTGCTTTCCCAGGAGAGGCACTCCAACTGACCCCTCATCCTTTCCATAGCAGTGAAATGTTCCACTCTTCTTCTGCATGTGGGAAGCAGTGAAATGTTGGAGAAGATGCTAAGTTGTTGTGAGAGGGAATTGTGATTCTTGTTTAAGCCACTTCAGGAGGATCCCTGGAGACCCTTGATCCACCTTGGCCATTTGCACCACCTTACAGCTTTCAGGGTACAGAAGCCCTTTGTGGCTGACCTGGCTAAAGGGTTAGGCCAAAAGGTATCTAAGAAAATGTTGATAGCATTTGTCTGTGAAATGTTATTCTAACACTTGTGAGATAAGATAGTGAAAATCTAAGAACCAAAGCAGAGAGAGTCCCTTGAAACCATCTGGGCTGACTCTCATCTATGGACATTAAAACCCGTTTGGGATGCCTTTTTCTCCTTTACTATGTTCTTGTATAGCACAGATTCTCAAGCTGGGCCAGATTTCCTGGAACCTTTCTAGCTTAATTTTGTTTGTTTTTCCCCAGCCCCAGGAGAGGAATGGGTAGTCATACTGAGATGAAGTGGTAAGAGGAAGGAGATGGAAGACTCTGTGAAACTCAGACCTTGAGTGCTAGGCATTAGGGAAGGCTTTTTGTGTCATTCTCTATCGGTCCTGCTGCTAATACATTATTTTCCTATAGCCTGCTCATTAGCTGTGAGAGTCTAACCCAGTTTGTTGCTGTTTTCACTTGCACTGCTTAAAACCTGTAGAATGACTATAGTACTGGCCTTTCTGGGGGAATTAGACAATGAATATTAGGGTTGAGGAAACTGGAAGATAGAGGGAGAGAGATACCTTCTATTCAAGTTTGAGAGACCAGAAAGTTGTATAGGGAAGGGGTTGCCACCAAAGCCCTGCCAAGAAGCCGCCACACAGTTTTCCTCAGCTCTCTGGACCCCAAACACCTCATTTTAAAATAGTTTATTTTTGAATAGGAAATACATTCACATGGCTCAAAATTCAGAAAGTACAAGAGGGTGCACAGTGAAAAGACTTTCAGCCCCTACCCTCTAGCCTCTCAGTTTCCTCTGCAAAGACGACTATTGAGTCCTTTTAGAGAAATGTTCTATGGATATATAAGTATATAGGCATACCTCAGAGATATTGTGGGTTCAATTTCAGAGCACAATAAAGCAAATATCACAATAAAGTGAGTCACGTGAATTGTTTTAGTTTCCCATTGCATATAACAGTTATGTTTACATTATATAGTATATTAAGTGTGCATAGCATTGTCTTAAAAACTATGTACATATCTTAATTAAAAATTACCTTACTGCTAAAACTGCAAAACATCACCTGAGCCTTCAGCAAATCACAATATTATTGCTGATGGATAGTCTTGCCTTGATGTTGATGGCTATTGACTGATCAGGGTGGTAGTTATTGAAGGTGAGGGTGGCTATGATAATTCTTAAAATAAGACAACAATGAAGTTTGTCACATTGATTGACTCTTCTTCTCACAATTTCTCTGTAGCATGTAATGTTTGGTATCATTTTACCTACAGTAGAACTTCTTTCAAAATTGGAGTCAATCTTCTCAACCCTGATGCTGCTTTTCTAGGCTTATGTAATATTTTAAATCCTATGTTATCATTTCAGCAATCATCACACATCTTTACCAGGAGTAGATTCTATCTCAAAAAAGCCCTTCAATGTGTAAAAAAATGCAATATCTGCAAAGCAAAATAAATTGAAGCACAATAAAATGAGGTATGCCCGTATATGAATATAGTCTTCTTGCTCTTTTATGTGGATACACACACACACACACACACACACACACACACACACACACACACACACTGTTCTATAACTATACCTTGGAAATTCTTTGACCCTGTGGGGGTGAGGATGTGCTGTGCAGAACAGAGGTTGAGAGCACTGATTCTAGAGTAAAACTACCTGGGTTTTTATTCTGTCCCTGTGTGACCTTCAGCAATTACTTAATCTCTCTGAATTTTGGTTTCCTTATTTTTTTTTAAATGGTGATTAAATAAATTAGTACATTTAAAAACTTAGATTTGTCTCAGACAGTAAGTATTCAGTAAATGTTAGCTATATTTTATTGTTAGCGGGGCAAAACTATTCGACTGTGTGTCAGAAGATCTGGGTTCTCTTCTGGCCTCGGCTCCTGGGATAGCTGAGTGACTTCCTTTGTTCAAGCTCATTTCCTTATCTTTAAAATGTAAGATCTCATCCTTACTCTGCTTATCTCCCAGAGTTGCTGGGACAATCCAGTGAGCTAATGAATGTGAAAGCGTCTTAGAAACTATAATGTGCTGCACATGGAAGGAGTGTTGCTTAATCTTTTCATAGAAGCTACTTAGGATAGCTTGAACCCAATGGCTAGAACTGGGTAGAGAAGGAAGTCCCCTTTTTTTCTGTCAGTGGAACCCAGAGGACATTTTTGTACTGGAGTTCTAGTCTGGGTGGAGGTATCCTATCGCAAAAATTTGAAATAGTCAACTTCTGTCTATCGACCTTTCTAATCACCCCATTCCTCTCTCATCTTCCTTGTTTCCACGTCTTTTTTTACTCCCCTCTGTCTCTTGTCAAAACCTACTTTTACAAGCAAGGCATCAGCATCTGTCAAAAATGACCCCATCTTTCCATTTGAGATAACCTAGTGTAACTAGCTCAAAGTGGAGCCAGATCTGCCCAAGTTTATACTGCAAATAAGTAACCAAACCAGGCCTGAAGCCCATGCTTCCCATCCTAGTTTTTTCACTAGCATTTGCATTTTAGTGTGAATTTGAATTTCCTTAGCAAAGAAGCTAGTAGTGAGAGAGATCCTGGAATTGTCTCTACTTACCCTTCATACTGAGGTTTTCTTACCCCTTAATTTCCAGAGTCAGACTTGTTTGGGGTCCTGAGGTAAGGGAGAGGGATGTGCTGGTTGTAATATTGAAGGGATGACTTCTGTAGAGCAGAGGGAAGAAGGAGCACCAGAAAATGTCTAAAATAGTGACCTTCAAAGTGAAACTCCAGGAGAAAATATTGGAAGGTTTTATATTTTAAATTGTTAAACTCAGTATTTAACTTATATTTTGTGGAGATTTTTGTAACACATACTATATTAGTAGCATTTAGATACTAGGTAGGTGTTCATATTTTTTTAGCCAATTGACAATTTTTAATAAAAAATAATTGACATCTATCCTTCTAAAAGACTGTAGGTGTGGCTTCTAATCTTGGCTCTGCTGCTGACTAGCTTGCCATATTAGGCAACTTCTCCTCACCAGAGCCTTAGTTTTCTTATTTATAAATTGTTAGACTGAACTAGATGTGCTAGGTTTTGGTTCTCCAATCCTAACCTTCTCTGAGCATAAGAATGTACTTTCTTTCAGGTTCCTGAGCCTGAGTCAGAGTCCAAAAGAATAGGTTCATCCCTAGCACCTTACTGGATGCTTTGTCCTTCAGTCAGCTGTCCTGGGTCCCTCCTTTCCCCTCCTCTTCTCTCCCCTCCCTTTCTCTTTCCTCTCCTTCTCCCACCTTTTCCACATAGCCAAGACAGTCAGACACTCTCTTACATAAGCCTGTCTGACCTACTTGAAGTTCTTTTGTTAAAAGCACAACCAGTTTTCCTGTAGATACAGACCTGATGCCAACCCTCCAGGGCCCTGAGGTTGTGTCTGATTTTGCTTCTCTTGCATCCTTTCTGGCAGCCTAGGTTTAGATGCAGCATCCTTCTCTCTGCGTCTTTAGTGACACAGTCTGAAGGGAAGCCAGCTCAGCCAGTTTCAATCACCAGGGGCCTGATCCAGTAGCTGCTCACTGAACACCCCTCATCCACTATTTACCATGTCTTTTGAGAAACCAGGACTGTGATTTTGTGAGAACAACAGTATCCCACATCTGAACAGGAAACACTGCTGACAGGGACCAGAGGCACTTTTAAGTGCCTTGGCAAATGTCTTTTCTCTCATAGTGAGCCAACAGGCAGAGGGAAATCAGTAGGCCACTGGAAAACATCTACTTTCTGATTAAATACAGATTTCTTCTTTGGGCTGTATGGACTCCCTGGGAGACAATTAGATTCTCTTTGGAAATTTATACAGAGGCTCAAAGTCTTTTTTTTTTTTGAAAGGCTCAAAGTCTTTGTGAGCCTGTGTCCTAGATGGGCATGCTCAGTAGACTTCAAGGTGGTTTAACTTGATTGAGACATATTTATTTCTTCTGTCTCTTCTCAGGATACAGGTCACAGTGCCCCTGACTAATTGCTGTTCCTGTTCTAACCACCAGATGGCCACATTTAAAGACAACTTAGAGAACCATTAGTTCCAACCTATCTTTTTCTCTGCTCTTCTCCCCACCTACAGCCCTCCTTCCCTTACAAGATTTTAACACGACATCTGTCAAATGGTTTAAAAAATGACTTTCCCTTTTCTGTCTGCCTTGCCCACCCACCCTCTGGCTGTGGTGTCGATGACTGCAGAACTATGTATGTGGGAGGCACGGAGGACAGATTCTTCATGTAGTTTTAGTCCCCTCCTCCTACTCTTCTATAAACCTAGAGAAGCACCACCCCCGCCCCTTCCCAGGAAACTTCAATCTGGCCTTCAAGTAACAGTCCAGGAAAAGTTAAGGCTCCCAGGGCTGGTTCCTGTGGAACCACAGGAAGAAATTCAAGAACCCAGGTCCAAGGCCCAAGATGGAGTCACCTAAGGAATTTGGCACTTTTTGAACCTCTGTCTCTCCTCTAGGCTTCTCCTGGCCATCTCTCAAAGTATGACAGCAACAAGAAATCCCAATGGGTGCCTGAAACTTAGTATCCGAAGCAAGTCCAAGAAGAAGGCCATGATGCCCAAGGCAGGAACATTTTGGTGATAGGTCCCAAGCTGGCTCAAGAGACAGGTATAGGTTAGGACAACCTCGAACTTGGGATGGCATACTTCTGACTCAATTCATGGAGAGAAAATTGCTAAGTCATTTTATGTTTTGTTTTACTAATAGTTTGTCTCTTAGAATATTGGAGGCTGACTTGGGAAGATTGAACATAGCTCTAGAAAATGGCTTCTAAATTGTTGCATAGAGAGATGCTACAAAAATTTCCATTAGGACCACTGAGAACCTCAGTGCTAAATGTCAGGGTGGGGGCAGGAGTGGGTATAAACAGAGCAGTTTCAGATAGCCTCTCAAGGCAGACTGGGAAAATCCTCCTGATCAACTATAATTCCTCAGCCTGCCTGGAACTTGACACACTTGACACAGGAAGATGATGCCAGGAAACAGTTTCAGAGATTCTGATTTCTTCTGAATGGTCCAGTGCAGTAAGAAGAAATTCTTATACTTCAAACTCCAGCTGTAGCAATTTTAAGACTCTTTCAGTATGATGTATAATTCATAATCATTTGGGCTACTTGTCAAAAATGTTGGGGTGATTTTTGAGCAGGAAATCTGTGGACCACACATTGAGAAACTTGTGTAATGGCTCAGTGCCACCTGGGTGATGCCAAAAGATCCCAGAACAGCTTAACAGAAACTCCTATTTCCAAGATGTGGAAATGTAAGCTGATGTTGACCAACCTGGGAGCTGCTCTAATGTGTGGTCATGGTTGGTGGTCCAGAAATATGTCTTCTTTCTGGTCTATGCAATCCTTGGCTCACTTGGCTGTATTTTTCTCTAAAGGATTTGTTCCTTCAACAAGAACAAACTCTTAACTATATGAAATTTATGGCAACAGCTGGGTCTCACCTCAGAACTTCTTGGTCTACTATGTTGAGCTAGTGGCTGAAATTTTATACCAGAAGAGTCCATTGCCGAGGGACAGAATAAGCAAGCAATTTCCCTGATATGTCTGTTCACTGTTATAGCTGAGATTACCTTGTAACTTCCTTTGAAAGAGGTATAGAAGATGTGTCATCCTTTGTTATTAGCCTGTAATGAATGAGAAATGTATTGGATGCTTCCTACCTTATGACACTTGTCTAGGTTTCCCAACCTTTTAGGTCCCGGCAGGTGTTAGCTGGTTTGTGACCAAAGTCAGGTGACAATTTTAAATAAAAAATTAAAAACATATTGTCCTCCAGATCAGATGGTCTGTCCTGCTTTTGCTGAGCCTGATCTGCATATAGACTCACCTGTCAACTTTCCATGTCAAACCTGTCCAGCTGCATTTAATGTATTTCAGGTGTGGCTGAACTCAATAGTAGATCTTTCATTTCATTAAAGTGAAAAATTGCTGATAATGTGACACTGCAGGAAGCTGATGCCTAATAACTCCCAAATCACATGCCCAAACTAGGAAAAAGATTATGTCATGAAAAAGATGATTTTTGTGTACTTCCTTCCAGTATAGTCATAATCACCATCACTTGAATGCATTAATTATTCTGCTTAGAAATGAAATTATTTAGTTATGGGCCATAGTAACACCCAGATTTAAACTGAAACCAGCCTGGGAAAAGAAAGTCATAGGGAAAAGAAAAAGCAATTCTTGTGATTTTTACTTTTAATATTCGTCGTGCGGTTTGTCTTAGCTGGCATCTGTTCTCTTTTCCCTTATGACCATTGAGCACCTGTGCAACTCTTCCACAAAAATCAGCCCACCCCAAGAGTCATCTGGCCATAAAACCTACCAACAAGAAATTGGCCCTTAGGCCACCTAGTACATGTTATGTAAACAATTTCCTTGGCCCCATAGACTATGCTGCAATCTTACAGGCATGTTAACTCTGTTGCTGTGATCTGCCTCACATCTTGCCTAGTTTTAAGACTCAGGTTGTAAAACTTTAGATTGATGTTAAAAACAATGCTGTGTTTTATGGATTAAGTGATGTTTTAGATGTACTGTTCATAAGTGTACATTCTGGTTGTTTGGACAATAACACTTTGGTTGCCAATTTAAATAACTCCCATTTGTCTTATTTTCTTCTTATCTAGATAGAAATTAGTGAAAGAGGCAAAAAGAGAGAGGATATAAGTGAGAGTCACCAGGGAAGAGATTAAGGATCAAGATCACATAGGTAGGAAGAGGCAGCCTAACTCTAGTGTCCCTACAGTTAACCATGGCTATGGGCATGCCTTTATCAGAGGTACAGAGGTAGGAATGCATCTGCTTTTGCAAGAGACTAAGTTTGGTCAGAGTGGAAGGTCCCTGCCATGTTCAAGACAAGAGTTGGATCCACAGCCAGGGCTAGATTAAGGATAGCTTTGAGAGATTGACAATAGGGAGCTATTGAAGCTTTTTGAGCCTTTATAGTGGTACAAGCAAAGAAGTTTTGAGAAATGCATAACTAAGGAGTAACTTGAGGATGAGAGAGACCTGTGGGCAGCAGGAAGGTGGGAGGCAACTTAAGGGCCAAGCCTAGGATGGGGCATTGGAAATGAAGATAAAAGATCATATGAGAAGGGAGTGAGGGAGGGAAAGAGAGGTAAAAGAAGGAACACAGCAGGCCCAGAAGAGTTACCAGAAACAGGAAAAATTAGAAGAAGGAAAATGGTGGCATATGATGAGTTTAACATATATTTTATTGGAGGTGATAGCAGGCCATGCAGTGAAATGTGGAGCAGGCAGTTAGAAATATGGGACTAGAGGTGACTGAGAGCAGATGTCATGAAAAAGATGATTTCTCTGAGGAGCTACATGGAGAAAACAAAGAGCCAAGATCCCTGTTGATTTTTGAATGAGGCAGTCAAGGGCTAAAGTTGAAAACCCATTCCTCAGTTTCCCAGCCAGTCTAACTGGCCTGTGCTTTAATGTGTCACTAGCAATGCCTTAGTGGGACTCAGGAGGAGGCTAGCCAGCTCCAAGTTTTCATTTTCCTGAGCAGAGAACAGTAAAACCATCCTATGGAGCATGTAGGAGGGTGAAAAGAAATAAGCTGCTATAATGACATTTTTGTCTTTGCAAAGCTGAAGTATTAGCCTCAATAGAAAGCCAGAACTGGAACGTACCTGAGAGGTCATTTCTGTGGTTCACATCTGTAACTTTAATGATAAACTGATACTGGTAAAGAGACCTAAGATCATTCAGTGAGTTATTTGCAGAGTTTCTTCCAATAGCCAGTTTTTGTTGTATACCCTGGTAACTCCTAGAAGTTGTTTTAACAGCCTGGCTCACAACTTTCCAGAAATGTTGTTCTTGAACACTTTGGGCAAGATAGAGTCTGTTTACAAGGCTGTATTAAAAAGACATCTGGTTTATTCATGGAAGAGCATAAAACCCCAGCCTATTTTGTATGTGCTTAAAGGTAATGAAGGAATGGATTTTGCCTTTGTCCATGCCTACCTGTTGATAGAGGGTACCTTCTGAGGAGATGGGGGCAGGCACCAACTGAAGAAAAACAGAGAGTCAAAACCCCCTCATGTCCCTCATTGTCCTTCTGTGAAACTTCTCATGGCAATTGGCACATTTGCTATTCTTCACAAAACAATATTTTTTTCTTTTTTAACCTTTTCACCTTCTGCTGCTTGCCATTAAAACTCTCATATTTCTGGCAGCCACCCAAGCTAATTAAATAAGTATTTGGGGTTGGTATTGTTCAGCTGGAGGGCAAGAAGAAGAAGAGGAAGACAAGTGGTATGGCTCTGGAAAACTGGGTAGAGGCTGTCACCTCAGATTTTTTTTCTGAGTTGGCAAGGCCTGGCATTTGGAATGCTCCTTACATGACCCCAAATCCTTTATTTCAGACATACCAACCACTGAGAAAGACATTATAGACAGGCAGGGAACCAAACTTATGGGGTGGCATGGGGATCACTATGAAGAATGAGATATCAGGAAAGGCAAGGGTAAAGCCTAGATTAGTATGTCCATGAGTGGGGGTGGGGGGTAATTGGGGGATAAGGACACATATGTAATACTTTAATCAATGAAGAAATTAAAAAATAAATAAAATAAAAGAAAGAATGTCCCTAACCAGCAGCACCTGGGAAGTGGTTTGAAATGCAATTCTCAAGCCCCACTTCATAACTATTAAATCAAGGATGCATGGGGCCTAGCAGTCTATATTAACAAGCCCTCAAGGTGGTTGAGAACTGTTGTAGGCCATTCACAGGTCTCCCTGGAAAGAAAAACCAGCTGGGAGCCCTCTACCTTCTTGATAGGCAGTGTAGAGGATTTGCAAAAGCGAAGCTATAGGGTAAGTTCCACTAGAGATTCAAATCTGCTCCACCACCTACTTGGTGGGTGACTGTGAGCTACTTGGATAACCTTACAAGTTATCTTCAGCAAAAATTGGGGTGCTAATGCATACCTCAGACACAGTTACAGAGATTGAGATCAGAAAAGAGCTGGATATAAACCAGTTTGACTTGTTAAGCAATGCCTGGCATGTTTTCAACAAATATTGTTCTCTCTCTCCCTTCTTCCCTTTCTTCCTCCCTGTTTTACTTATTTTCTCCCTTCTTCCTGTCTTCTTTCCTTCCTCCTGAAAGGGCCCACTGGCCACTCCAAGTTAGCTGTAGATGCATGCCTTGTTGATCAGGAACCAGCCTTAGAGGTCAAATTCTGAATGCCTCCAGGGTATGGTGATCATATTTCCAGGTTAAAAGTCAGGGTTCATGGATCTGATAACATATTATATCTTTTTAGAATCAATGGGATAGAATATTTGAAATTACCATTGTTTGGGAAAATCTAAATAAAAAGGAATAAGAGCGCATTCCTTCTTTATGAATTATATTATGACTCTTCTCCCTCCCCATCTTTTTATTCATATCCAAAAGTGTCTTTGGTGTGGGATTGCAGAATACTGTGTGTCCCACTCACTAGAAAGTCTGAGCAAGAACCAACTTATATTTGGTGCTGCACCTGAAATATCCTAGGAATTGGGAATTATTTTGTTAGAAGTCACAACAGCGCTGTCCCAAGGCTCAGAGCCATTTGGGTACCTTCCTGGAGTAACCCAGTTGTACCTCCAGGCTTTATGTTGGGCTTGTAGGCTGAAGGGGTTGGAACAGATGGGGAATTTGGGCTTTGAGTTAGGAGAGGGATATAAACTAGTTTAAAAAATAAAGCATTTAACCCCTGACTTAATTACTCCCAAATGGCCTTTTTTTGGCTTTTCTCTCTTATATTTTGTACCATTTGATAATTTGATCAGCTCCTGCTGCTTGAAACTCTTGACCTTGGCTTTTGTGAGATTGTATTCCTTGGCATTCTAATTATGTGGTGACAGCTCTATTTAGTTTTGTTTCTCTGGATATTCTTCTTATCCTTACCTCCCATTGTTGTTGTTGCCCTAGGTTTCTGGCCTTCTTTCTAAGCATTTTCTTCCAGGGCAATCTTCCTTGGTTTCCACAATTTCTTCTGGGCCATGGACTCCTAAACCTGTATAGCTATTTACTATAACCTCTCTTGATCTTGAAACCTATCTGCATATCTTGCTGGCCCCTACATTCAACATATTTAAGAGAATATTTGTCATCTTTCTCCCCCTCCTAAGCTAGCATTGTAGAGTAACTTACCCTCATGTTTTAATGATCATGTTTAGGATTGAACCCCCCCCCCCACACACACACACACACACACATCAAATCAATTTTGACCACCTCATTTTCCTAAAGCTAGATTTAAGAACCTTCAGACAGACTCAAGCCCACCTTTTCAGCCATTCTTCCACCCCCAACTGCCCTTCTCCAGCCCTTTTTAAACTTCACTACATTTGCCATCAAAGCTCACATAGTCCTCACCTCTGAGACTTTAATGTCATTCCTCTGCCTCAAATACCCTTCCTGTTCCCTTTTGTATCTTTTATAATCCTACTCATTTTTAAAGCCTATATTAAGTGCCTCTCAACACTTCTAGAGTCCAGTAAGCACATATGATCCTTCCTTCCTCTGAAATCTTGAACTAGACCAGCATATATAAGCTTTGTACTAGTCACTGGACATCCAGCACTCAGTTCACCCTGTCTATAATTCTGCCTGTGAGGCAGGTATTGTACTTTTTTGTATTCCAATTACATGCTAAACATTTATTTTGGTTTGTTTTTCTGGCTTCTTGTCTGTTCCTCATCTCCCTTTGTCACTGCTGCTTTCTAAAGTAGCAAAGCCCAGAAATTGAAGCCAGGTTTACCTGCCTTTAATGACTTCTGCATATTCCTTGAAGGGCATTCACTGATGGTACTCAAAGGGCCGTTGACATTAGTTAAGGACTATGGCTGAATCACAGTAAGTACAGCCCTATACCCAGTGGAAGCTCACTGATTGAGAATTGGATGATAAATGGATAAGCAGAGAAAAGTGCTTATTTGTGGGAAAAAAAGTGTAGCAAGTTAAAAATCAATCCTGTACACACATACACACACACACACACACACACACACACACACACACACACAAAGAGATTTAAAACCAATTTCTAGCCCCAATTTAGTTTACTTTTAAAAGAACTCAAAGGATGGGCGGGGGTCATCACCTTACTCCTGCTTATATATGTGACTAGAGAGCACAGGTGCCCTATACACCTAGCATCTCTTTCTGGGTTAATCCTCCTCTCATGATATGAACACAGATCTGTCAATTCTTGATTCAATGTTTTACAGCTCATGAAATAAGTGAAGATATAGAATTATTCCCATTTAATAGGTGAATAAACTGAGACCCAGAGGAAGCATAATTTATAAGAGCAGAAACTCTAGAACTAGAGTGTGTCTGCATTTTAATTATGGCTTCAATACCTATTGACTGTGTAAGTGTGAGCAAATTACTTAACCTCTCTGAGCTTTAGTTTTTTCATCTGTAAGATAGTAATAATATTAGTATCTCCTCAAAGGTGTATAAAGTGCTTAGAATAGAGTCTGACCTATTACTAGTAAGTACTTTTATATCAGCTAATTTTATCATCATTATTATTATACCTTTAGCAAGAAGTAGAGCAAGGTCTTAAATCTGGGTGATTTTTTTTCTACCTCTTCTATATATGGTGTTATGTTGGGGCAAAATAGGTCCAGAAAGCTGGCCATCTGATGACCATAAGCAAGTCACATCTGCTATAGTATACCTGATTTACAAAATGAGGGCTTATGGGTAATGATCTTTAAAGTGCTGTATAGTTCTGACTATCATTGATTCCAAGTAGGTCTTAACAACAGGTTTGCCCATTGGTTTGTGGCCACTGGGTACTGGATTGGCTTGACCAGGGCATAACTGGGCTGTGTGACCTGAGGGCCCAGACAAGTCAACTGGACTAAATGGCTATAAGAGTGAGACAACTGCTCCTGGGAAAAACCAAGCATGGAGTCCCTAATAAGAAAAGTCCACTGTAGAAAGAGCATAAACAGTGGAATCAACCAGATCTGGGCCTAGGGGTCCTCAAACAGTACCACAGATAGCATCCTGAGCAGGGTTTTGGTAACTGATGCTAATATATTCTTTTGACCTTTGGTAAAAAGCCAAGGGTGTAGCTTTAAACCACAAACCTTCATGATGCTCTGAGTTGGTGTTATATATGCTTATAGAGACTTCTCTGTAAGGATTTACTTTATTGAGGCCAGTGATCAGCAATTCTCCACTGAGACGAGAACAAGAAGAAATTGACTTCTAGTGTAGTTGGAGAAAAGCAAGTTCAACATAAAAATAAATCTCCTCATAGGTAGTAGCATCATTAAAGGTGGCTGTTCAACTCTCTTTGTTTGGGTTCTTTAAGAATAGGAGCCATCTGATTTATGATATTATGGATGGAGTTCTATGAATTCAGTATAGCTACTTAGTAAACATTGATAGTCCAGTATGATGGGTTATAAGACTCCATAATTTATTGCTTGTGTGATTAGCCAAAGGGCCAGGCCTCCTCTTTGAACCCGTTTCTTCATCTTTAAATATGGAAACAGCTCATTCAGGAAGGATCAAGTGATGCAATAGATTTGAAAACACTTTGTAAACAGTAAATCATGAGGTACTTGAAAGGTGGTGCTATAAAAGGTCCTATTGGAAATCTCTTTTACATTCATGCTGAGGAGCTCCCCCATACCTTACCTTCTCTGGAAGGCACAATAGCTAGAAACTTGAGCAATGAAGGATGCACCAGGCAGGAGCTGACCAATAGTGTTATTTTCTGGCTGGTATGTTGGAAGGTAGACCTGTGTGACAGGATGTATGTTCCATATCCTGTCTCTGTTGTCTTTGAACTGTTTTTCAAGAGCCATGTTGCCTTGGGAAATTAGTCCTTCCTCAAAGCAGACTGATGAAAAAGGTGACTGCTAGAGGAAGTGTTCAGCTATTCATTGCTGGGGAGAGAGTATTTGAGTCCTTTGCCTGACAGGCCATATGTTCTCTATTCTGGAATCTGTTTCTGCAAATGCCAGGGAGACTCACGGCCCATGCTGGCAGGAACCAGTTAGGGAAAAAAGAGAACAAATAATACAGTGGTCAGGATGGTAGCCAGAAAGAGGCAGACTATTTCCCTAACCCATCCTCATTATTGTGCTTAGATGAGTGTCGTGAACATGTTCATGTGTGTGTTCATGTGGCAGAGAAATAGATGTCTGCCTGATGCTGTGTGGAGCCCAGTCCTAATGACCACAAAGTTTAATGACCAGTGTTAGGGTCTGTTTACAACCCCAGCCTTGCTGGGTGACCCTGAGCTCACACCTTAACTTCCTCTGGCTCAGTTTTGCCATCTATCAAATGCAGAAATCAACCTACACCTCTCTATGTATATCATAGGGTGGTTGTACAAATCACTGAGTGAATCTGTGCCAAAGTTGAGTTTCTTTGGAGCAAGTCATCACAGAAAGCCATATTCTTTCACACCCATGACCTCTCTGATGGTATCATGTGTGGGTGGCAACCAGGAGGCTGCAGGACTGGGGCCCATTGTATGTGAGGAATGCCATAGTCTGTAACCTCTGGGGGTGGGATACAGTGGTGTTAAAAATGTACCACCAACTCTCAGTTGGTCAGTTACAATGAAGAGGAGGAAAGGGAGAGGAGTGCAGAGAATTTAAAGCAAATGTTCTCGAGCCTCATTTTAGCATTGATTTCAGCCACTCTACCCATTCCAGACTTTCAGCTGCCTTGAAGCTCCAAGGAGAGATGGACTGGTGCTTTCTTTCTTCACTGGGGGAGGAAAAAATGAGTAGGGATAAAAACATGAGGCCTATGTAGTCCATATTCACATTCTGGGTCATTCCACTCACTGGCTAATGTAGTTGACAGTATTGTTTGCCTTATAGTTTAGTGATGCTTGTACTTCCAGTGCCATCTCTCTTACCCCCAGTCTTCACCACTAGTATGTGACTTTTCCCATAAAGTAGTAGAGCTTTGTGGGTGGGGAAAAGGGACAAGTAAGATAGCCAGCTGTGTGGACTGAAAACATTCTCATTTTGTCTCCTAAGCTGATCACTGGAGATTCCATCGTTAGTGCTGAGGCAGTATGGGATCACGTCACCATGGCCAACCGGGAGTTGGCATTTAAGGCTGGCGACGTCATCAAAGTCTTGGATGCTTCCAACAAGGATTGGTGGTGGGGCCAGATCGACGATGAGGAGGGATGGTTTCCTGCCAGCTTTGTGAGGGTGAGTGTCAGCCTTCACTCTCCTCTCCTGTCTCCTTGGCTGCCTGCCCTTGGATTTCCCCTCACCAGCCCCTGTTCTATTGATCATTTATCTCATGGAGGCTCCTCTCACATTTTACATCTTTTTGTGGTCTCCTACCCAAGACCTAGGCTTCCTTTAATTTTTTTACTTTCTAATTTTGAAACTTTTTATTTTTTTCTTGTTTATTTTAACAATCCCCACCTACTGCATCCTGCTGTGACTTTATACAAATCACTTCCCTTTTGGCCTTGATATTTTTTAATACCTTTTTAAACTATATTGCTGTGACTTTTACTTTCTTACCTCTTATTTTCTGCTGTCTTTTTTGTCCTTGTCTCCTCTTTTTCATTCTTTTTCTTTATAATCTTTTTTTTAAATTAAGGTATTATATGTGTACATATCTTACCATTGCCTCACCCCCACCCCACTCCCATATATTCCCTCACCCCCCAGAGTTTTGCATCCATTGGTTATGCTTATATGCATGCATACAAGTCCTTCGGTTGATCTCTTATCTTTCCCACCTCTCCCTAACCTTCCTGCTGTAATTTGACAGACTGTTTGATGCTTTACTGCCTCTGTATCTATCTTTTTGTTCAACAGTTTTTAATGTTCTTTATTATCCACAAATGAGTGAGATCATGTGGTATTTTTCTTTCATTGACTGGCTTATTTCACTCAGCATAATGTTCTCCATTTCCATCCAAGTTGCTGCAAATGGTAAGAATTCCTTCTTTTTTATGGCAGCATAGTATTCTATTGTGTAGATGTACCATAGTTTTCTGATCCAGTCATCTGCTGATGGGCACCTAGGCTGTTTCCAGATCTTAGCTATTGTAAATTGTGCTACTATGAACATAGGGGTGCATATATCCTTTCTTATTGGTGTTTCCAGTTTCTTAGGATATATTCCTAGGAGTGGGATTACGGGGTCAAAAGGGAGTTCCATTTTCAGTTTTTTCAGGAAACTCCATACTGTTCTCCACAGTGGCTGCACCAGTCTGCATTCCAACCAGCAGTGCACAAGGGTTCTTTTTCATCTGCATCCTCGCCAACACTTGCGTTTGTTGATTTGTTGATGATAGCCATTCTGACAGGTGTGAGATGGTACCGCATTGTCGTTTTGATTTGCATCTCTCAGATAATTAGTGACATTGAGCATGTTTTCATGTGTCTCTTGGCCTTCCTTCTGTCTTCTTTGGAAAAGATTCTATTTAGGTCCGTTGCCCACTTTTTCATTGGATCATTTATCTTCCTTTTATTAAGTTGTATAAGCTGCCTATAGATGTTGGAGATTAAACCTTTATCAGTGATACCATTTCAAAATATGTTATCCCATACAGTGGGCTTTCTTATTGTTTTGTTGATAGTTTCTTTTGCTGTAAAAAAGCTTTTTATTTTGATGTAGTCCCATTTGTTTATTTTCTCTTTAGCTTCCATTGCCCTAAGGGTAGTATCAGTGAAGAAGTTCTTTTGACACATGTCTGAGATTTTGCTGCCTGTGGATTCCTCTAGTATTTTTATGGTTTCCTGACTTATGTTTAAGTCCTGTATCCATTTTAAGTTGATTTTTGTGTATGGTGTAAGTTGGTGATCTAGTTTCATTTTTTTGCATGTATCTGTCCAATTCTCCCAACACCATTTATTGAAGAGACTGTCTTGATTCCATTGTATGTTCATGCCTCTTTTGTCAAATATTAATTGAGCATAGTGGTTTGGGTCAATATCTGGATTCTCTATTCTATTCCATTGATCTATATGTCTGTTCTTGCGCCAGTACCAGGCTGTTTTGAGAACAGTGGCTTTGTAATACAGCTTGAAATCTGGTTTTGAGATCTCTCCTACTTTATTCTTATTTCTCAGAATTGCTGTGGCTATTCGGGGTTTTTTTTTATTCCAGATGAATTTTTGGAGAGTTCTTTCTAGGTCTGTTAAATATGCTGTATTGGTATTTTGATGGGGAGTGCATTGAATATGTAGATTGCTTTGGGTAGTATGGACATTTTAATGATGTTGATTCTACCATGAACATGGTATGTTCTTCCATCTGTTTACATCTTCCTCTATCTCTTTTTCAGTGTCCTGTAGTTTTCCGCATATAGGTCTTTTACCTCCTTAGTTAAGTTTATTCCTAGGTATCTTAGTTTTTTTGGTGTGATGGTAAATGGGATTGCCTTTTTAGTCTCTCTTTCTGTAAGTTCACTCTTGGTGTATAGAAAGGCCATAGATTTCTTGGCATTAATTTTGTATCCTGCTACATTGCCGAATTCATTTATTAAGTCTATTAGTTTTTTGACGGAGTCTTGGATTTTTTATGTACAATATCATGTCATCTGCAAATAAAGACAGCTTTACTTGTTCTTTTCCAATTTGGATGCCTTTTATTTCTTCTTCTTGTCTAATTGCAGAGGCTAATACTTTCAGTACTATGTCAAACAAGAGTGGTGAGAGTGGGCATCCCTGTCTTGTTCCTTTTCTTAGGGGAAATGTTTTTAGATTTTGTCCATTGAGTATGATGTTTGCTGTGGGTTTATCATATATAGCTTTTATTATGTTGAGGTATGAGCCTTCTATTCCCACCTTGTTCAGAGTTTTTATGAGGAAAGGGTGTTGGATTTTGTCAAATGCTTTTTCTGTATCGATTGATATGACTATGTGATTTTTATCTCTCAATTTGTTTATGTGCTGTATCACATTTATTGATTTGCGGATATTGTACCATCCTTGCATACCCGGGATAAATCCTATTTGGTCATGGTGTATGATCTTTCTGATATACTGCTGGAGCCTATTTGCTAGAATTTTGTTGAGGATTTTGGCATCTATGTTCATGAGGGATATTGGTCTGTAATTCTCTTTCATTGTGTTGTCTTTATCTGGTTTTGGTATTAGGGTGATGCTGGCTTCATAGAAGGAGCTTGGAAGTGTTCCTTCCTCTTGAATTTTTTGGAATAGTCTGAGGAGGATAGGTTTAGTTCTTCCTTGAATGTTTGGTAAAATTCTCCTGTGAAGGCTCCGGGCCCCGGGCTTTTGTTTGCAGGAAGCTTTTTGATGACTGCTTCAATTTCTTCCATAGTTACTGGCCTATTGAGATGTTTAGATTCTTCGTGATTGAGTTTTGGAAGGTTATATTTTTCTAGGAATATGTCCATTTCCTCCAGGTTGTCCAGTTTGTTGGAATAGAGTTGTTCATAATATTTTTTAACAATCCTTCGTATTTTGTCAGGGTCTGTTGTTAATTCACCTCTTTCATTTCTGATTTTGTTTATTTGGGTCCTCTCTCTTTGCTTCTTGGTGAGCCTGGCTAGAGGTTCATCAATCTTGTTTATTCCTTCAAAGAACCATCTCTTGGTTTTGTTGATTTTTTTGTATTGTTTCTTTGGTCTCTATGTCATTTATCTCTGCTCTGATCTTTATTATTTCCTTCCTTCTGGTTACACTGGACTTTTCTTGCTGTTCTTTTTCTAACTCTTTGAGTTGTAGGGTTAGGTAATTTATTATAATTGTTTCTTGTTTTTTGCAGTAGGCTTGTAGAGCTATGAACTTCCTTCTCAAGGCTGCTTTCGCTGTGTCCCATAGATTTTGGATTGTTGTGTTTTCATTGTCATTTGTTGCCATGATGTTTTTTATTTCTTCCTTGATCTCTCTGGTGACCCAGTCCTTGTTTAATAGCATGCTGTTTAGTCTCCATGTGTTTGATTTCTTTGGATTGTATTTATTGTAGTTGATTTCCAGTTTTATGCCACTGTGAAAATGACCCATGTGCACTTGGGAAGAATGTATATTCTGTGGCTTTGGGGTGAAATGTTCTGAAGATGTCAATTAATTCCATCTGGTGTAGTGAGTCATTTAGGATTGATGTTTCTTTGCTGATTTTTTGTTTAGAGGATTTGTCCAATGGTGATAGTGGGGTATTAAAGTCTCCTACTATGATTATATTGCTATTAATCTCTCCCTTGATATCCTCCAGGAGATTTTTTTATGTATTTGGGTGCTCCTATATTGGGTGCATATATGTTTACCAGAATTATTTCTTCTTGTTGGATTTCTCCCTTTAGTATTATGAAGTGGCCTTCCTTATCTCTTGTTATGGCATTTACTTTGAGTTCTATTTTGTCAGATAGAAGTATTGCTACCCCAGCTTTTTTTTCATTTCCATTTGCCTGAACGATATTTTTCCATCCCTTCACCTTCAATCTGTGTGAGTCTCTTGTTTTGAGGTGGGTCTCTTGTAGACAGCATATATATGGGTCGTGTTTTTTTTATCCATTCAGCCACTCGATGTCTTTTGATTGGAGCATTTAGTCCGTTTACATTTAAAGTTATTACTGAAAGGTATTTGTTTGTAGTCATCTCTATTTTTGTGTCTGTGTTCCTTCTTACCTGTTTATTTCTTCTTATTACAGTATTCCCTTTAGCATTTCTTGCATTGCTGGTTTTGTGGTGATAAACTCCCTGAGCCTTTTTTTGTCTTCGAAGCACCTGATTTCCCCTTCAATTTTGATTGATGGCCTTGTTGGATATAGTATTCTTGGATTCAGTCCTTTGCTTTGCAACACTTTGCATACCTCCTTCCATTCCCTTCTAGCTTGTTGTGTTTCTGTTGAGTACTCATTTAACAATCTGATGGGTGTTCCTTTGTAGGTAACTCTCTGTCTCTCTCTTGCCGCCTTTAAGATTCTCTCTTTATCATTCATATTTGCCATTGAAATTATGACATGTCTTGGTGTGGGTCTTTTGGGGTTGATCCTGCTTGGGACTCTCAGTACTTGCGTAACTTTTATCTTTCCCATATCCGGGAAGTTTTCTGTCATTATTTCTTCAAATAGATTTTCTAATCCCTGCTGCTCTTCTTGTCCTTCTGGCAGCCCTATTATACGCATGTTACTTCGTTTCATGTTGTCCCGAAGCTCCCTTAGGCTTTTCTCCTGCTTTTTAAATTTTTTCTCCAATTGCTGTTCAGATTGAGCTTGTTTCTGTACCTGATCTTCTAACTCACTAATTCGGTCCTCTGCTTCTTGTAGTCTACTGTTGAAACTTTCCATGGTGTTTTTGATTGTAGCTATATCACTTTTCATTTCTTCCTGATTCTTGCATAAGTTGTTGATTTTCTCATCCATCCGATGTATAAATTCCACGACCATTACTCTGAACTCTTTTTCGGTCATTTTGCAAGATTCAGTTTCACTAATTTCCTTTCTTGGCTACTCCTCATTTTCTTTCCTCTGTGAATTGTTTTGTCTCCCCATTCTGACTATCACTAGAAAGCTCAAGCTTCAATTTGCGTCGACCTGGGCCGTGTGCTGTGGGAACTTCACACCATCCGAGTTTCACTGAAGTGCTCTGACACTAGGACGTGTGGCTGCCTTTGGTTGGTGGGAACCAGGCTTGCCCAGGGTCAGTTTCCCCGGTGTTCCATGTGGTCTCGTGTGCACACTTAGAATCAGGGGCCCTGTCTGCACCGCATTGTTGGTATGTGCCAAAAATGAGTTCCTTAGCACGTGCCTGGAGTCAGAGTTTCCCTGTGTTTGCACCAAGAATCAAGTGTCAGAGTCTCTGTTGCCTCGTGCAGCTTCTCATTGAGAATCAGGGTCCCTGTGTGTGCATGCACCAACAATTGAAGTCACTGGCTCTTAGTGTGAATGCGCTGTGAGTCAGGGATCCCAGGCAGCTGTGTCCAGCATGCCAAATTCCCAGAAGTGGACCTGCATCCTGTGTGTGCTCTCTCTACTGAGCCAAACTGTCTAGGGCTTCGCACACTCTCAAATTCCTGAAGGGGAGTCCTCTGTGCGCACTCTCAGATTCCCCGAAGGGGAGCTGCGTTTGTCCCACGCACCAAATTCCCGGAAGGGGAGCCCTCCGTGGGCACTCTCAGATTCCCTGAAGGGGAGCTGCGTTTGTCCCACGCACCAAATTCCCAGAAGGGGAGCCCTCCGTGGGCACTCTCAGATTCCCTGAAGGGGAGTTGCGTCCTGCAAGCCAAATTCCCTGAAGGGGAGCCCTCTGTGTGTGTGCTCAGATTCCACGAAGGGGAGCTTTGTCCTATGCGCTAAACTCCCTGAAGGGGAGCGTGTCCCGTGCGAGGGTGCTCTGCAGCTTGGGCGAGGGGCGGGTCTATCAGTTACTATGGGCTATCCGCAAGCCTGTGAGGAGGGTGATAGGCTCTTTGACTCACAGAAATCTGCTGCCAGTAAGTCTGGATTCTTGTTGTCTGTTGGTCTGAAGCTGTGATAGCAGTTCTCTGTTCCCAGTGGCTGCAGGGTCCTGGTTTGTGTCTGAAGCCAGGATCCTAGTCTCAGGCAGCTCTGTTTCACAAGATGGCATGGTCTCTGTGCCCGCACCAGCCGCCGAGAAGTGTCCCCTTTGTGCGCGGTGCTCCGCCATCTAAGACTTTCTGGTTTGGCAGCCCCTTGGAAAACCTGCAGAATCCAGCTGACCCTAGCTCATACACACACACACCACACACATCTACACTCTCCTCTATGGGTTCCTCACTCTCACACTCTCTCCCTCCCTACCTTCCTGCTGGTCGCCATCAACACCTCGTTCTTTCTTTTTACACATCTCTCCCCTCCCTCCTTTCTCCTCCTCACTCTTCTGTTCTTTCTTTATCTCATTTTGGGAAGTGTGAACACACCTGTATATTGTCTCAGGATTGTCTTCAGTTGTTAATGTATGAGTGTGGGCTCCTTATTTTCTCAGGAGCTATAGTTTACTGATTGGAATCTTACTTTTTGCAAGAGACTCAAGTGGCTGATATCTAATCTGTGCTGTGGGTGGGATGCAATCAGCCTGATTGGGCGTGCAAAGCCTTGGCCCATTTTACATTGTACCATGAAGAACCTGGCCCTTAACAAAAGGAACTATTGGAAGTGGGCTCATTAGCAGTTACTGCTTCTTCTGGGTCACCAATTAGTAAGATGCTACAGGAGAAAAGCTTTGGTCTGGTGACCCAGCTTTTGACCATATTTAAGAGGTAAGAGCTTGAATCAGATCTTTGGGAATTATGAGCTCTGATCTTTGCAATTCTTTCATGCCAGGGAATGTCATAATGAATGAGAAAATACACGTTAAAAAAAAAACAAAACACAACAACTTTGTGACCACCAAAGTACCAATGCCATATAAGGATGTCTTATCATTATCCTTACCACAACCTATCACGTTTTGTTAATTTCTTCTGTAAAATAAGGATCAAATCCTGACCCAAACCAAAGATCGGAGTGGTTTCGACTTTTGGATGATGAAGGGCCTTGAGATTAGAATGACAGCTGTGTGGCATGAAGGAAGGGGCAGGGTATTTGGAATCAGACAACTTAGAGGCAGTCTCGGTTTTATTACCTTCTACCTCTATGGCTTTTGGTAAGACTTTTCACCTCTCTGAGACCCAATTTTCTCATCTGAACAATAGCAATAGCAGACTTTTTACAAGGATTAAATAAAACCACATATGTGAGTAAAGTGTTTAGCAGTGCTTGGTATATAGCGGGTACTTGACAAATGCTAACTTGCTAAATTATCATCTTTATCCTCATCCTCATCACTACCAACCCCTTATTAGATCCAAAAAGATCTATATATCAAGGCTGGCCATATTTGTTGAAAGAAGTCTCCTTCCTTGGAGGGTGCAAACCCAGGAAGCACTGTTAACTGGTTGGAACGACTTAGGTGAGGGCACTGGTCAGAAGCAGAGAAGTGGACAAAGTGACCTCTTATCTCCTCTGTCCTGATGAAATATCCAATCTTTTTTTATCTATGTGGCATCTTTCACCAGTGTCTTCAAATGCCATCTGTTTCCCAGCTCAGCTTTGCTCATTGATGAATTGGTCCCAGGGATAGTAAAAAAGAGCACATCAATAACCATGGGCCTTTGTAACTAACATGAGGCCCTGTACACAAACAGCTTGTGTGTCTTAGAATGACAGTCCCCCCTCTTTAAAAGGATTAAACTGCACCTTGTGACAATGTCACCCAAATACAAATGTATTTCACTTTTAGTGAAATGTTATTTTTATAATAAGTAGTACATCAAGGGGCGGGACAAAATGATTGAGAAAGGCAGAATGGCTTTGGGAGGCAAATGACGGAGCCAGGCTTTAGAATATAAACGAGCTGGCATTGATGCTCCTACATCCAAGGGCAGGAGGAGAGTTCCTCCGAGCATAGTTTAAGCAGCCACTTGGGTAGGCTGATGCTAATGCTTAAGAACACCACTGGCTGGCCCAGAAATACATAATATAGAGTCTAGTCTATTGGTTCTCAGTTGCCCAACGAAATTATTCCCTTGAGTAGTTTAAAAAACAAACAAACACTAAAACCCAGGTTCCAGGCGGGTCAAGTCAGAATCTTTGATATTGAGAACAATTGTTCTAGACAAGCACAGACCAGTAGAAATATATTGTGAGACACAAATGCAAACCACACATATAATTAAAAATTTTCTACTAGCCACAGTAAAAAAAAAGTTTTACAAAAGGTAAAAGTGAAATTAATTTTAGTATATTTTATTTAACACAATCTATTCAAAATAGTATCATATAATATCCATAATAATAAAAGCATAATATGCAAATCGACCAAACAGCCGAACAGCGGATTGACTGTCTGGATGTCCTTCCGGACAACCTTCTGGATGAAACCGGGGCTGTGACAGCCAAGGCAGCTGGGGCTGCAAAGGCCTACTCTTGCACGAATTTCATGCATAGGGCCTCTAGTCTTACCTAATAATAGACAAACAAGTAAATTGACCATACCTCCTCTACGACCACAGCCAATTAGAGTGAGTATGCAAATTAACCCAACAAAGATGGCAGGTTATTTTGCATATGCAGTCGCTTAGAAGCTGGGAGGGGTAGGACGCCTGCTATGAGGGGGAGGAGGGTGGCAGAGGGAGCTACAGGAGCGAGGACTTGCCAGCTCCTGGGTGGCTGGGGAGTGGGGACATGCGGGCTCTCGGGTGGCTGGGAGTGAAGCCAGGGAAAGAAAGGCCTATTCTTGCGCAAATATCGTGCAATGGGCCTCTAGTATAATACACTATCACTACAAAATTATTAATTACATATTTTACTAAGTCTTTGAAATCTGGTGAGTATCCTATATTTACAGCACATCTCAATTCACACTAGTCACATTTCAGGTGTTTGTTATCCATATGTGACTAATTGCTATTGCATGAGATAGCACAATAATAGATCAGGATTGTTAATGGCAGAGCTTAAATCATAACTTAGAGCTTTAATACTGTCTACTATACAAGTGATTATTCTGTGAGAAACTAAGCATTCCCTGTTGCCTCAGATAGCATTCAGAATGAGAATTTGATTGTTATATAACTTTTTTGTTTGTTTTAGTAATATTCTAATGGTCTTCAGATTGCTAAAGAGAAGTATCATGGAACTTAGGAGCCAGCTGTTAATAGTATTGCCAGTAAAAGGAAATGGGGTAGGCTGCTGTTGGCATGAATGATGTGAATATTGGCTCCTAGGTAGACCTTTCAGTTCTCATGAATGAGTGTTTATGTGTAGGTTTACATTTCTAGTAATATTGTGTGATAATCAAGGGATTAAATTATGGAGGTTATGGAAGCTCTTTTCTAGTAGATATTTTAAAATAAATTTGCTGTCTTCATTCCTCTACATAAGTAATTTTCAACCTTTTTCATCTCATGGCAACACAAACTAATCACTAACATTTTGTGGTACACCAACATATGTTATATTGTTTGCCAGTCTGACAAAAATAGGTATAATTTTGATTCATTCACACTGGATAGCTATTGTTGTGTTGGATGTTGTCATTTTTTAATTTGACAATTTAAGAGAAAAGATGTTAGCTCCCCAGACTAAATAGTCAGGTATTGCTTGTTTTAAAAATGATTGCAGCACATCAGTGTGCTTGCCATGGCCCACTGGTTGAGAATTGCTGCTCTACATTGATTTTTAGTTGAGGGTAGAATGGTATTGTAGAAACACTGCATATGCAAAATAACACTGCTATTTGGTATATGATCATGGGCTTTTATTTTTCTCCTTCATTTCTAAAACATTCTCTAAATGTATTCAAGTTCTGACATATCTAGGGAGGACATAGAGATAAATCACACTGATCTATTGATTCTTCATTAGTGATGTAGTTGGTAGGCAGATGGGCCATTTCCTGGGATGCTAGACCTCCATGTTATAGAATAGTTACTTGGTTTATCCAAGCTGACCCTGAGCTGAGATTCAGTAGCACCTGGAGAACATCAGTACTAGGTTATTTGGCATGTGACATAAAAGCATACAGCAAAGAAAAGACTTTTGCCTAACTCCATACCAACTGGACCCCTTTGTAGATCATTGCACAAAATTTGTAACTAATTTAGCAAGGCACCTTCATTCCTTAAATGGAAGTCTCATTGCTGTATGAACATCCCAATATTAGAACAGTAATCAAGGGTGCTTTGTGAGGTACTGTCCAAGTTAGCCCTAACTGATATTAATCAGATTAATCACAATGTAGAGTTTGAGATTCTTGTCTCAGTTCTGTTATTAGTTGTGCAGCTTGAGCAGCTTCCTGTACATATTTGAAGCTTAGTTTTTCTCCTTGCAAAATGTGAATAATTGAGTCTTGTGAAAATCCTTTGTAACCTGTGATATGCCAGATACCTGTAGATAGGGAGTGTGTTACCATTTTGGCTATTGTACAAGAAATTGCTGGGTACATGTTTCTTCTACTCAGTCAAATATTTGCCTTCTCAGTTGTTCAGAATTTCATTTTGCATGTGTATAACGTGTATGTATGTGTGTTCTCCCTCTTGTACTGGGGACAACATGTCTTTACCAGAGCCATGCAGGGGATGATGTACCTTCCTAGAAGTTGGTCAGGTTAAGTAAATTACAGCTTACTGAATATCAGTTTCCTTATCTAGCTATTGACATCTTCAGCTGCTTTCCTGGCCTGGTCTCCCTCACTGGAAGCTGAGAGCAGACTGTTGGGATATTATTGTGTCTCCAAATGGTAAATCTCAACCTTGTGGAGGGGCATCCTTTTGAATGATAGGCCCTAACTCCAAATTATACAGGCATTTTTACTTTGTCAACATGTAAAAATGAACTTTTGTTCTGACTCTGGTCTATTGCCTGCAGAGGGATTGCTGTTTACTTTGAGACAAGCTGTGTACAGGACACATGACATCCAGTTATTGGTAGGCAAGGCCTGAATGACAAGGCATGGGTTTGGTCAGAAATTTAAGAATCTGCTCAGGTTGCATCAGCATATATATTCTTTGTTTCTTCAAATTTTAGATTTCTCTGGTTTTAGGCCTGCCTGGAGGCAGGGGGATGAAAGGATGAGCTAATCAAATCATTACCATAATTTTTTTGCAATTGAACAGATCAGATGTCACAGAAAATAAACCTTTCCTGTTTATAAGGAAGCCCACTATTCTAAAGTGTTACTTGGATATTAATTACATAGCATCTCTTCTTGGCTGCACTTGGGGAACACTTTTCACCTGTGTGAAACCTTAGACTCACAGTAGATTTAGAGTTGGAAGGACCCATTTTGGCCAGGAACGACTGAATTAGATGTTTATAGGTAATGAGAGTAAATCAGTCTGAGAGTGGGGTAAATGGGGGCCTATGTCTAACTGGGAAATCTATGCCCCATCTAAAGGGAGCAAAAGACTTGGATGGTTCTCATCAGTGGGATCAGGTATAGTAAGGAGGGAAGTCCAGTGTGTTGAGATATTCCAGTATTTTCAAGAAAAGCCAGGAATTTAATTTTATGTAAAAATACCCATATTTTTAAGTATTGACAAGTAATTCATATTTTTTTAAAAGAAATACTGTGAGGGACAAGTACAACACATCTTTAGGGCTAAATTGTCCCCCTGGGTCACAGTTGGGGACCAGTGATCAGCCTGACTTTCTCAATGTATAAATACTGAGGAAACAAACATAGGCCTAAAGAATGGAAGTGACTTAATTATCTTATAGGAATTAGTTTAAAAGATAGGATTTGTACCCAGGCCCATCAATATTACTTAAGAGAGCTGATTTAAAGTCTTTGTCTAGTAAGTACAATGTCTGGACTTCTGTTATGGTTTCTGTCAGTTGTGTGTTTTTTTTCCTGTGAATGAGTCATAATTTTCTGGGGTTTTTTTGTATGCCTTGTAATTATTTTTGAAAACTGGGTATTTTGAATATAGTGTGGTAACTCTGGATATCAGATTCTCTCTCCTTCCAGGGTATGCTATTGTTCGTAGCTGAGGGCTGCAGTTGTCCATTTATTTAGCAACTTTTCCAAACTATTTTTTGAAAAGACTGTATTCCTTGTCATCTGTGAACACTGAAGTCTCATTGTCCAGCTAATGACCTAACAAATATTTCTTTAAATACCTAGAACCAAGAAGAGAAAAAACAAACAAACAAAAAACTACTCTTGTAGTCTTTGATGGCTCTGAGCTGGGGCACTGCTTCAACACTACTCCAGGTTACCCACAACTCTGCCTCAGCCATCTCCTACTCTCCTGCTTGTATATAACCCAGAGATCCTACAGAAGTGCAAACCTACACTCTATACTCCCCTCATGCTTTTTCTGATTATGCATCTGGTTCAGGGCATGTGTGTAGCACTTTAACTTCCTCAGTATGCATGGTAGTCTTTCTGAGTTATTCTTTCAAGAAATTTCTTCCTCAGTCTCTTCCCTCCTGTGATATTGGACCTTTTTGCTGCTTTCCCCTTCTGCCATCCTCTATCTTGTGTGGGTATGGGAAGTATATGTCTTTGAATCTTTCAACAGTGGAAGTAACAGCCTCATAATCCACTTGAGCCCAAGGAGGTTGGGATACAAAACAAAAGTCAGCCTCTGTGCTTGTCCCTCAATGCCAAATAGGTCAAAACACATAGCCACAGTATTTTAAGAACAAGGTCATTAGCCCACTGGCACCAGCAAGCTGCATGAAGTATATAGGCCACCCTTGTCTCAGCTGCTGGGGAATAAGGAATGGTTGACAAATTAGGGAAAATGCCTCAACATTCTCTTAGCAAATTTTAGCCTCAGTTTTCTTCATCAAGTTGCTGTAAGGTTTCGATTATAGTACAGAATTCTGAAAAAGTTGGTCCTGTCAGTCATGTCAGCTAAGGGTTATTTCAGTGGAGGGACTGATTCTTCGTGCATCCTAATTAGTGATGTTACCCCCTCCTGAATCTTAATCCTGTGCTTTCTGTGCTATAGAATAATCAGGAAAGGGTATGCTTGGGCTTCTAACAAGACTGTTAACACTTGAAAATGTACCTCCAATTCCAAGATAATGGCAATATCATTTTGCTTTCTTGGGATGAGTTCAGATATGCCAGCCCTTGTTTATCCACCAAAACTTCAAGTAGACATAGGCCTCTAGCTTTAACCATTTATGTAGAAGGTCTTGGTTGTGGCCCTGGAGGTGACTCATTGCAGTCTCTGTGAGTTGAGGCTAACATTAGCAGGGAGAGCCTTTTTCCATGGATTACAAAGATTTTTCTCCCTCCATACCAGAATTTCAAATGGCATTAGCACTCATTTACATTTGCATGATGCATTTTAATGGTTTCTGACTGTGCACATGCTTTGGGTGATATTATTGAGTACTTTTTTTGGCTAATTGTAGGAGATTTTCCTGACCAAGGTGATGTCCTCCGTATTCAAGGAGGTGACCCTATAGGTCTCTCTCAGAATCCCCAAACTGATAGCAACGTTGAGGGTAATATAATTTATACCCCACACTCTAGACAGGGCTGTACCTAATCACCCTGGGTTTCTGAGAATCTGGCATCTATCAGAAAAGCCTAAACTTCTTTGTTAGTAAAGCTGCTGGCCCTTAGGCTGTAGTCTAAGCAAATTTCTTAAAACATTTTGCTTTTTTGCACTAGGAATATGGTATTTATGAACTGGTACCAGTAGAAGACACTCTGAATTGTTCTCTTGGTGGTGGAGTTCTCTTGGTGGTGGAGCTTTTCTTCCAAGGCCCTGCTATTAATCCATAGCATGAATCAAATGTCTTGGTTGGCTTTCTGGGTTGAAGACTATAATCTGGGTCCTGGGGCCTATTTTTTCTTAGTATAGCCAATCCCTGGATTCATTTAGGGATCATCTTAGGCTTCCCTAGTATCATGTCTACATTGCTTTGGTGGTCTTGATGACTTGAAAAGAGGAAGAGTGTTTGAAGATGAGGTCTGTTTTGGAGGCTTTTTGGGAAGTATAACATTTTGGAAAATCATGATAATTGTATATATTCTTTTCTTTTTCCATCAGTATGGATATTATTATGAGTCAGAGTGCACCTCTTAACATTTTTCTTCTCAGGGCTTCTTATTACTAGTGGTATTAATATCTCCTTGCCAGTATGTACTAAATCCTAAACAAACACAACTGTCCAGCACTTAGCAGCAGCTATCTCCTTGAGCTAGGTAGAAAGGGCTGAGAGTATCTGGCATCTTGAGAGTCTTCCTCATAGGTATCTTGTTCTGCTTGTTAGGGGTTCACCAGAGAAACCATACTCAGAATCTTTTGGATCTCCCTTTTGGTGTTCAGAAGTGAGTCACATCTGAAGAACCTTGATTTGTGATGTCTTGGCATTGAATGAGAGAATTGGCAATTCCTGCTTTAGCTCTGTTTCTAGAATGGACTTGATATATCAAGTAAACACAGCGTAGTCATTTCTGGAGGACATGAAGGCTGGTTACCTATCTCTAGGGTATGAGACACAGGGCAAAGGATCTGAGGGCTCAGGCCTCATATGCACTATTCTCATTAGAGATCCAGCCAGTGAGGGAGTCTTAACACCTCCTGGTCTAAATACATATAGGTACCTTTGTCTTTCAGAAACATTTTCTTTACTACAAGAGGATAAAGGTAAAGAAAACATAGGCCAGGGCCTTAAGAAAGAAACCAGATCCCACCAATAAGGATGGTATTCCCTGAGCACAGTGGGCTGCACTGATCGGTTGATCATGCCAGTCCTTAGGGAACCTAACTATCCTCCTCTTTCCTTGACTAGTATTAGAATTCATATCCAGTGAGATCTTAGTCACAAGCTGACTTTTGCTGAGTCTTTTGCAGTAGAGGAGCCAAGGGGTAGGTGGATCATGCTAAGAGGGCAGGCGAGGCACATAAATAGGGAGCTTTGGGCAGAAATTATTCTAGCCTTTTGAGGTCGAGTGATACTTCTAGGGTTCACCAGAGAACAGTGTGTTGGAAATGTCCCATGTAGGCATATCAAAGATCAGTTTGTGTGTTTTGAGCAGGTGGCATTCTCTGTAGAGGAATAGGGAATTATGGATCATCTGGGGATGGAGAAATGAAATATCTGTCATATTATCAGGCAGGAAGAGCATCATGAATGTAGCAGGAACATTGATCTAGATGGTCAGAGATTTGAAGGGCCAACTCTGCTGCTGATTATTTGGGGAATGTCAAGCAGGGACTCTTCCTTTTCTGAGCTTCATTATCTCGGCTGAGAGTCCAAGGGGTTGGGCCAGGCTGTTTTTAAAGGCCCTATCTGCACCAGTCTGAAGTTCTTCCATGATTCTAGAGCCAGGACCATTTGTATTTACCAGCTTTCATCTACTCAGAATAGTACATTAAATTGGTTTGATGGAGCTGTCCAGTGTATCAGGAAATATTTGACTTGACACTACAGATGTTGAATAGAGGGTGGAGAGAACATTGACACATTAACCGGTAAAACCTCATGTCTAGGTGGTGAGGCTGTTCCTATGAATCATCAGCCCATAGATCCTACCAGGGAAGATGATATGAGGTGGCATAAAGAAGAAATTCACCTTAAAATCTGTGGCCTCCTGTTCTTTGAGCAGCCATACTCTAAGTTAAGAGACAGTTTGCTCTATTTCTTTATTGATGTATATATTTATTTATTGGTGACACTATTACAGATGTACCCCATTTCCCCCTTCCTCTTTACCTACCTCCACTCAGCCCTCACTGCCCCTCTGGCTATCACCACACTGTTGTCTTTGTCCATGGGCTATGATCTCTGCCAAACTTACCCATATCTGTTGAGTAGGAAGCTTCCAGAGGTGTATATATCCAGGCTCAAGATTTACTTCCTTGTATATGCCTCTCCCACTGTCCCTCTTTATTAGGATGCTCTTTAATAGGAGTCAGAGCCTTTGATTTTGTAATTACAACTTTGCTCTAGTATCCAGATCACTTGAGATAAGGAAAGAAAGCATTAACTTTAGCCTATTCATACTGAAGTGTAAATGAATGTTATCAATCCTTTGCCTGAGAATGACTTGGAGGGGGGAAAGCAAAGATGAGTCTTTTTCTCTGTGACTTAGTGTGAGCCCTTGCTTAAGGAAGAACATTCTGGTCTAAGTTTGTATTTGATTGGACTTGGTTTAATTGGATATAGCCAAAAGGCTGTGTTTTTTTTATCCTTCTTAAAATGTTCCATGGGCAATAGTTGTTGACTCACAAAGCTAGGGAATTGTAGGGCTCAGGGAGATTTTATTTATTTTAAAATTTTATTTTATTGTTTAAGGTATTACAAATAGTAGTACATATGTATCCTTTTTCCCCCCCATTGACTTCCCTTACCCCTGCATGGCCTCCCCTACTCCCCAGCACTTGCCCACCCCCACCCCCCAGTGTCTTTCATCTGTTGGTTGTGCTTAATATGCATGCGTACAAGTCCTTCGGTTGATCTCTTACCCCATCGCAAATCATCCCTACCTTCCTGCTGTTGTCTGACAGTCTGTTCAACACTTCTTTGCCTCTATTTTTGTTCAACAGTTTATAATGTTCTTTATATTCCACAAATAAGTGAGATCATGTGGTATTTATCTTTCACTGACTGGCTTATTTCACTTAGCATAATGCTCTCCAGTTCCATCCATGCTGTTGCAAATGGTAAGAATTCCTTCTTTTTTACAGCAGCATAGTATTCCATTGTGTAGATTTACCACAGTTTTCTAATCCATTCATCTGCCGATGACCATTTAGGCTGTTTCCAAATCTTAGCTATTGTAAATTGTGCTGCTATGAACATAAGGCTGCATATATCCTTTCTGATTGCTGTTTCTGTTTTCTTGGTATATATTCCTAGAAGTGGTATTCCTGGGTCAAATGGCAGTTCCATTTTTAATTTTTTGAGGAAACGCCATATTGTTTTCCACAGTGGCTGCACCGGTCTGCATTCCCACCAGCAGTGCCTGAGGGTTCCTTTTTCTCCCCATCCCCTCCAGCACTTGTCCTTTGTTGATTTGTTGATGATAGTCATTCTGACAGGTGTGAGATGGTACCTCATTGTTGTTTTGATTTGCATCTCTCAGATGATTAGTGACTTTGAGCATGTTTTCATATGTCTCCTGGCTTTCTGAATGTCCTCTTTCAAAAAATGTCTATTTAGGTCCTTTGCCCATTTTTTTTTATTTGACTGTTTATCATCCTTTTGTTAAGTTGTATGAATTCCCTGTAAATATTGGAGATTAAACACTTATCAGAGATAACATTGGCAAATATGTTCTCCCATGTAGTGGGCTTTCTTGTTGTTGTTGTTTTTTTCCCAATTTTTTTTATTAAGGTATTATATGTGTACATATTTTACCATTGCCACCCCCCACCCCACTCCCATATATGCCCTCACCCCCCAGAGTTTTGCATCCATTGGTTATGCTTATATGCATGCATACAAGTCCTTTGATTGATCTCTTATCTCCCCCACCTCTCCCTAACTTTCCCCCTGTAATTTGACAGTCTGTTTGATGCTTTACTGTCTCTGTATCTATCTTTTTGTTCAAGATTATAATGATCTTTATTACCCATAAATGAGTGAGATCATGTGGTATTTTTCTTTCATTGACTGACTTATTTCACTTAACATAATGTTCTCTAATTCCATCCAGGTTGCTGCAAATGATGAGAATTCCTTCTTTTTATGGCAGCATAGTATTCCATTGTGTAGATGTACCACAGTTTTCTGATCCAGTCATCTGCTGACGGGCACCTAGGCTGTTTCCAAATCTTAGCTATGGTGAATTGTGCTGCTATGAACATAGGAGTGCATATATCCTTTCTGATTGGTGTTTCTAGTTTCTTCGGATATATTCCCAGGAGTGGGATTACTGGGTCAAATGGGAGTTCCATTTTCAGTTTTTTGAGGAAGCTCCATACTGTTCTCCACAGTGGCTGCACCAGTCTGCATTCCCACCAGCAGTGCACGAGGGTTCCTTTTTCTCCGCATCCTCGCCAACACTTGTCCTTTGTTGATTTGTTGATGATAGCCATTCTGACAGGTGTGAGATGGTACCGCATTGTTGTTTTGATTTGCATCTCTCGGATAATTAGTGACGTTGAGCATGTTTTCATGTGTCTCTTGGCCTTCCTTCTGTCTTCTTTTGAAAAGCTTCTATTTAGGTCTGTTGCCCATTTCTTTATTGGATCATTTATCTTCCTTTTATTAAGTTGTATAAGCTGCATGTAGATGTTGGAGATCAAACCTTTATCAGTGATGCCATTTGCAAATATGTTCTCCCATGCAGTAGGTCTTCTTGTTGTTTTGTTAATGGTTTCTTTTGCTGTGAAAAAGCTTTTTATTTTGATGTAGTCTCATTTGTTAATTTTCTCTTTAGCTTCCATTGCCCTAGGGGCAGTGTCAGTGAAGAATTTCTTTTGGCATATGTCTGAGATTTTGCTGCCTGTGGATTGCTCTAGTATTTTTATGGTTTCCCGTCTTATGTTTAAGTCCTGTATCCATTTTGAGTTTATTTTTGTGTATGGCGTAAGTTGGTGATCAAGCTTCATTTTTTTGCATGTATCTGTCCAATTTTCCCAACACCATTTATTGAAGAGACTGTCTTGACTCCATTGTATGTTCATGCCTCCTTTGTCAAATATTAATTGAGCATAGTGGTTTCGGTCAATATCTGGATTCTCTATTCTGTTCCACTGATCTATATGTCTGTTCTTGTGCCAGTACCAGGCTGTTTTGAGAACAGTGGCTTTGTAATACAGCTTGAAATCTGGTATTGAGATCCCTCCTACTTTATTCTTCTTTCGCAGGATTGCTGTGGCTATTCGGGGTCTTTTTTTATTCCAGATGAATTTTTGGAGAGTTGTTTCAAGGTCGGTGAAATATGCCATTGGTATTTTAATGGGGAGTGCATTGAATCTATAGATTGCTTTGGGTAGTATGGACATTTTAATGATGTTGATTCTACCAATCCATGAACATGGTATGTTCTTCCATCTGTTTACGTCTTCCTCTATCTCTTTTTTCAGTGTCCTGTAGTTTTCCGCGTATAGGTCTTTTACCTCCTTAGTTAAGTTTATTCCTAGGTATCTTAATTTTTTTGATGCGATGGTAAATGGAATTGCCTTTTTAGTCTCTCTGTCTGTAAGTTCACTATTGGTGTATAGAAAGGCCATAGATTTCTTGGCGTTAATTTTGTATCCTGCTACATTGCCAAATTCATTTATTAAGTCTATTAGTTTTTTGACGGAGTCTTTCGGATTATTTATGTACAATATCATGTCGTCTGCAAATAAAGACAGCTTTACTTGTTCTTTTCCAATTTGGATGCCTTTTATTTCTTCTTCTTGTCTAATTGCAATGGCTAATACTTCCAGTACTATGTCAAACAGGAGTGGTGAGAGTGGGCATCCCTGTCTTGTTCCTGTTCTTAGGTGAAATGTTTTTACTTTTTGTCCATTGAGTATGATGTTTGCTGTGGGTTTATCATATATAGCTTTTATTATGTTGAGGTATGAGCCTTCTATTCCCACCTTGTTGAGAGTTTTTATCAAGAAAGGGTGTTGGATTTTGTCAAATGCTTTTTCTGCATCAATTGATATGACTATGTGATTTTTATCTCTCAATTTGTTTATGTGATGTATCACGTTTATTGATTTGCGGATATTGTACCATCCTTGCATTCCTGGGATAAATCCTACTTGGTCATGGTGTATGATCTTTCTGATGTACTGCTGGAGCAGATTTGCTAGAATTTTGTTGAGGATTTTGGCATCTATGTTCATGAGGGATATTGGTCTGTAATTCTCTTTCATTGTGTTGTCTTTATCTGGTTTTGGTATTAGGGTGATGCTGGCTTCATAGAAGGAGCTTGGAAGTGTTCCTTCCTCTTGAATTTTTTGGAATAGTCTGAGGAGGATAGGTTTTAGTTCTTCCTTGAATGTTTGGTAAAACTCTCCTGTGAAGCCATCGGGCCCCGGGCTTTTGCTTGCCGGAGCTTCTTGATGACTGCTTCAATTTCGTCCATAGTTATTGGCCTATTGAGCTGTTTAGATTCTTCTTGATTGATTTTTGGAAGGTTATATTTTTCTAGGAATATGTCCATTTCCTCCAGGTTGTCCAGTTTGTTGGAATAGAGTTGTTCGTAGTATTTTGTAACAATCCTTTGTATCTCAGCGGGGTCTGTTGTTATTTCACCTCTTTCATTTCTGATTTTGTTTATTTGGGTCCTCTCTCTTTGCTTCTTGGTGAGCCTGGCTAGAGGTTCATCAATATTCTTTATCCTTTCAAAGAACCAGCTCTTGGTTTAATTGATCTTTTGTATTGTTTCTTTGGTCTCTATGTCATTTATCTCCGCTCTGATCTTTGTTATTTCCTTCCTTCTGGTTACACTGGGCTTTTCTTGCTGCTCTTTTTCTAGCTCTTTGAGTTGTAGGGTTAAGTAATTTATTACCATTGATTCTTGTTTTTTGCAATAGGCTTGTAGAGCTATGAACTTCCCTCTCAAGACTGCTTTCACTGTGTCCCATAGATTTTGGATTGTTGTGTTTTCATTGTCATTTGTTGCCATGATGTTTTTTATTTCTTCCTTGATCTCTCTGGTGACCCAGTCATAGTTTAATAGCATGCTGTTTAGTCTCCAAGTGTTTGATTTCTTTGGATTGTATTTATTGTAGTTGATTTCCAGTTTTATACCACTGTGATCTGAGAAGACGCTTGATATAATTTCTATCTTCTTGAATTTGAAGAGACTTTGCCTGTGACCCAGCATATGATCTATCTTTGAAAATGACCCATGTGCACTTGAGAAGAATGTATATTCTGTGGCTTTGGGGTGAAATGTTCTAAAGATGTCAATTAATTCCATCTGGTCTAGTGATTCATTTAGGATTGCTGTTTCTTTGCTGATTTTTTGTTTAGAGGATTTGTCCAGTGGTGATAGTGGTGTATTAAAGTCTCCTACTATGATTGTATTGCTATTAATCTCTCCCTTGAAATCTTCCAGAAGTTTTTTAATGTATTTGGGTGCTCCTATATTGGGAGCGTATATGTTTACCAGAATTATTTCTTCTTGTTGGATTTCTCCCTTTAGTATTATGAAGTGGCCTTCTTTATCTCTTGTTATGGCATTTACTTTGAGGTCTATTTTGTCAGATATAAGTATTGCTACCCCAGCTTTTTTTTTCATTTCCATTTGCCTCAAAGATATTTTTCCATCCCTTCACTTTCAATCTGTGTGAGTCTCTTGTTCTAAGGTGGGTCTCTTGTAGACAGCATATATATGGGTCGTGTTTTTTTATCCATTCAGCTACTCGATATCTTTTGATTGGAGCATTTAGTCCATTTACATTTAAAGATATTACTGAAAGGTATTTGTTTGTGGTCATATCTATTTTTGTGTCTATATTCCTTCTTACCTGTTTATTTCTTCTTTTTACAGTATTCCCTTTAGCAATTCTTGCATTGCTGCTTTGGTGGTGATAAACTCCTTAAGCCTTTTTTTTATCTGCAAAGCTCCTGATTTCCCCTTCAATTTTGATTGATAGTCTTGCTGGATATAGTATTCTTGGATTCAGTCCTTTGCTTTGCAACACTTTGTATACCTCCGTCCATTCACTTCTAGCTTGTTGTGTTTCTGTTGAGTAATCATTTGACAATCTGATGGGTGTTCCTTTGTAGGTAACTCTGTCTTTCTCTTGCCGCCTTTAAGATTCTCTCTTTATCATTTATATTTGCCATTGAAATTATGACATGTCTTGGTGTGGGTCTTTTGGGGTTGATCCTGCTTGGGACTCTCTGTACTTGCGTAACTTTTATCTTTCCCATATCCGGGAAGTTTTCTGTCATTATTTCTTCAAATAGATTTTCTAATCCCTGCTGCTCTTCTTGTCCTTCTGGCAGCCCTATTATACGCATGTTACTTCGTTTCATGTTGTCCCGAAGCTCCCTTAGGCTTTCCTCCTGCTTTTTAATTTTTTTCTCCAATTGCTGTTGAGATTGAGCTTGTTTCTGTACCTGATCTTCTAACTCACTAATTCGGTCCTCTGCTTCTTGTAGTCTACTGTTGAAACTTTCCATGGTGTTTTTGATTGTAGCTATATCACTTTTCATTTCTTCCTGATTCTTGTATAAGTTGTTTATTTTCTCATCCATCCGATGTATAAATTCCACGACCATTACTCTAAAGTCCTTTTCGGTCATGTTGCAAGCTTCAGTTTCACTGATTTCCTTTCTTGGCGACTCCACATTTTCTTTCCTCTGTGAGTTATTTCGTTTCCCCATTCTGGCTATCACCAGAAAGCTCAAGCTTCTGTTTGCGTGGACCTTGGCCGTTTGCTGTGGGGACTTCGCTCCACCCAAGTTTCACTGAAGTGCTCTGACACTAGGACGTGTGGCTGCCTTTGGTTGGTGGGAACCAGACTTGCCCAGAGTCAGTGTCCCCAGTCTTCCGTGTGGTCTCGTGTGCACACTTAGATTCAGGGGCCCTGTCTGCACCACACTGTTGGTATGTGCCGAAAATGAGATCCTTAGCATGTGCCAGGAGTCAGAGTTTCCCTGTGTCTGCACCAAGACTAGAGTGTCAGAGTCTCTGTTGCCTTGTGCGGTTTCTCGTTGAGACTCAGGGTCCCTATGTGTGCACGCACCAACAATTGGGGTCGCTGGCTCTTAATGTGAATGCGCTGTGAGTCAGGGATCCCAGGCAGCTGTGTCCGGCGTGCCAAATTCCCTGAAGTGGAGCTGCGACCTGTGTGTGCTCTCTCTACTGAGCCAAACCGGCTAGGGCGCACACTCTTGATTTCCTGAAGGTGAGCTGGCTCTGTGCACACTACTGGAGTTCCGGAAGGGGGGCGGAGTCTGTCCTGCACGCCAAATTCCCCAAAGGGAATGCAAGCACTAAGATTCCCTGAAGGGAGAGCTGTGACCCGCAAGCCAAATTCCCCCAAATTCTCTGAAGGGGAGCCCTCTGTGCGTACTGACAGATTTCCCCAACAGGGAGCTGATTCTTTCTTGGCGCGCCAAATTCCCTGAGGGGGAGCGAGTCCCTGAGAAAAGCTCTGTGGCCAGGGCGAGAGGCGGGTCTATCAGTAAAAATGGCGCTGTCTGCGCGCCTGCGGGGAGGGGGTAGGCTCTTTGACTCACAGAATTCTGCTGGGACGTCTGGATTCTTGTTGTTTGTTGGTCTGAAGCTGTGGTAGCAGTTCTCTGTCCCCAGTGGCTGCAGGGTCCTGGTTTGTGTCAGAAGCCAGGATCCGAGTCTCAGGCAGCTCTGTTTCTCAAGATGGCGTGGTCTCCGCGTCAGCAATGCCGCGGAGATGTGTCCGCTTTGTGCGCGGGGCTCCGCTGTCTAGGACTGCCCGGTTAGGCAGCCCCTTGGAAGACGTGCAGAATCTAACTGACCCTAGCTCACACACACACACCACACACGTCTACGCTCTTCTCTATGGGTTCCTCACTCACACTCTCTCTCTCCCTATCTTCCTGCCAGTCGCCATCTTTAATCCCTTTCTTGTTGTTTTGTTGATGGTTTCTTTTGCTGTGCAGAACCTTTTTATTTTGATGTAGTCCCATTTGCTTATTTCTCTTTAGTTTCCATTGCCCTAGGAGCTGTATCAGTAAAGATGTTGCTACAACAAATGTTTGCTATTTTGCTGCCTATGGCTTCTTCTAAGATTTTTTTGGTTTCCCATCTTACATTTAAGGCCTTTATGGGTTTATTTTTGTGTATGGTGTAAGTTGGTGATCTAGTTTCATTTTTTTTGCAAGTATCTTTCCAGTTTTCCCAACACCATTTATTGAAGAGACTGTCTTGTCTCCATTGTATGCTCTTGCCTCCTTTGTCAAATATTAATTGAGCATACTGGCTTGGGTCGATTTTTGGGTTCTCTGTTCTCTTCCACTGGTCTATATGTCTATTCTTATGCCAGTACCAGGAAGTTTTGAGAACAGTGGATTTGTAGTGTAGCTTGATATCTGGTATCGTGATCCGTCCACCATTGTTCTTCTTGCTCAAGATTGCTGCAGCTACTCGGGTTTTTTTTTTTTTTTTTTTTAATTCCAGATGAATTTTTGGAGAATTTGTTCTAGGTCTTTGAAGTATGCCATTGGTCTTTTAATGGGGATTGCGTTGAATTTATAAATTGCTTTGAGTAGTATGGACATTTTAATGATGTTGATTCGACCAATCAATGACAAAGGTATATTCTTCCATTTGTTCCTGTCATCCTCTATCTCTTTTTTTAGCATTCTGAAATTTTCTGAGTACAGGTCCTTTGTCTCCTTGGTTAGGTATCTTAATTTTTTTGTTGCAATCATAGGTATCTTAATTTTTTTTGTTGCAATCATAAATGGAATTGCTTTTTAAATTTCTCTCTCTGTGAGTTCATTATTGGTGTATAGAAAAGCCATAGACTTTTTGGCATTAATTTTATATCCTGCTACATTGCTGAATTCATTTATTAAGTCTACTAGTTTTTTTATGGAGTTTTTGGGGTTTTTCTATGTACAATATAATGTCATCTGCGAATAAGGACAGTTTTACTTTTTCCTTTCCAATTCGGATGCTTTTTATTTCTTCTTCTTGTCTGATCGCAATGGCTAGTACTTCCAGCACCATGTCGAACAGGAGTGGTAAGAGTGGGCATTCCTGTCTTGTTCCTGTTCTTTGGGGAAATGGTTTTAGTTTTTTCCCATTGAGTATGATGTTGGCTGTGGGTTTGTCATATATGACTTTTATTATGTTGAGGTATGATCCTTCTATTCCCACCTTGCTGAGAGTTTTTATCAAGAAAGGGTGTTGGATTTTGTCAAATGCTTCTTCTACATCAATGGATATGATTATATGGATTTTATCTCTAAGTTTGTTTATACGGTGTATCACATTTATTGATTTGTGGATTTTGTACCATCCTTGCATCCCTGGAATAAATCTCACTTCGTCACTGTGTATGATATTTCTAATGTAATGCTGGACTCGATTTGCTAGAATTTTGTTGAGGATTTTGGCATCTATGTTCATGAGGGATATTGGCCTGTAATTCTCTTTCCTTGTATTGTCTTTATCTGGTTTTGGTATTAGGGTAATGCTGGCTTCGTAGAAAGAGCTTGGAAGTGCTCCTTCCTCTTGAATTTTTTTAAATAGTCTGAGGAAGATAGGTTTTATTTCTTCTTTGAATGTTTGATAAAACTCCTCTGTGAAGCCATCTGGTTCAGGGCTTTTGTTTGTTGGAAGCTTTTTTGATTACTGCTTCAATTTCCTCCATAGTTATTGTCCCATTCAAATTTTTTGACTCCTCCTGGTTGAGTTTTGGAAGGTCGTATTTTTTATGAATATATCCATTTCTTCTAGGTTGACCAGTTTGTTGCAGTAGAGTTGCTCATAGTATTTATTTATTTATTTTTAGTATTCTTTGTATATCTGTGGGGTCTGTTGTTATTTCACCTCTTTCATTTCTGATTTTGTTTAATTGGGTCCTCTCTCTTTGCTTCTTGGTGAGCCTGGCTAGAGGTTCATCAATCTTTTTTATCCTTTCAAAGAACCAGCTCTTGGTTTCATTGATCTTTTGTATTGTTTGTTTGTTTTTGGTCTCTATTTCGTTTATTTCCACTCTGATCTTTATTATTTCCTTCCTTCTGCTCACACTGGGCTTTTCTTGTTGCTCTCTTTCTAATTCTTCAAGTTGCAGGATTAGATGGTTTATTACCAGTTTTTCTTATTTTTTGAGGTAGGCCTGTAATGCCATGAACTTCCCTGTCAGGATTGCTTTCCCTGTGTCCCAAAGATTTTGGATTGTTGTGTTTTCATTGTTGTTTGTTTCCAGAATGTTTTTTATTTCTTCTTTTATCTCTTCGGTAACCCAATCATTGTTTAATAGTATGCTATTCACCCTTCAAGTGTTTGAGTTTTTGTGATTGTTTTTACTCTAGTTGATTTCTAATTTTATGCCATTGTGATCTGAGAAGATGCTGGATATGATTTCAATCCTCTTGAATTTGGAGACTTTGCTTGTGTCCCAATATGAGGTCTATCTTTGAAAATGTCCCATGTGAGCTTGAGAAGGATGTATATTCTGTAGTTTAGGGGTGGAATGTTCTAAAGATGTCGATTAAGTCCATTTGATCTAGTGAATCATTTAGGTTTCATGTTTTTTTTATTTTTTTATTTTTTTTGTTTAGAGGATTTATCCAGTGATGTTAATGGGGTATTAAAGTCTCCTACTATGATTGTGTTGCTGTCAATCTCTCCCCTGATATCTTCCAGAAGTTTTTTTTTTTTTTGTGTGTGTGTGTGTGTGTGTGTGTGTGTTTTGTTGTTGTTGTTGTTTTGTGGGTTCTTTTTGTTTTTTTGTTTTTTTGTATTTGAGTGCTCCTGCATTGGGTTCATCAATGTTTACCAGAGTTTATCCTATTGTTGTGTTGATCCCTTTAGAATTATGAAGTGGCTTTTCTCCTCTCTTGTTATGGTCTTCACTTTGAGGTCTATTTTTTCAGATATAAGTATTGCTACCACAGCTTTTTTTTTTCTTTTCATTTTCATTTGCCTGCTAGATATTTTTCCATCCTTTCACTTTCAGTCTGTGTGAGTCCCTTGTTCTGAGGTGGGTCTCCTGTAGATAGCATATATATGGGTCATGTTTTCTTATCCATTCAGTCACTTGATTTCTTTTGATTGGAGCATTTAATCCATTTATGTTTAATGTTATTATTGATAGGTACTTGTTTATAGCCATTTCTGTACTTTATGTCTGTGTTCCTTCCTCCATTTCTATTTCTTCTTTTTACAGCATTCCCTTTAGCATTTCTTGCATTTCTGGCTTGGTAGTGATAAACTCGCTTAGCTTTTTTTTTTGTCTGCAAAGTTCCTGATTTCCTCTTCAATTTTGATTGATAGTCTTGCTGGATAGAGTATTCTTGGATTCAGTCTTTTGCTTTGCATCACTTTGTATACCTCCTTCCATTCCCTTCCAGCTTGATGTGTTTCTGTTGAGAAATCATTTGATAATCTGATGAGGTATCCTTTGTAGGTAACTCTCTGTCTCTCTCTTATAGACTTTAAAATTCTCTCTTTGTCGTTAACATTTGCCATTGTAATTATGACACGTCTTGGTGTGGGTCTTTTGGGATTCATCTTACTTGGGACTCTATGTACTTGTGTAACTTTTTTCTTCCCCATATCAGTGAAGTTTTCTGTCATTATTTCTTCAAATAGATTTTCTGATTCTTGCTGCTCTTCTTGTCCTTTTGGGAGCCCTATTGTATGCACGTTACTTCATTTTTTGTTGTCCCAAAGGTCCCTTTGGCTCTCCTCCTGCTTTTTAATTTTTTTTTCTCCAGTTGCTGTTCAGATTGGGTTTGTTTCTCTACCTTATCTTCTAACTCACTAATTTGATCCTGTGCTTCTTCTAGTCTACTGTTGAAACCTTCCATGGTGTTTTTTATTGTAGCTATATCACTTTTTTTTAAAAATATATTTTATTGATTTTTTACAGAGAGGAAGGGAGAGGTATAGAGAGTTAGAAACATCAATCAGCTGCCTCCTGCACACCCCCCACTGGGGATGTGCCCGCAACCAAAGTACATGCCCTTGAACAGAATCGAACCTGGGACCCTTCAGTCCACAGGCTGACACTGCATCCACTGAGCCAAACCGGCCATGGCAATTGTAGCTATATCACTTTTGATTTCTTCTTGATTTTTGCATAGGTTGTTCATTTTCTCATCCATCTGGTGTATGAACTGTATGACCATTACTCTGAATTCTTTTTCTGTCATGTTGCATGCCTCCGTTTCACTTATTTCCTTTCTTGGTGATTACTCTTTTTCTTTCCTCTGGGGATTGTTTTGATGTCTCCCCATTCTAACTATCACCAGAAAGTTCAAATGCCAAGTTGCGGAGGCCTGGGCCATGTGCAGTGGGAGCTTTGCACCACCTGAATGTCACTGAAGAGCTCTGACACCAAGACATGTGGCTGTCGTGGTTTGGTGGTAACCATGCTCACCCAGGATCAGCGTCATCAGCGCTCAGTTTTAGTGTGCACCTAAAATCAGGGACCCTGCCTGTGCCACGCTGAAAATAGAGACCCCACTGGCATGTGCTGAAAATCAAGAGTCCCCTAGCACATGCCAGGATTCAGATTCCCCTGTGCCTCTGCTGATAATCAAGTATCAGAGTCTTTGTTGCTTGGTGCAGCCTTGCACCGAGAATCAGGGTCCCTGTATGCACCTACACCGAGAATTGGAGTCACTGGCTCTTAGTGTGTGGGCACTGGGAATCATGGATCCCAGGTGCACATGATAAGAAAGAGAGTCAAGTTATTATTGCTCAATGCTGCCTCTCATGTGGAGAATCAGGATCCCCGGTCTGCTTGGGGAACCGGGTTGCACAGCCGTTCTGTATCAGCAGGAGATCCACTCTTGTGCTGCGGAAAACAGACTTCCATGTGTGCTTGCCCTCTGTGGGCATGGGGTCTGGTCATGTGATTGCACACTGTGGGAAACAGATTCTTAGTGTCTGCATGCCCAGGCTCAAATTCAGGTAGTGCAGCCACCCTGTGTGAGCGTGGGTTCTGGTCGCATGATTGCATGCTGCGGGAAACAGATTGGGCTTAGGGAGATTTTAGAAGCCTCCTAGTGCAGCTTCCTTGCTGATGTTTGAACCCCTCCAGAATATTCCTACCTCCCAAGTGGTCATCAAGTCTCTGCTTTTACACCTTCACTGCTACGTAGCTTCCTGCCTTTTTAGATGTTGTGGCTCAAGTTGTAGTTCAGGACAGCTCTGAGAGAGTTTGTCCTTATATTGAGCCAAAATCTGTCTTTCTGGAGCATATACTCAGGGGAATGGTGTTCAAGGCTAAGAGCATTAGCTGACGATAATGTTTCTGGATTAAAATAGCAGCCTTCCCATTTATTAACAATGTAACCATGGGCAGGTCACTTGTACTTTCTTCACTTCAGCAACTTGATGAGATAATAGTACCTACCTCATTAAGTTATTGTGAGAACTAAATAGAAGTATGCAAGAAAAGTATTGATAGTAGGTACTGACACATAGAAAGCACTCACTAATAATACTGATGATACCAGCAGCAAACTTTCAATGTTAATAGAATAATGAGAATCCTTATTTCCCCTCTCCCCCAGGAATACACTGAGTTTATACTCTGTCCACAGTACTTCAGAGCTCTGAAGCCAGAAACAAGATCTGCTAAACCTCTATTGTTCTCCAGGCCTTTATCCTTTCCCTGTGTATCAACTTCTTGCTGCTTCTACATGTATATGGCTAGAATGAGGCCATTTGGGCATTTAAGGCTTCTGTTCCACCCCATTCAGCTGCTTATATGAGGATGTGAGCTGCATGGAGGCCTGGGCATGCCAAGTTTTTATTGAACCTCTCCTTTGATACTGCTAGGCTCTCAAAACTAATAATAATGGTGTTGCAACTAGTGAACATGATGAATATGTACTTGGATAATGTACTTTCTTGGCTTTTCTGGTTTATACATCAGCAGTTAGCAGTTAGTCCGCATTTATAAATAAATAAATGGTAGAATGCAGTAGTATGCATAGGAACACAAGAATGAATTGGAAAACATTCTTTGTAAGATATATTGGGGAAAAGAGACATAATACTAGACCTGTAAATTCTGCCCATTGGTACAGCCTCTTAGTTGTTTTTATAATCTTATTAAGGTAGTGAGGTTATAGACTTTGCTAATCAGTGGGGCTTGGGCCTGGGGGCCATGTATGGGATGGATTTATCCCCACGTTCATTTACATATTAGCTAATCATAGCTTACTTAATCTTAATGGCACATTTTATAATAGTGTTACATATGATATAGGGTCAACAGTAACCCTGAAATTGTTGTATGGCCAGATAAGCTCGAGTTGAAGCTAGGTCCTATAAATTCATCTTCCCATGTGGGTTGGCATAGGCTGAGAGCATGAGATGATTTAAGACTCTTCCAACTATACATGTTACAGAAAAGTCCAACCCAGTAAGTAGAGTGCAATGTCAGTAAGCAGCAGACAGAGAGTGGCATTGTTGTCATGATAAGAGGTTGGTATTAGCGGGTCCAGTATTGAGTTGTTCCAATGAGCAGGTGTCCAGGAATCCAGAGGCAGGAATGCGCAATGAACCAGTGAAGGTTTCCTCATCTGTAGAATGAAGGGCTTCATTATAAATTCATTCATACAAGAGATGAACATCAAGTGGCTACTGAAGAGGTACAGAAGTATATTAGACCTGGAGCCCATCCTACAAAGACTCATAGTAAATATGAGACCTTATACAGAAGGAAAATTGCTTGCCTAAGCTCTGTGACCTTAGTCAAATTATTTATCTTGGTCAGTTCTCAATTATCTCCCCTAGAAGAAGGAGAAGTTGGACTAGTTAAACTCCAAGAACCTTTCTAGCTCATACTCTTTAATTTTTTCAAGTTGAGGTAAAGTACACATAATATGAATTTTTCCATTTCACTCATTTAAAGTGTAAAACTCTGCATTTATGATGTTGTGCGACCGTCACCTCTCTAAAAAAAAGTTGCAGTACTTTTTCATCACCCTCAAACAAAGCCTATACCCATTAGTAGTCATTCCCCATACATTCCTTACCCTAGTCCCTGGAATCTATAACACTTTGTACACATGTCAGCAGGTGGAAGGTAGATGACAATTACGGAAAGGTGGTTCAATAGGAACAGAGCTCAGGAAGAGGCATATCACTTGAGCAGTCACAGAAGAATACCTTAGCCTGGATATGGATTACAAGGGACGATAAATATAAGACAGATATAACAAGATAATCCTCAAAAGGAACAACCCAGATTTGGGTCACTGGTAGAGTTCTGCAGGATCAGATATTGACTGACACCCTACTGGTGTACTAGTAAATGGCATAGTCTAGATAAGATAACAATCTGACTCCAAAGCCAATATTTTGTCAGGTCATCACACTGAAGTAGTTTTTCTGAATATTTAATCAAATATTGTGAGCTTTCTCCATTCCTGTAACTTTCATCATTAAATCAGAAAGGGCAGGGCTTTGTACTTTCATATCTAGATAGCTAAAATACAAGCCTTCTCTTTCTTTTAGTCCAAACAGAAAGCAAATCAAAGAAAATACAACAAAATGAATTTCTAAAGGTTCTGGCAGAATCAATTAATATCTATACATCTACACATTGTTTGTTACCCACTCTATGAAGAGCACAGGATCCTACACATAATAGTTATAGAATAATTACTGGAAAATTATTAAATATTTAAATCAAATATTGCTTTTGTGACTACTTGACTAATATAAACCTAAATTCTATCAATGTTTAATTAGGAGATAGGCCTATGAAAACCAATAAAAGGAGAAGGCTATTGGGTAGAGTGGGGAATACAATTGGTCTCAGAGGCATCTATTTTGGGGATAAAAATTATACTATTAAATATAGATCATTTAAAATGTTTTTAAATTACAGTTTACATTCAGTATTATTCTGCATTAGTTTTGGATGTACAGCAAAGTGGGTAGAAAATCATGCACTTTATAGGGTGGTCCCCCCCATTGCTTCAAGTGCCCAACCAGCCCCATACATATTTATCACTATGTAATATTATTGACCTCTAGAGGCCCAGTGCATGAGATTCATATACTGGGGGTGCGGGGTCCTTCAGCCTGGCCTGCACCATCTTGCAGTCTGTGAGCCCTCGGGGGATGTCCAACTGCTGGCTTAGGCCTGCTCCCCCTCACCCCCACAGAGATCAGGCCTAAGCTGGCAGACGGACATCCTTAGCGCTGCCATTGAGGTGGGAGAGCTCCCGCCACTGCCACTGCACTGACCAGCCCTGAGTCTGGCTTCTGGCTGAGTGGCGCTCCCCCTGTGGGAGCGCACTGACCACCAGGGGGCAGCTCCTGCGTTGAGTGTCTTCCGCCTGGTGGTCAGTGCGCTCCATGGCGACCAGTCATTCCCATTTCAGGTGATTTGCATATTATGCTTTTATTATATAGGTTACTGTATTCCCTATACTGCAATCTATATTTCTGTGACTGTTCTATAACTACCAATTTGTACCTCTTAGTCCCTTCATCTTTTTCACCCCCACAAAAAAACCCTGTCCCTTTGTTCTCTGTATCTGGCAGTCTGTTTCTATTTTGTTCATTGGATTCTACATATAAATGAAATAATATGGTATTTGTTTCTCTCTGTCTGACTTATTTCACTTAGCATAATACCCTCTAGGTCCATGCATGCTATTGCAAAAGGTAAGATTTCATTATATTTTTTATGCCTGAGTGGTATTCCATTGTATATATGTACCATAGCTTTTTTTACCCACTCATTTATTGATGGGCACTAGGGTTACTTCCATATTTTTGGCTATTATTGATATGCTGCAATGAACATAAGAGTGTATATATTATTTGAGTAAGTGTTTGGGGTTTTTTTGACATATACCTAGAAGTGGAATTCCTGGTTTATCAGGATATTCCATTTTTAATTTTTTTAAGAACGTTCATTCTGTTTTCCATAGTAGCTGTACCAATCTGCATTCCCATGAATATTGCATGAAGGTTCCCTTTTCTCCACATTGCCAACACTTGATTTCTTGTTATTTTTTATTGAATTTATTAGGATTACAGTGGTTAATAAAATTATTTAAGTTTCAAGTGTACACTTCTATAATACATCACCTATATGTTCTATTGTGTGTTCACCACAAAAAGTTTGGTTTCCTTCCATCACTGTTTATCCTCCTCTACCTGCCCACATCCATCCTCCTTTCTCTCTGGTAATCACCCTACTATTATCTGTGTCTATTAGGGTTTTTTGCATAAACCCTTCACCTATTTTATCCAGCCATGCAGCCACCTTTCCCTCTGACCAGTTGTCAGTCTGTCCCTCTGTTTCTATTTTGTTCATCAGTTTATTTTGTTCATTAGATTTCAGATGTAAGTGACATCATATAGTATTTGTCTTTCTCTTCCTGACTTACTTCACTTAGCATAATAATCTCCAGGTCAATCCATGCTGTCACAAAAGATAAGATTTCTTTTTTTTGTGGCCATGTAGTATTCCATTGTGTAAATGTACCACAGCTTTTTTATCCACTCATCTATTGAGGGACACTACAGCTATTTCCAGATAATGGCTATTGTAAATAAAGCTGCAGTGAACATAGGGGTGTAGGTATTGTTTTGCATTAGTGTTTCAGGTTTCTTCAGATATATTCCCAGAAGTGGAATTGATTGGTCATAAGGCAGTTCCATTTTTTTATTTTTGGAGAAAACTCCATACTGTTTTGCATAGTTGCTGCATTAGTCTGCATTCCTAAAAACAGCGCTTGAGGGTTCCCTTTTCTCTACTTCTTTGCCAACATTGCTGTTTGTTGATTTGTTGATGATGGCCATTCTGGCAGGTGTGAGGTGATATCTTGTGGGTTTTTTAAAATTCTTTATTGTTTAAAGTATTACATATGTCTCCTTTTTCTCCCATTGACCTCTCTCAGACCACTCCCACCCCCCAGCACATGCCCTCACTCCCCTTAGTGTCTGTGTCCATTTGTTATGCTTATATATGTGCATACAAGTCCTTTGGTTTCCCTCTTACCTACCCCCCGCCCCCGCCCCTGCCTTCCCTATGAGGTTTGATGGTCTGTTCAATGCTTCTCAGTTTCTGGGTCTATTTTTGTTCATCAATTTATGTTGCTCATTATATTCCACAAATGAGTGAGATCATGTGATATTTATCTTTATCTAACTGGCTTATTTCACTTAACATAATGCTTTCCAGGTCCATCCATGCTGTTGCGAATGGTAAGAGTTCTTTATTTTTTACAGCAGTATAGTATTCCATTGTGTAGATGTAACACCATTTTTTAAATACACTCATCTGCTGATGGGACTTAGGCTGTTTTCAAATCTTAGCTATTGTAAATTGTTCTGCTATGAACATAGGGGTACATATACCCTTTCTGATTGGTGTTTCTGATTTCTTGGGATATATTCTGAGAAGTGGGATTACTTGGTCAAATGAAAGTTCTATTTTTAATATTTTGAGGAAACTCCATAATATGTTCCAGAGTGGCTGCACCAGTCTGCATTCCCACCAGCAGTATGCGAAGGTTCCATTTTCTTCACATCCTCACCAGCACTTGTCATTTGATGATTTGTTGATGATAGCCATTCTGACAGGAGTGACATGGTACCTAACTGCCATTTTGATTCGCTTTTCTTGGATGATTAGTGACTTTCAGCATGTTTTCATATGTTTCTTGGCCTTCTGTATGTCCACTTACAAAAAGGTCTACTTAGGTCCTTTGCCCATTTTTGATAGGATTGTTTTATCTTCCTTTTGTTAAGATGTATGAGTTTCCTATAAATTTTGGATATTAGATCCTTATCAGAGATAACATTGGCAAATATGTTCTCCCATGCTTTCTTGTTGTTTTGTTGATGGTTTCTTTTGCTGTGCAGAACCTTTTTATTTTGATGTAGTCCCATTTGTTTATTTTCTCCTTAGATTCCATTGTCCTAGAAGTTGTATCGGTAAAGATATTGCTATGACATATGTCTGATATTTTGCTGCCTATGGATTCATCAAATATTTTTATGGTTTCCTGTCTTATGTTTAAGTCCTTTATCCATTTTGAGTTTATTTTTGTGTATGGTGTAAGTTGGTGATCTAGTTTCATTGTTTTGCATATACCTGTCCAATTTTCCCAGCACCATTTATTGAAGAGACTGTCTTAACTCCATTGTATGCTCTTGCCTTCTTTGTCAAATATTAATTGAGCATAGTGGTTTGTGTCGATTTCTGGGTTCTCTGTTCTGTTCCATTAGGCTATTTGTCTGTTTTTGTGCTAGTACCAGGCAGTTTTGAGAACAGTGGCTTTGTAATAAAGCTTGATATCTGGTATTGTGATCCCTGCAACTTTGTTCTTCTTTCTCAGGATTGCTGCATCTATTTGGGGTCTTTTTTTAATTTCACATGAGTTTTTGGAGAGTTTGTTCTAGGTCTGTGAAATACGCCATTGATGTTTTAACCCTTTGCACTCGCTTGCTTTTTTCTCAATTCCTTTATTCTACTCGGGATTTAATTTTTTAAATACCCCAGATTTTACAAAGCGTGGCAGTAGAATAAAAAATCTGGAGTTTCTTTTCATACAAACGTATTTATTTGGATTTTTTTATATTTCAAATTATTCATACATTCAAAGAGTAATTTTAATCTCTGTAATTTTTCATGGTGTGATATTTTTTGAAACATTCACCCACATGAAGACCTGGTTTACATTCACATGTTTCGCAAACATAAATCGTCTCTCTTCTTCCTCCTTTGATTTTTCTGTTAGAAAAAACAACACAATCTTTGTGTTTTTTGTTAGGGTGAGCTGTGATTATATGGAGCTTTCCATCTAAACGTTGCTCTAAGTTAGTGGATAATAATCTACCCTTGGAAGTTAGTGTCCCATCTCTGAATTCTCCAACAAGATCATGTACTAGTTTCCTAATAAATTTCACATGTGTTATCAGTTTTTCATTTTTTCTTTTTTGGCATTCTTTGTACAATATGTAGGAATTTACAACACTGACCTCAAGCCCCCAGAAAAACAATTTACACCACCATTTTAGAGTCTTCCTCATAAAACAGTATGTGCCTATGTAGTGATCAGCTATATCAACACCCTCCATAAACTTTGTATAGTTGGTCACGACCTTGGGTTTGAGAACTATTTCCTTCCCACCACTGTGCACTCTCCTTTCCACAGACTCAGTCTCTGAAGTGTCCCATATACTGAGCATTGTGACTATCCTCTTATCTTTCCACGCAAGAAGCATTACATTTTCATCCCTGAAAGCCACTATCTCTCCTTTCATTAGCTTTGGATGTTTGATAACAGGTGGATTATCTTTCCTATTGGGCATTATTGTCCCTGTCAAGTGTGTTTTTTCCTTGAACAATTCCTTTGGAAGAGTGACACTAGTGTAATACCTGTCAGTGAAGAAATGATAACCTTGAGAACCAGGTACTGAGTTCTTCAATCTTTCATGAAGCTCTAAAACTATTCTGCTAGTAAAAGGGAGATCAGGTCTCATCAACGTTTCTGATGTTATTCCTCCATAATAAGGGACAAATGAATGTACATAACCACATTTTGAATCTGAGAGGACATATAAACGAATACCCCATTTTGTTGGCTTTTTAGGATTATATGTGATGAAGTGTATCTTTCCCTTGAAACCAACAACAGCCTCCCCAACAGCAATCTCTCTTCCAGGACAGAATCTCTCCCTAAATTTCATTTCAAGGTATGACAAGAAGCAGTTTACTTTCTCAGTTCTTGTTCTCAAATCTTTACTTGACTTTTGGTTGTTTTTCAAGTGTAACATCCAAAATATTTGCAAGAACCTTTCTCTTTTGAAAACAGATGGAAAAAAATGGTATATGAGACTCAAAATCCATGGACCAATAACTCTGCAAGTTGGGGTGATTCAATACACCCATATTTAGTATTACACCAAGAAAAGCCTTCATTTCCTCTATCGTCTCATCTTTCCAATTATTCCAAGTGGATCGCTGGGATAGTTCTTTCTGGCTAATTTTATGCCTAGCATACTCATTTGTCTCATCCGTTATATTTTTTATCAACGTCTCAGTAAAAAACAACTGAAAAAAGTCTATTGGTGTGGCACATCCAGAAGGAACTTGAGGTCCAACATGTAACTGACCAGTGGAGAAAGGGATTCTGCTAGGCTCTTTGTCATTAACAGATGTAGATGTCCACTTTTCTTTTCCCTGTTTTCCCCTAGAAACGTAACTTTCACTGGGTCTTATACCCGATTTCTCAATGATATTACCTATATCTCCATCACTCTCACTCGAATAAACAATTGTGCGTCTTCGTTTTGCCTTTATGAATTCAATGTCACTGTCACTGTCAGTACTTTCAGCCAGATCTTTGGGCAAAGCAAGGGACTTTTTCCTTTCTGTAGTTCCACTAGGACCAGCGATTTGTTCAGCATCTCCACTCGTATCCTCGGAGAACTCACTTTCGTCACTGTTACATTTTTCACTTTTTTCTTCATTTTTGAAGTAAAATTCATCATCGCTGCTTTCTATGTCTTTGGAAAACTTATCCATCCTGAGAAGGGGAAATTCACTCAGAACATGCGACTCCTAGGGGGCAAACCAATCATCCAACTAAACCCTGTGTCATGACAACATCTGTGATATGCTAATAGAAACCTAAACAAACCTAGGAGACGAAAAGATAAGGAAGGTTCTTTACCAAGGGAAGATGATGCAAGCTCAAAAAGGCATTATGCAAGGACTCATGCCTTGGGCCCTCCTACTCAAGATTGCTGCCTATGCAAAAGATAATCTTAGGTGGTGGCATCAGTTGAGACAGCATTTACATTTTACTTGTCTTTTCATGCTAATGAAAACAAGAAAAGATACTGGAAAAATAAACAAAAATTCCCCTTCCCCTCCCTCCCCCCCCCCCCCCTGTGGTGAAACTACATGTCAAGTGGGGCTCGACATACGAGCTGCTACCGATGCTACACTCGACATCCGAGTGCAAAAGGTTAATGAGGATTGCATTAAATCTATAGATTGCTTTATGTAGTATGGACATTTGAATGATGTTGATTCTACCAACCCATGAACATGGTGTATTCTTCCATTTGTTTATGTCTTCCTCTATCTCTTTTTTCAACATCCTGTAGTTTTCCAAGTACAGATTTTTAACCCCTTAGTTTAACTTTATTCTTAAGTATTTAAATTTTTTTTCAATGGTAAATGGGATTTTTTTTAGTTTCTCTTTCTGTGATTCTTTTTTTAATAAATGTTTATTCTTCAGATTATTACTGTTGTTCCTCTTTTATTCTCCCATAGTTCCCCTCCACCCGGTTCCCACCCCACCCCATGCCCTTACCCCCCACTCTCCTCATCCATAGGTATACAATTTTTGTCCAATCTCTTACCGCACCCCACAGTCCACTCCCTTTCTATGCCCCTGATTCTATTATGTTCACCAGTTTATTCTGTTCATCAGATTTTTTATTCACTCGATTTTTAGTTCACTTGTTGATAGTTATGTATTTGTTGTCACTTTGTTGTTCATAATTTTTATCTTTACCCTTTTCTTCTTCCTCTCCTTAAAGTATACCCTTCAGCATTTCATATAATACTGGTTTGTCAGTGATAAACTCCTTTAGGTTTTTCTTATCTGTGAAGCTCTTTATCTGACCTTCATTTCTGAATGATAGCTTTGCTGGGTAGAGTTATCTATCTTGGTTGTAGGTTCTTGCTATTCATCACTTTGAATATTTCTTGCCAACTCCTTTCTGGCCTGCATAGTTTCTGTTGATAAATCAGCTGACAGTACTATGGGTACTCCCTTGTATGTAACTAACTGTTTTTATCTTGCTGCTTTTACGATTCTCTCTTTGTCTTTTGCCCTTGGCATTTTAATTATGATGTGTCTTGGTGTGGTCCTCTTTGGATTCCTCTTGTTTGGGGTCTTCTGCACTTCCTGGACCTGTAAGTCTATTTCTTTCACCAGGTAGGGGAAGTGTTCTGTCATTTCTTCAAATAGGTTTTCAATATTTTGCTCTCTCTCTTCTTCTGTTACCCCCATAATTCAGATGTTGGTACGCTTGAAGTTGTCCCAGAGGCTCCTTACGCTATCTTCATATTTTGGGATTCTTTTTTCTTTTCCAGTTGGCTGTTTTTTGCTTCTTCATATTTCAAATATTTGACTTGATTCTTGTGATTCTCTATTCTGCTTTTAGATCTCTGTATATTATTCTTTATTTCAGTCAGTGTATGCTTAATTTCTAGTTGGTCCTTTTTCATATCCTTGAGGGTCTCACTAAATTTCTCGGAGGTTTCTAGAAGATTCTTGACTAACCTTATAACTGTGGTTTTGAACTCTATGTCCAGTAGTTTGTTTTCCTCCATTTGTTTAATTTGTGACCTGTTTCTTTGTCTCCGCATTTTGGTTGCTTCCCTGTGTTGATAGAGTGGCCTTGTGTTCTAGGTGTCCTATAGGGCCCGGTGGCTCAGCCTCCTTAATTACCTGAGGTGGACACTCTTGGTGTATGTACACCTTTGTGGGCTGTGTGCACAGTCTTGTTGTAGTTAAGCCTTAATTGCTGTTGGTATCACTGGCAGGAACTGACCTCCAGGACAATTGGCTTTGAGGACCAGCTGTGTCTACAATGGGAGAACTGCTGTGCTGGAAACACCCTTATAGGGCAGGACTTGCTTCAGGGGGCTTTGGTGTTCACTGAGTCTACCCCTTGAGTGTGTTGCTTATGGATGTGAAGAATTGTAATCTGGCATGGTCTCACACTGACCACTGAGTACACTGGCTCTTGGTTCTCCAAGGAGGTGCCTTTTCAGCCACTGCCTGAGGCCACCCAGCAGGAGCTACAGAGAGATCTGCAGATTCCTCTTCTTTGTTTGGGGTTTGGAAGGGCCCAAATGAGGCCCTGCTGTGAAGTCATTCAGGCTGTGCTGCCAGGCCTTAGTACTTCTTTTGGGAGGTTTGGACTTCTCTGACTCAGCTGCAGTTTGTTAGGTTTTAGATTGCAAAAGGACAGGCCATTCATATGCAAAAGCCTCTGCTCACAGCTTGGGTGGGGTTGTAAATTGGGTGGGGCGGGGTCTCAGGGAATCACCGGGGTGGAGTAAACAGCAATGGCTGCCAGTCAGCCATCTCTGTGTCTCCATGTCCTGTGCCCTCCCTCAGGAACAATGATTGCTGTGGGCACCTCTGAAAGAAAGCCGCCCTTACATTCCTGTCCCGATGCCAGACAGTCCAGGCCATTTAACATTTTTTACAATACTGGTTTGGTGGTAATGATCTGATTTACTTTTTTTTTTTGGTCTGGGAAGTTTTTTATTTCACTTTCAAATTTAAATGACAGCCTTGCTGAATAGAGTAGTCTTGGTAGTAGGTCCTTCCTTTTCATCACTTTGAATATTTCATGTCAGTCCCTTCAGGCCTTTAGTATTTCTGTTGAGAAAGCAACTGATAGCCTCATGGGAACTCCTTTGTAGTTAAATAACTGTCTCTCCCTTGCTGCTTTTAAGATTTTTTCTTTGTCTTTATCCTTTGGCATTTTAATTTTTATGTGTCTTGGTGTAGACCTCTTTAGGTTCATCTTTGTTTGGGACTCTGATTGCTGAACTTGTGTGACATTTTCCTTCACCAAGTTAGGGGAAGTTTTCAGCCTTTATTTTTCAAACAGGCCTTTGATCCCTTGCTTTCTCTCTTCTCCTTCTGGTTTCCCAGTGTTGTAGATGTTTTTATGCTTGATGTCCCAGTGGCCCTTTAAAATTCCCTCATTTTTAACAATTCTCTTTTTTTTTTGACGTTATGCTTTGGTGCTTACTGTTATCTTGTTCTCTAGATCACGGATTTGATCCTCTGCTTCATCTAAGCTGCTGTTGATTCCTTCTAGTGTAGTCTTTATTTCAGATATTGTATTCTTTATTTCTGACTGGTTCTTTTTTGTGTGGGTTTCTGTATCCTTTTTAAATGCATATTATCTTTTTAAGTTCTCATTGAGATAATCCATTCTTCCCCTTAGTTCCTTGAGTACCCTCATAACCATTGTTTTAAACTCTGCATCTGGTATCTTGGTTGCTTCCATTTCCTTTAGTTCTTTTTTGTGTGATTTCTCTTGTTCTTTTATTTGGGACATATTTCTTTGTCTCCCCATTTTGTCTGCCTGTTTGTGTTTGTCTCTGTGTATTAGGTTGATCTGCTATGACTCCCAAGCTTGCTATGAGGGCTTTCTTATAGTTGCCTTGTTGGTCTAAGTGGTACAATCTTCTAGATCACCTGAGCTAGGTGCTCCAAATATGATTCTTTTGTTGGTTATATCCCCTCTCCTATTTTAGTTGAGTCTTTAATGCTATTGGCCCATTGGTGAGTAGAGTTAACCCCTCAGGCTGTATGAGTATATGGATAGAACCTCATTCAATAAGTTTGAGGGCAGTTCCCCCCACCCCAGGGAAGAGTTATTCCTTGTAGGGTCTTGCATCTGCAAGAGTCCCCCTTTGGCTGTGTTGTTTCTGTGGCTAGTTGGGTCGAGCTCTGTTGTGGTTTGAAGCCCACCAGTGGTTTTATTGGTTTGGGCCTCCCTTGACCAGGGCTCTGGTGCAGGTCAATGTTAGATGTTGTGTGTAACCTGCCTTGGGCTACCTGTCTGTAGCTATGATTCTGTTCATTGTTATTTTTTTATACTGGGCAAGGGTGTACATGAGAGGGACCAGGCTGTGTACCAGGATCAGCTTCCTGAAGCTCTGTAATTGGGGCAGACCAATAAAATTCCAAGGCTTCCTCATGTCAATGTCCACCTGTTGGCTACTTCAACCCCCTCTGAAGTCTTATGAAGAAAGGCTGTAGAGTGGGCCCAAGTTGGCTGCATCCCAAATATCCTCCCACAAAGCATGTTAGGACAATGGAATAGGATAGCAAGGATAGTGGGCCTCTATAGGATAGCAAGGATAGTGGTCAACTTCTCAATGGGGAGAATATGGTCCCCGCTCCAGATCCAAAGCACTAAGTCTCAGGGTCTCCAACTATAGTCCTGCAGGAGGAGCACCCTACAGGTTCAGTCTGGATACTGCCAGATGTCCCCACTGCAGGAGCAAGCTTAGCAAAAATGGAACTTCTGGGACTTGGGCAAACAGATCAAGAAAGCCTTCTAGCAAGGCTGCAGGAGGGAGGTAAGTTCTACTCCTCCCCTTAGATCTGTATTCATGCCTGCTCAAGCCCCAGACTGGAGCCTCTGAGGGAAATACACTCTGAATGTTCTAGCTCAGAGAAGAGCCACCTTTCCCCCACGAAACTGAGCCTAAGAGGATGGGGGAATTATAAAAATAGATCAATACAGTCTCCTCTTGTGGGTGGTGCTGGCCCATGGGAGGATAGTAATCTTCATGCCTCCCCCAGCTCTGCAGCTGCACCATCAGATACCACAAAGGAACTGCACTCCATAAGTCCCAGCTCCAAGTTCCACTCCCTGTTCCCTCCCCTCACCGCTAGGAACTAAGCCCAGCAGGACAGGGCTTAGTGAGACTTTGAGAAACAGATAAAGTTAGCCCGCTGCTGGCTGTGGTGATGGCCTCAGAAGAGGAGTGAGCTGCATGCCTCCCCCTAGCTCCACAGTGTGTTTGTTGCCAGAGACCCTGACAGAATGTTCCAAGAGGGTTGCTTCAAACATTCCAGCTCTGAGCTGTGCCCCTTTTTCCCTGTGAAACTGAGCTTAGGAGGGCCAGTGGGATTTGGGGTTGCAGATCAAGGCAGCCCTCAGTTGGCAGTGGCGCAGGCCCATAAGAGGAGGCCAAATTGCACACCGCCCCTTAACTCTGCAGTCACACTGCCAGAGACCCTAACAAGGGAGTCTTCTGTTGAGCATGGCATCTGCTGAACCCATGAGAGGGCAGAAAAATTTGCTCCTGTTCCAAAGCCACATAGTTCAATGACCATCTGAGAGTATCTGTAGTTTCTCCAGAAAAAGAGTATACCTCAGGTCCCTGTTGGGTGCAGCCAATGTTCCTTTCCGCCAGACATAAGCTTGGCAGGATAGTTTCACCAGTATTTGGAGAACCGGGATACTGCACTCCTCAAGCTGGTGCTGGAAGAATACGAGGGGCCAACCCTAGAAGGTGGCACTTGAAGGTGATGTGGTATATTAACTAAGGATCAGGACCTCAGTATCTGACTCTATAGATCTCTCTTTGGAGCCACACCTCCCAGATCTTCTATTTCTGGCTTCCATATGCCCTGAGTTGCCTTCCCTCTACCACAACCCTGGGTGAATACCCAAGAGCAAGCTCCTGTGCATTGGCCCTTTAGGAGAACACCTGGGATTCTAGCAGACTCCCTCTTCTTTCCAGCATGGGATTGAGACCCCCACAATCCTCAGAGGGGACTTTTGAAACTGAGATAGCTCTATGGCTTCTCAGCCACCACACCTGGATGCAGGGGTCAACCCTCTCTGCATCTCTGCCCTTTTTACTTGTTTCTGTGTAGCTTCTATAAACACTTGGATATAATACTCCTGTTCAGCTGACTTCATTTGGTCATTCATGTTGGTTGCTCTATATTTTAGCTGTAAATCTGTTTTGGTGCCAGAAGGAGGTATGTGTAGCTTCACAGTCACCTACTTCACAGTCATCTTGGATCTCCTAATTTATAAATGTAGTGTGAAGTATGGGTCCAGGTTCATTCTTCTGCATATGGATGTAGAGTTGTTCCAGCACCATTTTTTTGAAAAGACTATACTCTCCCCCTTGAATTATCTTCATACATTTGAAATTTATCAACTCAGCATAAATGTAAGAAATATTTCTGGACTCTTATCTATTCCACTGATTTTTATGTTCATTCTTGTGCCAGTACTATACTTTTTTGGTTATTAAAGGTTTGTAGTAAGTTTTGAAATCAGAAAATGTGAGTCCTCCAACTTTGTTCTTCAAAATAGTTTGGATTATTCTAACTCTCTCAAATTTTCATATGAATTTATAATCAGCTTATTAGTTTCTGAAGAAACAAGCTGGTCATTTTGATAGGTACTATAAACAATCTTAAAAATATGAAATCTTCAAATCCATGAACATGAAATATCTTTCTATTTAGTTAAGTTTTATTGATTTTCTTTCAAAAATATTCTGCAGACAAGTCTTGCATGTCTTTCATTAAATGCATTTCTAAGTATATTGTTCTTCCTGATGTTGTTAAAATGGGATTGCTTTATTTTTAAAATAAATTAAATCTAATGGGGGTATATAAAGCTAAAAAGCTTCTGCACAGCAAAAGTAACCACCAACAAAACAAAAAGGCAACTGAATGGGAGGAGATATTTGCAAGCAACAGTTTCAACAAGGGGTTCATATATATAAAATATTTATAAAGTTCATGCAACTCAATAGCAAACAAACAATCCAATTTAAAAAATGGGCAGAGTACCTGAACAGACACTTCTACCAAGAAAACATACAAATGACCAACAGATATATGAGAAGATGCTAAACTTCACTAGCTATTAGGAAAATCAAAACTACAATGGGATTGTTTTCTTAATTTCATTTTCATATTATTCAGTAGTAGTGTCTAGAAATACAAGTGAGCTTTTATTTATTTCTGTATTATTCTGTTTACATGGTGATTATAAATCTGACAGACTCAAATTCCAAAATAATTTGCAAAGACTTTTAAAATTATTTATTTATTTATTTATTTATTCATTTTATTGTTGACAGTATACATATCCCTCGTTTCCCCACTTGCCCCCCTCCAATCAGCCCCTCCACTCCAACCTAGGACTTCACCACATTATTGTCTTTGTCCATAGGCTATGCATATACATTCTTTGATTAATCTTTTCCAGTCCTTCCACGATCTTCCCCTCTGACAGTGTCAGAATGATCCATGTATCTATGCCTCTGGTCTAATTTTGTTTGTCAGCTTATTTTGTTCATTAGATTCCACATGTGGTATTTGTCTTTCTCTGACTGGCTTATGTCACTTAGCATATCTATAGGTCCATCCATGCTGTTGCAAGTAGTAAGAGTTTGTTCTCTTTTACAGCAGTACTAGTATAGTATTCCATTGTGTAGATGTACCACAGCTTATTTTTATCCATTCATCTACTGATGGACACGTGTGTTTTTTTTCAGAGCTTAGCTATTGTAAATAACACTATAATAAACATATAATATATGATTGGGTTTTCAGGATTCTTAGAATATATTCCCAGAAGTGTGATTGCTGGGTCAACTGGAGATCCATTTTTAATTTTTTTATGGAAACTCCATACTGCTTTCCACAGTGGCACCACCAGTCCACATTCTCATCAACAGTGAACTAGAGTTCCATTATGGTTCCCTTTTATTCCAAATCCTTGCCAGCACTTGTTGCTTGTTGATTTATTGTTAACAATTTTGGCAGGTGTGAGGTGATGCCTCAATGTAGTTTTAATTTGCATCTATGTGATGTTAAGCATTTTTTCATGTGTCTATTGATCATCTATATGTCTCCCTTGGGTAAGTGTGTATTCAAGTTCCTTGCCCATTGTTTAATTGTATTGTTTGTGTGCCTTCCTGATGTTGAGTTTTATAAGTTCATTACACTTATTGGAAATCAACACCTTAACCGATGTATCACTGGCAAATATGTTCTCCCATTCAGTGGGTTCCCTTTTCATTTCATTGATGGTTTCAAATTACTGCTTACATTTCATGTCTGAAAATTTTCCTGATTGATTTTTGGGAAATTGTATATATCTAGCAAATATACAAATTGTCTATTTTGCCAAGGTTGGCCAATTTGCTGTACATAAGTTTTTTAGTCTGATGTAGTCTCATTTGGTTATTTTTCATTTGTTTCCCTTGACCTAGAAGATATATTGGTAAAAATACTGCTACATGACTGGCTGAAATTTTACTACCTATGTTTCCTTCAAAGATTTTTATGGTTTAAAAACTTACATTTAAGTATTTTATCCATTTGAGTTTATTCTTGTGTGTGGTATAAGTTGGTGGTCTTATTTAATTGTTTCTATGTACCTGTCCAATTTTCCCAAAGCCATTTTTTTAAGAGACTGTCTTGATTCCATTGTATGCTCTTTCCTCCTGTGTCAAATATTAATTGACCATAATGGCATGGATCTATTTCTGGGGTCTCTCTTCTGTCCCATTGATCTATATGCCTGCTCTTGTGCCAATACCAGGCTATTTTGATTACACTGACTTTGTAGTAACAGTTTGATATCTGGTATTTTGATACCTCCAATTTTGTTCTTAATATTACTGAGGCTATTTAGGGTCTTCTTTGGTTCCATATAAATTTTTGGAATATTTGTTATAGAACTGTGACATATGCTATTGGTATTTTTAATAGGGATTACATAGAATCTATCTATTGCTTTAGGTTTTATGGACATTTGAATGATGCTAATTCTTCCAATCCATGAACACTGCATATGGTTCCATTTGTTTGTATCTTCTTCTATTACTCTTTCCAGTGTCCTATAGTTTTCCATTTATAGGCCTTTTATCTCCTTGGTTAAGTTTATTTCTAGGTACCATAATTTTTTTGTTGTTGAATGGTTAATGAGATTGTTGTTTTTTTTGTGTGTGTGTTTTTTTTTTGTTTTTTTTTTTAGTTTCTCTTTCTGAGAGTTCCTTATTGGTGTATAAAAATTCCCTTGACTTCTGGATGTTAATTTTGTATCCTGCTACTTTGGCAAATTCATTTATTAACTCTAGTATTTTTTTTGGGGGGGGGGTGGATTCTGTAGGGTTTTCTATTATGTACAGTATCATGTCATTTGCAAATAATGACAGATTTACTTCCTCCTTTCTAATTTGGATGCCTTTTATTTCTTCTTTTCTGATCGCTGTGGCTAGGACTTCCAGTAATATTGTATCTAATAAATAGGGAATATGCAAATTGACCATCACACCGTCACAAAGATGGCGGCACCAAGAGTGGAGGGAGGGTTTCTGTAACACAAGATGGCTGCGCCCACAGAGGAGGCCGAGTTCCTGTAACTAGCCTTAAGGAGCAATCAGCAGGGACCTGAGGCTGCGTGGTGCTGGGCCAGGACAGGGGACCTGAGCCTGCACCCCCCGCCTGGTGGGGCTTGACAGGGAACCTCAAGGTGCGCCCCCCGCCCCAGTGGTGGGCCGGGGGAACTCAGGCTGCTCCCCCACCCCGTGCCAAGGGACCTCAGGTCACGCCTCCATCCAGGCGCCAGGGGACCTGAGGCTGTGCCCCCCATCTGGCACTGGGCCGGAGAAACTGAGGCCATGCCCCCTGCCTCGTGGGACTTGACAAGGGACCTAGGTCGTGCACCCCACTTGACAAGGGACCTTAGGTCGTGCACTCCTCCCACCCCGGACCAGGGGATTTCAGGCCACACCCCCAACCCTGGCACCGGGGAACCTGAGGCTGCACACCCCTGCCCAGTGGGGCTTGATAGGGGACCTGAGGCTGTGCCCCCCACTAGGCTGGGCTTGACAGGGGACCTGAGGCTGTGCCCCCAGACTCGGCACCAGGCCAAGGGACCTGAGGCTGTGCCCCTGCCCAGCAGGGATTGATGGGGGTGGGGCCGGCTGGGTCAGGTTCTCACCCAATGGGGGTGGGGCTGGCTGGTTCTGGGTCTCGGTCTCGCGTGATTTTGAGGCACCATTGGTGGGCGGGGACTTGACTCTGGGTCCCACAGCACGCCCCAGACTCTGACAGAAGGAAGATTTTCATATACAGTTTACTAATTTTCTTTCATCTCTGACACTTCTATTATAGAGAAAGGGCAAATAGCAATATTAAAATATTTCCTCTAATTAATCCCCTTTTAATGTGCACAAATTTCGTGCACCAGGCCACTAGTGTTGAATAAGAGTAGTGAAAGTGGACATCTCTGTCTTGTTCCTGATCTTAAGGGAAACACTTAGTTTTTACCCATTGTGTAAGATGTTGGCTGTAAGTTTGTCTTAGATAGTTTTTATTATGTTTAGCTATGATTACACTACTCCTCTGTTCTGAGATTTTGTTTTTTAATCATTAATGGGTGTTGGATTTTGTCTAATCCTTTTTGTGCATTTGTTGATATGATCATGTGGTTTTTATCATCTATTTTGTTTATATGGTGTATCACAATTAGTAATTTGTGAATTGTATCAACCTTCCATTCCCAGAATAAATCCCACTTGGTCATGGTGTATGATCATTTTAATTTATTGCTGGATCCAATTTACTAATATTTTGTTGAGGATTTTAGCATCTATGTTCATCAGGGATATTAGCCTATAATTTACTTTCTGTGTAGTGTCTTTCTGGTTTGGGAATTACAATAATGCTGGCCTCATAAAAAAGCATGGAAGTCTTTCTTCCTTTTGAATTTTTTTGAAATACTTTTAGGAGGAGAGGTGTTAGTTCTTCCTTGAATGTTTGGAAAAATATGCCTGTGTCGCCATTCAGTATAGCACTTTCATTTGCTGGGAGTTTTAAAATTACTGTTTCAATTTCATTAATTGTTATCAAGTTCATTCAGGTTTTCTCATTTTTCTTGATTAAGTTTTGGAAGATTGTATGTTTCTAGGAATTTGTCCATTTTGCTCAAGTTGACCAATTTGTTGGCAGATTTCCTACAATCCTTTGTATTGCTGTGATGTCAGTCGTTTCCTTGCCTCTTTCATTTCTGATTTTATTTGTTTGGTTCCACTCTCTTTGTTTCTTGATGAGTCAGGTTAAAGATTCATCAATCTTGTTTATTCAAAGAAACAGCTCTTGGTTTCATTGATCTTTTGTATTCTTTTTTAGTTTCTTTGTCATATTTCTGCTCTGATCTTTATTATTTCCTTCCTTCTACTTACTCTGGCCTTTGGTTGTTATTTCTCTAATTCTTTTAGGTGTAGGGTTTGACTATTTACTTGATGTTTTTCTTGTTTCTTGTGGTAGGTTTGTAATGCTATGAACTTCCATCTCAGGACTGCCTTCACTGTGTGTCATAGATTTGGGCTTGTTGTATGTTTGTTTTCATGAATTTTTTTTATTTCTTCCATGATCTCATTGGTAACCTATTCATTATTTTATACCATACTATTTAGCTTCCATGTGTTTGTAAGTTTTAGAATTTTTTTTATTGTTGTTGATTTCTAGTTTCATGCCATTGTGATCCAAGAAGACGCTTGATAAAATTTCAATTCTCTTGATTTTTTAAAGACTTATTTTGTGTAAAAATACAATTGATCTTTTACTAGTATGTTGTTCTTGTATCCTACAACATTGCTGAACTTGTTTAGCTTATCTAATAAAAGAGTAATATGCAAATTAACTTACCTCTGCTACACCCACAAGCCACGCCCACCAGCCAACCAGGAGCAAGTATGCAAATTAACCCAACCAACATGGCTGCGGCCATGGAGAGGGCAGGAGGCTTGGGTTTCTCCAGCAATGGAGGAAGCCAAGCTTTCTGCACACCCTGGCAGGCCCAGGCCTCCACTCAAGGCTACAAAGTTTCAATTATAGAAGATAAATAAATCCCAACAAAAATGGTGGCAGCCATGGAGCTGGAGAGAGCAGGAGGCTTGAGTTGCCCCCAGTGATGGAGGAAGCCAAGTTTCTGCAGCCCTGGTCTGCCTTGGCCTCCGCTTAAGGCTACAAAGTTTCAATTATAGAAGATAAATAAATCCTAGTTACCAGGGCCTCCGCTTGGGTGGCTGGGGGGCATGGCCAGCCTGAAAACCACCACAGGCCCCTCGCCCAGGCCACCCCTTGCCCCAAGGGAACCTCCACCCTGATCTGGGACACCCTTCAGGGCAAACCAGCTGGCCCCAACCTGTGCACCAGGCCTCTATCCTATCTAATCCTATCTAATAAAAGAATAATATGCAAATTGACCATCACTCCAACACACAAGATGGCTGCCCCCATGTGGATACAAGATGGCCACCACAAGATGGCCAGCAGGAGAGGGCAGTTGGGAGGGATGAGGTCTGCAAGGGAGGGCAGTTTTGGGCAATCAGGCCAGCAGGGGAGTGCAGTTGGGAGGGACCAGGTCTGCAAGGAAGGGCAGTTGGGGGCAATCAAGCCTGCAGGGGAGGGCAGTTAGGGGTGACCAGGCCAGCAGAGGAGGGAAGTTGGGGGTGACCGGGCCTGCAGGGAAGGGCAGTTGGGGCGGACCCAGGCCTGCAGAGGAAAGAATTTGGGGGGACCAGGCCTGTAGGGGAGGGCAGTTAGGGGCAAACAGGCTGGCAGGGGAGCAGTTAGGCTTCAATCAGGCTGTCAGGGGAGTGGTTAGGGGGTGATCAGGCTGGCAGGCAGAAGTGGTTAGGAGCAATCAGGAAGTCAGGCAGGCGAGCAGTTGGGTGCCAGCAGTCCTGGATTGTGAGAGGGATGTCCGACTGCCTGTTTAGGCCCGATCTTACTCTCAAGGGGTCCCAGATTGGAGAGGGTGCAGGCTGGGCTGAGGAACACACACCCCCGTGCACGAATTTCATGCACTGGGCCTCTAGTTTGTTATAACAGGGTTTTTTATGTGTGAATTTCTTTTTTTAAAATAAATCTTTATTGTTCAGATTTATTACAGGTGTTCCTCTTTTTCATATTTTTGGATTCTTTTTTCTTTTTGTTTTTTGGTTGGGTGTTTTTTGTTTCCTCATATTTCAGATCTTTGTTTTGATTCTTGGGATACATTGATCTACAGTTGAGTTTCTGTATATTCTTTATTTCAGACAGTGTATGCTTAATTTCTGACTGGTCCTTTTCTATTTTTTTGGCATTCTCATTAAGGCCCTTGAATGTCTCACTGAGCTCCTCAGGGGTCTCATCAAGTTTCTCAGTGGTTTTTAGAAGATTCTTGAGTAACTTTATAAATGTGGTTTTGAACTCTATGTCGTCTAGTAGTTTGCTTTCCTCCATTTCTTTCATTCATGACATGATTCTTTGCCTCTGCATTTTGGCTGCTTCCCTGTGTTGATGGAGTGGCTTTGTGTGGTAGGTGACCTATAGGGGCCAGTAGCTCAGCCTCCCCAATCACCTGAGGTCGATGCTCTTGGTACACCCCTTTATGGGCTGAGTGCAAAGTCTTGGTGTAGTTAAGCCTTGATTGCTGTTGGTACACTGGGAGGAATTGACCTCCAGGCCAATTGGCTGTGAGGATCTGCTGTGTCTATAATGGAAGAACTGCTGCACTGGAGACACGCTTATGGTGCAGTACTTGTTTCAGTGGGGCTTTGGTGCTCACTGAGTCTGCCTCTTGAATGTGTCACTTATGGATATGAGGAATTGAAATCTGGTGTCTCACACTGACCACTAGGTATACTGGCTTCTGGATCTCCAATGTGGTGCAGTTCAGCTACTGTCTGAGGCCACCCAGCAGGAGCTACAGCAAGGACTACAGTTTTCTCCTCTTTGCTTGGGGTTTGGAAGTTTTGGAGCTGTCTGACCAGGGCTGCAAGTTTGCTAAGTTAAGCTGTGATAGGGCAGGCCATTTATATGCAAAAGCCGCTGCGCAGAGCTTGGGTGTGTTTGTAGATTGTGCAGGGCAGAGTCTTATGGCATCACTAGGCTAGGGCATGGCAAACAGCGATGGCTGCCAATCAGCCATCTCTGCATCTCAGACCATGTCCCCACATCCCGCGCTCCAGCGCAGTAAACAATTATTCCTGCGCACAGCTCTGCAAGCAAGCCATCCTCACTTTCCGACCCTATGGCAGACAGTCCAGCTTCTCCCCATAGGAGTTTGGGTCCCCCGCGTCTCCTGAGAAACTGGATTTCAGAGTAATCGGGAGCTTGCCTCCCTTCGGGTTGAAAAAAGCAACACCCACCGCCAGCCCAGATTGCGTGCACCTCCGTACCTCAGCTTTTCAGTGCTTGTGCACGTCTCAATGCTCTTTTCTCTTTCCTTCTAGTTATAGAACTTCCACTCAGCCAGCTTTCCCGTGGTTCTGGGTGATAGACATTTTGTCTTTTAGTTGTAGTTTTGAAATTGCTGTGCGAGGCAGCAATTTAGGTGTTTACTTATGCCACCATCTTGGATACTTTCCATGTGTGGATTTCTTAATTTTATATATACTACTAGAGGTCTGCTGCATGAAATTTATGCACTAGGAGGGGGTGTCCCTCAGCCCAGCCTGCACCCTCTTCAGTCTGGGATCCCTCGGGGGATGTCCTACTGCCAATTTAGGCTCCTAACAACTCACCTGTCTGCCTGCCTGATTGCCCCTAACCGCTTCTGCCTGCCAGTCTGATCACCCCCTAACCACTCCCCTGATGGCTTGATTAATGCCTAACTGCTGCCCTGCCAGCCTGATCGCCCACAACTGCCCTCCTCTGCTGGCCCAATGGCCCCCAACTGCCCTCTCATGCCGGCCTGATGTCCCCCAGCTGCCCTCCCCTGCCAGCCCAATGGCCCCCAACTGCCCTCCCCTGCTGGCTATATTGCCCCCAACTGCCTTCCTCTGCTGGCCTGATCGACCCCAACTGCTTTCCCCTGCTGGCCTGGTCACCCCAACTGCCCTTCCCTGCCAGCCTAATGGCCTCTAACTGCCCTCCCCTGCAGGCCTGGTCCCCCCTAACTGTCCCCTGCAATCCCTGTCCACCCCAACTGCCCTCCCCTGCCGTCCTGGTCACCCCCAACTGCTCTCCCCTGCCGGCCTGGTCACCCCAAGCTGCCCTTTTCTGCTGGCCCAATGGCCCCCAACTGCCCTCCCCTGCCGGCCCGATCACCCCCAACTGCCCTCCTCTGCCAGCCTGGTTGCCCCTAACTGCCCTTCCCTGCCGACCTGGTTGACGACAACTGCCCTCCCCTGCTGGCCTGGTCCCCCCAACTGCCCTCCCCTGCAGGCCCTGTCCACCCTAATTGCCCTCCCCTGCCAGCCTGGTCACCCCTAAATGCCCTCCTCTGCTGGCATATTCACCCCCAACTGCCCTCTCCTGCCAGCTTGATCGCCTACAACTGCACTCCCCTACTGGCCATCTAGTGACAGCGTGGGTGCAGCCATCTTGTGATGATGTGGGCATGACCATCTTGTGGTGGCCATCTTGTGACAACATGGGGCAGCCATCTTGTGATGACGTGAGGGTGGGAGAGCCACCTAGGCTTTTATTAGTATATATTATGTCATGTGAATGGTTTTAGTTTTTCTTTCTAATCTAAATGTGTTTTTCCAGGGAAACTCTCAACAGAGGGGATTGAGAGTTTTCTACCAGAAAGTCATTGTCTCAGGCCCAGGGGATATTTTGGGGGGACCCTGGGCTTAGGGGCACAGTAATTAGGCCTTACATACTACCTTTTTGCAAATTAAAATCATCTCCCCTCAAATGTCAGCTACACAGTGGGCAGAGATTTTTTTCTCTTTTGTTACTGCTTTATCTCAATTATCTAGTATGTATATTAAGCAGCAAACATAAATTTAAAGAATAAATGAATCTACCAGTCAGTCTTTTGGATTAAGGTAGCATCTTTCCCTAAGTAGTGGGCTTATGGAGTTGTTTCAGTATAGTAGATAAAGGTCTTGTCTTCTCAGAAACTCTTTATGAAGAGTCCTGCCATCCATGCCTTTAGTTTTTGCCAAAAGGGGCTCCTCCAAATTCTGTGTAAGAAATCTGCATCCACCTGGTTGTAGTTGCCTTCTTGCCCTTTCATTATTATTTGAAGTATGACTTGAACTTAAATTTGGTTCTGTCTTGACCTGACTTTCCAACCCACGCACCCCCACCAATATTTTTGCTCCTTCCCACTGTAATTGTTTCAAAGAGTCATCTCATTTCAGGCATCTGAAAGCCAACATTTTGTTTTCATTTGACTGTCTTCTTGAGAAGAAAAGAAATGTTTCTTATCTCTTGAAGGCCTGCCCATTGTATTCTTTTCATAGCAGGGATTAGCTTGCTTTATGAGAAGCTGGAAAAAGCTAATAGATTATGAGAAAATGAGGTGTTTATTGGTACAGATAGACAGCACCAGGTTTATGATGTGTTTGCTTCAAGGACTTAGAATCACTTTTTGAACAGATCTGTTCCTTAATTAATTATCCCTCATCACTGCCTATTTATTGTATCAATGGGCGGCTATTAGCACATCGAAGACACAAAGCTGACCTTTGTAAGATAGAAAAAGATTTTTAATACATCATTTGCAGAGGGTGATAAGTTCTGGGTAGAGATACATTTTTGCACATTTGACTGTATATGCAAAATGCATTAAAATGGATTGAGCTCTTACTAATTACCAACCACTCTGGCAAATAAGTAGACTATATGCTGGTGACATCTCTACGTTCACTGGGTGGTAACCATGCTCTCCAAGCTCTATGAGGCAAAGGGAGAGGAGAATACACAGAGTTGGGAAGGAACTACTGTCACTCTGGCTTCATCCCAAAGCTTCTGTACCCCTAAATCCACCCACCAACATACATTTTTTTGTTGTCAGAAATAGTGATGCATTGAAATTGATTTATCCTACTTTCTTGAGGCAGGAATGTGGAAAAACCAGGGGTGGGATATGGGAGGGATAGATGGATTGTTGAATAAAGTTGTAGAGACACCTGACAAGCTCTTTGGCTAATTATCCTAGCAGATCTTGCCACTCTTCTTAGGGTACCACCCTTCCTTTTCAGCATGCCCCCTAGTTTTCCTTCTTTCTAGGACTGTGGTGAAATGAACCATTTCCATGAGTTAATTAATCCAAGATCAAGAAATACCTTACTCAGCTTCCCCAACAGTTGTGTTTGTTTTTTTAATTTCTTTTTTTATTGTCTAAAGTTTTACATTTGTCTTCATTTTCCCCAATTTACCCCTACCCCTGCCATTCCTACCCTAGGAAAACCCCCACTGCCTCAGTGCCTGTGTCCATTGGATATGCTAATATGCATGCATACAAATCCTTTGGTTGCTCTCTAACCATCCCTCCCCTTCCACTTGTCTCTGGATCTATTATTGTTTATCAAATTATGTTGATCATTATATCCCACATATGAGTGAGATCATGTGATATTTATCTTTCTCCGACTGGCTTATTTCGCTTAGCATAATGCTCTCCAGTTCTATCCATGCTACTGCAAATGGTAAAAGTTCCTTTTTTATAGCAGCATAGTATCCCATTGTGTAGATGTACTACAGGTTTTTATTCCATTCATCTCCTCATGGGAACTTAGGCTGTTTCCAAATCTTAGCTATTGTAAATTGTGCTGCTATGAACAAAGGGGTGCATATACCCTTTCTGATTAGTGTTTCTGGTTTCTTGGGATATAGTCCTAGAAGTGGGATTACTGGGTCAAATGGGAGTTCCATTTTTATCTTTTTGAGGAAACTCCATACTGTCTACCACAGTGGCTGCACCAGTCTGCATTCCCACTAGCAGTGCAGGAGGGTTCCTTTTTCTCCACATCCTTGCCAGCACTTGTCATTTGTTGATTTGTTGATGATAGCCATTCTGACAGGTGTGAGATGGTATCTCATTGTTGTTTTGATTTGCATCTCTTAGATGATTACTGACTTTGAGCCTGTTTTCATATGTTCCTGGGCTTTCTATATGTCCTCTTTTGAAAAGTGTCTATTTAGATCCTTTGCCCATTTTTTGATTGGATCATTTATCTTAGTTTTGTTAAGTTGTATGAGTTCTCTGTAAATTTTGGAGATTAAACCCTTATCAGAAATATCATTGGCAAATATGTTCTCCCATACAGTGGGCTTTCTTGTTGTTTTGTTGATGGTTTCTTTTGCTGTGCAGAAGCTTTTTATTTCGATGTAGTCCCATTTCTTTTTCTTCCTAGTCTCCATTGCCCTAGGAGCTGTGTCTGTACAGATATTGCTATGACATATGTCTGCTATTTTGCTGCCTATGGAGTCTTGTAGGATTTTTATGGTTTCCCGTCTTATATTTAAGTCCTTTAGCAATTTTGAGTTTGTTTTTGTGTATGGTGTAAGTTGGTGATCTAGTTTCTTTCTTTTTTTTTTTTTTGCATGTATCTGACCAAATTTTCCAGCACCATTTATTGAAGAGACTGTCTTGACTCCATTGTATGCTCTTCCCTCCTTTGTCAAATATGAATTGAACATAATGGCTTGGGTTGATTTCTGGGTTTTCTGTTCTGTTCCATTAGTCTATATGTCTGTTCTTGTGCCAGTACCATGCAATTTTGAGAACAGTGGCTTGGTAATATAGCTTGATATCTGGTATTGTGATCCCTCCAACTTTGTTCTTCTTTCTCAGGATTGCTGTGGCTATTCTGGGTCTTCTTTTATTCCAGATGAATTTTTGGTCTTTGTTCTAAATCTTTGAAATATGCCATTGGTATTTTAATGGGGATTGCATTGAATCTGTAGATTGCTTTAGGGAGTATGTACTTTTTAATGATGTTAATTCTGCCAATCCATGAACATGGTATGTTCTTCCATTTGTTTATGGCTTCTTCTATCTCTTTTTTCAATGTCCTGTAGTTTTCTGAGTATAGGTCTTTTACCTCCTTAGTTAAGTTTATTCCTAGGTATCTTATTTTTTTTTTTTTTTGGTGCAATGGTAAATGGGATTGTGTTTTTTTTTTTTTTTTTTTGCTTCTCTTTCTGTGAGTTTATTATTAGTGTATAAAAAGGCCATAGATGTCTGAGTGTTAATTTTGTATCCTGCTGCATTGCTAAATTCATTTCTTAGCTCCAGTAGTTTTTTTGATGGAGTCTTTGGGGTTTTCAATGTATAGTATCATGTCATCTGCGAATGACAGTTTTACCTCTTCTTTTCCAGTTTGGATGCCTTTTATTTCATCATCTTGTCTAATCGCTATGGCTAGCACTTCCAGTACTATATCGAACATCAGTAGTGAAATTGGGCATCCCTGTCTTGTTCCTGTTCTTTGGAGAAATGCATTTAGTTTTTGCCCATTGAGTATGATGTTGACTGTAGGTTTGTTATATAAGGCTTTTATTATGTTGAGGTATGATCTCTCTATTCCCACTTTCCTGAGAGTTTTTATCAAGAAAGGGTGTTGGATTTTGTCAAATGCTTTTTCTGCATTGATTGATATGATTATGTGATTTTTGTCTCTCAGTTTGTTTATGTGATGTATCACATTTATTGATTTGTGGATATTGTACCATCCTTGCATCCCTGGGATAAATCCCACTTGGTCATTGTGTATGATCTTTCTAATGTAATGCTGAATCCATTTGCTAGAATTTTGTTGAGGATTTTAGCATCTATGTTCATCAAGGGTATTGGTGTGTGGTTCTCTTTTTTTGTGGTATCTTTATCTGGTTTTCGAATTAGGGTAATGCTGTCTTCATAGAAAGAGCATGGAAGTGTGCCTTCCTCTTGAATTTTTTGGAATAGTCTGAAGAAGATAGGTTTTAGTTCTTCCTTGAATGCTTGGTAGAACAACCCTGTAAAGACATCTGGACCAGGGCTTTTGTTTGCTGGAAGATTTTTGATCGCTGCTTCAATATCTTCAGTACTTATCAGCCTATTCTGTTTTTTTTTATTCTTTTTGATTGAGTTTTGGGAGCATGTAATTTTCTAAGAATATATCCATTTTGTCTAGGTTGTCCATTTTGTTGGAATAGGGTTGTTCATAGTATTTTTTCATAATAGTTTGTATTTCTCTGGGATTGGTTGTTACTTTGCCTCTTTCACTTCTGATTTTGTTCATTTGGGTCCTCTCTTTTTGCTTCTTGGTGAGCCTGGATAGAGGTTCATCAATCTTGTTTATCTTTTCAAAGAACCAGCTCTTGGTTTTGTTGATCTTGTATATTGTTTTTGGGGGTTTTTTTTTGGTCTCTATGTCATTTATCTCCATTCTGATCTTTATTATTTCCTTCCATCTCCTCATGCTGGGCTTTTCTTGTTGCTCTCTTTCTAACTCTTTGACTTGTAGGGTTAGGTAATTTATTACCATTGTTTCTTGTTTTTTTGAGATAGGTCTGCAGAGCTGTGAACTTCCCTCTAAAGACTGCTTTCACTGTGTCCCATAGATTATTGGATTGTTGTATTTTCATTGTCATTTGTTGCCATGGTGCTTTTTATTTCTTCTTTGATCTCTTTGGTAACCCAATCATTGTTTAATAGCATGCTATTTAGCCTAGAGGTGCTTGATTTTTATTTTTTTATTGTAGTTTATTTCTAGTTTTATGCCATTGTGATCTGAGAATATGCTTGATATGATTTCTATCTTCTTGAATTTGGAGAGACTTTGCCTGTGCCCCAATATGTGGTCTATGTTTGAAACTGACTCACGTGCACTTGAGAAGAATGTATATTCTGTGGCTTTCGGGTGGAATGTTCTGAAGATGTCAATTAATTCCATCTGATCTAGTGAGTCATTTAAGATTGCTGTTTCTTTGCTGATTTTTTGTTTAGGGGATTTGTCTAGTGGTGTTAGTGGGGTATTAAAGTCCCCTACTATGACTGTATTGCTGTCAATCTCTCCCTTGATATCCCTAGAAGTTTTTTTTTTTTTTTTCTGTATTGGGTGCTCCTGCATTGGGTGCATAAATGTTTACCAGAGTTATAGCTTCTTGTTGAATTCCTCCCTTTAGTATTATGAAGTGGCCTTCCTTATCTCTTGTTCTGGCCTTCATTTTGGGATCTAATTTGTCAAGTATAAGTATTGTTACCCCAGCTTTTTTTTTTTTTTTTCAGTTCCATTCACCTGGAAAACCTTTTTCCATCCCTTCACCATCAGTCTGTGTCACTCCTTTGTTCTAAGGTGGGTTTCCTGTAGACAGCTGATATATGAGTCATGCTTTCTTATCCACTCATCTACCCTGTGTCCTTTGATTGGGGCATTTAATCAATTTACATTCAAAGTTATTATTGATAGCTACTTGTTTGTCAACATTTTTACTCTTTATGCCTGTTTTCTTTTTTCCCTTCTTATTTCTTCTTTTTACAGCAGATCCTTTAGCATTTCTTGCATTGCTTGTTTGGTGTTAATAAACTCTCTTAGTCCTTTTTTATTTGTGAAGCTCTTGATTTCACCCTGTATTTTGATTGATAACCTTGCTGAATACAGTATTCTTGGATTCAGACCCTTCCTTTGCATGACTTTGTATATTTCATTCCATTTCCTTCTGGCCTGATGTGTTTCTGTTGAGAAATCAGTCGCTAGTCTGATGGGGGATCCTTTGTAGGTAACTTTCTGTCTCTCTCTGGAAGCCTTAAGATTCTTACTTTGTCATTGGTGTTTGTCAATTTAATTATAATGTGTCTTGGTGTCGATCTTTTGGGGTTCATCTCATTTGAGCTGCTGTGAGCTTCTTATACTTGTGTGAGTTATTTCTTCTTGATATCAGGGAAGTTTTCTGTCATTATTTCTTCAAACAGGTTTTCTATTCCTTGCTCATTTTTCTCTCCTTCTGGCACCCTTATTATGTGGATGTTGTTTCATTTCATGTTGTCCCAAAGTTCCCTTAGGCTCACCTCCTGTTTTTGTAAGTTTTTTTTTTTTTTTCCCTAGATGCTGCCCTGCTTGGGGATTTTCCCCTACCTCATTTTCTAGCTCTCTCATACAGTCCTCCACTTCTTCTAGTCTACTTCTGATGCTTTCTATTGAGTTCTTTATTGCAGCAATGTCATTTTTCATTTCTTCTTGGTTCTTCATTTCCTCTTGGTTCTTACACATATTGTTGAATTTGTCTTCCATTCTTTTCATCCACCTTATGACCATTTCTCTGAATTCTTTCTCTGACAGGTTGCTTGCCTCCATTTTGTTTACTTCCTTTTCTGGTGATGCCTCACTTTCTTTGGTATGTGGGCTGTTTATTTGTCTCCCCATGATTGCTCCTCTCAGCATTTCTGGTTATTTAGCTCTCTCTCTCCTGCGTTGACTTAAAGGTACACAATACAACACAACAAGACACAACACAGGGCACCAAACACAAATGTATTCATAATACTAATACCCGCAAATACAGGTGACCACTAGAGAAAAGAGAATTAGGGAATACAAAAGAGTGCAAAATGATATTGAGAAAATGAAAAAAATGTAAGAGAGAAAAGAAACAGAAGAAAAAAGAAGGGGAAAAATACATGCATATGGGCAGAAAACTCCAATAAAACAACAACTAATCCAAAACATGAAAACAACACCCACCAATGAATGCAAACTACAAATAAGAACTAACCCCCCAAAAATGCAAACAACAAACCTCCCAACAACAAACACCCAGATGAATCTGAGGTGACAGAGCTGTTTTCCAGAATGTGAGGCCAAGGAATTGAATGAATGGGGAAATAGCTACAATTCAGTATAGAGGAGGTAGAAAGAGAATGAGTGTATAAGAAGAAAAGTAAAAAACAAAATACCAAAGAAAGAAGAAATATATATATATATATATATATATATATATATATATAGATATATATATTAAAATATATATACAAAAGAAAATTATATATATATATATATATATATATATATATAAATTTTCCTCCTTCTTTAATCTATCTATCTATGTATTTGTTTACTATTGAAAAATGAGAATAGAGAGTAAATAGGCCTGAGTTGGTGATTAGAATTAGTGAAGCTATTAGTGGAAGAAGAGAATAAGCAAGGAGGGGAAAAACAGAAGCAAAAAAAAAAAATCAAAGAAACAAACAAACAAAAAAACACTAACCAACAATCAAACAAACAACAAGGCAGAAAGAAGGAAAATGGCAAAAAAAATAGAATTTGGATAGTGAAGAAAGAGAAGAGAGAAGAATGTATGGGCTTGGAGCAGGGGAGAGGAAATTAGATATATAAGATCAGTAAGATCAATTTTTAACAGGAAGTAAAAAGAAAGGGTAGAGAAAACCTAAAGCAGGAACAGGGTAAGAGTAACAAGATAGAAAGGGGGAAAAGTGAGGAAGAGCGTGTAGGCATAAAGGAAAAATTGAGATAGAGTAAAATAATGCTACAGGGAAAATAAAAATAGAATGTAGAACACTAATTCCAAGATAAAATAAAATAAAATAAAGAAAAATTAAAATAAAACTTTTAAAAAAGGGTAAAATAATATTATTAACCTTTTGCACTCAGATGTCGAGTGTGACTCGACACGGTTAGCATCGGTAGTAGCTCTTTTTATACTCTTTGAATGTATCAATAATTTGAAATATAAAAAAATCCAAATAAATAAGTTTGTATGAAAAGCAACTCCAGTTTTTTATTCTACTGCCGTGCTTTGTAAAATCTGGGGTATTTAAAAAATTAAATCCCTAGTAGAATAAAGAAATCGAGAAAAAAGCAAGCGAGTGCAAAGGGTTAATACTAATAGTTAAAAATATCTACATTACTAAAAGAGAAACATGCAAATTAACCATCACTCTGTTATGCCAAGCCACCCCCCAACCAACCAGGAGCAAGTATGCAAATTAACCCAACCGAGATGGCCTCTGGCCATGGAGCTGGAGCAAGCAGGAGGCTTGGGTTGCCTCGGCAATGGAGGAAGCTAAGATTCCCACCCACCCTGGCCTGCCCTGGCCTCCGCTCAAGGCTACAAAGTTTCAATTATAGAAGATAAATGAATCCTAGATACTTGCGTCCAGCTGGCCCTGGCCTCCGCTCAAGGAGGCACTGAAAAAAAAAAAAAGAAAAAGAAGAAAAGGAGGGGCTGGGACCTTGGGTCACTGGGGGGTGATCAGGCCAGGATGGGATGGCAGGGGCCGTTGGGGGTAAGCAGACCAGCAGGGGCTCCTGTTGGGGGTGAGCAGGCCAGCAGGGGGACAGTTGGGGGTAAGCAGGACAGTGGGGAGGGAAGGTGGGGGCGAGCAGGCCAGCAGGGGTGGCAGTTGGGGGTGATCAGGCTGGCAGGGGGGCATTTGGGGGTGAGCAAGGGGGTGGGGGGGAGTTGGGAGTGAGCAGGCTGGCAGGGGGGCATTTGGGGGCGAGCAGGTGGGTGGCGGGGAGGGAGTTGGGGCTGAGCAGGCTGGCAGGCAGAGTGGTTAGGGGCAATCAGGCAGGCAGGCAGGCAGGCAGGTGAGCAGTCCCAGATTGTGAGAGGGATATCCGACTGCCAGTTTAGGCCCGACCCCTGTAAACTGGCAGTAGGACATCCTTCGAGGGGTTCCAGATTGGAGAGGTTGCAGGCCGGGCTGAGGAACCCCCCTCTCCCTGTGCATGAATTTTGTGCACTGGGTCTCTAGTAAATATAATAAAAAACAAGGTAAAATCAAGTGAGAAAAAAATTAGTTTCTTAAGTAAAAGATAAAAAATAAAAATGTGAAGTAGTGAAGGTCAATCTCTTCTTCCACTGTTCTGCATGGCATGTCTGCTTCCTTGCAGGTAGTCAGCACAGTAATGAAGTTTCCTGCGATCCACTCTTCCTCTGTGTCATAAGCCACAACCTTGTTTTCAAGCAGGCGGGATATCTCTGCTCTCTTTGGTTCTCAGCGTGCCTTTAGTTGTATTTACGCACAAGAGTCTATTTCTGATACAGGCCCTGGGTGGCAGTGTTTCTGTCTTAATATCTGGGACTAAAAGGCCTCTCTACCCTGGCTCTGTGTGCAACCCTGCATGCGACTCTGCGTGTGTCTTTTCCCCCTGGCTCTGTGCAGCCAATACAGAATTTCAGGCTGCCTTTCTGGGTCCAGTCCAGCTGTGGGTTAATGTCTAGAATCCCCTTCTGCCAGCATCCCTGTGGACCCCCTTCCACATTCGAGGGCTACACTGACCCCAAGGACCGTGGATTTTGTAGGGGGCAGTCTTCCTCTGAGACTCCAGTTCCCACTGTGCGTGTTTCTCCCTCCAACCTGGATTCCAGATCTCACCTTTCTCTAGGCAATATCTGACCTTTTCGTCTGCAGGTTGCCACCTGTGTTTATTTCACCAGTTCCTGGTGAGTGCTCTTTGATTCAGCTGTTCCTTCTGCTCTGTGAGAAGGCACAGGGCCTGTCCCCGAATTCGCGCTGCTCTGTCTCCCCTGAGCAGACCTTTCAGGTGCCTGTGGTCAGGGAGGTTGGAGTTCCAGCACTCATGGATTCGCAGTTGAGGTAACTAGACCCTGGGTTTTGTGGTTGTAAGGTCCCAAGAGGTATCAGAGATCCCCCGGTTCAAGGTAAGGCTGGGGTTCCGATCACATTCAGTCTCCTGATCACAGCCATCTCCCCTTCAAGATGGTATGACCTCTGAGGCAGAGCTGGCCACTCCCGGAGAGATTTCAGCTGCAGTAGAGGCTACCTGGTCGGGGGTGGGGGCGGTCCGCCAGTCCCCAACAGTCCCTTGGAATATAGCTGTCCCTCACTCACAAATACTGACACTCCTGGCACGTCCATGCACTCTTCTTTCGTTTTCACACTCTCACACTATCTTGCAGCCTGCAGTCCCATGGGCAGCCATCTTGGATCCTCCCCCCAACAGTTTCTTTCCTGCATCCCTTTGCTTCATGATTTGGAATGGATCGTTTGAACCTCTATCAATTGTATCCAGTTTTGATTTGTCTAATATTTCTAAGCTCACCTTGTCCCAATCCCTTCTCTACTCCTTTTCTGTCTCTCTTAAAATTGAGGCAAGCTGAAACCGGTTTGGCTCAGTGGATAGAGCGTCGGTCTGCGGACTCAAGGGTCCCAGGTTCGATTCCGGTTAGGGGCATGTACCTTGGTTGCGGGCACATCCCTTGTAGGGGGTGTGCAAGAGGCAGCTCATTGATGTTTCTCTCTCATCGATGTTTCTAACTCTCTGTCCCTCTCTCTTTCTCTCTGTAAAAAATCAATAAAATATATTTTTAAAAAAATTGAGGCAAAAGGAGCTAGTACAGTAGTTAAGACCAAAAACTCTGGAGCCAGACTGCCTGGCTTCTATCCCAGCTTTTCTGCTTCCTAACTTTGTGACTTGGGATGAAATCCCTAACTTTTTAAGGCTCAGTTTCCTCTTCTGTGAAATGGTGATAATAATGGTTCCTGCCTAGCAGAACTGAATAATACAGTTAACTGAAAACTCAACACAGTGGCTGGTATATACTAAGTGCTCAATAAACAGATGTTGCTATTATGTGATACAAAGACATTATGACATCTCCATTCCAACCTTGAGAAAGTACAGATATTTGCATATCCAAAGAATTTTACAGTCAAATTTTAATGATTACATGTGCAGGCATTGAGGGAAATTAACACCGAAGGCACTGGTTTGGATATGCCCACTCTAGTTTCTAACTTTGATCTCCATACTCATAGGTGTTGTGTTTAACAATAATCCAGCCATGGCACCTCATATGTATAGCTTAATCCTTTTTTTACTTTGATCCAACTATTCTCCTTAATATGCCCCAATATGAATGTGTTCTGTTTGTCATTGCTCTTCTCTCTTCTGAAACCATTTTAGCTAAGAAGTCTCTGAAGATGATTTCCCATCTTTCATTTTATAGATGATAGGTCACCAGAGGCCAAGAGAAAATTAGACTCATTCCTAGGGTCAACAAGTCACCCTGGAGCCAGGCCTGGCATGCAGTTTACAGGGGCCTCTGAAGGCTTTCTGAATACCTGAAGAATTTAGTTTATCCTTTTTCTACTTGTTTGAAAACTTCTCAAAGAGGAAAGTTAATCCTTTCTTTCTCTGCCTTCTTCCACAGCTCTGGGTGAACCAAGAGGATGGGGTAGAGGAAGGGCCCAGTGATGTGCAGAATGGGCACCTGGACCCCAACTCAGACTGCCTCTGTCTGGGCCGGCCACTACAGAACCGAGATCAGATGCGGGCCAATGTCATCAATGAAATCATGAGCACTGAGCGTCATTACATCAAGCACCTCAAGGACATTTGTGAGGTAGGTCCAGCTATGATAGTGCTTGTGGTGGCACTTAGGGTGAAATAGAGTGCACTTCCATGAAGATACAACAACTCCCTGGGCCCTACCTGTGACAGTTAAAGATGTTGGAAAGAGCACCTTGACTGGCTTCCTAAATTTTGTTCATAAGAAACTGATTCTTTGGAGCTTCTCAGTCTCTCTCTCTCTCTCTCTCTCTCTCTCTCTCTCTCTCTCTCTCACTATTTGTTCCTGGGTATTTTTAAAAATTCTTTATTATTGAAAGTACTACATACGGTATGTCCCCTCCCCCCCATTGTCCTCTCCCAGCCTGCTCCTGCCCACCAACCCAGCCTACACCCTCCACTCTCAATTGTCTGTGTCCATTGGTTATTCTTATATGCATACAAGTTATTTGGTTGATCTCTTACCCCCCACCCATCCCCCCAGCCCACACTCCCCTGTCTTCCCTCTAATGTTTGATGGTCTGTTCCATGCTTCTATGTCTCTGGATTCAGTTTATGTTTTTCATTATAATCCAAAAATGAGTGAGATCATGTGATACTTATCCTTCTCTGACTGGCATATTTTGCTTAGCATAATGCTCTCAAGGTCCATCCATGCTGTTGTATATGGTAAGAGTTCTTTATTTTTTACAGCAGTGTAGTATTCCATTGTGTAGATGTAGCACTGTTTTTTAATCCACTCATCTGCTGATGGGCACTTAGGCTGTTTCCAAGTCTTAGCTATTGTAAATTGCACTGCTATGAACATAGGGGTGCATATACCATTTCTGATTGGTGTTTCTGAGATCTTAGGATATATTCCTAGAAGTGGGATTACTGGGTTAAATGGGAGTTCCATTTTTAATTTTTTTGAGGAAATACCACACTGTTTTCCACAGAGGCTGCACCAGTCTGCATTCCCACCGGTAGTGTATAAGGGTTCCCTTTTCTCCACTGTTTGTTCATGGGTATTTTTTAAAATTCGTCATTTCTTCTTTGTTGATGATAGCCATTCTGACAGGTGTGAGATGGTACCTCATAGTGGTTTTGATTTGCATCTCTTGGATAATTAGTGACTTTGAGCATTTTTTTTTTCATATGCTTCTTGGCCTTCTATATGTCCACTTTTGAAAAGTGTCTATTTAGGTCCTTTGCCCATTTTTTGATTGGATTGTTTATCCAGCCAACCCATGCAAAGCTTTTGTTGGCAATCTGCCAGTTTTGTATTTCTTAATTATACTTGGTGCTAAAGTTAAGAGTTTAAGTGGGAAATATCTCTTTGTCCTATCTTGCAATCATAGGTATCAAAGGAAGTCTTTTAAAAATTTTAATATTTTAAACTACAGTTTACATTCAATATTATTTAATCTTAGTTTCAGGTGTAAAGCATAGTAGTTAAATAATCATTTACTTTACAAAGCGTTCCCCAGATATTTCTAGTTCCCAATTTGCACAATACATAGTTATCACAATATTGTTCACTATATTTCCTATGTTCTACTTTACATCCCCATGACAATTTTGTAACTACCAATCTGTAGTTCTCAATGCCTTTACTTTTTTTCACCCAATCCTCTAACCCTTTCTCCTTTTGGCAACCATCAGTCTGTTCTCTGTATTTAAAAATCAGTTTCTATTTTGTTTGTTCATTTATTTTGTTCTTTAGATTCCACAAATAAGTGAAATGTGGCATTTGTTTTTCTGTGACTGACTTATTTCACTTGGCATACTACCCTCTAGGTCCATCCATGCTGTTGTAAAAGAAAGGTTTAACTAGAGCAGTGGTCAGCAAACCGTGGCTCGTGAGCCACATGCGGCTCTTTGGCCCCTTGAGTGTGGCTCTTCCACAAAGTACCACGTGCGGGCGCGCACGTACAGTGCGATTGAAACTTCGTGGCCCACGTGCAGAAGTCGGTTTTTGGCCTGGGCGAGTCTATTTTGAAGAAGTGGCGTTAGAACACTCAAGGGGCCAAAGAGCTGCATGTGGCTCACGAGCCGCGGTTTGCCGACCACTGAACTAAAGCAAAAGAAGGGTGGAAAAAGTTGTTTCTATCTGGGCCAGAAGAGAGTATTTTAGCCCAGGATGTGTTACCTCTAACCCAAAATCTGTGAGAAGAAATATGATTTATCAGAAAGAACATCAGACTCAGAATTGGAAGTCACTATTCAGGTCACAACTTAATCACTGAGGAACATCAGGTGAATCTTCTCCCTCCTGGGCCTTGTTCCCCAACTCTAAAATGAGGGGATTAGAAGAGTTACTTTTTTAAGTGCTGTATGGCTCTTTCTCTTGTTCTGTGTGATCTAGATATGTTCTCACTAGAGAAAGCTCTGGTAGTGATCCAGGTTACTTCTGCATTTCTTTCCATATCCTCCTTGGTACCCATGGAGACATGTCTTACTTGGGCATGAATGTGTTCATGTCTACTCTTTCTATAGTTTAAAGGAGATCTCTAAATACTTCTCACTTTAGTGCTGTTGAAGAAGAAATGAGGTACACTGCATTCAATATAGTAAAAAGCCACTATCCTACCATTTGCAACAGCATGGATGTAGCTGGAGAGCATTATGCTAAGTGAAATAAGTCAGTCAGAGAAAGATAAATATCACATGATCTCACTCATTCGTGGATTATAATGAATGATATAAACCGATGAACAAAAACCTATCTAGAGAGAGAGAACCATTGATCAGATCCTCAAACCTCAGAGGGAAGGTAGGGAAGGGTGCGGGTAAAGGGGATAGATCAACCAAAAGACTTTGTATGCATGCATATAAGCATAAGTGATGGATGCAGACAACAGGGGGTGAGGGTGAGGGCAGGACTTGGGGTTGGGGGGGACAATAGGGGAATAAGGACACATTTGTAATACCTTAATCAATAAAGGAAAAACAAACAAACAAAAAGTCACTATCTATTAGAGAATAAACACACACACACACACACACACACACACACACACACACACACACTCCTGGCAGCAGATGTGCTTTACAAATATTTAAGTTACAATGCCCTTATTTTACAAATGAGTAAGTAAGAAATAAAGTCAGAGTCATTCAGTGAGGCCAGTAAGAGAAAATATCTTTTTAAATAGGTTTTCTGCAAAAGGCAACATTCTTCTTTCTAAATCCAGACAGTGAGATAAAAAAAAAAAAAAAAAAAAACAACCTTGGCTTAGTTCTAGGTCACCTTGACCAATGATTGGTGGTACTACTTCTTGTAAACTTAAAACTCATAATCAGGGAAATTGAGGTAAAGGCCAAGCAAAGTTAAAGATGATTTATAAAGTTACCTTGTCTTCCTCTCTTGAGGAAGATAATATCAGTCATCCCATAACTGTGAAATAAATTTATGCTCAAATTCTTCCAGAGAAGCTGGACTAGCTTTCCTCAGTCATTTATATTACTGTCTCCTATTCCTCACCATCCAGAAACTCTTCCTTAGACCTAATTGAGTTGCTGTAGCTTCAAGTCATTTCCATTTGATATGTTTAAGCCTGAGGTTTTCAAACTTATTTACCATGTGGGTTTTCCTTTCTGGGAATTGCCTATCTTGATGTTTTCCAATTGTCTTTACATCTACGTTTACACATAGAAAATGATAACGCATTGTATAAAATGCTATTTGTATAGCATCCTAAAGTAAAGGGATTTGGCAGCTTGTCAGTCTGAAGTGACTAACCCAGGGGTTTCTGTCTGACCTAGGCCCTAACTCTTTGTACCACCTGGACACTCCTGGCCCTGTTCTTATCTTCTGTTTACTTTCCTATAGTTTAACATGTTTTTCTTGCTGATTTATAGGATTTTGTTATATATTTCAGATGTTAATCTGTTGTTAGTTTTCCATATGACAGGTATCTTTCTTCCTGATATTTCCTAGGTTTTTGTTAATGGTTTTATTTAATTTGAAGAAAGTGTTTCCTGGCCTAAAAAGAGAAAGAAGAAAAGACAGCCGCCAGTTTATACTTTCTGCTTCTAGTTTACCTTTTGTCATCATTACCATGAAAAGAGCTAGTCACTTTGTAGTTATTCAATATATATTTATTAAGCAGCAACTACATGCCAGGTACTGTAATAAACTCTGGGATATAGCTGGGAAGAAGGCGAACATAGTCATCATTCCCAAACTTTCTTAAATCTATTTTCAAGATGTTTATCAGGTCTCCTGTCGGGCCTCAGGTTTCCAAGCAAAATAATATATGAAATCTCTAGAAAATCATAGCTAAATGGGGCCCTGGAAATGTTTTTTTATATACGTGCTATATAGAGATTTGCTCTATAAAGATGGAAACCTTGAGGTCCAGACTTAAAAGGGCTTTTACCTAAAGTGTTTTCCAAACCTAGGTTATTTCCCTGAGGTTTTGGGGATCTTCCCTGGAGATCATGGTTGTAGTTTGTATTCCATATCAAGGCAGTAATCCTAGCTCAGTGCACTAGATCTAGACTTCTAAACAAATCCTTGTGGGTTTTAGAATGGAGTTAATTAAGTAGGCAAATGTCTTTTACTATTTTTATTTGTTTTTTTGTTTATGTATTGGATTCGGGTATACAGCTTAGTGGTTAGACAATCATATACTTTATATAGTGTTCCCTCGATATTTCCACTATCCTATCTGGTACCATACATAGTTATTACAATATTATTGACTATACTGGAGGCCTGGTGCACTGCTCGCCTGCCTGCCTTCCTGATTGCCCCTAACCGCTTCTCCCTACAAGCCTGATCACCCCCTAACCACTCCCCTGCCAGCCTCATTGATGCCTAACTACTTCCCTGCCAGCCTGTTTGCTGCTAACTGCCCTCCCCTGCAGGCCTGGTTCCCCCACAACTTCTCTCCCCTGCAGGCCTGGGTCCCACCCAAACTACCCTCCCCTGCAGGCCCGGTCGCCCACAACTTCCCTCCTCTGCTGGCCTGGTCACCCCCAACTGCCCTCCCTTGCAGGCCTGGTCCCTCCCAACTGCCCTCCACTACTGGCCATCTTGTGGTGGCCATCTTGTGTCCACATGGGGGCAGCCATCTTGTGTGTTGGAGTGATGGTCAAATTTGCATATTACTCTTTTATTAGATAGGATTTCCTATTTCCTTGACCATCACATTGGAAATGCCAGAGTTAACTCATTCCGATTGTGATTGATTTGATAACTCCCACAGTACTCTTAGCTACTGTGTGGCCGGCGTTCTCACCATGCCCACTCTATTCCTAGGAGACAGAGGTAAGGATCTCAGAAGCTGACTCTGTTTAATCAGTTCACACCTACTGCCATATCACCGTATTCTCTCTTCCCATTTGGATGGAGTTAAAGAGTATTCAAAGCATGTTTGACAGTAAGAGCCACAGACCCCTTCTGCTACCTATGCCCTGTGTCAGGCCTTCAGATGACACCTAAGTAGTTTCTTCTCTAAGACAAACAGCCCTGGATCCTTACACCATTCTTCATGATGTTGATTTTCAAGCCCCTCTCTACCCTGCTTACTACCCTCTGCTCTGTATCCTTTTCTCCAAGTTCCTCTAAAAAGAGGGCTCAGAATTGAATGCTGCTCTCCTACAGTGGTGGAACTACCTTCTTATTACTTCTCTCATTCTACCCTCTCAGTCTGTTTTTCCTTTATTTCCATATTTTAAACAGAGGTTTTATTTTTTCTTGAACCTCAATATCTATAACTTGTTTATGAAATAAGCCAGGCAAGAAAGATAAATATCACATGATCTCACTCACTTGTGGAATGTAATGAACAACATAAACTGATGAACAAAAACAGATCCAGAGACAGAGAAACATCAATCAGAACATCAAACCTCAGGGGAGGTAGGGGACGGTGGAGGTAAGGGGGAGAGATCAACCAAAGGACTTATATGCATACATATAAGCCTAATCAATGGACACAGACAACAAGGGGGTGAGGACATGAATGGGGGTTGGGGGGTAATGGAGGAATAAGGACACATATGTAATACCTTAATCAATAAAGAAATTTTTAATAAAAGAAAAATTTCCCCTAACTTAAAATGGCATTTATTTTTTTGGCAGTCACATTCCACAGCTAGCTTATCTTAAACGTATATACCCTCAAAAATGGGTGAATGAGAAGACACACATACTGATTGACCCACTAAGTTAATCCTCTTTTCATCATTGCTGTGGAAAATTTTATATAGTTACTAGGTCATCCAAAGGAAAGAGATGAAAAATAAAAGCCAGATTCCAGAGTACTAGTAATCTCTCCTGGCCTTTCTCCCTTGAGAAGCCTAAGCAGCTATGTGTTGTAAGGGCTAAGGTTAACAGTTTTGGGGTTCTCTAACTACTCCCATATTCTTATGTTCAATCACTTATTTTCTTGATAAAAGCAGTTTCTATTGAGAGCTTAGTTGTACTCTCTTCAGTAAGTCATGTGTCTTAAACACTAGGGCTAAGATTTTGAGAGGACATTGGATTTTTCCATTTTCCTTAATAATATTGTACTCAGGACAGCATTCCTGACATTGTATTTTCTTCATATCCTCTGGCAAAGATTTCCTCCATTTTTTATCATAGAAATAATTTTTTAAATGGCATTAGAGGAAGTTTGAAAGTAGGAACAAAAACCAACTAGAATCCATCAAACTATAAGAAAACTATTTGCACTTTTGTGTAATTCCTTCAAATATGTACTTGTATTTACAGAGTTATAATCATAGTGACATACCATTTTGTGTCCTGCTTTTTAACGTTATATCATAAGCACTTCTCCATGTTTCTAGATAATCTTCATAATCATTTTAATGGCTACATAATATTCCATCAAGTTAAATAGACCAGAATGTATTTATAATAAGCATTAGCTTTAAAGAAAAATAGTTTACAAAGCACTCTAGGGTCCTGCTATTCTATGGGCAGTTACATTTCTTCTAATACATAGCTTAATCTTTACATGCTACAACACATATGATGTAATAGAAAGAAAATGTCACCTTGACAATGACAATGAATAGCATATTTGAGGAATTAGGAAGCTTTACTGACATCTCTATCTGTTCTTTCTTTTCCAGAACCCACTTTTTCTTATTTTTCATTTCTGTTATATCCCATACTGATGTTGAGATCTAGTATCCTTGTTGTACTTTGGGGATTTGATAATTATTCTTTCCCTGACACCTTTTAAATGGGAGCAGTGAAAAGAACTATTACATACTTCCTGAACTGTCTTCTAAGGATAAATGAGCTGTCCTAGTGGCTTCTTATATTGCTCCAGTATGGTCATTCACTGATATCTGTACTTACCTGACATTGCATGCTGTGACATTGTTACCAGTTTTTTCAGCTGTGTTCACATACCTACCTTAGGGAGAAGTGAGAGCAGGGGTGAGGAAGTTTCTGCCCAGTTGCCTGATGTTAAGATAGAAAAGTTCCTACCTGATGATATGCACACTACTTTCCCTGCTTTACTGTAGCTAAGATACTTCCAAATACGATAGGGTGAGAAAGGGAAAGGGAGAGGGAGGAAGAGAAGGAAGAAAGAAAGAGGCAAGCAAACACTGGGAGTTACTTACCGATCTTCCTGTTAGTCAAGGCGGCAGAATTTTGGGAGCTGTTTCAGTAAAAGTAGTGAAGCTAAAAGAGTATTTTTGGAATAGGTGTCTTGTTCTTCCTGGTCAAGAATTGGATATAAATGAATACAGAACATCTTGGGCATTTCAATCAATTAAGGCAGCTGCCATTAGTAAAATAAATGTCAACACAGGCACAGACTATTAATTTGTACAACTGTTGAAATACACTTAATAATTAATGGCTGATTTGGATTGTTAGAAGAGATAAGGGAAGTGAGATTTTGGTAGAGGTTGGTAAAAGCCATTGGAGCCAGGAAAGAGGATCCTCCTGGACTATGCCTAGATGACCTAATTGGAAGCTGTATTAGGGGAGACAAAGTGGAGGTAGAGATAGGCCTGGAAGTGGTAAGTAAGTCACTACAATGCTCTTCATTAGGGGTTCAACACTTACAAAAGGTGTTATAAAACACTTACAAAGGTGCCTCCTGGTTCATAGGCCAACGTTTAACCACTGAGCCATGCCGGCTGGGCTCACATTTAGCTTTTATATGAAAGCAAGTGACCATAGTTCATTCTCACCAAGAACATTTTCATGTGCTAATGATTTCTAATGGGGACAGTGGCCATTAGTTAAAAATCTGTAAGTTCAAAATGGAAAACTGTGGCTGTTTTATTTTTCCTCCCTATGACTTACAGTGTGCCTGAGGTTGATTTTGTTATCTCAGCACTTTCTTATTAGACCAAGAATCTCTTTCATTGATCTTCCCTTTCATCAATGGCTAGCTGTATTGAATACTCTGTTTATTCACAAATGTATCCTGAAAATTTACTCTGTTAAAAACACCAGTCTGGACACTGTTGGGCTTGTTGGCTTAGCTCATCCAAACTATTTCTCTGGGCCAGCTACATTAGATGGTTAAGATATTGCTTTAAGAAAGGCCTCGTGCACCTAGGCCCGGGTGAGGCCACGTGCCCCTGGGTCTGGAAGAGGCCAAGCGTCCCTGGGTCCGGGTGAGACCATGCGTCCCTGGATCCGGATGAGGCCTCGTGCACCTAGGCCCGGGTGAGCCCAAGTGGCCCTGGGTCTGGGAGAGGCCAAGCGTCCCTGGGTCCGGGTGAGACCATGTGTCCCTGGATCCAGGTGAGGCCTCGTGCACCTAGGCCCGGGTGAGGCCACGTGCCCCTGGGTCTGGGAGAGGCCAAGCGTCCCTGGGTCCGGGTGAGACCATGCGTCCCTGGATCCGGATGAGGCCTCGTGCACCTAGGCCCGGGTGAGCCCAAGTGGCCCTGGGTCTGGGAGAGGCCAAGCGTCCCTGGGTCCGGGAGAGACCATGTGTCCCAGGATCCGGGTGAGGCCTCGTGCACCTAGGCCCGGGTGAGCCCAAGTGGCCCTGGGTCTGGGAGAGGCCAAGCGTCCCTGGGTCCGGGTGAGACCATGTGTCCCTGGGTCCGGGTGAGGCCTCGTGCACCTAGGCCCGGGTGAGGCCACGTGCCCCTGGGTCTGGGAGAGGCCAAGCGTCCCTGGGTCCGGGTGAGACCATGCGTCCCTGGATCCGGATGAGGCCTCGTGCACCTACGCCCGGGTGAGCCCAAGTGGCCCTGGGTCTGGGAGAGGCCAAGCGTCCCTGGGTCCGGGTGAGACCATGTGTCCCTGGATCCAGGTGAGGCCTCGTACACCTAGGCCCGGGTGAGCCCAAGTGGCCCTGGGTCTGGGAGAGGCCAAGCGTCCCTGGGTCCGGGTGCGACCATGTGTCCCTGGATCCGGATGAGGCCTCGTGCACCTAGGCCCGGGTGAGGCCACGTGACCTTGGGTCTGGAAGAGGCTAAGCGTCCCTGGGTCCAGGTGAGACCATGTGTCCCTGGATCCGGGTGAGGCCTCGTGCACCTAGGCCCGGGTGAGCCCAAGTGGCCCTGGGTCTGGGAGAGGCCAAACGTTCCTGGGTCTGGGTGAGACCATGTGTCCCTGGATCCGGGTGAGGCCTTCGTGCACCTAGGCCCGGGTGAGGCCACGTGCCCCTGGGTCTGGAAGAGGCTAAGCGTCCCTGGGTCCGGGTGAGACCATGCGTCCCTGGATCCAGATGAGGCATCGTGCACCTAGGCCTGAGTGAGCCCAAGTGGCCCTGGGTCTGGGAGAGGCCAAGCGTCCCTGGGTCCGGGAGAGACCATGTGTCCCTGGATCCAGGTGAGGCCTTGTGCAACTAAGCCCGGGTGAGGCCACGTGCCCCTGGGTCTGGGAGAGGCCAAGTGTCCCTGGGTACGGGTGAAGCCAGATCCTGGGTCCGGGTGAGGCCATGCGCCCCTGGATCCATCCGGGTGAGGCTGGGTCCCAGGCCCGGGTGAGACCACGCGCCCCTTGGGTATGGGTGAGGCCACGTGCCCCTTAATCCGGGTGACACCGTGCCCCTGGGTTCGGCCGAGACCAAACCAGAGGGAGTCGGACCTCCATTACCACCATTTGTCCACCATCCAGAGCTGAGGGGTCAGTGCTGACATGTACACATAAGGAACTACTGGACATTGAAATTGGGTCTCAAAAGAACTGTTGGTCCAGGGGGAAGCTCGCTACAGATTGATTCATTTGCCTGTCAGCATAACTATTATTGCTCGTCTCACATTCAGTTCTTATTAGTATATATCTAGTGACATATGATCTCGCTCATCTAGGGGAAATGATGAACAACATAGACTGAGGAACAAGAACAGAACCAGAAGCAAGGAGGCATCGATCGGACTATCGGGCCTCAGAGGGAGGATAGGGGAGGGTAGGGGGAGGGTGGGGGGAGGGGGAGAGTTCAACCAAAGGACCTGTATGCATGCATATAAGCCTATCCAACGGTTAAGTTCAACAGGGGATTGGGGCATGCGTGGGGAGAGGGGTGGGATGGGAATGGGGGGATGAGGACAAATATGTGACACCTTAATCAATAAAGAAATATAAAGTAAAAAAAAAAAAAAAAAAAAAAAGAAATGGTTTGGTTTTGTCAATTCCTGTTCCCTTTTGGGAAGTTTCCTTTTGGAGCCTCTGTTGCCAAATTGTTGTAGGTGTTATGAAGATCTTTTGATTTGGTCCTATAAGAAAGAACTTTAGCTGAAACCGGTTTGGCTCAGTGGATAGAGCATCGGTCTGCGGACTGAAGGGTCCCAGGTGCGGTTCCGGTCAAGGGCATGTACATTGGTTGCGGGCACGTCCCCAGTGGGGGATGTGCAGGAGGCAGCTGGTCGATGTTTCTCTCTCATTGATGTTTCTAACTTTCTATCCCTCTCCCTTCCTCTCTGTAAAAAATCAATAAATTTTTTTTTTAAAAAAGAAAGAACTTTAGAGATATGAATAGATCCAACTAAACTAATAACTACTAAAATTAGTGAAAATGTTTATGCTTAACCAGCTTCTAAGAAATGGTCCTTTAGGGATATTTGTCATAGAGAATTGCGAGAAAAGCTCTATACTCAAGTCTTTGCATGCTGAAGACTGCTTGAGATCCAACTTTTCTAATTCTTCACTGATGGAATGGCTTCCTTCTCTAAACCTTAATTTCCTCATATGAAAAATATAAATGACTAGAGGCCCAGTGCACTCAATGGGGGAGGGGGGGTCCCTATGCCCTTTCACAGTCCAGGACCCCTCAGGGGATGTCTGACTGCTGGCTTAGGCCCAATCCCCTGGCAGTCAGACATCCCTCTTGCAGTCTGCGGCTCTCGCAGTCCAGGACCCTTGGCTCCTTACCGCCTGCCTGTAGCAGAGGCGGGAGAGGCTCCTGCCACCACCACTGCGCTCACCAGCCAGGAGGCAGCTCCTACGTTGAGCGTCTGCCCCCTGGTGTTCAGTGCACGTCATAGCGACCAGTCGTTCCACAGTCTGGTCAATTTGCATATTAGGGTTTTATTATATAGGATTATTCCCTGTCTACCTCATGGAACTGAATTGAGGATCCAACTACTTAGGAAGTGGTAAAGCTTTCGAAGAATCAGGGATATCCTCAGACTAGGCTCTTTTTTTGTTTGCAGGGCTACCTGAAGCAATGTCGAAAGAGAAGGGACATGTTCAGTGATGAGCAATTGAAGGTCATCTTTGGGAACATTGAAGATATCTACAGGTTTCAGATGGGCTTTGTGAGAGACCTGGAGAAACAGTACAACAATGATGACCCCCACCTCAGTGAGATAGGACCCTGCTTCCTGGAACATGTAAGTATCTTTCTCTTTGGGGAGGGTTTTGAGAGAGGTTAAAAAAGAAAGAGTCATGGACAGTGACAGCAGTATGGTGATTACCAGAAGGAAGGGGATGGAGGGAGTACAGGAGGGTAAAGGGGGGATAAATGGGGATGGAAGGATACTTTACTTGGGTTGGTAAACACACAATACAATATACAGATAATGCATTATAGAATTGTATACCTGAAACCTATACCATTTCTGGTATAATTTTATTAACCAATGCCACCCCAACAAACTCAGTAAAAAAATAAAAAGTTATAAAAAAGAAACATTGGAAGGAGTGTCTAAGCTCCCTGGTCCTGCTCAGCTGGTTTGTCTTGTGGTAGCGGATGGATTCTTCTCTGACTCCAATGTTGATAACTTTGCCAGTGCATGAGGACTTAGGAAGGTACTGTAATTTGAACTATGACTCACTTACTTTACATTTCCCCTCTCTTTTCTCTCTCCTTCCAGAGAGTTACCACTAAGATTTTTCTTCAGCTTCTTTTTTTTTTTCTGTTGGGTTCAGTTTCTGTGGAACCTGGTGTTTTTGGAAGGTCTTTGAAATTATTCACTACATGGAGAACTCAGAGATCTGAGTAATAGGCGAGCCCATGGTCAGCATGAAAATAGGTCTCTGTGAGGCATTTAGGGGAGAGTACTAGGGTAGAAATTATATGTGTAAGAAAAGAGGCCACATGGCTTAGAGAAAGGAGGACTAGGGTACAGGAAAATGAGGATTTGAGTCCTGTGTCTCTAATAACTGTCTGGGTAACTTTGGATAAGTCCATTACCTTCTTTGGGCTTCCTCGTCTGGAATATAAGAAGGTTCATTCTAGCCCTAGCTGGTTTGGCTAAGTGGATAGAGCATCGGCCTGAGGACTGGAAGGTCTTGGGTTTGATTCAGGCCAAAGGCACATGCCCAGGTTGCAGGCTTGATCCCAGTGTGGGGCATGCAGGAGGCAGCTAATCAGTGATTCTCATCATTGATGTTTCTATCTCTCTCTCCATCTACCTTCCTCTCTAAAATCAATTATATATATATTAGAGGCTTGGTGCACAACATTCATGCACTGGGGGGCGGGGGTCCCTCAGCCCGGATTGCGCCCTCTCACAGTCTGGGACCCCTTGGGTCTTCCTGCTGACTTAAGCCCGCTCCCCACGGCAGTCAGACATCTTCCAAAGGGTCCTTAGCGCTGCCACGGAGGCGAGAGAGGCTCCTGCCACCCCCGCTGCACTCACCAGCCATGTGCCTGGCTTCTAGCTGAGCGGCGTTCCCCCTGTGGGAGCGCACTGATCACCAGAGGGCAGCTCCTTCACTGAGCATCTGCCCCCTGGTGGTCAGTGTGCATCATAGCGACCGGTCATTCCACCATTCGGTCTATTTGCATATTAGCCCTTTATTATATAGGATATATTCACTCTATATCCCTGTGGTTCTCTTGGGTCTCATTCATAGCTGACCAAGTTGTTTTGACAACTCTCTTCCCCCGTTTTATAAAGTATTTATTTTTTAAAGAGATAACATGTGCACATGATACAAATTTCAAGTGGCACATAAAAAGTGTGTAGCTAAAAGTAAGTCTTCTTGAAAAATACTGCTTTGCTCATGGATATGTAATTTGGTGGTTTGCTAGAGGGACTTGTAGGACTCAACATATAGTTATACTCATGGTTATAATTTATTTAGCTAAATGATACAAAGCAATATCAGCAAAAGGAAAAGGCACCATGAGTAATGTCTGGATGAAACCATGCTCAAGTTTCCAAGAGTCTTCTCTGAGTAGAGTCACCAAAGATACACTTAATTTCCCTTGCAATAAGTTGTGACAATACTTATGAAATATTCTCTACCAGGGAAATTCATTAGGGTCTCAGTATGTAAGCATTTTATGAGGTGTCTGGTCACATAAGCACCCTTTGCCTAGCATGTAACCAAATTCTAGACTCCCAGAAGGAAAGGCGACATTCAGTATAAACCACATTGTTTATATAAACAGTTTAGGCATAGTGAGCCACTATTGCCAGGGAATGGCCAGAAGCCTCTTGAGATCCAAATTCCAAGATGCCAGTGAAGGCCAACATTTCAAACAGGTCTTTCTAAGGATAGCAGCTTCAGGCCTGATATGTTAACTCTTGTCTGCACAGTATTTAAACTGTTTCAGCCATTCCAGAAAGCACATGGGAAGTATTTATCAAAGTTAAGCATACGTATGACCTAGTGCTTCCATTTCTGAATATGTATCCCAGAGAAGTTCTTACAAAGATCCATGAGGGAGCATTTACAAGGCTGTTCATTGCATGGCAGTGTTATGTGTGGTGGAGTGTAAATAGAATCAATTTAGGTATTTATCACCAAGGGATGGATAAGAAACAACAGATGCTTACTATGGGACATTATGTAGCAAGACTCAACAAAGTAGATGTATGAACCTTATAGCAATGCTTATAGATATTACAAACATAGTGTTGAGAGGTTAAGTAGAATATCGAATGTTGATATTCAGTTGAAGCCTGCCCTGTACATAGTAGGGTGTTTAACAGCATTTCTGGTCCTTACCCAGTGGATGCTAGTAGCAACTCCCAGTACCCCAGTTGTGACAACCAAAAATGTCTCCAGACATTGTCAAATATCTGGAGGTCAAAAAGAACCACCAATTCATTGAAATTATCATATGCTCTTACCCTTTAATCTGTTAATACTAGAGGCCCAGTGCATGAAATTCGTGCATGGGGGGTGGTCCCCTCAGCCCAGCCTGCACCCTCTCCAATCCAGGACCCCTTGGGGGATGTCCGACTGCCAGTTTAGGCCCGATCCCTCTCACAATCCTGGACTGCTGGCTCCTAATCACTCACTTGCCTGCCTGCCTGCCTGGTTGCTCCTAACTGCCCGTCCCCCTGCAGGCCTGATCACCCCTCACTGCCTCTGTGTGCTGGCCTGGTTGCCCCCCACCCACCAGCTTGGTCGCCTCTTACTGCCCCCCCTGCCGGCCTGGTCACCCCCAACTGCCCCCTCTGCTGTCCTGGTCGCCCCCAACTGCACCTCCCCACAAGCCTGGTTGTCCCTAACTGTCCCCCCGCCCCGCTGGCCTGGTTACCTCTTACTGCCCCCCTCTGCCAGCCTGGTTGCCCCTAACTGTCCCCCTACAAGAGTCTGGTCACCCCCAACTGCCCCCCTGCCAGCCTGGTCACCCAACGCAGCCTGCTTGTTCAGTCATTTGGTCGTCCCTTACTAACCCCCCTGCTGTACTGGTCGCCCCATGCAGCCTGCTTATTCAGTCGTTTGGTTGTCCCTCACTAACCCCCCTGCTGGCCTGGTCATAAGCAGCCATCTTATGAGGGTGTGAGGGTTAATTTGCATATTACCTCTTTATTATATAAGATGTGAATTTGTATTGAGTAATTTTCACATTAAATGGTAGTTGCATTGCTGGGATAAACCCTACTTAATCATGATGTATTATGTTTTTTAAAAATTTAAATTTTCCATCACCTTTTACTCTCTATGCTCTATACCACCTTCACCCATCCCCTCCACCCCTGCAATCACCACACTGTTGTCCAAGCTCATGAGTTATCCCCTACCCATTTTGCTCAATCGCTCCACCTCCGCAACTCACCCCCACCCCAGTTGTCTGCCTGCTTTCTATGTATGAGTCTGTCTCTATTTTGCTTGGTAGTCAGTTTGTTCATTAAATTCCACATGAGTGAAATCATATGGTACTTGACATTCTCTGACTGGCTTATTTCAGTTAGCATGATATTCTCCAGGTCCGTCCATTATGTTGCAAAGTGTAAAATTGGATTCCCTTTTACAGCGCAGTAGTATTCCATTGTGTACCACAGCTTTTTTATCCCTGTATCTACTGATGAACACTTGGGCTATTTCCAGATCTTGGCTATCTATACTAATAAAGAGTTAATACGCTAATGAGTGGGATGCCGTAATGGGTACCAACCAGGTCATTAGCATATTAGCTGGGACGTTGCTCTGGAGACGGGGCTGAAGCGGGAACGTGCCCGGAGGAAGTGGGACCATCTCGTGCTGGGGAGGTCAGGGGTGAGAGCCCATAGCGCCTCTCTCACTAGTCCTTCGCCACACACCACTCACACTATGAGTACCCCGCGGTCCGCCTGCCAGGGGACGGAGCACAGCGCAGAAAGGGGGAGGCTTCCACGCTCTCCTCTGGCGCCATGATGGGGTGGAGACACAGCATTGCTCTGGAGATGGGGTGGAAGGAGGGAGGTGCCCAGAGAAGGTGGGACCAGCCCAAGGCAACTGGAGGAACTGAGGTCACAGCTTGAAGTGGCCAGAGAAGTCTAGAGGGTTTGGGGGCTGGGCCAGGCATGCTAGAGCTCTGTGTGGACAGGTTCGGGTGTCAAGGCAGGGCTGCAGGTGGGTGGGTGGCGCCGCACGATATCGCGTGCTGGGCTTCTAGTTGTAAATAATGCTGCAATCTTTTTTTTTTTTTTTGAGTAGTTTGTCTTGAAAAAACTTGGATTGTTTAAACTTTCTTTATTATTCAGTTCTAAGATTTTATTTTTATCAGATTTTTTTCAGTATAATTACACACAATAAGTTTCACCAATTTTTTAGCCAGTGTATATAGTTATGTGCCTATACCTCATCATAATTAAGGTATAGAACATTTATATCACTTCATCAAATTCTCTAGTTTTCTCTTTGTAGTCAATCTCTGATCCCACCCATAGCCATTGGCAAGCACCAATCTGCTTTCTAGAATGTCATATAAATGAATCATATAGTAGTAATTGTTTGTGTTTAGCTTTTTTCACTGAACATAATACCTTTGATATTCACCCATGTTGTTGAATGTATCAGTAGTTGGTTCTTTTTATTGCTTAGTAATATTCCATTGTCTTGAATAGATATACTACCCATTCATCAGTTTATTCCAGGACATTTGAGTTATTTACTAGATTGTTCACATCTGTAGGATTCCTAGGTTGCATGGTAAGTGTTTGTTTAACTTTATAAGAAATTGACAAACTATTTTCCAAAGTTGCTATACCATTTTGCATTCTGAATTCAAATATACAGGTGTCCCCAAAAATGTATACTCCGTTTAACAACTCAATTTTAAAAATGAAATGTATAATTAATAAACACTGCCTTTATACTTATTCAAACTGTACATGTACATTTTGGGGGATATCCTATGTAAGAGTTCCAGTTGTTCCACATGATTGCCAGCATGTGGTGTTCCTAGTATTTTTTTTATTGTAGCCATTCTGTTAGATGTTTAGTGGTATTTCATTGTGTTTTATTTACATTTCCTTAATGGGTAATGATGTTGAGCATTTTTTCATGCACTTATTTTCTATTTGTATAAAATCTTTGGTGTTTATTCATGTCTTTTAGCTATATTTAAGAAGATTATTTGTTTTTGTATTTTTCACTGTTTAGTTTTAGGGTTTTTTTATATATTCTGTTTATAAGTCCTTGGTCAGATATGTGATTTGCAAATATTTCTTCCATTCTGTATCTTAGTCTTTCATTTACTTAACAGTGTCTTTGTAAAGCATAAACTTTTAATTTTGTTGAAATCCAATTTATAATTATTTTCCTTTTATGGTTCATGATTTTAGGGGTCTTATTTACAAAATCTTTGCCTAATCCAAGGTCATAAAAATTTATTCTATTTTCTTACAAAAGTTGTGTAGCTTTATTTCTTGCTAGAGGTCTGGTGCATGAATTCATGCATAGATGAAATCCTCAGGGTGGCCTGTGAGGATCAGGCCCAAACCCACAGTCCAACACTGCCTGCCACTCCTGCCTGCTGCTCCCACTCATCCTGGCCCCGCTGCTCCTGCCGCCCATCCAGAGAGGGGTGGAGGGGGGGCTGGGATGTGACCACCCCTCTGGGCGGGTGGTGGGATGCCCTTGCCGGTGGGGGATCCGGATCCATCCCACTGATATTCGCACCGCTTGTTGGGAGCCACCTAGCAGCCCACTTTTATATCGTTTCTTCCTTGCAGAGCATCTAGGAAGGGGAAGTGGCCACAGTGCCCAAGGCCGACTTCCAAGAGGCCAGTGGCGCTGTCAGGATCATGCCGGTGATACCGGTCTGTAGGTGCCTTGTCCGTTCTCCGGAGATTGGACCTGCGGGACTACTGAGGGAGTGAGTGGCTGCGGCCGGGCTGGTGGTCCACCAGGATGGGGCAGTCAGCTGAGCGGTGCTCCCACTGTGGGAGTGCACTAACCACCAGGGGGCAGCTCGTTTGGTCGTTCAGTCACTTAGGCTTATATATATATATATATATATATATATATATATATATGTCTATGATCCTTTTTTAAGATAATTTTTAAAAATGGGGTAAAATAAAGTTCAAAGTTCATTGGTTTACATAGAGTATTCAGTTGTTTAATTATCTGGGCACCTTTGTCAAAAACCAAGTGATCATATATGTATGGGTCCATTTTTAGAGACATTCATCTTTTCTAGTAATCTATGTGACTATTCATATACTACTACCACACTGTCTTTTTGTTGTGATGGTGATGGTGGGTGGTAGTGACGGTGGTTGTTGTTTTATTGAGATATAATTGACATATAGCATTATATTAGTTTCAGATGTACAACACAATAATTCAGTATTTGTATCTATTGTGAAATGATCACAATAAGTCTAGTTAACACCCATCACTATAGATTTTTTTAGGAATTTTTTTTCTAATACTATCTTGACTAATGTAGCTTCATAGCAAGTCTTGAAAGTAGGAAGCATATGCTCTCTAAATCCATTCTTTTTCAAAATAGTTTAAGCTATTTTAGATAATTTGTATGTCTATATGTATTTTTATCTCATCACAATGAAAATTTTTCTCTTCTTTTTATTGTATTTACATGAGATGATGGATGTTAACTAGACTATTGTGGTAGTCATTTCACAATATAAGTAAATCAAGCCATCACGCTGTTCACCTTAAACTTATACAGTAACATATGCCAGTTATCCTAATATATAAACAACCAGGGTCCTTAAAGACTGACCAAAGGCTCAAATGAACACCGGAAGTCAGACCTGCAGTCATTGCTGGGTTTCTGAGGCAACCTAGCACTGACTGCCACTGGTGCGGGCACAGGGACCCAGTACTGACTACCGAGGGGGCTGCAGATCAGGCCTGGAGAGAGGCCAGGAGAGAGGGGCAGGGTCTGACTCACAGCCTCAGTGGCAGCTGTTGATCAGCTGTTGCCTCTCTCTTACTCTCTGGGCATCGCCAGTTGCTGCACCTCTCTTTCTCTTTCTTGCTGGGCCTCCACAGGGGCTGCTGATCAGTCCCACCTCTCTGAACAGGCCCTGAGCTAGGCCCAGAGACACTGACTGGCATAGAAACCAATCAATCAGAACCAAATCTAAGTGAGGAACTGTGAGGAGCCAATGGCTGCCTAGGAAGTGGAGCTTTTGACGCTGACTGGCATAGAAACTGACCAATCAGAATCCAATTGGCTAGCAGGGGAGGGTGGTGGGGGCAAGATCAGGCCTGCAGGGGAGGGCAGTTGGGGCAAGATCAGGCTGGCAGGAGAGGGCAGTTAGGGGCAGTCAGGCCAGCAGGGGAGGGAAGTTGGAGGCAAGATCAGGCTGGCAGGGGAAGGCAGATAGGGGTGAACAGGCAGGCAGAGGCAGCTGGGGGCAAGATCAGGCTGGCAGGGGAGAGCAATTAGGGGCAATCAGGCAGGCAGGCAGAGGCAGTTAGGGGCAATCAGGCAGGCAGGCAGGTGAGTAGTTAGTAGCAGGCGCTCGCCGATTACAAGAGGGTGCAGGCTGGGCTGAAGGAACCCTCCCCCCTCCCCGCCGTGCAGGAATTTTGTGCACCAGACCACTATTTTCTCTATAAAACTGAAAATTAAAAAAAAGAATCAGTTTGCCAAGTTGTATCACAAAGCAAAAACAAACAAACCAAAAACCCTGTCAGCATTTTGCTTAATATTGCATTAAATCTGTAGATCTTTTTTTTTTTTTTTTTTAATCACACTGGGGAAGTTTCTTTCTATTCCTAGTTTGCTGGTGGCTTTATCCCATAAATGTGTTTTCTCAGATGCTTATTATTTATCTATTTGAATAATCATATAATTTTTGTCCTTAAATATATTAATAGGGTGAAATGACTTGAGATAAAACCCATATGGTGTATCATCATTTTAGTGTAGTAGTTTTGCCTATTTTTAAAAAATATGTTTTTCTTTTTCTTTTGCTTATCTTTTTATTATTAAATTCTGTTCTTTTTAAAAATTCTTTGTTGTATTAAGTACTACATATGTCTCCTTTTCCTCCCTTTGACCTCACCCCAGCCACTCCCACCCCCCAGCATGTGCCCTAAACCCCCTATTGTCTGGGTCCATTGGTTATGCTTATATGCATGCATACAAGTCCTTTGGTTGATCTTTTACCCCACCCCCACCCCTGCCTTCCCTCTCAGGTTTGACAGTTTGTTCAATCCTTCTCTGTCTCTGGATCTATTTTTGTTCATCAGTTTATATTGTTCATTATATTTGACAAATGAGTGAGATTATGTGATATTTATCTTTCTCCGACTGGCTTATTTCGCTTCGCATAATGCTCTCCAAGTCCACCCATGCTGTTGCAAATGGTAAGAAATTCTTTTTTACAGCAGTGTAGTATTCCATTGTGTAGAAGTAATATCATTTTTTAATCCACTCATCTGCTGATGGGCATTTAGGCTGTCTACAAATTGTAACTATTGTAAATTGTGCTGCTATAGATATAGAGGTGAACATATCCATTCTGATTGGTGTTTCTGATTCTTTGGCATATATTCCTAGAAGTGGGATTACTGAGTCAAATGGGAATTCCATTTTAAATTTTTTAAAGAAACTCCACACTGTTTTCCACAGTGGCTGCACAGTCTGCATTCCCACCAGTAGTGCACGAGGGTTCCTTTTTCTCCACATCCTCACCAGCACTTGTCATTTGTTGATTTGTTAATGATAGCCATTCTGACAGGTGTGAGATGGTACCTCATTGTCATTTTGATTTGCATATCTTGGATGATTAGTGACTTTGAAATGTTTTCATCTGTCTCTTGGCCTTCTGTATGTCCACTTTGGAGAAGTGTCTACTTAGGTCCTTTGCCCATTTTTTGATTGGATAGTTTATCTTCCTTTTGTTAAGTTGTATGAGTTCCCTATAAGTTTTGGAGACTAAACCCTTATCGGAGATAACATTGGAAAATGTGTTGTCCCATGCAGTGGGCTTTCTTGTTGTTTTGTTAATGGTTTCTTTTGCTGTGCAGAAGCTTTTTATTTTTATGTAGTTCCATTTGTTTATTTTCTCCTTTGTTTCCATTGTCCTAGGAATTGTATCAGTAAAGATATTGCTACAATAAATGTCTGATATTTTGCTGCCTATGGATTTTTCTAAAATTTTTATGGTTTCCCATCCTATGTTTAAGTCCTTTATCATTTTTGAGTGTTTTTTTTTCTTTTGTGTGTGCGTGTGTGTGTGTGTGTGTGTGTGTGTGTGTGTGTGTGTATGGTGTAACTTGGTGGTCTAGTTTCATTGTTTTGCATATATCTATCCAATTTTCCCAACACCATTTCTTGAAGACTCTGTCTTGACTCCATTGCAAGCTCTTGCATACTTTGTATAAAGCTCTTGCATACCCTTTATTATCTATATTAATAAAAGGGTAATATGCTAATTAGACTGGGTCGACCGGCCATCTTCCAGACATCCGACTTCCTTCTAGACAAAGCCATGGTGGTGGGAGCCGAGGCAGATGCAGTTAGGGGTGATCAGGCCAGCAGGGGAGAACAGTTAGGGTTGAGATCAGGCTGGCAGGGGAGGGCAGTTGGGGATGACCAGACCAGCAGGGGAAGGCAGTTGGGGATGACCAGGCTGGCAGGGGAGGGCAGTTGGAGGCATTAGGCAGGCAGGCAGGTGAATGGTAGGAGCCAGTGGTCCTGAATTGCAAGAGGGATTGGGCCTAAAGTGTCAGTCATACATCCCCTGATGGGTCCCAAATTGTAGAGGGTGCAGGTCAGGCTGAGTGACACCACCCCCCACCCCCCATGCAGAATTTTGTGCACCAGGCCTATAGTTGGTGTATAAAAAAGCCATAGATTTCTGGGTGTTAAGTTTGTATCCTGCTACATTGCCAAATTCATTTGTTAAGTTTAGTAGATTTTTCATGGAGTCTTTAGGGTTTTCTATGTACAATGTCATGTCATCTGCAAATAATGAGAGTTTTATGTCTTCTTTTCCAATTTGGATGCCTTTATTTCTTCATCTTGTCTGATTGCTATGGCTAGCACTTCCAGTACTATGTCAAACAGGAATGGTGAAAGTGGGCATCCCTGTCTTGTTCCTGTTCTTAGAGGAAATGGTTTTAGTTTTTGCCCATTGAGTATGATGTTGGCTGTAGGTTTGTCATATAAGGCTTTTATTATATTGAGGTATGATCCCTCTATTCCCACTTTGCTGACAGTTTTTATCAAGAAAGGGTGTTGGATTTTGTCGAATGCTTTTTCTGCATCAATTGATAAGATTTTGTGATTTTTGTCTCTCAGTTTTTTCGATGTATTATGTTTATTGATTTGTGGATGTTATACCAGCCTTGCATCCACAGAATAAATCCCACTTTGTCAAGATGTTATGATCTTTATAATGTAATGCTGAATACAATTTGATAGAATTTTGTTGAGGATTTTGGCATCTATGTTTATCAGGGATATTGGCCTGTAAGTCTCTTTCTTTGTAGTTTCTTTATCTGGTTTTGGGATTAGGGTAATTCTGTCTTCATACAAAAAGCTTGGAAGTGTTCCTCTTGAATTTTTTTGAATAGTCTGAGGAGGGTAGGTTTTAGGTCTTCTTTGAATGTTCAGTAAAGCTCCTCTCTGAAGCCATCTGTCCCAGGGCTTTTGTTTGCTGGAAGTTTTTTGATTACTGCTTCAATTTCCTCCATAGTTATTGGCTTACTCAGGTTTTTTTATTCTTCCTAATTGAGTTTTGGAAGATTGTATCTTTCTAAGAATATATCCATTTCTTCTAGGATGTCCAGTTTGTTGGGATACAGTTGTTCATAGTATTTTTTTATAATCCTTTGTATTTCTGTGGGGTCTGTTGTTATTTCACCTCTTTCATTTCTGATTTTTTTTATTTGGGTCCTTTCTCTTTGTTTCTTTGTGATCCTAGTTAGAGGTTCATCATTCTTGTTTATCCTTTCAAAGAACCATCTCTTGCTTTTGTTGATCTTTTGTATTGTGTTTTTGGTCTCTATGTCATTTATTTCACCTCTGATGTTTATTATTTCCTTCCTTCTGCTCACTCTGGGCTTTTCTTGTTGCTCTCTTTATAATTCTTTAAGTTGTAGGGTTAGATAATTTATTACCAGTTTTTCTTGTTTTTGAGGTAGGCCTGTAAAGCTATGAACTTCCTTCTTAGAACTGCTTTCACTGTGTCCCATAGATTTTGAATTGTTAGGTTTCATTGTCATTTGTTTTTATTTCTTCTTTGATCTCTTTGGTAACCCAATAATTGTTTAATAACATGCTATTTAACCTCCAAGTGTTTGAATTTTTTATTGTTTTTATTGTAGTTGATTTCTGAAAGCTTCAGAATGGGCTGGGTCATGCGCCTATGACATGAGGCTATAATGTATCAAAATAATCTTTTATTTCAGGCACCTTGGTGCAGGTGGGCTAAGTCCAACAAAGGAATCAGCAGAGAGTGCAGGGAGGGAAAAGTTTTTATTAACTTTTGCTGCCTACAAGCTGTTTTGCTGATGTAAGGGTTCTGTCTGTTGTTGGCTCTTCCTGGCGCCAGATGTCCAGTGGCTATCTGGAATATGCGGTGCTCAAGATTGGAAGCTTTATGCAAGATATCTACAAAGCACAACAAGTTTTCTCTGTCCTGTTTCATTTTCTTTAACCCTTTCATTTCCATTTTAAAGGGTATATACAAAGGAAAAGAAGGGGAATGGGGTCGCCGTTTTTCTTTTACTGCTTCCTGCATAAGGAGCAGTGGTTCTCAACCTTTCTAATGCTGTGACCCTTTAATACAGTTCCTTATGTTGTGTTGACCCCCAACCATAAGATTATTTTCGTTGTTACTTCATAACTGTAATTTTGCTACTGTTAATGAATTGTAATGTAAATATCTGTGTTTTCCAATGGTCTTAGGCTCTACAGCAGCGGTTCTCAACCTGTGGGTCGTGACCCACAGGTTGAGAACTGTTAGGCTCTACAGCAGCGGTTCTCAACCTGTGGGTCGTGACCCACAGGTTGAGAACTGCTAGCAGGGTCGCCTAAGACCAACGGAAAACACAAATATTTACATTACGATTCATTAACTGTAGCAAAATTACAGTTATGAAGTAGCAACGAAAATAATCTTATGGTTGGGGTCACCACAACATAAGGAACTGTATTAACCTTTTGCACTCGGATGTCGAGTGTGACTCGGCAAGGTTAGCATTAGAATAAAGGAATCGAGAAAAAAGCAAGCGAGTGCAAAGGGTTAAAGGGTCGCGGCATTAGAACCACTGCTAAGGAGTAAATTTAGAGTGTTTCCTGGGGAATAGGCCTGTAGGTTCTCTTTACCTGGGTAAGGATGAACTGTCCTACTGTCTGATTAACTAGGACTTGTAAACTTGTTTGTATAAATTTGGTAATTATTCTGAAAATGCAGGGCCCAAGGAGTAGGGGTTGGAGAAATAGTATCAGGGTGCCTAAAAGGGGTAAAAGCCAGGTTAATTTGGGCAGAGCTGCTTATAGGTTGGATCATATGGACGGCTCTATACTGTTCTGACTGATATCCTTGAGCCATTGAGTATTCTGTTGAATGCTGTGAAATGTTGTGTTTTTTCTTTATTTGACCTGCAGAGTTTAGGTAAAAACAACAGGAGGTTTTAGCAATTAAACAAACACCTTTCTCTTTGGCTAAAATATAGTCTAAGGCTGGTAGGGGGACTATTTTTGGGATATAAGAGATCTGCAAGATTCACAAGCACTATGAAGGTAAATAAATAGGTGTGATCTGGAGAGAAATTCTGTAAATTGCCCTAGAACCAGAGTTCTGTAATAAGTTTGAAAATATCTTGCACCTTTCGGATTGGATAATGTGGGCCAGGTGGGGGAATGTCAGTCACAATTTTCAGGAATGTGGAAGCCTGGATATATAATCTATTAGTCATTTGGCTGATATGTGAGAGGGGCTATTTTTTCTCCAGGAAGGCTAATGGGAGGGGAGGTTACCGGGGCAGGGGGGTGGGGAACAAGGTTTTTGTTTTCCCCAATTTCATCCCTTGCTAGGCATCTGGAGCTTTTTGCCCTGGTGAGTTTCTACACCTATTGTCTTTGCTCTGGGGGTCAGAAGTAGGATGAGGCCTGGGCACAAAAGGAGGTTTTGATGGTATCTAGGGGTGGTATTTCCTGAGTATAAGTAGAGCTTGTAACCTGGTGGAGAGAAACTGTTTTATACATTTTAGTATTACTGGGGTAAAAGTTAGGATAATACAAGTTATGACAAATGGCCTGGTGGAAGGAAAGATACATTAGTTTGGAAGGTTGTAATCTAATATATCAAAATGAGGTTTATTCTCAAATCATTTATTCTTTTTTTAAATTTCTTTATTGATTAAGGTATCACATATTTGTCCTCATGCCCCCATTCCAATCCCAAACCCCTCCCCACGTATGCCCCTACCCCTCTGTTGTCCCTGACCACTGGTTAGGCTTATATGCATGCATACAAGTCCTTTGATTGATCTCTCCACCTTTCCCCCACCCTCCCCTACCTTCCCTCTGAGGTTTGACAGTCTGATCGATGCTTCCCTGTCTCCGGGTCTGTTTTTGTTCATCAGTTTATGTTGTTCATTATTTCCCCTAGATAAGTGAGATCATGTGATACAAGAAATACACTTATAAGAACTGAAAATGAGACAAGCAATAATGGTTATGCTGAGAGGCAAATGAATCAGTCTGTAGTGAGTTTCTTTCTGGGCCAACAGTTCTTTTGAGTCCCAATTTCAATGTCAAACAGTTCCTTATGTGTACATGTCAGCAATGATATTTCAGTTCTGGATGGTGTACAAATGGTGGTGATGCAGGTCCGACCTTCTTTGGTTTGGTCCTGGGCAACCTTCAGCGACACACAGCTTCTGTCTGCTAGTCTGGCAAGGCGTTGTCAGCGTCTTCCATCTCTGGACTGTTTCTCTTCTGTCTTCATGGCTGGAGCAGTCCTGTCAATTCCTCTCTGTTGCAGGAATCCACATGGTCTTGGAGTTGTTTTCTGAAAATATACAACCATATTCTTGACCAAAAGTTAATGAAGGAATATTTTCTATAAATTTGACTTGGAATCCTTTTTCATTTTTTGCCCAAACGATTTTCCTTTGGCTTGTTTTGACACCATGTGTGTTTTTCATAGGTGTCTTGCTGTTAGCATTACAAATGAAACTTAATTTTCTAAAGTAAAAATTTTCTAGATGTAGTTTACTTACAGGATATTTTTCCTTACATGATATTCTTCTACTATCCCCCCTTTTTTAATTTAAATATTAGGAGGCTTTTGGAAATTTTATAATGTAGTCTTGATAGCTTTTAAATTTTAACTTTTTGCACTAAAATATTACTGCTTTAGGTTTATTACATGTTTTACAATTTTACCATGAGATGAACTACCCATAAAAATTTTTGTTAACACTTTAGGAACAGCTTTTTGTACAGTACAATCAATTTTTCTAGAATATTTGCTTATTTCAATTAGCCAATTTAAATTACTCTGAAAACTTGACTACTATTTTACTGTCAAATTTATTACTTTAACAACAATCTTATCAAATCGCTTATTCTTAAATGTCCTTGGTTTAAGGAAGATAGGATTTTTTATGTGGTTGTGGACTGCTGTTTTACTATTTCAGTTTCCTTATTCTGCTTTTTCTGGCTTTCTGGCCTGTGTCATTTATATAACTTCCTTTTAACATTTCTTCTTACAAACCTTTTATAAACAGTCAGCATTTCTTAGATTGACATTTATGAACATTCTCACTTTTAAGAAATATGTCTTTGCCGAGACCGGTTTGGCTCAGTGGATAGAGCGTCGGCCTGCGGACTGAAAGGTCCCAGGTTCGATTCCGGTCAAGGGCATGTACCTTGGTTGCGGGCGCATCCCCAGTGGGGGGTGTGCAGGAGGCGGCTGATCGATGTTTCTCTCCCGTCGATGTTTCTGGCTCTCTATCCCTCTCTCTTCCTCTCTGTAGAAAATCAATAAAATATATTTAAAAAAAGAAAAAGAAAAAGAAATATGTCTTTAATGAAGTATAGGGCACTTTATTAATAGTTATAAATTTACTTTATAGACTTTCTGTAATAAAAGCTAAAATTAGGTGAACTTGAAACTTGTTGAAATATTTAGATGTTTATCATTTAACCAAGCAATGCTCCAAAGTTTTTAAGTTGTCAAAGACTTTGGAAAATTATGTATAGGCATATGAGGCTGGAGAAAAGGTTGGGGGGTGGGCAGGGAACAAGCCAAGCAGCTTATTCCCAGGCCTCTAGCTGCTTGGCTTTAAAACTGCCATATTTTCCCCTAGAGATAACATGCTAAGGTTTGGGTGATAATGAGTGCAGCTTCTGATAGTAGCCCAACTGTTAAGTAAGGTTTGTAGTTTTGCAGTAGAGAAAGTTGTCCTTTGGGAAAAAGGGGCAGGTGGTATGAGAAGGCACTGAGGTCAGAGCAGTTTTCAGAGCATTAAAGGGGTGAGAATGTTGGCCTTGGGATCAAAGGCTCATTGAGGAGTCCCTTTGCCATGTTACATTATAGAGGAGCTTTGTGAGAAGACTGAAGTTGGGAACTCAGAGGCGAGAGTATCTAGCAAGTCTGAGAAAGGAGAGTCTTTTTTGTTTAGAGGAGGGGACAGTGATGGAGGAGATAAAGATTTTGCAGTGTAAGGAATGGCATAGTTTTGTGAGGTGAGAGTGAAACTGAGGTAGGTGACTGTCATTTGACACAACTGGGCTTTATGAGGGGATGCCTGTACTGTTCCAGTCAGGCAAGAAGAGTGGATAAGGGGGTATTTAGTAAGATGCAGTGTAGAGTTTAGGTGGCTAATGACTGATACTAATCCATCAATCCTCATAATATAGACTGAAGAGGGGACAAGGGTCCCTGTGAATTTGGAGAGGGCAGAATAAGTGGCCCCAGTATCAATTAAAAAGGAAACAGCTTACCTGCCACCACAATCATTACCCGAGGCTCTGTCCTGGTGATATAAGTCTGTGGGGCCTTGTGTGGGCCTGGGCAGCTTCAGTCTTCGGTGTCCAGTCCCAGGAGGTCTGAAAGCTCCAAACTGGACCCAGAGGGCAGCCTTGCTGAGGTCCGACCTGGAGGGGCCAGAATACAGTCTGATTTCCAGTGGCCTTCCCTTCCACACTTTGGGCAAGGCCTACGCAGGGGTCTCAGGTTTGGGGAGGACTTGGTCCAGTGTCCTTCCTTATTGCATTTGAAGCATGGGCCTGGAGGAGGCTTAGCCCCTAACTTACCCTTGGTTGGAGAACCGGCACTTCGTTTGGGGCTCATAAGAGTGGTGGCTAGGAGCTGAAAGGCCTCCATCTGGGCCTCAGCCTTGGCCTGATCTAGCCTTTGTTTTTGGATTTGGGTTTCTTCGTCTCTATTATTAAAGACCTTAAATGTCATGTTTAAAAGGTCTTGTTGGGTAATTGTTCCTTCTGGGCTTATAGGGTCAAGATTGGTGTATTTTCTCATGGCCTGTGTAAGGCAAGAGAGGAAAACTGCCAGATTTTCATGTCTTTCCTGGGTGATCTTTGCTAATTTTTCATAATTAACTGCTTTGTGGGCTGCCTTCTCAGGCAGCTGAGTTGGAGGAGCCATAGTCTCGGGGGCTGGAGGATGGTCAATGGGATCAAAAGTGGTGAAGGAAGAGGAGGATTTGAGATCCTCGGGGGCTTAGAGTGAGGAAAGACAGTCTGTGAGCAGCTGTCACAGAGAGAAGGATGTGTACTGAGTATGAAAAAAGCCTGGACATATGGGACCTCAGACCACTTTCCCTCTCTGCAGCAGAAATTGTTAAGGTCAGTTAAGATTTGGAAATCGAATGTGCCGTTTTCAGGCCATTGGGACCCATTTTCTAATTTATACTGAGGCCAGTAAATTGCAGGGTATGAAGATTCTTAAGTACACAGCCCAGGGGTGTGGTGCAGGGAATGGTCGACTGTGAATTCCCCATGGTGACGGGCTGTGGCTTAAGGTCTGTTCTCAGTGAAGTTAAGGCAGAGAAAGGCGTCTCCATCTCCCCCTAATGTTCACAAGAAATAGACGGAGCCCTCCCTCTGTGACAGGTGTCCCCAGAAAGAGAGTGGGCAAGGGAACCTAGTTTCCCTGGAGGACTTGTCCTGACCAGTGCTGGATTTTCGTGGGGCCAGCCATACAGTAACAGCCTGGAGCCTGGCTCCAAACCCAAAATGACAGGACAGTCCGGAATGTAGGAAAACAGACTAAAGCCACTTACTCATGAGTTTATGCCCAGTGTTGATGGAGAAGGAGGCAAGGCAAGGAGAGGTCTACTATCCAGTCATGGGCACAACCCAGACAAGTCTGGAGGAAAGCTAGGGAGACCCAAGTAAGTGTCACGAGTCCAGTAGAAGTTCAGCTGTGCAGATGCATGGCTGGGGGCCTTCCTTGGACACACGGGGAGCTCAGAAGGTGGACAATCATGGTCTCTCTGAGTACCAAGTGCCCAGTTGCTGGAACCCTGCAATGGCTCTTACCAGACCCCTCACTAGACCTTCCTGGGTTTTGGTGCCAAATGAAAGGTGCAGAGTGGGCTGGGGTCCAACATCTATGACATGAGGCCATAATGTATCAAAATAAGCTTTTATTTAAGGCACTTGGGTACAGGTAGGCTGGGTCCGACAAAGGAATCAACAGAGAGTGCAGGTAGGGAAATGTTTTTATTAATTTTTGCTGGCTACAAGCCATTCTGTTGATGTAAGGGTCTGATCTGTCCTTGGCTCTTCCTGGCTCCAGATGTCCAGTGGCTATCTAGACTATGCCGTGCTCAAGATTGCAAGCTTTCTGCAAGATATATGCTAAGCACAATATGTTTTCTCTGTCGCATTTTACTCTCTTTAACCCTTTCAATTTCTAGTTTTATGCCATTGTGATCTCAGAAGATGCTTAATATGGTTTCAGTCTTGTTGAATTTGTAGAGACTTAGCCTGTGTCCTAATATGTGTTCTATCTTTGGAAATGTCCCATGTGCACTTGAGAAGAATATATATTTTGTAGCTTTAGGGTGAAATGTTCAAAAGATGTCAATTAAGTCCATATGATCTACTGAGTCATTGAGGATTGCTGTTTCTTTGTTGAATTTTTGTCTGGAGGATTTATCCAATAATGTCAATAGGGTATTAAAGTCCCCTACTATGATTGTATTGCTGTCAATCTCTCCCTTGATATCTTCCAGAACTTTTTTTTTTTTATGTATTTGGGTGCTCCTGCATTGGTTGCATATATGTTTACCAGAGTTATATACTCTTGTTGAATTGCTCCCTTTAGTATTATCAAGTGGCCTTCAGTATCTCTTGTTATGGCCTTTACTTTGAGGTATATTTTGTCAGATTAAGTATTTGTACCCCAGCTTTGTTTTGTTCATTTTTGTTTGCCTTAAAAATATTTTTCCATCCCTTCACTTTCAGTCTGTGAGTCCCTTGTTCTGAGGTGGGTCTCCTATAGAAAGCATATATGGGTCGTGTTTTCTTATCCATTCAGCCACCTTATGTCTGTTGATTGGAGCATTTAATCAATTTACATTTAAGATTATTATTGATAAGTACTTGTTTGTAGCCATTTTTATTTTTTGTGCTTGTGTTTTTTCTTCCCTTTTTATTTCTTATTTTTACAACAGTCCCTTTAGCATTTCTTGCATTGCTGACTTGGTAGTAGTAAACTCCCTTAGCCTTTTTTTATTTGTGAAGCTCCTGATTTCCCCTTCAATTTTGAATAATAGCCTTGCTGGATAGAGTATTCTTGGATTCATTCCCTTGCTTTGCATCACTTTGTATACTTCATTTCATTCCCCTCTGGCCTGAAGTGTTTCTGGTGAGAAATGATTTGATAATCTAATGGGAGATCCCTTGTAGGTAACTCTCTGTCTCTCTCTTCCAGTGCTTAAGATTCTCTCTTTGCTGTTAATGTTTGCCATTGTAATTATGACGTGTCTTGGTGTGGGTCTTTTGGGGTTCATCTTGTTTGGGAATCTCTGTGTTTGTGTGACTTTTTTCTTCCTCAAATCAGGGAAGTTTTCTGTCATTATTTCTTCAAATATGTTTTCTAATCCTTGCTCTTCTTGTTCTCCTTCTGGCACCCCTATTATATGGATGTTGCTTCATTTCATGTTGTCCCTAAGCTCCCTTAAACTCTCCTCCTGCTTTCTATTTTTTTTTTCTCCAATTGCTGTTCAGATTGGGTGTGTTTTCCTACCCTGTCTTCTAGCTTGCTGATTCGGTCCTCCCTTTCTTCTAGTCTACTGTTGAAACCTTCCATTGTGTTTTTTATTGTAGTTGTATCATTATTTATTTCCTTTTGATTCTTACATAAGTTGTTGATTTTCTCATCTAGCCTGTTTATGACCCTTACTCTGAATTCTTTCTCTGACATTTTGCATGCCTCTGTTTCATTTAGTTCCTTTTCTGGCGATTATTCCTTTCCTTTCCTTGGGGATTGTTTCTTTGTCTCCCTATTTTCTGTCTCTTTCTTGCTCTGGGCTCCCTGCTGGGGGTCCCATGCATTAAAGCCCCTAGCAGTCCAATGGTCCTGGACCCCTACCCCAGGGGTTGGGTCTGCCTTGAGTTTCACACCGTTATTGTCTCTGCTCTGAGTTGTACCCCCTTCTCCCCCAGCCTGGTCCCTCAGTTTTCTGTTTCTCAGAGTTGGCAACTATGGGTGCATAGTTGCTCTATTTTGTGACTCTCTGTGAGGGCCCAGAACTCTCTGGCATGCAATTTTCTGTGTGGCCCCAGCTTCTAAGGCAGGATGGTGCCTAAGTCCCTCTAGCAGTGCACTTGCAGCGTGGTCCTGTGACCTGTTGCTGGGCACACCAGGTCCCGCCAGCAGCTCTGACCTGGGCTAGGGGTAGGGCATGTGCCAGGTGACAGCTTTGTCTGTGCTGGGTTCAGAGCACACACAGTCCAAAGGCTCTGTCTATGCTGGGGGTGGGGCACTCAGCAGCCAAAAGCTCTGTCTGTGCTGGTGGCAGAGCACCCACTGTCTAATGGCTCTGTATCTGCTGGGTGTGTAGCACACACTGGCCCAAGGCTCCGTTTTTGCCATGGGCTGGACGCACACCAGGCTGCAGCTCTGCCTGTGCCAAGGTGGGGTACCCACTGGTAAGAGGCTCTGTCTCTGCTGGGGGCATAGCAAACACTGGGCTGCAGCTCTGTCTGTGCTGTGGGTGGGGTGCACACCAGCCAAAGCTCTGTCTGTGTGCTGACAGAGTGCACTCTTGCCAAAGGCTCTTTCTGTGTGGGAGATGGGATAATCACTGGGTGAGGGCTATATCTGAGTGAAGGTGTAGCATGCACCAGGCTGTGGCTCTCTACTAGGACTAGGAATGGAGCAAGGAGTGGGATACCCGTGGCTTGCACTCATAGCGTGGGGACCTGAAGCACAGGATTCTGGGGCACTGGGTTTGGGCTTCAGCTAAGAGGCACAGCTCAGGAGGTCTGTCTAGTGAGTACTCACTGCAGACATCTGGGACCTATGTCATGGCATCATGCTGCTCACTGCCCAAGCACGGTGGTGGTTCCACATGTGTTATGGCTGGCAAGCAGCTCCCTGCACAGGTCTTGAGGTGCTATGTGAGGTCAGTCTGGATTTTGGTGTTGTAGCACTCCTGGCCTCTGTTACTCCCCTCTATAAGATGCTGTGGGTTCCGCACCAAAGCCTAGCCAGTCTGGGGGTGCCTTCAGCATCAGCAGGGGTTCCCCATCTAGGAGAGCCTGATCTGACAGTTCCTGGGACTCCTAAGATATCTATCTGTTCCTCATTCACCCACACACATACTACACACGCCCCCCTTGCCCCTTTACTCACACTCTCTCCCTCTTTATTTAGATATATATTTTTCTAATTTCTTTTTATCTGTAGGACTTGCCTATTTAGTATTTTTTAAATAATATTTTTAAGTCTGTGTGTAATAACTCAATCTTGATTTTTTTTTAACCTATCAATTTGTATTGCCTATTATTTCTCTTAGGCTTTTTTTATGTATCAAGTAAACTTTGTATGAGTTTTAAACAATGTATAAGACATTTATAGAGGTTTATTTTAAACTTAGAAATAATTTCAAACTTATAGGAAAGTTGTAAAGTAAGAAAAGTACAAAGAACATTCATATACCATTTGCCCAGATTCACTTATTGTTAACATAACATTTCGCTGCTTTTAATTTATAATTTGAATATGCTCTCCGTCTTTCTCTTTACTCTTCCCACCTCTCTATATGTATATGTACATGTACATACATCCACTCATATATTTTTTCTTAGCCATCTGTTTAATTTGCATACATCATGACCTCTTTACCCCTAAATAATCCAAGGTGTATTTCCTAATGGATATTTTGTGGAGACAGTTTGAGCCTCTGGATAATGTGATTTCTTCAAACAGAAATTATTATATTTTTCTAGCTTTTCTGGCTAAGATTTTTCTAAAAAAATTAGTCTGCCCTTGCCAGAAATTTCTAAAGTTTTATTGCTGTGGTATATTTCCTATTGTGAAGGCCAGTCTCTCCTCATTACCCTTCTTTTATAGAATTTCCTTACTATGGCTACTTATTTATTTTTCTATATAAAGTTTTACAATAAATTTTTCTAGTTTCCAAATAATTAATTTTTATTATTAAATTATGAATCAATTTAGGAAGATTGATATTATCATGTTAATATTTTTACGTAACAACAGGGTCTTTTTTTTCCATTTCTCCAAAACTTCTTTTGGAATCCTCAGCAGTCTTTTACTTTCTCTTCATTTTTTCTTCTGCTCACAGCAAGATGGATTCTGGATATACTCTGAGTACTGTAACAACCATCTGGATGCCTGCATGGAGCTCTCCAAACTGATGAAGGACAGCCGCTATCAGCACTTCTTTGAGGCCTGTCGCCTCTTGCAGCAGATGATCGACATAGCTATTGATGGTTTCCTTCTGACTCCAGTCCAGAAAATCTGCAAGTATCCCTTACAGTTGGCTGAGCTCCTCAAGTATACTGCCCAGGACCATAGGTAAGGGATTAAGGGAGGCAGGAGTGAAAGAAAGTGCCTCCTCTACATGTTGATTCTTACTGAGTATGTATGTTCTTTTTCCTTGTCTGAGCTTCTGTTAGCTTCTTTGCACAATGGGATGATGACATATTCTTGCTTACCTCTCAAGGCTGTTATGTGTATAAAGTAAGGGAAGGCTTATGAGGGTTGCTTATAAAGTTGTAAATCAAGTTTCCTTACATTATAGTGCCTCTGTTACTTTTTTTTAAGAGCTTGTTTATGACTAAAGATGTTAACCATTTTTTATGCATTGCAAATGAAATACCATGTTTTTGTTACTATTTTATTCTGGTGTTTTACTTTTTGGTTGTATCAAACTTGTGTATTAAATATGATCATGTTCTGTTTTTTTAAAAAAAGATGTAAATCAGTATGCACAAAAATCATTATGCATCATCATTATTGTACAACTTAAACCCTGCCTTCAGGGAGCTTATAGTCTGGTCCTTAGTCCTGAGTTTAGCCAAGTAATTCAACACAGATGGAATAATTGTTCAACTGTTATTTTCTACTCTGCTTAATAGATTTAAATATTTTGGTAACATCCTGCCCAACTATACCGACCTTACATTTATTCTGCAAGGCTAACTCCTTGCTTTTCTTTATCTTTTCTATCCTGCTCTGCCTCATTCCAACTGTACTTTCCTGTTAGACCCTGAACATACTGGGGGAAAATAGACTTGAAATTTCCCCTGAAGTTTTTTTCAAAGGTTTTTAATATTTTCAAGAAAACCAACTCAAAATGGACCAAGGAGTTTATCTCTCAAAATGGAAATGGCACCCCAAACCCCCTACCAGTAAGGTATATGCTGAGTGTCATCTCCAACAATGGGGATGGTCTAAAGTGAACCATCCCCCACTCTCCCACTCTTTCACGTGTTTTACTTCATGAACTAAAGTCCTCAGCCTGTTTCTAGACTGCCTTTAATTGGTATTAGGTCCCTGATCTTAGACCAGCTGGCCCAGCTCTCTGCTTTCTTTCTGATTGAGCACTCCAAGAAGAAAGAAGGCCTTTGGCCAATTGTTTTAGCTTCCTATCTGATTCGTATTAGGCCTGCTTCCTACTTTTATTTGGCTCCATTGCCTGGGTTCCTTGGATATGACTTCTAGAGCTAGTTGCATAAGGCCATGGGTTTTGGCCAGTTGGTTTTGTTTATGTCAAACTTCTAGGTCAATCCATGCGTTTATTTTTAAGTTGATGTTGTTTTTCTAAGTAAATCATGGGTCATGTGCTTCAGTAGTTTTGGATCCCTGGACAGATTTCAGATATGAATCCAAATACAGTGACACTGGACTCTCCCTTTGTGTAAGTAACACCACCAGTGGTAATTCTGCCTTCCATGCTCTGTTAGTTATGAGGAAGGCAAGTAGAGAGGGACCTTGCAAAGGAGGATTCTTCTCTCTCCTCCCTGAGTCTGTTTGCTAGCTTGGGAATGGTGGGAATATTCATTAGATATGAAATTTAAAGGTGACTAAATCTCATTTGAAAAGATTTAATATAACCCATTGTCAGAACTGAGTGCCAAGTTTTTTAAGGATACAGTTTCTTATGAGAACTAATGTAAGACACTGAAGAACCCCCACTAAAATTAAGATATTTTGAAAATAAAAATGGAAAATATTTATGGCACTTATAATGGAAAGACCCTTAAAGGAAGGTATTCTAGTCAGACTTCCTCCTTTTATAGCTGGAGAGACTGAAGCCCAGACAGTGAAATGACCAAGAGCAAGTCTGTGGCAAAACAGGGACACAAATTTTGGACAGTGTTCTGAGAACTTAGCTCTTTTTGTTTTTTAACTGTAGGCTTTTTTTTTTTTAATCCTTACTCGAGGATATGCTTATTGACTTGAGAGAGAAAGATTAATGTGAGAGAGAAACCTCAATCAGTTGCCTCCTGTACATGCCCCAACCTGTAATTGAACCTGAAACCTAGGTATGTGCCCAGATCTGGAATCAAACCCACAACCTTTTGGTGTACAGGATGGTGCTCCAACCAGCTGAGCCACCTATCCAGTACTGGGAACCTAACTTTTTAAACCTTTTTAAAGAGCCCTCCAAGTGATTTCCATGCCCAAGAAGGTTTGTCAGCTATTGTATTAGCCCATCTGCAAGGTGTCTTCTGGTTCTGCTAACTCATGATAATATGAGCCTAAATGCCCTCCACAGTTATACTTCATGGTGTTAAATGACCAGAAGCAGCCACTATTGTACCTAAATCTCAGTGGAGCAACCTCCAGACCAATAGTTTTAAAACCGGTATATTCAAATAGTGGCTCTCAAATGTTTTTATATCACAGTTCATTTCCCACCTAATCCTGAGTTTCTATTCCATGGAACCTAGCAGAAGGCTCTAAAAATCATACTTGGGGATGGATGATTTCAACTAGGTAAATTATATGTTACATAATTGATTTTAAGAGCTCAGAAAGACCATTTTCAAAGCACAGCAAAAAGCTATGTTAGTTTCTTAGGTCAAAGCAACCTCAGGGCCTTTTGAGTTTAGTGGGAACCAATAAGATAGGTCATCTGCCTGGGATTTGCCATTCCTGTGGTACTTCACTTTGTGACTGGAACCCCTGCCTCAAGGCCTCTTTTCCCTCTGGGTCCCTGATCCCCTCTCCTTCTATCCCCTGGGATCAAGAGTGCTGAGAGAATGGCTCAGACAGTGACAGGCTACATCAGTCCCTATTTTCCTTCGGCATGCCCTATTGAGCCAAGCACTGTACCCCTTTTAGCAGGTTCAGCAAGCTGCATCAAGATGGCAGCTCCTGTGATGCATGTCAGAGTAGCTTGGATTTGAAGGCAATTAGAAGTTGCTGCCAGCTTAAAAGCTTAGTGTGATAGATGTTAAGATAGGTAGGTCTGAAATGCAGGCAGTCAGAGTGGCTTGCTGAGGTAGAAGATTAGATGGATGGAGAGAGATAAACGGAGAACAATACTACCTTTGCTTACAGAAGGGTGACATGTCCCCATCCTGCCACCCAACCTTCCTTAAGCTGACAAGAATGAAGACTATGTATAAGAGGGCATTTAGCTGACATCTGGAGTAATACAATCTTGCTTCAGTCAATCTCTTCATTAGGGGCCTGGGCCCAGACATCATCTGGAGTCCTCGGGACTCTGAGCAGGATTCTGACTGAACCATAGCTATTTACTTTTTTCACACACTACTAACGCTAAAGGGGCAAATTAGGGATCGGAATATTTCCTCTATAAACATTGTGAGAAAGGCAGCCAGGTAAAAATGGCAAAGGTCGACTGACAGTATGGCACAGTGGCAGGGATTAATTCATGGTTGAGTGGGGCATGAGGTAATAAGCATTCTCATGCCAGTGCTGTCCAGTAGAACTTTCTACAGTGATGTAAAGGCTCTATATCTATGCTACCTAATATTTTAGCCACTGGCCATATATGGCTACTGAGTACTGAGAAATGTAGCTGATAAAACTGAGGAACAAAAATTTTATTTTACTTAAATGTAGCTAGTGGCTACCTTATTGGGCAGTATAGCTCTATGCTTTACCTTCCAGAAAGTGGCTTAAGGCATTTTCCTGATGCTCTCAAATCAGAGAGAGGAATGGCAGGAGACAGAAATTGGGCCCAAAGAACAGAGGTTCTTGTTTATGTTAACAGCTTCGACACTGCAACCATCCCTTCTATCATTACCCTATTCTGCTTCTAAATGGCAGGCTCAGATAGTATTGCCAGAGAATAACTTTGACAATGTTACAGAGCCCAATAGATCCCCCATAGGCTGGAGGATCTATTGTAAAGGGATGAAATATAACATGAACAAATGTAAAGATTTGCAGTTCTGTTTAAAAAATCAACAGTTAAACTTCAGATTGAGAGACATGCAGCTTCCAGACAGCATATTTCAAAGAGACGTAGGAAACATTAGTCAGCCATAAGCTCAATATGAGTCAGTAGTAGGATCCAGAAGAAAAACTGATAATAGCTAACATTCATAAAGATTCAGGATAAAGAAGAGCTTATTTTTTAACAGAGTTGTCTTGAGACAAAATAAACTGGTTAGGAGGCATAGTAAGCATTGTGTCACTGGAGGTGATTAAATGCAGTAGTGTTTGAAGACTGGGGTCTGGCAGTTGTACAGAAATCAAACTGGAGTAAGGGAGTAAAATAGTTTACATGGATGATTAAACCCTCAACAAATCCTAAGGTAATGCTCCTCATTTTGTGGGAAACTAAGTCACTGAAAGGGTGAATGAAACTTGACAAAGGCCACACCACTAGTGAGTGACAAAACTAGGGTTTGAGCTCAAAGAGTCTGGCTTCAGTCTCTGTTCTAATCACTATTCTATGTATGATCTCTGTATTGTTCAGGAGGATGTTATTTCACAGTGATTAGGGGCAGAGTTCCTTAGAAATAGGTGATAGTTCCTTTTTCTATGCATCCTTGCCAGCACTTGTTGTTTGTTGATTTGTTGATGATATCCATTCTAACAGGTGTGAGGTGGTACCTCATTGTCGTTTTGATTTGCATCTCTCGGATGATTAGTGACTTTGAGCATGCTTTCATATGTCTCTTGGCCTTCTTTCTGTCTTCTTTAGAAAAGTATCTATTTAGGTCCATTGCCCATTTTTTGATTGGGTTGTTTATCTTCCTTTTGTTAAGTTGTATGAGTTCCCTGTAAATGTTGGAGATTAAACCCTTATCGGTGATAACATTTGCAAATATGTTCTCTCATGCAGTGGGCTTTCTTGTTTTGTTGATGGTTTCTTTTTTCTGTACAAAAGCTTTTTATTTTGATGTAGTTCCATTTGTTTATTTTCTCTTTAGTTTCCATTGCCCTAGGAGCTGTATCAGTGAAGAAATTGCTTCGGCATATGTCTGAGATTTTGCTGTCTGTGGATTCCTCTAGTATTTTTATGGTTTCCCATCTTATGGTTAAATCCTTTATCCATTTTGAGTTTGTTTGTGTATATGGTGTAATTTGGTGGTCTAGTTTTATTTTTTTTTTGCATGTATCTGTCCAATTTTCTCAACACTATTTATTGAAGAGACTGTGTTTACTCCATTGTATATTCATGCCTCCTTTGTCAAATATTAATTGAGCATAGTGGTTTGGGTCTATTTCTGGGTTCTGTATTCTATTCCATTGATCTATATGTCTGTTCTTGCGCCAGTACCAGGCTGTTTTGAGAACAGTGGCTTTGTAATACAGCTTGATATCTGGTACTGAGATCCCACCTACTTTGTTCTTCTTTCTCAGGATTGCTGCAGCTATTTGGGGACTTTTTTTATTCCAGATGAAATTTTGGAAAGTTCATTCTAAGTCTGTGAAATATGCCATTGGTATTTTAAGGGGGAGTGTATTTAATCTATAGATTGTTTTGGGTAGAATGGACATTTTGATGATGATGTGCACTGCTGGTAGGAATGCAGACTGGTGCAGCCACTGTGGAGAACAGTATGGAATTTCCTAAAAAAACTATAACTGGAACTCCCATTTGACCCAAGAATACCACTTCTAGGAATATATCCCAAGAAACTAGAAACACTTATTAAAAAGAATATATGCACCCCTATGTTCATAGCAGCACAATTCACCATAGCTAAGATTTGGAAACAGCCTAAGTGCCCATTAGCAGATGAGTGGATTAAAAAACTGTGGTACATCTACACAATGGAATACTATACTGCGGTAAAAAAGAAGGAGTTCTTACCATTTGCAACAGCATGGATAGAACTGGAGAGCATTATGCTAAGTGAAACAATCCAGTCAGAGAAAGATAAATATCACATGATCTCACTCATTTATGGAATATAATGAACAACATAAACATTCATTATATTCCATAAATGAGTGAGATCATGTGATATTTATCTTTCTCTGACTGGATTATTTCACTTAGCATAATGCTCTCCAGTTCTATCCATGCTGTTATTTTTTATTAAAAAATAAAATAAAATGGGGATTTTAAAAAAAGAAATAGGTCATAGAAGAAATGGTAAAGTTGTCTGGACCAAGGCATGTGCGAAGATCCCCTCTTGGTCTTTGGCTGGTTGTATCAGATAGGACACAAAAATAATGGTATAGGAAAGATATGGGTCTATTTTTATCTTATGAAAAAGATATCTGCAGGGAGGTAATCTATGGCTGCCATAGTCATCAAAGACTTGGACTTTCTCCAACTTTCTCTTATCCTATCTCTAGGAGTCTGGACCTTATCCTACTGGTCCAAGATGACTGCTAGAACTTCAGCCATCAAATCTATATTCCAAACATCATGATTAAGTAAGGGCTAAATAATGGTATGCCAATTTTCTTGAAAGAGGTTTCTCAAAACTTATTCTTGACACTTTTTTTAAAAAGATATTTTATTGATTTTTTACAGGGAGGAGGGGAGAGGGATAGAGAGTTAGAAACATCGATGAGAGATAAACATTAATCAGCTGCCTCCTGCACACCCCCTACTGGGGATGTGCCTGCAACCAAGGTATATGCCCTTGACTGGAATCAAACCTGGGACCCTTCAGTCCACAGGCTGATGCTCTATCCACTGAGCCAAACTGTTTAGTGCATATTCTTGGTACTTTTATTTACATATCTTTTGACATAATTTAGACACATAGTCACCCGTTACTGTAAAAAATGATAGGTAATGTAGTCTCCATGTGACATGGCTTCTATTCGAAAACCAGGGTTCTATTATACTAAGTAGGAAGAAGAGAATGGATGATAGGGTTGGCATGTAGCACAGTGGTTCTCTGGCACATTGAATCATTCAACTTGTACTTTTGTGTCTTCGCAGTGACTACAGATATGTGGCAGCTGCTTTGGCTGTTATGAGAAATGTGACTCAGCAGATCAATGAACGCAAGCGGCGTTTGGAGAATATTGACAAGATTGCCCAGTGGCAGGCATCTGTCCTAGACTGGGAGGTAGGCTCTTTACCAACAGAGATATTGGGAAGTCTGAACAGCTTAGCCAGAACTGCACATAGCCATGGATGGGTGAAGAGAAATTAGATTTGAAGAGTAGCAGGAAGGATTTAGATAAGAGCCAAAGCAAAACTTCCTGCTAATGAGAGGTATTGTGTACTTGAATAGCTTTCTAAGAAGGTTGGAGAAATCTTTGTAACAGTGCTTCATTAAGAAAGGAAAGGTTCATCATTTTGCTTATTGCCAGGAAACAATTGGGTTGACTCAGTAGCTTTTCAAATCTCTTTCAAGTCCTGGAATTTCACCAGATGAATACTTGGCTGAGGAGATCTATATGCTAATTCACTCCCAAACACAGAATACACGGTTGGTTCTCTGGTGTTGGCCAGCCAACATACTTATTTTCTTTTTGGTAGCATCACTTCACCGTGACATATCTATTAGGTCTACCCAAGCCTGCACACTTCAGGCCATGACTATCATCCCTGCCAAATTGACAGACCAAATTCTGATTTTTGTCATCTGCTTATAAAAATAATACTTCACAACCCCATTCCATTGGGCATAGATACAACACTAAGTAATAATAAATAACTTAGAGCAGCTTAGGGGAACAGCATAGAAAAGGACCTATTCCAAGGACTGTAGTTTCTGGAGAATTTGAATTTCTAATTTTCTGATGCTGATATTTGGTTTAGCTATCACTTTACCACCCTTTACACGCATTAGATCCACTTGAAAGGAAGGGAGACACCTTCTTTTTTTACCAGGAGCCCAAGTTTAGAGCTCATGTTTGGGAACATGATTGTGATTTCTTCCTCATGGAACCCCTCCCCTCACATCCTGATTGTATAATAATACCCAAGGACCTATTGCAGTTTACCATCAGATTATTTAATCCAAAGAAGTTGGAGGATACACAAAGCCCCAACATGATGGAGTCAGCAAGAGCATCTATTTAAAAGCTAAGGTGGCTTGATGAGGCATGCTCCTGGGACCAGGAGACCAAATCTGGTGCTGGATGGATTTGTTATTTATATGCCCTCTTGTCAGTAGGCAGCATTGAAAATAAACTGTATGAAAAGGATGGTATTTCTTGAGACCACAACCCTACATCAGACAATCAGCCTATAATCAGAATGGTATGCTGAGCATTGAGATGAGTGAGATGTGCTTTTGCCTATCTGGGGGGGAAGTGGGGACGAATACATTCTAGGAAGAGGAAATAGTGTGAGCAAAATTCTAGAGGAATGGAAGAGAACAAAAGGCCTGTGGGGAAGGGGTCAGTGGAAAAGGATTGCACTTTGAGGGACAAGGTGAGAGCTCTGAATTCTGAGAGAGCTCTTTCCTTCACATGGACTGATTTTACATGGCCACTTTCAAGCAGCCATATAACGTGAGGCTTATAGGAACCATTGTATTATTTCCATTGTCCAAATAAGGAAACAGATTGAGAGTGGTTAACATATTTCTCATAGGTACAGATAAATTGATAGCATCAGTGGGTCTAGAACCCAAGCCTTCTGAGATTCTCACCTCAGAAAACTTCCAGGGCAGCTGGTTGTTCCATTAAGGAATCATTATTCTACTGTGCTTCAGTGGTTAGAACATGGAATTTCGATGGAGTCTGACCTGGATTCAGCCACTTTAAGACAATTACTTCCAATTTCTCTGACCTTGATTGTGGGACATTAGTGGGTATGAATAGGAGTATGTATGTAGCACAGGATATAGGGCACATAGTAATACTCAATAGAATAACTTTCATTTATGTAGAGCTTATAGTGTGATGTGTACTTTCCTAAGAACTTTATATATGTTAATTTATATAATCTTCACAACAGCCAATGAGTTTGGTACTGCTATTATCTTCATTTTTAAAATGAGGAAACTGAGGCACAGAGAGGACATATGAATTGCCCGACATCAACTGTCAACCACCTTGATGAGCATAAGGAGTGCATTTTTTCAAGGTTTTATTTGTTTTTGTTTTGCTTGTTGGATTTACATGTGATAAGCAGTACTTAGAATAGAATTTGTCTACTGACTAATATGGTGGGTAGACCAGATGACGACTGAGTAGTCCTAGTGCTTGTACGATCATTCTCAGTTTAGTAAGTGGTGCATCTAAAAGTAATTTTGGCCATACTTGTGTGGCATTGGCCCCTTTTATAGATTTCTTTCACTTCATATATATTCAAAATAGATGGAGACACATTTTCCTGGGATACCTCAGATGGGACATGGCAGACTGGTACCACGCTCATCTTTCCATTCCTTCAAAGGAAAGGCCTGTATAGCTCCCTCATTCTGAGGACTTCCTCTCCCAGATCTGGGCATCCAGAAGTTCTGTGCTAGTTTGCGGGCTCCCCAAGAAGGAGTGTTATCTAAGTTTTAAGGTATCCCTGGGGTGGAATCTGGAGTCACAGTAATATCTCTGAGCTTTCTTTCTGAGGTTGTATTATTAGAAAATATTCCCACTGAGCTCTTCTTTTCCTTTCCATCCCTTAGACTGGAAAAAAATGGTATGCTTGAGAATATAATATCCAGCTATCCCTGTCTTTGGCCCAGTGCTGTTTGCCTCTGATTATTTCTGGGATGATGAAGCAGCCTTCATTTCTAACTGACTTCAAACTTTGAGTACCAGGGCTAGGGACTTAGACATCATCCTCAGATATCTCATTTAACAGCTGGAAAAGCTGATACCAAGAGAGAGGAAGGGACTGACCCTCCAGTAATTTTGGCCTGGATACAGCATAATGTAATGGTAAGAGTGAGCACATTCTCTGGAGCCATAGAATTGAGGTTTGGTGTTAGATCTGTAGCTAACTAGCTGGATAAACTTGGCTGATCACTTGACCTCTCTGTAACTCAGACTATAAAATGAGAGCAAGAATATCTATCTCTCAGGGCAACTGTGAGTGTCAGAAGAGATAAAGTGTAACACAATATAGGTGCTCAGTAATCCTGGGCACTGCTCTTTGTCCCCATCTGCACATAGGCCAAAGAACATACATCCTTGTGTCCATGGCTTTGATTTGGTTTGCCTTGTGTTCCGAGTTCCAAGCATACCTCTATTAGTCTTATCCACTGGAGATGTAAGCTCCTTGAAAATAGGTGCTAAGTCTAACTTAGCATCTGACAGACTTACCACATACCTCTGACCTAGCAGAATTAGCATAAAAAAGGAGCCAGACTGTAGAATTGAAGAATTAGGAATCAGGTGTCTTGGTGCTTTTTTGTGTGTCTGACTCTACATAACAAGAAGGAGGAGTTGTTTCCAACTCTCTGGATAATAAGCCAAGGAAGCATGTGGTCATAAAGTTTCCTATTTAATCAATATATTTTAATGAACTTATTAGGGGAAGAAAAACACTATTGTAAGAGGGTGTGTGGGTTTCCTTTTCCTTTATCATCATCTCCTTCTTGCTCTCCCCTATCCTCTTTTTCTCAACCGGGAACAAAGAGACTTCTACCACCTATTCAGACTTAACCTTCAGATACAGGAAAGCATCTAAAAGACAAATGCTGGGATGAAATACTGTGGCAGAGAGATATTATAGAGAAAAAGAGGCCGAATTAGAGAATGAACTTCATGGCAGCTGGTGCCCCTAGGGCCAGAGGGCAATTGACCATAGCAGTTCTAGATAGCCCTGGGCTCATATGGCCTCAGGGTGAATAAGAGTATTAGTCTTTCCAGCTCATGGAGTCTTTCAAGGATTCCCAGGAGTCCCTCCCTTCATCCCTCCTTTCCTACCAGTCCTTTCTGTTCTACTCCTGCTCCAGATTATGTATAGCCCTAGGTGCCTCCAGGCAGGCGATGGGTCCATCCCTCCTGCCTGGCTGCCTCTCACTGTCACATGTCCTTCCCAGGGTGAGGACATCCTAGACAGGAGCTCGGAGCTGATCTACACTGGGGAGATGGCCTGGATCTACCAGCCCTATGGCCGCAACCAGCAGCGGGTCTTCTTCCTGTTTGACCACCAGATGGTCCTCTGCAAGAAGGTAATCACACCCTCTTCTTCCCTGAGGGATATGGGCACTTCAGGGGACACCAGCATCTCCCCTTTTATCATCCCCAAACTTTCAATAAAGTGGGTTAAAACTATGGGTCAAAAGCAGACAGGAGATTGGCAGCAATTCCATATTGGGATGACTGGTATGGCATGAATATCATAGGCAAAGCTGGCTTTTGGGCAGTAAAGCTCTGAAGATAGGATTTTTTTTGTCTTGGTATCATTTTTACTATTTACCCTCCTGCCCCTGGTTATCCTTCTCCACTATCTTCCACCCAGATCTGATAGCCTACTGATTTATACTAAGCATTAAAAATATTTAAATATTTCTATCCCAGTTGGTGAATAGTGGCTTTCCTGAGCAAATTACCCCTATTTCCACTCTAATAGCTCTAGCCACCTGGACCCTCACTGCCCCAAGAAACAACAAAGGTCCTCATACCTTTCCCTGACAGGTATGTACTTTTGTGGTACAGGAATTTCCCCTTTGCCCTTATTTATTTTCTACATAAGTTGTATCACTTTCCTATAACTCTTGACTATGCTTTTCTCCACCTTCCATTCTCTGTAATCCTTTTGATGAGATGTCTTACTGTTATCATTGACCTCTGGCTGACTCAATGTGAGTGTTGGTTTCTTGGTCTCCAATCCTTGGAAGGTAGGAGGATGGCATATATTCTCAGACTGATGGATATACTGTTCTCCTCTCCTGACGGTATACTGTTCCCCTCACTTTCTTTCCCAACATAGGGAGTTCAGATCACTTTTGGCTCCAGGGAGTGGTTGGGAAGAATTTTGGACCAGGGAAAATAAAAGAGAAGGGAAAAACCAAAGAATGCTTAGTGACTTTCTAAATTTGTTGTCCTACCCTTGGCTCTGACTCCATCATCCAGTCCCTTTGTTCTTAACCTCATCCAGTAGTAAATGCATCTGAAGAGGAATGGTGAGTCTTGAAATACCTAGTTAAAAATTGTCATTTTTTTCCAGCCTGAGACATGAGCTACACATTTGTTTTTAAGCACCCTGTTCTCTGTGTGTGCCACATCTTTCATTAAAGCTTTGTCCATTTGCCTTTGACAGTGGATTGAGAGAACAAATTGAGTTTTGAGTCAAAGTGCCTCAGTGTTGGAGATAAGCTTTGAATGCAAGTTCCGGAACCAATAGTAGATTGGTTAATGGGTACAATAATTATCTTGGTCTGGAGCTGACCCTGGAAGACAAAACTTTTATGATTATAGAACTTGGCCAAATACCAGGCCTCTTCTTAGCTCCCCCCCACAATTCTTCCTAGAACATCTATCAAATCAGGAGATGGAATTGTTGAGGGTTAACTCTTAAGATTTATTGCAAAAACTTACCCATTTTGCAAATAATTATGCAAAATCTTTCCCATAGTGTACATTGGAAATTGGGATTGCCTGAGCCACTTAGAACAGCTTTAAAAACATGTAGCTTGATTTAGAGGGTGTTTGTATCTATATACACATATATATGTATATGTTTATGAATTAAGTGGCCATTATAGTAGATGTGAAGATACCAGTGACTTCTAATTATGTGATCCGTCCTTTAACTTTTCTGTCCTCATTCTTTTCTTGTCACTTTTCTTTTGAAAAATGTAGATAAGATTCTTTGTTCTCTTTTTTCCTGTCTTCTATGATGGCTGGCTCTGGTCCTCTTAATCTCATTGCCCTGATATTTTAGCTATGCATGTGTACTGTTATTTTTCCTGATATAATTATACTGGAAATTATTTTGCTGCTTTTGAGGATTTTCACCCTTTTCTCCATGTTTGTCCTTTCACTTTTTAGTGGGAAAGGGAGGAGAGCCCATTTCTCCTCTCCTCAGTCATTTATCCACTAAAGTTCCTATAGCCCTGAAGTTGCCCAAACAGACTTAGTCTTGTATCTTCTGTAAATGGTGCCAGTCTGGATGTGCTCTGTTGTCTCCTGTGTCATAACTACTTGGTATTTATGTTGTTTTTGTCATATTCTGGAAAGTCAGAACTAAATAGAGTTTAATGATGCTAGAGAGAGGACTTCTTTTGTTCAAGTAACTTTCTGCATTTGGGCCATTTCTTCTTGCACTGATTGGCCTGACTTGGAGGATGAGCCATTCAGGACAACTAGAAATGCAAACATATCAACAGAAATGGGGATAGAGAGAAAGAAGATGAGGAGTTGAAGCCAGAACAACTGGGTCCTATACTCTACTGTCTCTTACTAACTAGTCTAACCTTGGTAAGTGCTTTAACTGTAAATTATTATTTTTCCTCAGTGTCAAAGCAGGTCCATGATAAAATTTATCTCAGGAGGTTTTGAGAAGAACCCTGTAAGTTATTAGCAATGAAGTTTACTCTTAAGAGCATGGATTCTAGGGCCAGACAAGAGGGAACCAATTTCTTTTTTTCCCATGAGCTGCATGACCTTGAACAAATGATCTTTGCCTATTATTGTCCCCTCATTTGCAAAATGAGAATCATAATCATGTCTACATAGACGGGAAGTAGGTAAGGTCAAATGATGCAAAATAATTTCAGTGAGTGGCACATAGTAAGTATACAGTAAATACTAGCCACTGTACATTTAGTGTCACTAGTCATTTATTCAGCAAATTTTTATTGGGAGGCAGTATCCAGAAGGTTAAACAATCATAGATTCTAGAGCCAGATAGCCTGGACTCAAGGCACAGCTCTTCCATTTAGTTTTTTTTTTTTTTTCCTGGGCAAGTTTATTAACTGCTCTATGTCTAGAGTTCCTCATAAAATGGGATTATAACAGTACCTTACTTATAGAATTGTTGTGAGGATTATTTAAGTTAATAAGTGCAAAACATTTAACTATTGAATAATACATAAAAAATGTGATATACACAATGGAATCTTACTAAGCCGGAAAATAGAAGAAACTCTTGCCATTTGCAACAATATGGATGAACATGGAGGGCATTATGCTAAATAAAATAAGACAAAGAAAGACAAATACCATATGATCTAACTTATATATGGAATTTAAAGCATTTGAACTCATAAAGACAGAGAATAGAATGGTTGTTGATGGGCTGGTGGGGTGGAGGAAATAGGGAGATATTAGTCAAAAGATAAAAACTTTCAGTTATACCAGATGAATAAGTTCTAGAGAGCGATACTGTGTTGTATTCTTAAACTTTACTAAGAAAGTAAAACTTAAGTTTTCTCATCACAAAAAAATGGTGATGCATATGTTAATTAGCTTGATTGTGGTAATTACTTCACAGTGTATATGTATATCAAAGCATCACATTGCATATCTTAAATATATACCTCAATAAAGCTGGAGAAAAAGGCAAAGCATTTAGAATAGAATTGGCACATAAATTATGCTAAGTGTTCACTGTTGCATTGTTATTATTACTTTGTTATTAATAAGTATTTACTCTTGATGCTGAAATGAAATAATGAGAAGAATAAATCCAGTCTCAGTCCCTGTGCCTTCCCCAGGATCTGGAGAAAACACCTGGGTGATTCAGACTAGGGGGGTAATAACCAGGGCCCCGTCTAAAGAGGCAAAGAGGACCTTATTGACAATCAGACTACAATTCTGAATAGTTGCATTCCCCAGATTACATTATCTATCATTTGTACAAAATGTCATACAGTATTTTACTAAACCTAATGAAAACTCAGTGAGTCCAAATTCAAATAGCTCCCATCTGTTTCAATTTTGCCATGTAAGGTTTGGGGGTAGATTCCTTGCTAGAGCCATGGTTAGGGCCAGGATGCTTGTCTGCAGACATCTGGGGCTCTCCTGGAGAAGTAAAACTTCCTTAATATCCTCCATCTCATATTACTGAAAGGGAAAAGGAGGAAGGCTGATATACTATTGGAAACAACCCCATTTAGGCAGGGAACTTGTGGCAACCCAGGCAGCATCTCTGAGCACTTATTTCACCATGTCCCAATGAAAACACTCAGTCAACCATTAACAAATGGCATGTAAGCAGCCCGTTTCCAATAGGACCATAGGCAACCAGAGTTCAGAGAGGTCTGTCTCTTTGTTATGAGCAGAAACTGAGCAGAAAAACCTCTAAGGCTTTGTCAACTGTCTTTCCTAGGACAATTGCTGAGTGAGGCAAGACAAGGAAGATGCTGTGCTTGGCACAGGTTAAATGAGCAGACAAAACTAAAAGCTGTGGAATAGAACAAATGTAGCTCAACAATGTAGTAGCTGAGTGTCAATTGTGTAAGGGTGTATAGTCTGTGCTAGCATTCACAAAAGGGAAACCACAGTGAGGAACTAGAGGGTACAGTCAGAGAAGGCTTCTTTAGGGAGGAAGAATGTGTGAATTTTATTTTAAAGGCTGGATGTATTGAAATAGGAAGCATCACTGGGGCAGAGAGGAGGTATTAGTGTGAGCCCAACATATAGATCTGTGATTTTGATGAGTGAGTGGCAAATAATATTAGCCATCCACCACCACCACCCCACTCCCACCCCACCCTGAAAGGGGTATGCAAAATTTCCGGGGATAGTGGGATAGCTGTGTAAATTTTTAAATGTTTACAGTTAACTGTGCTTTGATTTATTTTCAGTCACAATATGTAACTTACTTTGGAAGTTTAAATGAACTAAAGGAGGGCATGGAGAGTTTTATGTTTATCAAAAGGAGTTCTAAAATGATACAAAACATTAGTCTGGGAGCAAGAAAGCTCAGCATCATATCTATGAGAACATTGGCTTCCTTGTAACTGAATGCAGGTTCCACTGCCTACCGCAACAAAAGCCAAATTCATGAGACAGGTGCTAATGAGAAAGAAAGTGGTTTATTCAAGTGCCAGCTGCCTGAGATAATGGGGGACTCGCATCCCAAAGCCCATTTTAACCTCTCAGTGCAGGCAGTGGTTTTTATTGGGAGGGAACGAGAAAGCAAACAAAGAAATCAGGAGGGTAGTGTTTGAAAGTTCTCTACATGTAAGTCAGCACAGTCCATTCTGATGATTATCTCAAAACAGGTCAAGTGAAGATCAAGTTTTTATGGCTGAGAGATAGCAAGTCTCCCAGAGCCAGAATGTCCAGTTGCTTGAGTTAGCTTCTTTCCCCAAAGCTAGTTCCTGGAACTCTTACACATATATGCAACATATCCATGCTTTACATATTAGTTAATAATTCACCTTTCATAAAAATACTTTTAACAAAATCAATATTAAAAATAGGATAAAAAATGGAGGCTGGATAGGCAGGCCTTCATGCACCTCCTCTCAGGGCCACACTGGAGATACAACTAAATTAGAGAAAATTCACTTGGAATTACCAACTGAGGTCCAGCTGAGGAGGAGAGTTATCCTATCTAATAAAGAGGGGATATGCTAATTGACCGTCACACCCTCACAAAAGTGGCACTCACAGCTAATAAGGCGGTAATATGCTAATTGACTGTCATGCCCTAAAAGATGGCGGCGCCCTCAGCCCCGCTGGGATGGCAGGCATGTGGCACGGCCAGGCCCACCTCCAGGTGGGTTCGGCCACTCCACACCTGCCTCCGGAGTCCCCCAGTCCTCTCAGCCCCCCAGCTGCCCAGGGCCAGCCCAAGGCACAAGCAAGCCTCAGATGTCACTGCCCAGTCGCCCAGGGTCGGCCTGAGGTGCAGGCAAGCCTCATATGGCGGCTTCCCAGCTGCCCAGGGCTGGCTCAAGGTGTAGGCAAGCCTCAGATGCCAGCTGCCTAGACACCCAGGGCAGGCCTGAGGTGCAGGCAAGCCTTAGATGGTGGCTGCCCAGCCCCCCAGGGCCACCCGAGGCTTAGGTAACCAGGGCCAGCTGAGGCTGGTGCTGCTGACAGTGGCAGTAGTAGAGGTGTGATGGGGGTGTCACCTTCCCCTGATCACCAGGTCACCTCCCACCCCTGAGGGCTCCCAGCCTGTGAGAGGGGGCAGGCCAGGCTGAGGGACCTCCCCTCCAGTATCTAAGAAAGACAGAAAACACCTGGAGACTGGTAGGAAGTTCAAGGTCATGAGAGGAGCTTACCCAGTTTCCAGGGTTGGCAGGCTAGTAGTACAAGAGTGATGAGGGAGCTCCTGGCTATGGGAAGGTCTGTCTCCTCAGAAGATAGAGGCCCAAAACTCAGACTGAGCTCCACAGTCTGGAGCACCAAAGCTTAGATCCATGGCCTATGTAACATCCAGCTGTGAAAGGCCACAGGGCTGCTGGCCACAGTGGAGTCTGGAGCCAGTAGACCAGAGACAGTTGGAGAGAAAGCTGAAGTTTCAGGTTTTTTGTTTGTGTGTGTGTGTGTGTGTGTGTGTGTGTGTGTGTGTTTAAACCAGAGCACAGTAGTATTCATTTGAAGTTACCAAGGCTTTGGTGCAGTGGCTCAGACTGGAGGTGCCTAAGGAGAGGCTGGGGTGGGAAGCATTGTGGGGAGATGTGGAAAAGCAGCAGCCAGGAATCCTTCATTTGTTTGTAGGTCTCCAAATCCAAATGGCCATTTTTCCTGAGAGGAGCTGGCCACTCCCAGTAGCCTCAGGGCAGAAAAAGGAAAGAAAAACCCACCCTAGGTAATACAGCCTGCCCCACCATCAGGAGCCATGCCTGAAACACCCTGCATTTTGACCTTTTTGGAGGAAACAAAAGCAGAGACCAAACCTAAATAGTCTCAGGGGACTTCAGTAACCAAATTGGGAGAGGAGCCATCTGCCCCACTGTCCTGAGAAACAGACTCCTACTTTTGCTGCATGAGAGAACTAATAAAACTCCAGGTTTCCTTCCGACCCATTTTTCTCCATACAAGGATCTCTGTCCAGCTGAGGGCAGAGTCATATTTTGGGCCACTCATGGAGTAGTAGCCCCAGGGCAGGGAAACTCAACCAGCCACATTCCCTGAAAGCTAATCAGCACCTCCACTGCCTAAAGCCCTTTCAGAAACAGACTTTTTAAACAATATATTTTATTGATTTTTTTACAGAGAGGAAGGGAGAGGGATAGAAAGTTAGAAGCATCAGTGAGAGAGAAACATCGATCAACTGCCTCCTGCACAACCCTACTGGGGATGTGCCTGCAACCAAGGTACATGCCCTTGACCAGAATCAAACCTGGGACCTGTCAGTCTGAAGGCTGATGCTCTATCCACTGAGCCAAACTGGTTAGGGCAGAAACAGACTTTTGAGTGATTAAGTTTAACAGCTGCCTAGCAGTCAAAGGTGATCAGAGGCAGAGCCTGGAAAACCAGGGGAAGTTTGATGACCCAGTCCTGGGCCCCATGCTGCAAACAAACCTATATTAAGAGGGCAGATTGGTCCCTCCTGCTTGCAGCCAAGTCCTAGGGAGACAGACACAAATGGTGGATTGCTTGGAGCTCCAAGCAGGTTGCTGAAAGCCAAAGGAGGACACTTCCTGACAGTGGATAGCACCTAAATACCTCACAGGAAGCCCAGAATTGGCAAGCAGAATAGTCAGCCACAGTCTTCAGAAGAATAAGATCCAAAGGAATCTCCCAAGGGGCATTAAACTCTGCTGAAATGAATACCACTTCACTTTTGTTTTATATTTTTTCTTCCCTTTTTTTCTTTTATTTTTTTTTTAAATTTTTTCTCTTTACTTTCTTTCCCCCCCTTTTTAAATTTATCTTGATCTATTTTATTGATTTGTTATTATTCTAGTCTCTATTGTTTAAAGCATATATATATATATAAATTTTCTCTTCTCTTTTTATTCTCAAATTTTTTACTCTTTTTTTCACTACTAAATTTGTTTTCTTTTCTTCATCTCTTTTCTTTTTTCCTCCTTTATTATAAACCATTTTTCTTCCCCTGTTCCCCTAATTCTTTATTCTTATATTCTTTATTTCAGCTCTGCATCCACATATTCACTTCTGCTCCTTTTTTGTTGTTTTTTTTTGTTTTGTTTGTGCTTTTATGTGTTTGTTGGTTTGATTTGTTTTCTCCTCATAGTTTTTTTTTTTTCTATCATTCTTGCTCTCTTTTCTGTTTCTTAATTCTCTGATGGTTGTTTTGTTGGGGCTGTAGGGATCTTGTGTATGTTTTTGTTTGGTTTCTTTTACTATATATTTTCTTGTGTTGTACTTTGTTCTGTTCAGTTAGCACCTCCACAGTAGCTTACAAAACATGGATGAGGGTGAGTCACGTAGTCAGACAGTCTGAGAGGAGACTCCATCCATGTACAGGACAATAACATTCAGGACCCATCTACAACAGAAGAACCCAAATCACCCAGGCAAGGGGCTTTCCTAAAGCACCCTACTCAGGAGATCTGAGAAATAGCACCACTGAGTCCCACAAAACACCTACTACATAAGACCACCCCAGAAAAAATGGAAGGCATAGCAGTTTGATCTAATACATATAAACAAATACAAAGGGACAGAAAAATGAAGAGACAAAGAAACAACCCCAAAATGAAATAAAAAGAGGAATCCCCAGAAAGGGAACTGAATGAAATGGAGACAAATAATTTGTCAGATAAATAATTCAAAGTAATAATAATAATTTGGCTCAAACAATTCAGTGAGAACTATAAGCAACTTAAAGATAATTATAAGAGACTTAATAAGAGCTATACCAACATGAACAGAGAACTTGAAATACTAAATAAGAATCAATTGGCAATGAGGAGTGACATAGCTAAAATAAATAACACCCTGGAAGAGTTCAACAGTAGATTAGAAGAAGCTGAGGAACAAATCAGCGAATTAGAAGACCAGATAGAAAAAACACCCATTCAGAGCAGCAAATGAAGAAAAAAATTAAAAAGCAGGAGGAGAGTCTAAGGGAGCTTTGAGACAACATGAAATGTAACAACTTTCACATTATAGGGGTACGAGAAGGAGTAGAATCTGATAAAGAAATACAGAACCTATTTGAAGAAATGATGGCAGAAAATTTCACTAACCTGGTGAAGGAAAAAGTCACTCAAGCTCAGGGAACATAAAAAGTCCCAATAAAGATGAACCCTAAAAGACCCACACCTGGGCACATAATAATTAAAATAACAAACATTAAAGACAAAGATTCTTAAAGGCTGAAAGAGAGAGACAGAAAGTTACCTACAATGGAGCTCCAGTCAAACTGTCTGCTGAATTCTCAATAGAAACACTTCAGGCTAGAAGGGAATGGCATGAAGTATACAAGGGACTAAACTGAAAGCTACTCTATCTAGCAAAGCTATCATTCAAAAATTGAAGGTAAAATAAACAGCACCACAGACAAATAAGAGGCTAAAGGAGTTTATTACCACCAAAGAAGAACTTCTAAAAACACTAAAGGGTCTGTAGTAAGAAGAAGAAACAGAGAAAGAGAAGAACACAGGCATAAAAAATAAAAATGGCAATAAATAAGTACTTATCAATAATAACCTAAAATGTAAATGGCTTAAATACTCCAATAAAAATACATAAATTAGCTGAATGAATAAGAAAACAATATCCGTATATATGCTGTCTACAAGATACCCACCTCAGAACAAAGGATGCACACAGGATAAAAGTTAAGGGATGGAAAAAAAATCCAGGAAATGAAAATGAAAGAAAAGCTGGGGTAGCAATACTCATATCTGACAAAATAGATTTCAAAATGAAGGCCATAACAATAGTTAATGAAAGCCACTTTATAATACTAAAGGGATCGAAACAGCAAGAGGATACAACTCTGGTAAAAATATAAGCACCCGATACAAGAGCATCCAAATATATGAAAAAACCTTCTAGGGAATTTTAAGGGAGATTTGGACAGCAATACAGTCATAGTATGGGAATTTAACACCTCACTGACATCACTGGATAGAACTTCTAGACAAAAAATCAAGAAGGAAACAGTGATCCTAAATGACACACTAGATCAGATGGAATTAATTGATATTTTCAAAACATTTCTCCCTGAAACTACAGACTATACATTCATCTCAATTGTGCATGGGACATTTTCAAAAATAGACCACATGTTAGGACACAAACTAAGTTTCTACAAAATTAAAAATGTTGAAATCATATCAAGCATCCTCTTGGGTCACAATAGCATGAAATTAGAAATCAACTACAATAATAGCAATCAAAAACATTCAAACACATGGAGGATAAATAGCATGCTATTAAACAGTGTAAGGGTTACCAAAGAGCTCAAGGAAGAAATAAAAACCATCCTGGGAACAAATGAAAATGATCACACAACAACCCAAAATCTATATGACATAATGAAAGCAGTCATGAGAGGGAAGTTCATAGCACTACAAGCCCACCTTAAAAAAAAGAAAGAAAAGGAGAGAAAAGAAAGAAAGAAAAAAAAAAACTTTTAATAAGTTATCTAGTCCAACAACTTAAAGAATTAGAAAAAGAACAACAAGGAAAGCCCAGAGTAAGTAGAAGGAATGAAATAATATAGATCAGAATGTAAATAAATGACAGAAAGACTAAAAAATAATACAAAAGATCAATAAAACCAAGAGTTGGTTCTTTGTAAAGTATAAACAAGACTGATGACCCTTTAGCCAGACTCCTCAAGAAACAAAGAAAGAGGACCCAAATAAACAAAATCAGAAACAAAAAAGGTGAAGTTACAAATGATTCGACAGAAATATAAAGGTTCATAAAAAAATACTATGTATGACTATATTTCAACAAAATGGACAACCTGGATGAAATGATTATGTTCCTAGAAAAATGCAATCTTCTAAAACAATCAGGAAAATTCAGAAAGTCTGAATAGGCTGGTAAGTACTGATGCAATGAAGTAGTTATCAAAAACCTCCTGGGAAACAAAAGCTGTGGTTTGGATGGCTTCACGGGGAGTTTTATCAAATATTCAAGGAAGAGCTAACACCTATCCTCTTCAAACTATTCCAAAAAATCAAAGAGGAACAGACACTTCCAAGCTGTTTTATGAAGCCAGCATTATACTAATTCCAAAACCAGATAAAGACACTACAAAGAAAGAATTACAGGCCAATACCACTGATGAACATAGATGCTAAAATCCTCAAAAAAATTAGCAAATAGGATCCAGCAACACATTAAGAAGATCATACACTATGACCAAGTGGGATTTATTCTGAGGATGCAAGGCTGGTACAATATTCGCAAATTAATATATGTGATACAGCACAATAACAGATTGGAAGAGAAAAAGCGCATGATCATATACATTGATTCAGAAAAAGCATTCAACAAAGTACAACACCTTTGTTTTAATAAAAGTTCTCATTAAAGTGGGAATAAAGGGATCATACCTCAACACAATAAAGGCCATACATGACAAACCTACAGCCAACATTATATTAATTGGCTAAAAACTAAAAACATTTCCCCTAAGAACAGGAAAAAGACAGGCATGTCTGCTTTCACCATTCTTATTCAACACTAGAGGCCCAATGCATGAAATTTGTGCATGGAGGGGGGCGTCCCTCAGCCTAACCTGCACCCTCTCCAATCCGGGAGCCCTCAGGGGATGTCCTACTGACAGCTTAGGCCTGCTCACCATGGTTCTCTGCTCTCTGCAGGGCCTGCCTGATCCACACCAGGGCGATTGCCAAACAGGCCATGCTGGGTGCTGCCTGCAGGTTGCACTTGCCTGCTCCCCAGTCACACCTGCGACGTCTAAGCAGGCCATGCTGGGTGCTGCCTGTGGGCTGCACTTCACTGCTCCCGGGTCACTGAGGCCATGCTGGGTGCTGCCTGTGGCTGCGCTTGCCTGCTCACGGGTTGCCGTGGCGAAGGCCAAACAGGCTATGCTGGGAGCTGCCTCCTCCCTGCTGTCAGTCTTCATGGAGGCAATGAGGTTAATTTGCATACTCACTCCTGATTGGCTGGTGGGCATTGCAAAGTGACAGTCAATTTGCATATTTCTCTTTTATTAGTGTAGATAGTACTGGAAGACCTAGCCTAGCCATAGCGATTAGACAAGGAGAAATAATAAAGGCATCCAAACTGGAAAGGAGGAAGTAAAACAGTCATTATTCACAGATGACATGATATTGTACATAGAAAACCCTAAAAAAACTAGTTATATAAAAAAAACAACAATTTAATAAATGAATTTGACAATGTAGCAGGATACAAAAGTAACACAGAGATTTCCATGGCATTTTTATACACCAATAATGAACTATCAGAAAGAAAAATTTTAAAAAATCCCATTTACTATTGCAACAAAAAATTAAGATACTTAAGAATAAATGTAACCAAGGAATTAAAAGACCTACCCTCCTACCTGTCCAGCATGGCTCAGTAGTTGAGCATCGACCTATGAACCAGGAAGTCATGGTTAGATTTCTGGTCAGGGCACATGCCCAGGTTTCAGGCTCGATCCCCAGTATGGGGCGTGAAGAAAGCAGCCAATCGATGATTCTCTCTCATCATTTATGTTTCTATCTCTCTCACCATCTCCCTTCCTCACCGAAAGCAATACAAAATATTTTATAAATCAATCAATCAATCAATCAACAAATAAATAAATAAAATGACCTGCCCTCTGAAAACTACACGACCTTGAAAAAATGAGAGAGGAAGATATAAGCAAGTGGAAGAATATACCATGTTTATGAAACTAAGCAATGCATAGATTCAGTGCAATCCCTGTTAAAATAGCAATCGCATATTTCAACGATCTAGAACAAACACTCCCCCAAAATTATATGAAACCAAAAAAGGTCTCTAAATAGCTTTCGCTATCTTGAAATAGATGAAGAAAGTTGGAGGAATCATGATACCAGATATCAAGTTATACTACAAGGCTACTATACTCAAAACAGGCTGGTACTGGCCCAGGAACTGGCATATAGATAAATGGAGCAGAATAGAGAACCCAGAATCAACCCAAGCCATGATGCTCAATCAATATTTGACAAAAGAGGCAAGGGCATACAGTGATGTAAAGATATTCTCTTCAATAATGGTGTTGAGAAAACTGGACAGAAAAATGCAAAAAAAAAAAAAATGAAACTAGACCACCAACTTACGCCATAAGCAAAATTAAACTCAAAATGGATTAAAGACTTAAATGTAAGTTGGGAAACCATAAAAATCCTAGAAGAAGCCATAGGCAGCAAAATCTCAAACATCTCTCATAGCAATATGTTTACCAATACATTTCTTAGGGCAAAGGAAACTGAGTAGAAAATAAACAAATGGGACTACATTAAAATAAAAAGCTTCTGCATAGCAAAAGCCATCAAAAAAAGGGAAAGGGACCCTGTTACATGGGAGATCTTATTTGGCAATGATACATCTGATAAGGATTAATTTCCAAAATATACAAGGAACTCATACAACTTAACAAAAGAAAGACATACAATGCAATTAAGAAATGGGCAAAGGGCCTAAATAGATATTTCTCCAAAACAGGCACACAGAAGTCTGAGACATATGAAAAAATTCTCAAAGTCACTAATCATCTGAGAGATAAAATTAAAACGACAATGAGTTATCACCTCACACCAGTCAGAATGGCTATCATCAACAAATCAACCAATGGCAAATGTTGTTGAGGATATAAAGAAAAGGGACTCCTAGTATACTGCTGATTGGAATGCAGACTGGTACAGCCACTGTGGAAAACAGTATGGAGCTCCCTCAAAAAATTAAAACTAAGACTCCCATTTGACCCATTGATCCCACTTCTAGGAATATATCCTAAGAAAGCAGAAACACCAATCAGAAATAATATATGCACTCCTATATTCACAGCAGTGTAACTTACAGCAGCTTAGATTTGGGAGCAGCCCAAGTGTCCATCAGTAGATGAGTGAATAAAAAAGCTATGGTATGTTTACTCCATGAAATACTATGCATCTGTAATAAAAGGACCTCTTACCCTTTGAGACAACATGGAAGGACAGGTAGAATATTAGGATAGGCAAAATAAACCAGTTAGAGAAAGATAAGTATCACATGATCTCACTCATTTGTAGAATCTGATGAACAAAATAGATACAGAGACATAGAAGTATGGAACAGACAGGAATTTCCGAGGGAAGGCAGGGGTGGGAGTTGGGGAGTGATTAACCTGAAATCTTATATGCACACTAGAGGCCCAGTGCATGAAATTCGTGCACTGAGGGGGGGTGTCCCTCAGCCCAGCTTGCACCCTCTCCAATCTAGGACCCCTCAAGGGATGTCCGACTGCCTGTTTAGGCCCGATCCCGGTAGGACATCCCTCTCACAATCCAGGACTGCTGGCTCACCTGCCTGTCTGCCTGATTACCCCTAACTGCTTCTAGCTGCCAGCCTAATCACCCCCTAACCACTCCCCTGCCAGCCTGATTGATGCCTAACTGCTCCCCTGCCAGCCCGATTGCCCCTAACTGCCCTCCTCTGCTGGCCTGGTCACCCCTAACTTCCCTCCCTTGCCAGACTGGTCACCCCTAACTGCCCTACCCTGCCAGCCTGGTCACCCCCAACTGCCCTCCCCTGCAGGCCTGGTCACCCCTAACTGCCCTCCCATGCAGGCCTGGTCACCCCTAACTGCCCTCTCCTGCAGGCCTGATCCCCCCCAACTGCCCTCCCCTGCTGGCCATCTTGTGGTGGCCATCTTGTGTCCACATGGGGGCGGCCATCTTGTGTGTTGAAGTGATGGTCAATTTGCACATTACATCTTTATTATATAGGATATGCATAGCCCATGCATACAAACAACAGTGTGTTGAAGGCCTGGGAGGAGAAGGTGTGGGATGGAAGTGGTCAATGGGAAAAAAAACACCAAAAGGGACATTTGTAATACTTTCAGCAATAAAGATAAAATTTTAAAAACAATATTTAAAGAATAGAGGGGTGGGTTTCATCATGTCCTGGTAACTGTGTTTAGATTTGAGCTTTACAACCCTTTTACAAGGTAAGGATGACTCCCCTTGTTTCTTAGATGAGGAAATTGAGGCTCAGAGAGGTTATATGGCTTGCCCAAGAACACACAGTAGGTTAAATTCATGGTTTTGGACTCTAACTCACTCCACGGTTTCATGCTGCTTTATGTCATTAACCATCCTTTGTAATTGGATTTTCTGATCAGTGGGTCATTCCTATCACATCCTTACACTTGACCTTATGACTAATCTGGTGCTTGGAAACTCATATTTAACCCTCTGAGGCATCAGAAAGAGCACTCAAAGGGGGAATTTTATTTTTTTGAAAGTGATTTTTTAAAATATATTTTTATTAATTTCAGAGAGGAAGAGAGATAGAAACATCAATGATGAGAATCATTGACTGGTGCCTCCTGCGGGATCCAGCCCACAACCCAGGCATGTGCCCTGACTGGGAATTGAACCATGAACTCCTGGTTTCATAGGTCAATGCTCAACCTCTGAGCCATGCCAGCTAGGCCTAATTTTAATGACATATCTCTCTAGCTCTGTTCCCCTGTCACAGAGACAGAATTCTCTATCATTGCTTGTTATCCTTAAATTAAAAAAAACAACAACAACAAACAATAGGAGATTCAGTTGATGCTTTTAATTTAGCTTCAAGATCATGTACATCAAGCATGTCAAACTCATGGTCCACAATGAATATTTTTGTGGCCCAGCTAATATAACAGTATGTAAGAAACGTTTTAATAAAAATTTCGTAACTTAATTTTTACTATATCCTGTTATACGTAATTATTAATAACGAACTACAACATTTGCTAAAGACTGATTACTATAATTGTGTTGCATTCATTTCCCTTATGCGCCTTACGCGCTGGCACACCATTTCTCTCCACTAATACTAGCAGCTAATATTTTAGCAGCCGATTGCCATGTCATTAGTTCTGGACTGACTTGTTTGGTGTGCGCAACAGGAAATAGTTCGCTTTCGGGAAACAAGAAAAATAGGTTTGTTTGCATTACATTTATTATTTTATGCAGTTATTCAGTGTCTGGTAAGTTAATGTTCAATAAAAAATATTAATTTTTATTAAAATATTCTATTATTTTGTTAATGATTACTCATTTATTTCAGCCCTTTGTATTCAGCATGTCTCTATTGAAATAAACCTATGTTTCTATGAAGATAGAAGCTTTTGTTTCTTTTTGCAGCCCACATAAACTTAAAACTTGTTTATTTGATCTGTGTTAGCCTTTGAGTTTGACATTTTTGGAAACTAGTAATGGTTTTGAAGATTGACAATGATTATGAAACACCAACTCAGAGAAAAAGGAAGCTGTAGGCTGAAATTAGGAATAAAGGGAGTTTGAGACTGCCTTATTCTAGCATAGTGGTTACCCACCTGTGTGGTCCAGCCTTGGATTACTGGGTCTATGTGTAGTTGTATTATGTATTGTAAGGCAGGTTTCAAGCCTTTACAGATCAAACTAGATTATACTGATCCATTCTAAGCTTGTCCTGCTTTTGTAATTACATTAGCCTGACAGAGCCCACTTTTAATGTATATTTCCACAAAATGTTCCTGAGGATGTGGAAGTCAGTGCATGGGAGCCACTCCATTCTTTTGGCCAGACTGAGCCTGATGGTAAAAGGAACCCAAGCTATGAAAGAGGCTTGGAGCAACATTTTCCCACTCTTTGTAGATGACCTCTTCTTCTCCTGTGAACTTGATGCTAGGGGCACCCAACAGATCAGAACCCAAATGTACTCACAGCCTATGTATGTGAATGATTATTATGGGAGGGAAAAGTACAATGTGATGATTGTTTTTTGCAAAGCAATTCAACAAGATCTGTATTTTCCAGCCTGAAGCTTCAAGATTGACAGAGCTATGTTGGAAATCCTTAAGGACAGCCTTCTACAGCCCTACCAAAAAGTCCAGTTTATCATGCAGTGTGAAGAGTTAGGATTGGGAATTTGGCCGTGGCCATGGCCAAAGGCAAATCCTTGGCAGATAGCCTGCAGCTGAGAAATGAGTCGTGTAAGGCGATTCAGTAGAATGGAAATAATTTAATCAAACCATATCATATTAATAAAAGTTAATGAGCATTTCTGACTCTGTCAAATTGTCTAAAAGTCCAAGTATAGGACAACAGGAGGGAGAATTGTCCAGAAAGGACCCCTGCTACTATAGAGGACATCTGTCTGGACAGGGCTCACTGGAGTCTTCTTTCACCAGACTCAGCCACACCACATGTCCCAGCAATAGGTATGCTCTCAGGGTAAGCATAGGACAGTGCTGAGAGAAAGCAGTGAAAGACTACTCAGAGACCCTCATCAGACTTTATATTCCATAGGCCCACAGGTTATTTAATCTGTCTCCCTGTTCTTTAACTTATGAAATATTTGACATTCAAAAATATATGAAAATTATGATGCACACCCATGTACTTACTATTCAGTTTAAGAAATATTTTTACAAATAGTCTTCCTCCTCTCCTTTTCTGCTTCTTCCCTTCTCTTCCTTCCTTGCCTCTCCCCATTCTCATCATTGTACTGAATTTCTCATGTATTGTTGTTGTATTTTTATAGTTTTTGTACATATGTATGTATCCTTAAACATGTGGCAGCTTTTGTATGTTTTTAAACCTTATATAAGTGAAATAGATATAGATGAAATAAACTATATAGAAATTAAGGGAATGATGAGCATGGCATTTGAGATGGAGTTTGCTTTGTCATCATAGATTTTGGATTGTGTGATGGGTTCACCAAAACTTAACACATTATTAAAAGTAATTAAGTAGCCTTGGCCAGTGTGGCTCACTTGGTTGGGCATTGTACTATGCTGGTTCAATTCCAAGTCAGGGCACATGCGCAGGTTGTGAACTCAATCCCCAGTAGGGGGTGTGCAGGAGACAGCCAATGTATGTTTCCCTCTCACGTCAAGGTTTCTCTCTCTCTCTCTCTCTCTCTCTCTCTCTCTCTCTTTCCCCTCCCTTCCTCTCTCTCTAACAATCAATGAAAACATTAAAAAAGTAATTAAGTAAATAAATATAGAAATAAGAGCACTATTCATGGACTAATGATGTGTGTCTCATAGACTGAGTTAGGATTAATGTAATTCTGTGCACTCAAGAGCAAAACAACTATGATAATAACAGATAAGCAATATACTATTTGTATATATGTACTTCTATTTTTCTCATACAATAAGATTTGTAAGATTCATCCATGTAAATATGTGAAGTTCTTTATTAATTTTATCCTCATTTCTCCTGCCATACTAGGCCTTCTCCAAAAATCCCTACAACACTAAGATAATGTGCCCAAATTTAGACCAAAACACCTCCCATTGGCAGTATTAGCATCCTGATGTGCCTATGCGCCAAATCTCCTGGTACCCACTCTCTACATACCTTTAACATAGTCTTCTCTTCCTTCCCACCTAGGACCTGATTCGGAGAGACATCCTATACTACAAAGGGCGCATTGACATGGATAAATATGAGGTAGTAGACATTGAAGATGGCAGAGATGATGACTTTAATGTCAGCATGAAGAATGCCTTTAAACTTCACAACAAGGAGACTGAAGAAGTGCACCTATTCTTTGCCAAGAAGCTGGAGGAGAAGATACGCTGGCTCAGGGCTTTCAGAGAAGAGAGGAAAATGGTACAGGAAGATGAAAAAATTGGTAAGTGACTTCAGAAGAGAACAAAGAATATGGTTATGAAGAACATAGAGGATTTGAAATAGTTTTCATTTCTCTAGAGGCAGAAGGAAGATTTATATTGCAAACTGACTTAATCCACTTTGTTGGTTCCCTATTATTAGGTGCTTTTTGGTAGATACCAGTAGTTTCCATTAATTAGGGTTAAGTGAGTTATAGGTCAACTTCCTCTACAGTCTCATTACTAGATAAAACTATTACATGGAAAGCAAACCTCTGACTCAATTCTTTCAAACATACAGACATTTATCAGCAAACCAACATGAGAGCAGTTATACAGCCTATTCTGTAATTTCAATGCAGTATCAATTCTATTCTTAGATACATGATGGAATCTTCTGTGAAAGGTTAGTCAAGGCAGATTTGGTAATATAGTGACAGGATTCAGCTAACTTTCTAGTCAGAGTCTAATGACAGAATCCTTTCATGAAGGTCAAGTCATAACATCTTTTCAATTTTAAACTTTAGGCTTCCTTCTGAAAGGCATAGGCTACAGGACTTACTGGATTCTTATACTCAGTTTTTGTGAGGGCTAAGGTGCCTGTAAGACATTTGTGGCCACTGCACATCTTGTATAACATTCACTTTCCCAATGAAAGTTCATTTTTAAAAAGATATGTTTTTATTGATTTTTAGACAGGGAGGAAGGGAGAGGGAGAGAGATAAACTTCAATGTAAGAGATAAACATTGATTGGCTGCTTTCTGCACACACCCTACTGAGGATCAAGCCTGCAACCAGGGCATATACCCTGACCGGAAATGGAAATAGCGACCTTTTGGTGCATGTGATGACACTCAACCAACTAAGACACACCAGCTAGGGCTGAAAGTTCATTTTTAACATGTGTTAGGCCAATTAGGCCTCATGTATTAAGGTGACTGAATGGCTGGTAGTAGTGGCCTCTATAGGAAAGATTTCTGAGTGTTTAATATTGCTAAACATCACCTCTTCAGTGTACATTCCTGATTAGGGCACTTTAAATATTAACTAAATGCTCATAGAATATAGATTAAAATTAATGTAAATGTATATATCATATCCTCTGTATGAAAATATTTTGAAATACATGAATAAATAGGGTCTAAAATCATAACTACTTGCATGATTTCCATTCACACTAAACCATACTCTTTTGTATGAGAGATTCTTCCCCTTTTCCACAATAGCTGGGAGAGATATTTTTTTATTCTGCTTCCCAAATGGGATTTAGGCTTCATTGGAAGTAGTTTTGTTTACAAAGTACTATCAGGTATCTTGCCCATAGTCATGCATTTCTCATATAAAAATATAAAAATTCAGGCTTTGTAAGTCCCTTAAAAAATAGTTTCTGTGTTTGCACCACTACAAATGGGAGTAGAATTGTACTTTAAAACACTTGAATACTCAAGTTTGTAGAAACTGCCTCTAGAAAAAAAGTGCTTACCCACTGAGTTCTGGTACAATTGGATTCTCCTATCCTTCAGTGTAGGGGATTGAAATGGTCCAAAAGCAAGGAAATATAATTAGAAAAAACACTGCTTAGTCTTATCCTAGTCTTCTCAAGTCTTGGTTAAAATGCATACTGATAATTCACTTTGAGTCACATTGGTGTCAAATTGCTTTTAGCATACGGGCATTGATTTGGGGCATCTTGTGGAATGGTACAGAAATGCTACTGGCTTTCTCCCAATGGCAGGCAGTAGCAGCCTTTGACATTGCATAGGTTGTTAGGGCTATTAAAGGAATTTTCTTAGTGTGCTTTCTAAAGCCCCTAGATCAACTTGAATATCCCCTCCATTCTCTCTGGTTCAAACATGATGTCTCACACACAATGTCCTAATGACCTATAACTTTGAGAATCTGCCTCTAATAGAAAAGCTTACAGAAGTTCAATCCTGGTAGGCCTATGTTTGTCTTTTAAAAAGTGTTTTTTTCTGATTATAACTAAATTACTTTCATTGTAGACTTTCATTTGTAGACCAAATAAGAAGAAACTAAAAATCAGACATGAACATATGGAGCTAACTTTTATAAACATTTTAATATATTTTTCCATTTAAAAAACTAGCATAGCTGAATAGTTTTTTTCTCTCTCTCCCTACTCCCCACCTCTCCCTGATGGTAGATATAATTGTACATCATTATTTTTCACTTAAAATTATATCATTATTATTTCCTTAAATCATTTAATATTTAATCATTATTCTTATTGCTGTCATATGGATTTACTATAATTTTATGTTTACTATTTTTATTTTTTAATTATAAAATATATACATGAACATAATAAACATTTATTTATTTTTTAAATATATTTCTTTATTGATTTCAGAGAGGAAGGGAGAAGGAGAGAGAGATAGAAACATCAATGATGAGAGAATCATTGATCAGCTGCCTCCTGCACGTCCCCTACTGGGGATCAAGCCTGCAACCCAGGCATGTGCCCTTGACCAGAATCGAACCCGGGACCCCTCAGTTCGTAGGCTGACGCTCTATCCACTGAGCCAAGCCGGCCAGGGCCATAATAACCATTTAAACACTTACAGATATGTAATAAAGAAAGTGTATAATGTTTTTCTTCTCTGTCACTCCTATGCTGTGTGAGATAATGATTATTAATTTGGTGTACATCTTTCCATACTTATCCAATGCTCATATAAACATCTATACACATCAGACTTTTAAATTTTTATTTACAAAAATTATACATATCACTCTGTAACTTGCTTTTATAAAACTTAATCATAAATAACTCCCAAGGTGAAGAATATAAAACCTTACTCTAACTCTTTATATCAGGGTTCAATCAGAGAAGCATAACCAATAGGAGATTATTAAGATATTTTTATAAGGAATTACCTTATATGATTGTGAATCCTGGTTGAGCAACTCCAAAATTGTAGGGGCAGGCTGTCAGGAATGACAGATCATGGGCAGGCTTGAACTCATGGGCATAGGCCAAAGCTGTCATCTATAGATAGGAAGTTCATGAGAAGGATTGAACTCCAAGTACATGGACTAAAGTTGTGAGGCAGAATTTCTTATCTCTCAGATGGGGGAGACCTCAGCACTGCTTTTTTTTTTTTTAATGGTAATAAGAACTACCATGAAGTTGATGTTCTTAAAAAATTTTAAGTGCATGATATCCTATCTAATAATAGACAAATATGCAAATTGCCCATACCTCTTACACACCCACAAGCCACACCCACAAGCCACGCCCACCATCTAGTCAGAGCAAGTATGCAAATAAACCCAAACCAAGATGGCTACAGCCACAGAGAGCAAGGTTTCCTAGGTAACAGAGGAAGCCAAGCTTTCCGCCTGCCCTTGCCAGGCCTAAGCCTCCACTCAAGCTACAAAGTTTCTATTATAGAAGGTAAACAAATTCAAACAAATGGCGGCAGAATGGAGCTTGAGAGAGCAGGCCAGGGTTGCCGCCAGCAACAGAGGAAGCAAAGCTTTCTGGACACCCTGGCCGGGCCCACCCGCTTAAGGTAACAAAATTTCAATTATAACCCCAACACAAATGGCTTCGGCCTTGGAGGGAGCCCCAGGCTTGGCTCCACTCCAGGCTACAAAGTTTCAATTGTAGAAGGAAAATGAATTCCAGATACCAGGGCCTCTGCTTGGGTTGCCAGGGGACGTGGCCGGCCTGCAAACCACCACAGGCCCCTCGCTCAGGCCGCCCCACACCCCAAGGGAACCCCCGCCTGATCCGGGACGCCCTTCAGGGCAAACCAGCTGGCCCCCACCCCTGTACCAGGCCTCTATCCTATCTAATAAAAGAGTAATATACAGCTTGATCATCACTGTAACACACAATATAGCTGCCCCCATGTGGTCAAAGATCCTGCCCCCATGTGGACACAAGATGGCCACCACAAGATGGCCAGCAGGAGAGGGCAGTTGGGAGGCACCCTGCCTGCAAGGGAGGGCAGTTGAGAGGGACCAAGCCTGCAAGAGAGGGCAGTTGGAGGTGACCAACCCTGCAGGAGAGGGCAGTTAGGGGTGACCAGGCCAGCAGGGTAGGGCAGTTGGGGGAGACCAGGCCTGCAGGGGAGGGCAGTTGGGGGGGACCCAAGCCTGCAGGGGAGGACAGTTGGGGGGACCAGGCCAGCAGGGGAGGGCAGTTGTGGGTGATCAGGCCAGCAGGGAGGGCAGTTAGGGGTGACCGGGCCAGCAGAGGAGGGCAGTTGAGGGAGACCACGCCTGCAGGGGAGGACAGTTGATGTGGGGGACCCAGGCCTGCAGGGGAGGGCAGTTAGGGGTGACCAGGCCAGCAGGGGAGGACAGTTAGGGGTGACCAGGCCAGCAGGAGAGGGAAGTTGGGGGCGACCAGGTCTGCAGGGGAGGACAGTTAGGGGCAATCAGGCTGGCTGGGGAGCAGAAAGGCGTTGATCAGGCTGGCAGTGGAGTGGTTAGGGGGTGATCAGGCTGGCAGGCAGAAGTGATTAGGGGCAATCAGGCAGAGGCAGGCAAGCGGTTGGGAGCCAGCAGTCCTGGACTGTGAGAGGGATGTACAACTGCCCGTTTAGGACTAAATGGGTGGTCTGACATCCCTCAAGGGGTCCCAGATTGGAGAGGGTGCAAGATGGGCTGAGGGACACCCCCTCATGCACGAATTTCATGCACCGGGCCTCTAGTATCCTATATAAAGGGTACTTTATACATATTCTACAGCAACTCCTCATTTACCCTATAGCCAGCCTCTTGGAATCACCATTTTATTCTGTCCATTTATGAGTTTGACCTCATATTTAATTTATATACCTAATATAAAAAATGATGCCATATTAGTCCTTCTGTGACTGCCGTATTTCACTTACCATAATGTCCTACAGATTTATCTATATTGCCACATATGGCAGAATTTTCTTCCTTTTTGGAGCTGAGTAGTATTACAGTATATGTATATACCATGTTATTTAATCCATTCATTTATTTATGGACATTTAATTTGTTTCTATATCTTGGCTATTGGGAATAGTGTTACAATCAACATGTGAGTACAGATATCTCTTCAAGATCCTGACTGTAATTATTTTGGATATATATATAGAAGTGGGATTACTAATCATATGATAGTTCTTTTTTTAATTTTATTAAGAACCTCCTTACTGTTCTCCATAGTGACTAAAGCATTTTAATTCTGAACAGTGTACTATGGTTCTAGTTTATCCACATCCTTGCCAATACTTATCTTTGATAATAGCTATCCAAATAGGAGTGAGGTGATTTCTTATGGTTTAAACTTGAATTTTCTAATGATTAGAAATGTTGAGAATCTTTTCATATACATGTTGGCCATTTGTATGTCTTCTTTGAAGACATGTCTATATAAGTCCTTTGCCCATTTTTAAAATCTAGTTATTTGTGGGATTTTTTTGTTTTTGTTTTGGGTTTTGTTTTTTGTTGTTGTTTTTTTGCGATTGAGTGTTCCACATAGAAGTGCCTCATATGTGGAAATTAACACATTATCAGGTATAGTTTGCAAATATATTTTCTTCCATTCCATAGGTTGCCTATTCATTCTGTTTCTTTGCTATGCAGAAGTATTTTAGTTTGATGTAGTCCTACTTATCTGCTTTGCTTTGTTGCCTATGTTTTTGGTGTAATTTTCAAGAAATCATGGCCAAGATCAATGCCAAGCTTATTCCCTGTTTTCTTATAGTACTTTTACAGTTTTAGGTTATACATTTAAGTCTTCAGTCCACTTTGAATTGATTTTCATGTATGGTAGAAGGTAGGAGATCAGTTTCATTCTTTTGCATGTGGATATCCATCCAGTTTTTTCAGCACCATTTTTTGAGAAAAGGATCCTTTCCCCGTTTTGTATTGTTGGCAACTTTGTCAAAGATATAGTGGCAATATATATATATATATATATATATATATATATATATATATACACACACACACACACACACACACACACACACACACACACACACTAGTGGCCCAGTGCACAAAATTCATGTACATGAAAAGGGAATTAATTAGAGGAAATATTTTAATATTGTTATTTGCCCTTTCTCTATAATAAAAGTGTCAGAGATGAAAGAAAATTAGTAAAATATATATGAAAATCTTGCTCCTGTCAGAGTCTGGGGTGCACCATGGGACCCACAGTCATGTCCCTGCCCACCCACTTGTGCCTCAAAATCACACGAGACCCAGACCCAGCCACCCCCCCCCCACCCCATTGGGCTAGATACAGACCCAGCTGGTCCCACCCTTGTCAAGCCCTGCTTGGCGGAGGGTGCAGCCTCAGGTGCCCTGGCCTGGCGCTGGGTGGGGGTGTGGCCTGAGGTCCCCCAGCCTGGGCTGGGCGGGGAGCACTCCTTGAGGGCCCCCCTCAAGCCCCTCCTGGTGGGGGATGTGGCCTGAGATCCCCTGTGAAACCCCTCTGGGTGGGAGGCATGGCCTGAGGTCCCCTGTCAAGCCCCACCGGGCAGGGGGTGTGCCTCGAGGTGCCCCGTCAAGCCCTGATGGGCAGAAGGCACAGCTTCAGGTACCCCAGCCCAGCACCGGGAGGCGGGCACAGCCTCAGGTCCCCTGTCAAGCCCTGCTGGGCAGGGGGCATGGCCTCAGGTCCCCTGGCCTGGGTGAGGGGAGCAGCCTGAAGTCTCCAGGCCCAGCACCAGGGTGGGGGGTGCACCTTGAGGTCCCCCATCAAGCCCCTCAAGGTGGCAGGCGCAGCCTCAGGTCCCCCAGCCTGGCGCTGGGGCAGGGGGTGCAGCCTGAGGTCCCCTGGTCTGGTGCCAGGGTGGGGGGCATGGCCTGAGGTCCCCTGTCAAGCCCCACAGGGGCAGGGGGGCACAGCCTCAGGTCCCTGGTGATTGCTCATTAAGGCTCATTACGGGAACTTGGCCTCCACTGTTGGTGCAGCCATCTTGTGTTACAGAAACTCTGCCCCCACTGTGGGCGCCACCATCTTGTGTTACAGAAACCCCTGCCTCCACTGTGGGTGCCTCCATCTTTGTGGTGGAGTGATGGTCAATTTGCATATTCCCTCTTTATTATATAGGCTAAGTTTATTTCTGGACTGTCTATCCTATCCTATTGGTTTACATATCTGTCTGTAATTACTATAGCTTTGAATATATTTTGAATTAAGAAGTATGATGCCTCCAGATTTTTTCTTCTCTTGCAAGTTTGTTTAAGGTATTATGGGTCTTTTGTGGTTCCACATGTGGTCTTTCTATTTTGATAAAAATGCCATTGGAGTTTTGATAGGATCACATTGAATCATTAAATTGCTTTGGATAGGGAAAAATCATCACTCTTGCATGATATAAAACTCTCAAAAACTAGTTGTAAAATGCATTGCCTTTATTATCTCAACATAATAAAGGCCATGTATGAAAGGTCCATAGCTAACATCGTACTTAAAGGGGAAAAACTGAAAGCATTTTCTCTAAGATTAGGAACAAGACAAGGATGCCTACTTTTACCACTTCTATTCAGCATAGCAGTGGCAGTTTTATCAAGAACAATTAGGCATGAAAACAAATAAAAGGCATCCAACTCAGAAAGGAAGAAGTAAAATTATTTCTGTCTGCAGATGATATAATTTTACATATAGAAAATCCAAAAATCTCCACAAAAAGCTCTTACAACTAATAAATGAAGTTATTAAAGGTGTAGGATACAAAATCAACTTACAAAATTCTGTTGTGTTTATATTCACTGACTACAAACTACCTAAAAAGAAAATTAGTAAACAGTCTACTCATAATCACATCAAAAAGAATGCAAGAGTTAGGAATAAACTTAACCAAGGAGGTGAAAGATTTCTACACTGAAAACTACAAAATATTGCTGAAAGAAATTAAAGACAAAAATAAATAGAAAGACCTTCTTTCTGTGTTCACATATTGGAAGACTTCATATTGTTAAAATGTCCATTCTTCTCAAAGCTATCTACAGATTCAATGTGAACCTATTAAAACGCCAATGACTTTTTTAAATTTTTCAATTACAGTTTAAGTTCAATATTATTTTATACTAGAGGCCTGGTACACGGACTCGTGCACTGATGGGGTTCCTTGGCCTGGCCTGTAGGGATCAGCGGACCTTCGTGCTACTGCAGCCCAGCCTTACCTGCCATCTCGTTGGGCTCCAGCCCGCTGTCCGTGTTGATCCTGCACAGCACAATGTAGTGCGCAAAATGACAGGAAACTGGGGAGGAGCCCATTCCTCAACCTGGTGCTGCACTGCTCCCACTCATCTCGGCCCCACTGCGCCTGCTGCTGCTGCCTCTCCTCTGTGGTCTTTGCACAACTGTCCTAGGTATTATGGGTATTATGCTAATCATGGCAGCCTCATTCCTTGCGTGGCATGGAGAAGCAGCCATGGGCTTGTGCCCAGTCAATCCAGATGCCAGTCCCGATCCCGGTCCTGGTATAGATGGGGGAGGGGCGTGCAGGGGTAGTGTCCGTGAGAGAGGCTCATGCAGCCACAGCTGTGCTCACCAGCCAGCCGTGAGCCCAAGTGCTGCATCTGGCACCCTTCAGTCAGTTGAGCGGCGCTCCCACTGTGGGAGCGCACTGACCACCAGCGGGCAGCTCCTGTGTTGAGCATCTGCCCCCTGGTGGTCAGTGCGTGTCATAGCTACTGGCTGGTTGTCTGATCGCTTAGGCTTTTATATATATATAGATTAGTTTCAGGTGTACAGTATTACATAGACATTTATGTAACTTACAAAGTGATCCCCCCAATATTACAAGTATCCATATGGCACTATAAATAGTTATTACAGTATTATTGACTATATTCCCTATGCTATACTTATACATCCCCATGACTATTTTGTGACTACCAATTTGTACTTCTTAATTCCTTCAGCTTTTTCAATCAGCCCCCAACCCCCCTTCCCTCTGGCAACCATCAGTCTGTTCTTTGTATCGATCAGTCTGTTTCTATTTTTTTGTTTGTTTGTTTATCTTGCTCTTTAGATTTCACATATAAGTGAAATCATATGGTAGTTGTCTTTCTCTTTCTGACTTAGCAAAATATCCTCTAGGTCCAATGATATTTTTTTGTAGAAATAGAAAAAACTCCTAAAATTGATGTAGAAACCAAAAAGACCCATAATAGCTAAGAGAGAACAGAGCTAAAGGCATCACACTTCCTGATTCAGAATATATGCCAAAGCTACAGTAATTAAAATGGTATGGTGCTGCCCTCGCTGGTGTGGCTCAGTTGGTTGGGCATCGTCCCATGCAACAAAAGATTGATTCCCAGTCAGGGCACATGCAGGGGTTGCAGGCTCAATCCCCTGTGGGTAGTACAGGGGGTTCAGGATGAAGATGATTGATGTTCTGCTCTCACATCCATGTTCCTCTTTCTCCCTTTCTCTTCCTCTCCCTCTAAAAATCAATAAAAATATTTTAATTTATTTATTGATTAAGGTATTACATATGTGTCGTTATTCCCCCATTACCCCCCACACCCCCAATGCCAAAAGACTTATATGCATGCATATAAGCCTAATCAATGGACACAGACAACAGGGGGGTAAGGGCAATAAAATATTTTTAAAAAACAGTATGGTACTGCCATAAAGACAGACACATAAACCAAGGAAATAGGATAGAAATCCTAGAAATAAATGTACACATATAAGTCAACATATCTTCAACAAATGTGCCAAGACTACAAAGTTAGGAAAAGATGGTTTCTTTAAAAATGATGCTGGAAAAACTTGATATAGACATGCAAAAAAGTGATATCAGACTCTGAGGGTAATACCTTGTTGACTTTTGAGGCCCTGGTCAGGGAGCTCAGTTGATTAGAGTGTTGTCCCGATATGCCAGGGTTGCTGGTTCGATCCCCATACAAGAATCAACCAATGAATGCCTAAATTAGTGGAACAACAAATCAGTGTTTCCCTTTCTGTGTCTCTCTTCCTTCCTCTCTCTCTAAAATCAATAAGTAAAATTTTTAAATAAAGACTTTATATATGTCTTGTCCAAATTTCTCTTCCAGGAACATACTAATTTTTACATTTAAGAAAGGTCTATGTTTCTCTTAAAAAATAATGTGTTTTATTTTTCTAGGCTTTGAAATTTCTGAAAATCAGAAGAGACAGGCTGCAATGACTGTGAGAAAAGTCTCTAAACAAAAAGGTAAATCTGCCTTTTACCAACACTCCTCCCACCCCACCTTATTCCATCCCCACCCCACCATTCACTCTCTTTGTGAGAATGGAAAGCCATAGGCTATGTGTTTTCATATTCCTAGGCTTATTTCCATGGTGGAGAGTTTCTGGATTCCCATGTGTCCCTGTACATAGAAAATGTTCTTGAAGGTTTAACTCTGAGGAATGAGTAGTATAAGGTACTTATGTCCAGAGATAGCTCATCAGGTACAGGGAAAAAATAGAACCTTTTTTATTTTTATTTTTACTTAAACAAATGAGAGAGAGAAACTAAACTTTACTAACAATTTAGAGACCAGTGGGCAATAGAAAATGTGTAGAATTTATTTATAACTGTAAGGGAAATGTGCAGAATTTTCTTTCATTGTTTTGGAGATATTTGGTAAATCAAGAATCCCAAATCAGAATGAAGAACTTCAAACTGAATCAAGGAGATTCAGATATTCATTGTCTCTTTCTCTGAACTATAAACTAAAGTATTTACAAAAGAAAAATACATTGAAAATAAATTAGAATATGAAATGAAGCTCTATTTTCTCATTTTTATGAACTAGACAAAATTGAAATGCTTAGTTAAATAAAGGAAAGGAACTACCTTCTGTTTATTTGAGAGTCTATTCAATCCCAGTCATTTTACGTAAGTTCTTTCATTTTTATGGCACCCCTAAAAAGGTAGGCATTGTTAGCCCCATTTTCTCGATGAGGAAACTGAGGATCTTCTGGGTGAAGTGACTCTGAACATAAGTCAGCTTTACTATAAGTCCCCTTCTCTCTCTTCTCCACCTAAGGCAGTGATGGCGAACCTATGACACGTGTGTCAGCACTGACATGCGTAGCCATTTCTGATGCCACGCGGCCGCCTGCAGAGGATGAAACATTTGCTGCTCCTGAGGATGAAACATTTGTGAAATAATGTTTTTTCCTCAAAGTGACACACTACCCGAGTTATGCTCAGTTTTTTGGCAAAGTTTGACACACCAAGCTCAAAAGGTTGCCCATCACTGACCTAAGGGGTTTGATGATTTTCCATTTTGAGGAAGAACAGCTGACTTTTTTTTTGTATCACCTCAATTACCAATAAGGTATTTGATTAAGGTATTACATATGTGTAATATATGTAATCTATTATCTGTTACTGATAACCACTGTTATTGTCCCCAGGGGTGGGCAATCTTAGACCTCAGTTTCCCCAGACCATTCCTTCTGCTTTCTCAGTGGACTATTCTTCAGAATGAGTCACCACACAAAATGATCAGATTTAAGTTGCATGAAATTCCAGCAGTCACATAAAGCCCCCCCTAATTACTCCTAATGACACTGTTTTTCATTGAGGAAGCTGAGTGCCTATGTATATCTGATTTCCAATTAAGCAGTCTACCCAGCTGGAGGCCCTCTATCTAGACATGACAGTCCTTTTAACTGCTTATTGTTTTTTGCCCTTGGGAGACCTCTTTCCCTCATCATGCAAATGTGATTCTCTTTAGATATGGAATTAAAGGCAACCACTCCTAACCACTTGGGGGTGAAAAGTGAAGTATAATATTAGAAAGCAATCTGGAATTACTATCCATAAAGATATGATCTGTATGAATAGGGGAATCCTGTGAGGGAATATGCCCCTTCTTTAGACAGAGATATGAACAGAAAAGAGCCCTAGGCCGGTGGAGAGTCCTCAGGCTACAAAGGGGCTACTGTCCTAGTAGCCTGCCTCTGTCTCCTGTAGGCTCTTAGTTCCTGAAGTTCTCTCACTCTGATTTCCTTCACTGTCCATACTGACCTTTGTGATGGGATGGTACCCCATTACCTTAGCCCAGGTTCCCTGAAGCTTATCTGAGACTGGCTGTTTTTGTGACTGATAATCCTTAAAGCTTAGTAAAATCCACAAATCAAGCAACCAGAAAACAGTCCTGCTCAGTCATACCAAGCTTTTGTGTCAGTTTTCTTACCCACCTATCTAGTCTCAACCTATACCGTTCAGGTCCTCTCTTGTGTACCAATATCTAAACACTGGTTCACCTGAACAGCTTTCCACCTGTAATAGCAATCTTAAAGACTTAAATTAAACTTAGCTAGTTTCAAATGTCCCAGAATTCCTACAAATCTCTTCTCTTATTTCTACTTCTAGTCTGCAAGACTCTTCTAGTCCAGGGCTGTGGTGACTCGTATATTTTGTGACTCAAAATTACTAACATGTGGAAGTAGTTGTCAAACTTAGTAATATTAGTTATATAATATACATGGGAATAGCAATTCACTGGAGGAAGGATAAATAAATGGTGCTGAAACAATTGAAATTCCATAGGGCAAAAATTAAAAGAAGAGCTTCAAACTAAACTTGCACCCAATAAAAATTAACTCAAAATTGATAATACACTCAAATTTAAAACTACAAAATTTTAGAATTAATAGGAGAAAATCTTCTCTGTGTATCTAGGGCTATGCAGAAAAGTTCTTAGACTTGACACCAAAATCTTGAACCAAAAACTAAAAATTTGATAAAATAGACCTTGTCAAAATAGAAAAATTTTCTCTGTGACAGACCATGTGAAAAGGATGAAAAGACAAGTTAGAGGCTAGCAAAAAAATATCTGCAAACTACATATCTGATGAAACACTAGTATCTAGAATATATAAAGAACTCTCAAAACTCAACAGTAAAAAAAAACTACCTATTCCAATTAGAAAATAGGCAATATATAAACATATTTCACTGAAGAGGATATATGGATACCAGTTAAAAATGAAAAAATGTTCAATATAATTAATTATTGAAGAAATGCAAATTAAAACCACAATGAGATAGTACTACATATCTATTATAAATGCAGAAATAAAAAATAGTAACACCATCAAATGCTGGCAAAGATGCAGAAAAATTGAGCCATTTATACTTTGCTGGTGAGAATATATAATGGTACAGCCACTCTTGAAAATAGTTTGGCACTTTCTTAAGACATGACACATGCAACTACCATATGACCCAGCAATTACATTCTTGGACATTTATTCCAGAGAAATGAAGACTTATTTCCACATAAAAACCTCTAATCAAATGTTCATAGCAGCTTTGTTCATAATAGCTTAAGCTGGAAACAATGCAGATGTCCTTCATTGGGTGAAAATTAAGCAAACTATGGTACATTCATACCATGAAATATTACTCATCAGTAAAAAGGAGCCAGCTACAACTTAGATGAATCTCAAAGGAATTATGCTAAGTGAGAAAAGCCAATTGCTAAGGGTTGCATATTGTATGACTCCATTTATACAATGTTTTAATGTAATTTATGAATGGGGAATAGATTAGTGGTTTCCAGGGAATAACAAGGAGGTGGGGTCAGGAGAGAAATGAGTGTGGTTACAAAAGAGTAGCAAGAGTGATCCTTTTGATGATAGAAATATTCTGTCTCTTGACTGTGTTCTATAAAAATGGTAATATTCTGGCTGTGTTATTGTACTACTAGAGGCCCGGTGCACAAATTCATGCACCAGTGGGGTCCCTCGTCCTGGCCTGCAGGATCGGGCTGAAACCAGCTCTCTGACATCCGAGTGGTCCTGAATTGCAAGAGGGAACAGGCCAGGCTGAGGGACCTCACCAGTGCACGATCAGGGCCAGAGAGGGATGCGGGAGGTTGGCCAGCTGGGGAGGGACCACAGGAGGGCTCCAGGGCATGTCCAGCCTGTCTCGCTCAGTCCTGATTGACCAGACCCCAGCACCAAGCTAACCTACTGGTTGGAGTGTCTACCATGGTGGTCAGTGCACATCATAGCGACTGGACGACCAGTCGACTGTCTGCCCTCTGATGGCCAGTGCATATCATAGTGAGCGGTTGAGCGGCCTTAGCATATCATTAGCATATGACGCTTTGATTGATTGAATGTATGACCAGATGACTGGACCCTTAGCATATTAGGCTTTTATTATATAGGACTAGAGGCCTGGTGCATGAAATTTGTGCATGATGGGGTGTCCCTCAGCCTAGCCTGCACCTTCTCCAATCTGGGATCCCTCTCACAATCCAGGGCTGCTAGCTCCCAACCACTTGCCTGCCTGCCTGCCTGATTGCCCCTAACTGCTTCTGCCTGCCAGCCTGATCACCCCCTAACCACTCCCCTGCCAGCCTGATCAATGCCTAACTGCTCCCCCGCCAGCCCAATTGCCCCTAACTGCCCTCCCCTGCTGACCTGGTTGCCCCGAACTGTCCTCCTCTGCAGGCTTGGTCACCCCCAACTGCCCTCCCCTGCTGGCCTGGTTGCCCAAACTGCCCTCCCCTGTTGGCCTGGTCACCCCCAACTGCCCTCCCCTTCAGGCCTGGTCATCCCTAACTCCCCTCCCTTGCCAGCCTGGTCACCCCTAACTGGCCTCGCCTGCTGACCCGATTGCCCCTAACTGCCCTCCCCTGTAGGCCTGGTCCCCCCAACTGCCCTCCCTTGCAGGCCTGGTCCCCCCAACTGCCAACCCCTGCAGACCTTGTCCCTCCCAACTTCCCTCCCCTGCTGGCCCGGTCAACCCTAACTGCCCTCCCTTGCCAACCTGGTTGCCCCTAACTGCCCTCCCCTGCTGGCCTGGTCTACCCCAACTGCCCTCTCCTGCAGACCTTGTCCCTCCCAACTGCCCTCCCCTGCTGGCCCGGTCAACCCTAACTGCCCTCCCTTGCCAGCCTGGTTGCCCCTAACTGCCCTCCCCTGCTGGCATGGTCTACCCCAACTGCCCTCCCCTGCAGGCCTGGTTCCCCCCAACTGCCCTTCCCTGCAGGCCTGGTTCCCCCCAACTGCCCTCCCCTGCAGGCCTGGTTCCCCCCAACTGCCCTCCCCTGCAGGGCTGGCCCCCCCAACTGCCCTCCCCTACAGGCCTGGTCCCCCCAAACTGTCCCCTGCAGACCCGGTTGCCCCCATCTGCCCTCCTCTGCTGGCCCGGTCACCCACAACTGCCCTCCCCTGCCAGCCATCTTGTGGTGGCCATCTTGTGTGTTGGAGTGATGGTCAATTTGCATATTACCCTTATATTATATAGGATAGTTTTGCAAAATTTTATTATTAGAGAAACTGAGTAAAGGGTACAAAGCATACCTCTGTATTTTCTCTACAACTACATGCAAATTAACAATGATCTCAAAATAAATTTTAAAAATTTAATAAAAAATTTCAGATGAACACTCCCAAAACTCCCCCCCTAATATGTCCATATTGTTTAGTGGCATCCTGTACCCTCATATTTCTGACACCACCTTTGAATGTCATCAAAATGGCAGAATAGTTTGCTTCTGTCCTCCCCCTAAATAACACTGATTTTGACAATGACCCACAGATGAAAGTGATTTTTTTCAAGTCTAGGAATCCATCAGAGAAGTTCCAGCTCACTTCTGGAGAAAAATAAAATCCATTATTGGATGCACAGATGAATCCAGTCACTAAAGACTGAGGGAGGTCATTACTTCTTCTTCCTTATTTAAACTATATTTTTATTGTTTTTATTTTTAGAGAGAGAGGAAGGGAGAGGGAAAAAGAAATAAACATTGATGCAAGGGTGAAACATGGGTCAGCTGCCTCCTGCATGCCCCTTAGTAGGACCAAACCCACTATCCTGGCATGTGCTCCCACTGGGAATCAGTCTGGCAACCTTTTGGTGCACAGGACAATGCCCAATCAACTGAGACACACCAGCCAAGGCATGACTACTTCTTTAAATGTAAAGACAGTGGTGCCAGACTGCAAGGAATGTGAAAATCAAGGAAATGCCAAAACCGGTTTGGCTCAGTGGATAGAGCGTCGGCCTTCGGACTGAAAGGTCCCAGGTTCGATTCCGGTTAAGGGCATGTACCTTGGTTGCAGGCACATCCCCAGTAGGGGGTGTGCAGGAGGCAGCTGATCGATGATTCTCTCTCATCGATGTTTCTAACTCTCTATCCCTCTCTCTTCCTCTCCGTAAAAATCAATAAAATATATTTTAAAAAAAAAGAAAAAAGAAAATCAAGGAAATGTTTTATCTCTAAAGAAACACAATATTTTTAAGAAACTGACCCCCAAAGATATGGAGCCCCCCAGAACATGGAGATCTGCTATTTACCCAAGAAACAATTCAAAATAGTTATTTTAAGGAAGCTCACTGAGCTATGAGAAAACACAGAGAGATAATTCAACACACTCAAAGAAACAATTCATGACCAAAACAATATATTTTAGCAGAGAATAATTTTTTAAAAGAACCAAAACAGAAATCATAGAGCTAAAGAATACAGTGAATGAAATGAAAAGTCCAATAGGGAATATCAACAACAGAGATGATCATGCAAAAGAAAGAATCTGTGAAGTCAAAAGCTGGTCATTTGAAATCATAGTAGAACCAAACAAACAAAGAAAAGAATAATAAAGAGTGAAATAAGCCTATGTGAATTATGGGATAAAATTAAGAGGAACGATCTATAAAATATTGGTGTCCCTTAAGTAGAAGAGAGGAGGAGAAATGGGCAGAAAGTGTACTTAAAGAAATAATGGATGAGATCTTCCCAATTCTGAGTAGGTTCATGAGGCTTATTGGTTTCCAAACAATGTCAACCCAAAATGATCTCCTCCAAGACACATTACAATAAAGTTGTCAAAAATCAAATACAGAGAGAGAAGGTTAAAATTAGCAAGAGGAAAAAAAATCCTTGCATACAAGGGAATCCATATAAGGCTATTATTATATTTCTCTGCAGAAACCTAGCAGCAAGGAAAGACTGGAAATTATATATTCAAAGTGCTGAAAGAAAAAACTGCCAACCAAGAGTACTGTACCAAGGAAATTTGTCCTTCAGAAATAAAAAAGATTGTCCCAGAATAAAAAATAAAAATAAAAAAGCTCAAAGTTCATCACCACTAGACTTGTCTTACAAGAAATGCTGAAAGGAATTCTTCAAGCTGAAATAAAGGAACACTAATTAGTAACATGAAAACATATGAATATACACACACAAGTAAAAGTTACATATATAGTCTAATTCAGATTAATCTAATATGGTGGTATGCTTAAATCTATTATAAATGACTAGAGGCCCGGTGCACAAAATTTGTGCACTCGTGGGGGGGGTTCTCTAAGCCCAGATAGCAAGAGGGCACAAGCCAGGCTGAGGAACCCCACCAGTGCACAATAGGGACCGGGGAGGGACGTGGGAAGTTGGCCATCCAGGGAGGAACCACGGGAGGGCTCCAGGGCATGTCTGACCCCATCTTGCTCAGTACTGATTGGCCGGACCCCAGCAGCAAGCTAACCTACCGGTTGGAGCGTTTGCCCGCTGGTGGTCAGTGCACATCATAGTGAGCAGTTGAGTGGCCTTAGCATATCATTAGCATATTTTGCTTTGATTGGTTGACTGGCCGACCAGACGACTGGACACATTTAGCATGTTAGGCTTTTATTATCTTACCTTATAATAGAGAAACATGCAAATTGACCGCACCTCCGCTATGCCCATGATTGGGCCTGCCAGAGGCTGGGGGCGGGACTCCGGGTGGCCCATCCGGCCGCTGGCGCAATCCTGTAAGTTCTGGGGGTCCGCAGGGCGTTGGCCACCAGGGGGGGCGTGTCCGAGCCGAGCCCGGCGCTCCGCGGGTGTCCCAGGGGCCATCGCCACCCGGGGGGGCGTGTCTGGGCCGAGCCCGGTGCTCCCCGGGTGTCCGCGTGGCGATCGCCACCCGGGGGGGCGTGTCCGGGCCAATTCTGGTGCTCCGGGGGGTCCCGGGGGCCATCGCCACCCGGGGTGGGGCGTGTCCGGGCCGAGCCCGGCGCTCCCCGGGTATCCCTGGGCAATCGCCACCCTGGCCTAAATGGCTGGTGCTGAGAGGGATCAATGGGGCCCGTGGAAGGATCGGGAGGTAGTTGACCAATGAGGGCATCTACAGCAGCCGGATGCAGAGCTCTGGTCCGCGTTCTCCAGGTTGGCCTCCGTGGGGTCCGCGTTGCACCCATAGTGGCCGAGTGGGGATGCTGCATGAGGCCAGCTTCCCAAGTCAGGCTGCCGAGGGAGGGCGGGCCTCTGGGCTGGGAGCACTCCCCCACCCCAGTGGACAGGACACAGAGAGCGAGCAGCAGAGAGCTACTAGGGGTGGTGGGTGTGGTGGCCTGGCTTCCAAGAGGCTAGCTTCAGCTGCTGTGGCCTGCGCTGAGGTGGTTGGTGGTGGGGGCAACTGCGGGGGCGCATCCGAGGCTGGGGCACTGGGAGACCTGGGACTGCAGTCCAGAAAGCGAGGCTCCGGAGGATCTGGTCACTGACCCCCGGCATTGAAGCCGCCTCCTACAAGATGTATCCTAGCCTAGGTGTGTGGGAAGCAGGTTCAGGAACCTCTCCCTTTGCGGCGCCAGAGCCCAGGCCTGCCAGCGCCCCAGAGGAGACCCCCGCCAGGATCGGGGGCTTGACCAGTCTCTAAACCAGGGCGGCCATTACCCAGGCCTACCAGCACCCCAGAGGAGACCCCTGCCAGGATTGGGGTCATGGCCAGCCTTCAAACTGTGGCGGCCCCTAGCCCAAGGAGGCCTCCTGGCCGAGGACGCCTGAGTCTGTTCTTGACCTAGGGCCGGGCTCTCCCGGCAAGGGACTCAGAAGCCGCCAGAGTCTAACTGCCAGTCTCTGGGAGTGCACCCGCTGTTCACCAAAAAGTAGGGCCATCAAACCATTCAGTCTCAGTGCAGGCACAGGTCCGTGGCTGACGGGGTGGAGGCCAGACCAAAACAAAACAGCAGAAACACCCTGCCCACCTAGGCGGGTACTGCTGTAGTCCACGTGGCCTGGACAGTGTAGAAAGCGCTACCTTCTCCCAGGTCCTGTGCTGGCACCTCCGCCTCGCTCACCCTCAAGCCCCCCTGAGTCCTGACAGCAAAGTGTGTGGGGCATTCTGCAGGAGTTGTGCCGTTTTGGGTGCTTTTGCCCAAAGACACACTTTGGGATGAATTCAGAGCCACATCTCATTTCCCATGAGACTGGAAGGACCATGTAAAAGGATTTTGACAAAAGCTTTCCACATCTCTGTTTATTCTTTTGAATCCATAAAACGACCTTAAAAAAAGCATCCGGGCCACCTAAGAAAGAATGCACTTTCTGGCCAGAGCACGCAGGATTCTTTTGCCCAACAGGTTAAAGGGAGCAGAGCTGGCACAGTGGGAATGGCCCTGGTGCCCTATGAGGAGACCGGGGGAATGGGGTTGCCGAAATTCCATAAGCCTCTTGCCACCTTCTCCTTTGCAAACCACACCATCCAGATCCACCAGGACTGGAGGCAACTGGGAATCATAGCCGTGATTTGGGACATGGTAAGCAAATCTTGAGGGGTCTCTGAAAACATCTGCAACTGATTATAAGACTGGTCTTTATTTAAAAAGAAATAAAAGAACAGCTTTGTTGAGATATAACCCATATACTGTACATGTCACCTAAAGTGTACAATGAACTGGTTTTTTAAAGTAAATTCAGAGTGGTACAACCATCACCATGCTCAATTTTTAAATATCTTCATGACCCATCCCCTCCAAAAATAACTTCTACCCACTGGAATCACTTTCCTGATCATCTTCCCCAAAATAGATTGCACTTTAAAGGTGGGTAAAGGAAAGTTGAGGGAAGTTAAAACACTGCACAAAGGATATTGTAAGATGACAAAGCCCAAAGTGAAGATCATGTGTTTTCTTTAAAATATATATATATATATATATGTTTAAAATTTCAGAAAGGGAGAGGGAGAGAGAGATAGAAACATCAATGATAAGAATCACTGATCAGCCGAAACTGGTTTGGCTCAGTGGATAAAGCGTCGGTCTGTGGACTGGAAGGTCCCAGGTTCGATTCCGGTTAAGGGCATGTACATTGGTTGTGGGCACATACCCCGGTGGGAGGTGTGCAGGAAGCAGCTGGTCGATGTTTCTCTCTAATCGATGTTTCTAGCTCTCTATCCCTCTCCCTTCCTCTCTGTGAAAAATCAATAAAATATATTTTAAAAAAAAAAAAAAGAATCACTGATCAGCTGCCGCCCACAGGCCCCCTACTGGGGATTGAGCCCGAAACCCAGGCATGTGTGCCCCTGATCAGAATCAAACCTGGACTCTTCAGTCCACAGGCCGATGCTCTCTCCATTAAGCCAAACTGACCAGGGCCATGTGTTTTCTTCAAGTTCTGCGTGGTTGTAATGGTCCCCAAATCTATACTAATAAAAGGGTAATATGCTAATTAGAGTGGTTGTCTTCTGGACATCTTTCCAGACAAAGCCGCAGTCGCTACAAAGGCCAAGGCTCAGGCAGCCATAACCAGCTGCAGTGGCAGCATCATTGGGGTTATGGGGGTGGTGCCTCCAGAGGGAGGCCAGACGGGGGGCCAAGGCACAGGCAGTTTGGGGTGATCAGGCTGATAGGGGAGGGCAAGGTAGGGGCAATCAGGCTGGCAGGAGATCAAGGTAGGGGCGAGCAGGCAGGCAGGCAGTGGGGTTAGGGACAATCAGGCAGGCAGGCAGGTGAGTGGTTAGGAGCCAGCGGTTCCGGATTGTGAGAGGGATGTCCGACTGCTGGAAGTTGGACATCCCCTGAGGGGTCCCAGATTGAAGAGGGTGCAGATTGGGCTGAGGGGCACACCCCCCTACCCCCCCTCCCACCAGTGCACAAATTTCGTGCACCGGGCCTCTAGTAGAGAATAAGAGACAAATGGATTAACATAACCATAGGTAAAAGTATGTGTTAATAGATATCAATAAAAAGATGTAAACTGTGAAATCAAAAACATAAAATGTGGAGTGAAGTAAAGGGGTAGAATTTTTGTATATGGTCAAATTTGATTTATCAGCTTAAAATAGACTATTGTAACTATGAGATTTTTTTTTATGATAGCCTCATTGTAACCACTAAGCAAGTACCTATAGTAGATTCACAAAAGAGAAAAGAATACCACTATGGAAAATTATCAATTCATACAGGAAAGTAGCAAAAGAGGAAGAAATGAACAAACGAACTATAAGACAGACAGAAATTAATTTAGATGGAGATAATAATGCCTTACCTATTAATAACTACTTTAAATGTAAATGGGTAAAATTCTCCTATCAATACACATAGAGTGGCTGAATGAATAAAAATATAAAACCAGACACAACTGTATACTGCCTACAAAAGAATCAGTTCACCTTTGAAAATACACATAGACTTAGAGTGAAGATATAAAAAAAAGGTATTCCATGCAAGAGTAAACCAAAAGAGTGCAAGGATAGTTATACTTATATGAGAGAAATAGATAATAAGTCAAAAACTGTCACAAGAGACTAAGGTCATTATATGATGATAAAAGGGTAATTCCTCAAAAGAACATAACAGTTGCAAATATATATGTACTCAACATTGGAGCACCTAAAAATATTAAGCAAATACTAACAGATCTGAAGGAAGAAGCAGACAATGATATAATAATAGTAGGGGATTTTAATACTCCACTTGAGCAATTGATAGATTACCAAGACAAAAATTATTGAGAATATTGTACTAATAATATATCTAGACTACATGAACCTAAAGAACATTCCATCCAACAGCAGGTTTCCTGTTTCTCTCAAGCATGCATGCAACATTCTCCAGGACAGCATGTGTTACATCATAAAACAATTCAGCAAATTTAAGAAGACTGAAATCATATCAAATAACTTTTCCAACCAAAGTGATATGAGACTAGCTAGAAAATTCACTAATATGTGGAAATTAAACAACACATGAATGAATAGCCAATGGGACAAAGAAGAAATACAAAAATATGACATGAATGAAAATGGAAACACAATATACCAAGAGTTATGGAATATAACAAAAACAATTTTAGGAGGGATGTTTATAGCCAAAAATGCCTAAACTGAAAAAAGTAGCTGAATGAATAAAAATATAAAACCAGACACAACTGTATACTGCCTACAAAAGAATCAGTTCACCTTTGAAAACACACATAGACTTAGAGTGAAGATATAGAAAAACGGTATTAGTTTATATTTAGTTTATATTTCATGTAGTCTAGATATATTATTAGTACAATATTCTCAATAATTTTTGTCTCGGTAATATTAGGCAATTTATTAAATTGCCATAAATGCCTAAACAGAGAAATATTTCAAATAAACAGCCAGACTTTTCACCTCAGGGAACAAGAGAAAGAAGGAAATGCATAAGCCCAAATTTAGCAGGGGGCGGGGGGAACACAAAATAAGGACCAGAGAAGACAAAAATGAAATAGGGACTTAACAACAATAGAAAATATTGATGAAATTAAGAGCTGGCTTTTTGAAAAAACAAAGACAACTGACAAAACTTTAGGTAGATTAAGAAAGAAAGAGAAGATTCATATAAAATCAGAAATTAAACAGAAGATAGTACAAATGATACCACAGAAATAAAAATAATTATAAGAGGATACTATGTCAACTATACACTGACAAATTGGATAATGTAGAATAAATGGATAAATTTTAGGAAATATTCAATGTATCAAAACTGAATCATAGGGAAATAAAGACCTTGAGTATATCATGCTAAGTGAAATATGTCAGACAAAAAAAGTTAAGAATCATGATTTCACTCATGTGAGATATAAAACAGAAAGCAACAGATGAACAAGAAAAACAAATGAACAAAAAAGCTCATTGACAGTGACAACCGTATGGTTATTGCCAGAAGCAAGGTAAGTGTGGGGGCAGTAAAGGGTAAAAGGGGTCAAATATATGGTGACAGAAGATGATTTGATTTTGGCTGGTGGGCACATAATGAATCATAGAAATGTACACTTGAAACCTATATTATATTATTAACCAATGTTAGCCCAATAAATTTAATGAAAATAAAGAAGGATGCTGAACATACCAATAACTATTAAGAATATTGAATCAGTAACAAATAAAAAATGTCTGCCAACCAAGAAAAGCCTGGGATCAGATGGTGTCACTTGTGAATTCTATGAAACATTTAAAGAAAAATAAACATCAGTCCTTTTCAAACTCTTTCAAAGACTTGAACGGAGGGAACACTCCAAAATTTATTTTACCAGACTAGAGTTACCCTGACACCAGAGCCACTTAAGGACATTACAAGACAGTACAGGCCAATATCCCTGATAAATATAGATACAAAAATTATCAACAAAATAATAGCAAACAAAATTCAACAGGATCATATACCATCATCAGGTGGTATTTATTCCAGGATGCAAAAATGGTTCAACCCACACAAATAATAAATATGATACACTACATTAATAGAAAGAAAGATAAAAATCATGTAATTATCTCAAAAGGTGCAAAAGCATTAGAAAAATTTAATATAATTTTATGTTAAAAACTCTCAACAAACTAGTTATAGAAGGAACACATATTGACCTAATAAAGACCATATATGACAAGCCCACAGCTAACATCATAGTCAATGATGAAAGCTATTTTTCTAAGACCAGGATCAACAAAATGGTACTCACTCTCACTACTTCTGTTCAACATAGTACTAGATTCTAGCCAGAGGAATCAGGCAAGAAAAGGAAGTAAAAGGTATCTGAATCACAAAGGAGGAAGTAAACTCTTTTTGCCTATGACAAGATTTTATATATAGAAAATACTAGCAGCACCACCAAAAAACTAATAAATCTAATTAATGAATGTGGTACGGTTTTGGTATCAACGTACAAAACTCAGTAGCATTTCATACACCAACAATGAATTATCTGAAAAACATCATTAACAATAGTATCAAAAAAAAATACTTAGGAATATATCTAATGATGGAGGTGAAAGATTATACACTGAAAAGTCTAAGACATTTATTAAAGAAATTGAAGAAGACTCAAAAATGGAAGATATCCTGTGTTCCTGGATTGAAAGAATTAATATTGTTAAAATGTCTGTACAAACCAAAGCCATCTATAGACTTCATGCATTTCCTACCAAGTTTCTACTGCCATTTTTAACAGAAAAAGGAATAAACAATCCTGAAATTTGTATGGAACTATGAAAGACTTTGAATAGGCAAAGTAATCCTGAGAAGGAACGAAGCCTGAAGTATTATACTTCCTGACTTCAAATTATATTACAGTGCTATAGTAATCATTGGTATTGTACTGGGAAAAATACAGTTACATAGACTAATGTAAAGGAATCCGGAGCCCAGAAATAAACACATGCATATAGAGTCAACTAAATATTTGATAAGAGAGCCAAGAATACTCAACTAAGAGCAACAGTTTCTTCAAAATGGTTCTGGGAGAATTGGATATTCATGTGGGAAAATTAAAATAGAACCCTATCTTACACTACTCACAAAAATTAACTCAAAATGTATTAAAGACAAATATAACATCTGAAACCATCAGATTTCTATAAGAAAACGTATGGAAAAAAGCTTCTTGATATGGGTGTTGGCAATGAATTTTTGGATATGAAAGATAAAGCACAAGTAACAAAAGTAAAAGATAAAAAAGTGGAACTACATAAAATTAAAAATCAACAAAATGAAAAGGCAGCCTTTGGAATGAGAAAGAATATTTACAAATTGCATATATGATAAAGCATTAATATCCAAAATATATAAGGAACTCATACTACTAGTAGCAAAAACCTTTAAAAAAACAAAAAAACAAGAACAAACCACAAACCATCCTATTGAAAATTGGGCAAAGGACTTGAATAGACATTCATTCAAATATAATGAAGACAGTACAAAACAATGCATCCCAATATCCCTGATAAATATAGATGCATAAATTCTCAACAAAATACTAGCAAGCCAAAATCAACAGCACAGTAAAAGGATTATGCACCATCATCAGGTGGGATTCATCTCTAGGATGGAAAGGTGGTTCAACATATGAAAATCAACAAATACGATATACCACAGTCACAGAATGAAAAGTAAAAATTATATGATAATCTCAATAGCTGCATAAAAAGCATTTTTGTGATAAAAATCTCTCAATAAATTGAATATATAAGTAGCATTCCTCAACATAATCAATGACTTTTATGACAAGTCCAGTGCCAATAACATTATACCAAATGATGAATGATTCAAGATTTTCCTTTAAGACCGGGAACATGACCAGGGTGCCAACTTTCTCTACTTCTATTCAATGTAGTGTGGGATGTCCCAGCCAGAGCAGTCAGGCAAGAAAAAGAAGTGAAAGTTAGAAAGACAGTAGTAAAATTGCCTCTGTTTGAAGATAACATGATTTTATATAGAAAGAACCCTAAGAATTCTTCTCAAGAAATCATAATATTAGAATAAAAAGGGAATTTAGCAATGTTTTCAAGATACAAAATCAATGTATAAAAATCAGTAATGTTTCACTAATAATGAACATCCAAAAGGGAAATGAAGAAAATACCATTTGTAATAGCACAAAATAGAGTAAAATAGTAGGAATTAACCAAGGAGGTTAAAGATATGTGCACTGAAAATTTTCAATGTTTATGAAAGAAATTAAGGAACACAAAAGAATATAAATATATTCCATGTTCATGGGTCATAAGAATTAATATTGTGAAAAAGTCATCACTACCCAAAGCCAGCTATAGTTTCAACATAATCCCTATCTCAAATTTCATGGCATTTTTTCAAAGAAGTAGATAGAACAATCCTAAAATTCATAAGGGACCACAGAAGACCCCAAATAACTAAAGCAATCCTGACAAAGAACAAAACTGGGGACATCAAATGTCCCAATTTCAAAATATATTACAAATCTATGGTAATCAGTGCAGTATGGTACTGCCATAAAAACCAACACCAATGGAACCAAATTATAAATTCACAGTTATAAAAGAACATTTATAGTCTATTAATATTTGTCAGGATGCCAAGAATACTGGAGGAAAGGCTGGTCTCTTCGGTAAAGGGTATTGGGAAAATTAGATATTCACATAAGAAATGCATTGGGCCCCTTTCTTACACAATTCACAAATATTAACTCAAAATGTATTAAAGACTTAATTGTAAGACTCAATACCACAAAACTCCTGGGGAAAAAACATAGGGAAAGGGAATTCAAGATGGCTGCAGAGTAAGTGGAAGCTATACTCACCTCCTCCCAGGGCCAAACTAGATTTACAGGTAAATTATAGAGCAATCAACCTAATTAACCACTGAAGGCTAGTTTAACTGAATTATTATAACAAGGATTTACAAAATAAGCCACTTAGAGACTGGGAAGAAGGGCAGAGATGCCAAAAGGACTGGTCCCCGCATACATGGGTGGCAGTTGAGAAGCCGTTGGGATATCTCAGATGCAAACTTCCTCTCCCCAGGAGCATGAGGTCTCAACCCAGAGCAAAAAAAAAAAAAAAAAAAAGAGCCCTCATAGCATCTGGTTGTGAAAATCAGTGGGGGGTGGGAAAGAAAATCAGTGGGGATTCTGTCTAACTGGGAGAGAAGATAGTCTGCTAAGTCTGCTAGAGACTTAGACACCACCTTCTGAGGGATGAACACTTCTATTATTACAGCACCATCCTGGAGAGAGCACTGCCTGGTCTTCCAGCTACTGGTGACACCATTCTGTCATGCTTGAGTCCTGCAGAGGTGTCTGTTCACTACTCCCAGCAAGGACTTTTGTGGCACATCTTTTCTGGAGAAAGTCTTAGGAGAGACTCAAATAGTGATATAACTGCACCTTTGGAAAAAGGACCATTCTACCTCACCGGCAGCACACAGCCAGTGGCCCCACCCAACCTGTTGAATCACTTAGCCTGCCCTTCCACATTCTGTGGCCCCATCCTGCCTGAGTTCAGTCCTGCAGGGGGATTTGGGTGCTGCACAGAGCTGGGACCTTCAGAATGCATCACCCTCAAAATCTCTTGCCCAGGACGGAGAAGTGCTCCTTCCACACTTACAGATTTGATACTTAGAGTTGGGACCTTTGGCATGAGTTTCTTTGGGAGGCTTTTTTCTGGGAATCAGATGTGTTCTGGGCTGTGTAGCTATATCATGAGGGGGGCACTACTATCTCCCCCTGTGTGCTTAATCTTCCACTAATAGGAGACACATTTGACCTGCCTTTATGGCAGCCAGGGGCCCCATGCTGCTGAACTCAGTCCTGTGGAGGGAACAGAGAGCTACTTGGAGCTGGGATCTTTGGAGCATGTCTCCCTGAGAGGCTCTTCTTTGGGTGGCAGAAGTGCCAACCCTCTCCTACAGGTTTTCTGGCATGCCCCCGCACCCCCAATGTCAGACTGTCTGGATCTGTCCTCCAAAATCCCAGTGGCCCCACTCTGCGGAGCTCAGCTCTGTGGGGGTAAGGGAGTGCTACCTGGAGTTTGGACCTTCATCATGTATTTCCTTCAGAGGCTCTAGACTCCAATGGGCACTGGGTTGTGTGGCTGGCTATGGAACAGGGGGGAGGTGAAGTGCTTGCCCCTTCTGCATACTCATCTGGTCCACCCCCAGTGGAGGCTCTTTTAATTTGTCCTCTCTGTTCCCCCAGTTGCTCAACCCCACTGAGCTTGCTTCTGCAGAGGGGCTGGCTGGATGTACCCAACATGAACCTATGGCCTGCTCCTTCTGGGGAAGCTAGAGTTGGAAACTTAAACAAGCCTGGATGGTATGGCTCTAGATACAGTCCACTTTTCCCTATGCAGCCCCCCCAATAGGGGATCCACTAGCCCCATGATCGCAACTCCAGGCTCTGCCCTAATGAGCTTGTGTACTATGGAAGGTTCTGTAACTCATGGCCAGCCTGGGCCCACTCTGTAGTCTTTCTTAGGAAGGCTTGGGAGGAAAACCAAGCAACCTCAGGGGGAGGAAGAGTAGATGACACATGAAGGTAAAACTTAGGTAGTCTCGAACCTTTTATAGATCTGTCCCAGATCTAAATTGGAAGAAAGTTGACCCTTATACGTAGCTTGGTCCTTCCCAAACACAACCAGGCCCAGTAGATACAGTCACAAACAGTGAATAGCATAGTTGCTCCAGACAGTTAGTTCTTTACCAGAACACTGCCCAAGTGGACGCAGAACCAACACAACCAGTGGTGTGCTTCATACAGCACCAGAGCTCCACCTAAATAGCCACACAAGCAGCATACACAATGGGAATACTGGCAGGCACTAGACATTTCTGGGAATGATTCTGCCTCAGGGGACAATTCTTGCACAGCGACTCATACATGATGATTGAAGTTTGTCCTCATAATCAGCCAATCTGATATGTTAAATCCACCCACAAAAGGACTAGCTGCATTCAAAACTCAACTATAACAGGAGAGTGCATATAACCCACAAGAAGCATTCCTGGAGCACTAAGCTCAGGTGATCTGAAAGATTGCACCAATGAACCCAACAAAACACCTACATCATGAAATCTTCATAACAAGTCATAGCAGATCCACCTAATACACAGAGACCAACACAAACAGGCAGACAAAATGAGGAAATGAAGAAATATGCCCCAAATTAAATATCAAGAGAAACACCCAGGAAAAAAAATAAATGAAATGGAAGCAAGCAACATACCAGATACAAAGTTTAAAACTATAGTTATATGGATGCTCAAGGACTTTAGAGGAAGAATGGATGATCTCAATGAGTATTTAAACAAGGAGATAGTAATAATTTGAAAAGACATAGAAACCATAAAAAAGAACCAGTCGGAAATGAAGAATACAATATTTAAAATGAAAACACTAAAATGAATAAACAGGTTAGATGAAGCAGAGGATCAAAACAGCGATTTTGAGGACAAGATAACAGTATGCCCCCAAGCAGAGCAACAAAATGAAAACAGAATTTTGAAAAATAAGGAAAGTGTAAAGGACTTCTAGGACAAGCATGTCAAACTCAAAGGCTAACATGGGCCAAATAAATAAGGTTTAAGTTTATATGGGCTGCAAAAATACAAAAGCTTTAATTTTCATAGAAATATATGTTTATTTTGATAGAAACATGCTGAATACAAAGGGATGAAATAAATGAATAATCGTTAACATAAAATATAAAACATTTTTTTAAATTAATATTTTGTGAACATTAACCCTTTGCACTCACTTGTGTTTTTCTCGATTCCTTTATTCTAATGCTAACCATGTCGAGTCACACTAGACATCTGAGTGCAAAAGGTTAACTTACCAGACACTGAATAACTGCACAAATTAATAAACATAACGCAAATAAACCTATTTTTCTTGTTCTCCAAAATCAAAGTATTTCCTGTTGCGCACACCAAACAAGTCAGTCCAAGACTAATGATGTGGCAATCGGCTGCTAAAATATTTGCTGCTAGTATTAGTGGAGAGAAATGGTGCACCTGCGCATAAGGCACATAAGGAAAATGAATGCAACATGATTATAGTAATCAGTCATCAACGAACATTGTAGTTAGTTATTAATAATTATGTATAACAGGATATTATAAAATTAAGTTATAAAATTTTTATTAAAACCATTTCTTACTGGTATATTGGCTGGGCTGCAAAAATATTTGTTGTGGGCTACATGCAGCTCACAGACTGTGAGTTTGACATGCTTGCTCTAGAACATCAAGCATAAAATCATCCACTATCATTGGGATACCAGGAGGAGAAGAGAGTGAGCAAGCAATTGAGAACCTGTTTGAAGAAATAATGGCTGAAAATTTCCCTAACCTGTGAAGGAAAATGTCATCCAAGTTAAGGAAGCACAGAGTCCCAAACTCAAAAAGACTCAAAACAAGACACATCATAATTAAAATGACGAAGGTTAAAACAGAATTTTAAAGGCAGAGAGACAGAGACAGTTAGTTACCTTCAAGGGAGTTCTCATAAGGCTGTACGCTGATTTCTCAACAGAAATACTTCAAGCCAGAAGGAATTGGCATGAAATATTCAAAGTGATGCAGTGTGAGTTCATTAATGCAAAACCAGTATCACAAGAAATGTTAAAGGGCCTGCTTTAAGAGGAAGAAAATAAAAAGAGAAAGAGAGGAACATAGATATAAAGAGGAAAATTGTCCCAGCTGGTGTAGCTTAGTGGATTGAGCATCATCCCATAGACCAAGAAGTCCCAAGTTTGATTCCCAGTCAAGGCATTTACCTGGGTTGTGGGCTTAATTCCTGGTGTGGAGGGGGGATGTGAAAGGCAGTGAATCAATGTTTTGTCCTCATATTGATGTTTCCATCTCCCTTCCTCTCTCTCTAAAAATGAATAAGTATATTTAAAAATGAATAAATGGCAAAATAAGTGCCTATTAATGATAACCTTAAATTTAAATGGATCAAATGCTCCAAATAGAGCATATAGGTTAGCTGAATGCATAATAAAACATGATCCATATATAGATGCTGTCTACAAGAGAACCATCTCAGAACAAAAGATACACACAGACTGAAAGTGAAAGGGTGGAAAAAAATATCCCATTCAAATGGAAACAAACAAACAAAAAAATCCCAGGAAGGAAACTTATATCAGACAAAATAGACTTCTAAACAAAGGCCACAAGAAAGACAACAAAGGTCACTACATAATACTAAAGGGATTGATCTAGCAAGAGGATATAACCCTTGTGAACATATATGCATCCAAAATAGGAGCAGCTATCCTATATAATAAAGAGCTAATATGCAAATGGTCATCACGCCCTCATGCTGCCACACCATAATGGCTCAGATACAAAACTCTGGGGAGAGAGGAATGGGGACCAGCCAGTCACAAATGAGCTCGCGAGAGAGGAATGGGACCAGCCAGGATGCAGCCCAGGAGAGGGACAAGCCACATGCCCTGCAGTTCCAGGCACCAGTGGCTGTGCCTGTGCCTGCAGCCCAGGAGAAGGCCAATCGGCCCACCCTGCACTCCTGGGCACCAGCGCCTGCAGCTGCGGCCCAGGAGAGGGACAAGCCACCCGCCCCATGGTCCTGGGCGCCTGCTGCTGGCCAGAGGGAGGGAAGCCTGGGTCCAGGTGCCTGCAATCGGCTGGTGGAGGGAATCTTGGGTCCCAGGTGGGGGGCAAGGCAGAGGCAGTTAGGGCTGATCAGGCCAGCAGGGGAGCAGTTAGGGGCGATCAGGCAGGCAGGCAGAGGTGGTTAGGGGTTATCAGGCAGGCAGAGGGGTTATGGGTGATCAGGTAGGCAGGCAGGCAGGTGAGCAGTTAGGAGCCAGTGGTCTCAGATTGCCAAGAGGCAGTCAGACATCCCCCAAGGGGTCCCGGATTGGAGAGAGTGCAGGCCAGGCTGAGGAACCCCCCATTACGTGCAGAATTTCATGCACCAGGCCTCTAGTATATAGAGAAAAACTTGGTGGACATTAAAGTATAGACTTACAGAAATACAGTCATACTAAAGAATTGTAACACTCAATGACATCAACAGGTAGTCAAATAATAAGGCAACAGTGACCTTAAACAACACACTGGATCAGAAAGATTTAATTGATATTTACAGAACATTTCATCCCAAAGGTGGAGAATATACAATCTTGCCAAGTGCACATAAAACATCATCAAACATAGACCAAGTTTTAGGACAAAAACTAAGTGTTAATAAATATAGGGAAATTGAAATCACATTAAACATCTCTGACCACAGTAGTATGTATAAAACTAGATGTAAATTATAATAAAAAATTGAAAACAGTAAAAATATGGAGGCTAAATAACATTATTAAACAATTAATGAGTTAAAGTTAGATAAAGGAAGAAATAAAAAGTTACCTGAAGACAAGTGAAAATTAACACACAAAAACAAAAATCTATAGAACACAGCAAAAGTAGACCTGAGAAGGAAGTTCACAGCATTTCAGGCCAACTCAAGAAGCAAGAAAAAGCTTAAGTAAACAATCTAACCATACACCTAAATGAACTAGAAAAAGAATAACAAAGCCCAGACTAAGTAGAAGGGAGGAGATAATAAAGATCAGAGTGACAATAAATGGCATAGAGACTAAAGAAATAATACAAACATCAATGAAACCAAAAGTAGGTTCTTTGAAAAGTCAAGTAAATTTACAAACCTTTTAAGACAAACTCTTCAATGAAAAATGAATTAGACCCAAATGAATAAAATCAGAAATGAAAGATATGAAGTAGCAATTGACACCACAGAAATACAAAGGATTGTAAGACAATGCTATGATCAACTTTATGCCAACAAATTGGATAACCTAGGTGAAAAGGATAAATTCCTAGAAATATACAATCTTCCAAAAGTGAATCAAGAAGAATCAGAAAATCTGAATATACCAGTTACAACTAATGAAGTCAAAGCAATAATCAGAAAATTCACAGCAAACAAAAGTACTGTACTGATGGATTCACAGTTGAATTTTGCTAACATTCTAAGAAAAACTAAGATTTATTCTTCTCAAATTATTCCAAAGAAATTAAAAAGGAGGGAAGACTTCCAAGCTCATTTTATGAGGCAAGAATTATCCTATTTCCGAAACCAGATATGGGCACTACAATGAAAGAAAAGTACAGGCCAATTTCCCTGATGAACATAGATGCTTAAATCCTCAACTAAATATTAGCAAACCAGATCCAACAATACGCTGAAAAGATCATACATCATGATTGCATGGGATTTATTCTGGGGATGCAAGTTTGGTACAATACTCACAAACTAATAAATGTAACATACTACATGGACAAAATGAAGGATTAGAATAACATAACCTTTTCAATAGACACAGAAAAAGCATTTGTGAAAATCCAACACCCATCTAATAAAAGCGTAACATGCTAATTGACCATACTTTTGCAATGCCCACCAGCCAATCAGGAGTGAGTATTAACCCAACAAAGATGGCAGGTTAATTTGCATACTCAGGCACCGAGCCACTCCAGGCCTCTGGGCAGCATGGGAAGGCAGAAAGGTGGCTCCGGGCCAGAGCATAAAGGCAGCTCCGGGCCGGAGTGTAAAGGCAGCTCCGGGCCAGAGCAGAAAGGTGGCTTCAGCCAGAGAGAAGGTGGTGCCGGCAGCCAGGGGAAGGAAGGCCCAATCTTGCACAAATCTTCATGCAATAGTGAACTTACAGAAAGAGAGACTAAAATAGCAATTCCATTTACCATTGCACCAAAAAAATTAAGATACGTAGGAATAAACTTAACTAAGGAGGTAAAAGAACTATACGTGGAAAACTACAGGACACTGAAAAAAGAGATAGAGGAAGACGTAAACAGAAGGAAGAACATACCACGTGAATGGATTGGTAGAATCAACATCATTAACCCTTTGCACTCACTGGCTTTTTTCTCGATTCCTTTATTCTACTCGGGATTTAATTTTTTAAATACCCCAGATTTTACAAAGCGCGGGAGTAGAATAAAAAAACTGGAGTTTCTTTTCATACAAACTTATTTATTTGGATTTTTTTATATTTCAAATTATTGATACATTCAAAGAGTATAAAAAGAGCTGCTACCGATGCTAACCGTGTTGAGTCACACTCGACATCCGAGTGCAAAAGGTTAAAATGTCCATACTACCCAAAGCAATCTATGGATTCAATGAACTCCCCATTAAAATACCAATGGCATATTTAACAGACCTAGAAAGAACTCTCTAAAAATTCATCTGGAATAAAAAAAGACCCCGAATAGCCACAGCAATCCTGAGAAAGAAGAACAAAGTAGGTGGGATCTCAATACCAGATTTCAAGCTGTATTTCAAAGCCACTGCTCTCAAAACAGCATGGTACTGGCACAAGAACAGACATACAGACCAATGGAATAGAATAGAGAACCCAGATATCAACCCAAACCACTATGCTCAATTAATATTTGACAAAGGAGGCATGAACATACAATGGAGTCAAGACAGTCTCTTCAATAACTGGTGTTGGGAAATTTGGACAGACATATGCAAAAGAAAAATGAAACTAGACCACCAACTTACACCATACACAAAAATAAACTCAAAATGGATAAAGGACTTAAACATAAGATGGGAAACCATAAAAATACTAGAGGAATCCACAGGCAGAGAAATCTCAGACATTTGCCAAAGCAATTTCTGCACCAATACAGTTCCTAGGGCAGTGATGGGCAACCTTTTGAGCTTGGTGTGTCAAACTTCGCCAAAAAACTGAGCATAACTCGGGTAGTGTGTCACTTTGAGGAAAAAACATTATTTCGCAAATGTTTCATCCTCAGGAGCAGCAAATATTTCATCTTTGGCATGCGGCCACTTCAGGGGCCATGTGTCATCAGAAATGGCTACGTGTGTCAGTGCTGACACACGTGTCATAGGTTTGCCATCACTGTCCTAGGGCAATGGAAACTAAATAGAAAATAAAAAAATGGGACTGCATCAAAATAAAAAGCTTTTGCACAGCAAAAGAAACAATCAACAAAACAACAAGAAAGCCTACTGTATGGGAGAACATATTTGCAAATGTTATCACTGATAAAGGTTTAATCTCCAACATCTACAGGCAACTTATACAACTTAATAAAAGGCAGATAAATAATCCAATAAAAAAATGGACAACGGACCTCAATAGAATTTTTTTGAAAGAAGACAGAAGGAAGGCCAAGAGGCATATGAAAACATGCTCAAAGTCACTAATTATCTGAGAGATGAAAATCAAAACGACAATGCGGTACCATCTCACACCTGTCAGAATGGCAATCATCAACAAATCAACAAACAACAAATGCTGGTGAGGATGTTGAGAAAAAGGAACCCTCGTGCACTGCTGGTGGAAATGCAGACTGGTGCAGCCACTGTGGAGAACAGTATGGAGTTTCCTCAAAAAACTAAAAATGGAACTCCCATTTGACCCAGTAATCCCACTTCTAGGAATTTATCCCACGAAACTAGAAACACCCATCAGAAAGGATATATGCACCCCTATGTTCATAGCATCACAATTCACCATAGCTAAGATTTGGAAACAGCCTAAATGCCCATCTGCAGATGAGTGGATTAGAAAACTGTGGTACATCCACACAATGGAATACTATGCTGCTGTAAAAAAGAAGGAACTCTTACCATTTGCAGCAGTATGGATGGACCTGGAGAGCATTATGTTAAGTGAAATAAGCCAGGCAATGAAAGAAAAACACCACAAGATCTCACTCATTTATGGAAAATAAAGAACATTATAACCTGATGAACAAAAAGATAGACACAGAGGCAGTAAAGCACCAAACAGACTGTCAAATTACAGCGGGAAGACTGAGGAGTGTTGGGGAGGCGGGGAAAAAGATCAACCAAAGGACTTGTATGCATGCATATAAGCACAACCAATGGACACAAAACACTTGGGCGGTGGGATGAGGGCATGTGACAGGGGGTAGTGGAGGCTGGGGGAAGATCTGTGGGGAAAAAGGAGATATATGTACTAATATATGTAATTTTTTAAACAATAAAATTAAATAAATTAAAAATAAATTTAAGAAAATGAATAAATAAAGCGCCAATTAACTAGAAAATAATGCTAATGGGACTATTGTAAGAAAAAGAAATAGAAAGAAAAGGAGGGCCACAAGCATAAAGAATAAAAATGGCAACAAACAAGTATCCTAATATATAAAAACCCAGGGTCGTAACAACCAAAACGACTGAAGGCTCGACCAACCGGAAGTCAGTGCTGGGTTGCCATTGTGACCCAGCACTGACTTCCCCGCTGCTGCGGGCACTGCAACCCAGCACGGACTGCCAAGGGGGCTGAGGATCAGGCCCAAAGGGAGGTCCAGGGAGAGAGAATCAGGGTCTGATCCATAGCCTCCATGGCAGTTGTTGATCAGCCCTTGCCCCTGTCTTTCTCTCAGAGCCTGGCCAGCAGCCATGCCTCTCTTTCTCTTGGGCCCCAGCTGGGGCTGCTGCCCAGCCACACCTCACTGATCAAGCCCATTGATAGGCCCATAGATGCTGACTGGCATAGAAACTGACCAAGCAGAACCAAATCTGGGTGAAGTGTGAGGAGCCAATGGCTGCCTAGGAGGAGGAGCTTTTCACACTGACTGGCATAGAAACCAATTAATCAGAACCAAATCTGGATGACGTACAAGGAGCCAATGGCTGCCTAGGAGGCAGAGCTTTCGACACTCACTGGCATAGAAACTGACCAATCAGAACCAAATCTGGGTAAAGTGCAAGGAGCCAATGGCTGCTTAGGAGGCAGAGCTTTTGACACTGACTGGCATAGAAACCGACCAATCAGAATGTAATCTGGGTGAACGTCAAAGGCAGAACCTAAGGTAGGGGCTTAGGAGGGGTTTTAAGTGCAACAGTTGTTAGGTGTAAGGTGTAAGAGAGCGGTTCAATTTTTTAATGACCAGTTTGGCAGTATAGTGCATATGGCTGGCTATCAGTCCAGATATAGGGATTATGCATTTTTGTCTGCCAAGAGCATCTCCCCCTGATGAAAATAGCCCCCCCTATTTATGCAATCCTATCCTATATATTCTAACTATACTACTAAAAGGGTAATATGCTACTTAGACCACGTCAACTGGCCATCTTCTGGACGTCCGACTTCCTTCTGGACAAAGCCATGGTGGTGGGGGCCAAGGCAGTGGCTGTTAGGGACTATCAGGCCAGCAGGGGAGGGCAGTTGGGGGCGACATCAAGCTAGCAAGGGAGGGCAATTAGGGGTGATCAGGTAGGGAGAGGCAGTTGGGGGCGAGATCAGACTGGCAGGGGAGAGCAGTTGGGGGAGAGTTCAGGCCGGCAGGAAAGGGCAGTTAGGGGCAATCAGGCAGGCTGGCAGAGGCAGTTAGGGGCAATCAGGCAGGTAGGCAGAGAGCTTAGGGGCGATCAGGCAGGCAGGCAGTGGCAGTTAGGGGTGATCAGGCAGGTAAGCAGGTGAGTGGTTAGGAGCCAGCAGTCCCAGATTGCGAGAGGTATGTCTGACCAGCAGTCAGACATCTCCCAAGGAGTCCCTGATTAGAGAGGGTGCAGGCTGGGCTGAGGGCCCCCCGCTCCCGTGCATAAATTTTGTGCACTGAACCACTAGTCTATCAATAATAACCTTAAATCTGAAGGTGGTCAATGTTCCCACCAAAGGATATAGATTAGCTGAATGGATAAGAACACATGACCCATATTTATGCTGTCTGCAGGAGACCTACCTCAGAACAAAAGAATCACACAGGATGAAAGTGAAAGGATGAAACAAATTTCCAGGCAAATGGAAATGAAAAAAATAAAAGCTAGGATAGGAATACTCCGACCTGACAAAATAGACTTTAAAATGAAGGCCATAAGAAGAGATAATGAATACCAATTCATAATAATAAAAGGATCAATACAACAAGAGGATATAATCTTGGGAAACATATATGGACCCAATAAAGGAGCACACAAATATATTTTAAAAAAAACCACATTCTGGACTTTAAGGGAGAGATTGACAGCAATAAAATCATAGTAGGGGACTTTAATACCCCACTGATATCACTGGATAGATGTTCTAGACAAAAAGATCAATAAGAAAGCAGAGCCCCTAAAGGACAAACTAGATCAAATGAATTTAATTGACATTTATAGAATATTTTACCCAAAAGCTGCAGAATATACATTCTGGAGAAACCAAGATGGCGGCATAGGTAAACACCTAAGCTGCTGCCTCGCACAACAATTTCAAAACTACAATTAAAAGACAAAACGGACATCATCCAGAACCACAGGAAGGCTGGATGAGTGGAAATTCTAAAACTAGAAGGAAAGAGAAAAGCACACTGAGACTCAGAGGAGCTGCAAGGGGCAGAGGTACTGAAATGCGCATGTGGAGAGGACTGGCAGCTGAGTGCGTGGCTCGCTTTCTCAAGCGGGAGGGAGACAAAAGCTCCCAACTGTGCTGAACTCCAGTTCCGGGCGAGACTCTGGGGACCCAGACTCATGCAGGGAGAGGCTAGACTGTCAGGAGGGAAAAGCACACTGAGACTCAGAGAAACTGTGGAAGGCAGAGGTACTGAAGCGCACACACAGAGGGCAGGCGGCTGAGTAACCAGACTCATTTGGGGAGAAACTGGACTGTCTGGCAGTGCGCGGAGCTTGAGGGCAGCTTTCTCTCAGAGGTGCTTGCAGCAATTACCACGGGACACTTAGACACAGGGGCCTATTAGGGCAGGGCTGACAGTAAACTGGTGCTGTCTGCTCCGCCCTGAGATTCCGCCCCATCCAAGCTGAGCACAGAGGCTTTTGCAAATCTTCTCTCATAAGGATGTCTCCAGCACAGAAGTTCTCCCAGCGTAGGCACAGCTGATCCTCTCAGCCAATTGGCCTGGAGGTCATTTCCTCCCAGTGATACCAAGAACAATCAAGGCTTAACTACAACAAGATGGTGCACACAGCCCACAAAGGAGTGCACCAAGAGTGTCCACCTCAGGTAACTGGGGAGGCTGAGCCACTGGGCCCTGTAGGACACCTACCACACAAAGCCACTCTAACAACTCAAGGAAGCAGCCAAAATGCAGAGACAGTGAAACAGATCACAAATTAAAGAAATGGAAGAAAGCAAACTACTGGATATAGAGTTCAAAACCACGGTTATAAGGTTTTTCAAGAATTTTCTAGAAAAGGCCAATAAATTTAATGAGACACTCGAGGATATGAAAAAAGGACCAACTAGAAATTAAGCATACACTAACTGAAATAAAAAATATTATACAGAGATCTAACAGCAGACTAGAGGATCGCAAGAATCAAGTCAAAGATTTGAAATACAAAGAAGGATAAAACACCGGGTGAGGCCACGCGCCCCTGGGTCTGGAGAGGCCACGCGCCCCTGGGTCTTGGTGAGGCCATGTGTCCCTGGATCCAGGTGAGGCCTCACGCACCTAGGTCCGGGTGAGGCCACGTGCCCCTGGGTCTGGGAGAGGCCACGCGCCCCCGGGTCCAGGTGAAGCCATGTGTCCCTGGATCCAGGTGAGGCTGGGTCCCGGGTCCGGGTGAGGCCTCGCGCACCTAGCTCCAGGTGAGGCCACGCACCCCTGGGTCTGGGAGAGGCCACGCGCCCCTGGGTCTGGGTGAGGCCACGTGCCCCTGAGTCCGGGTGAAGCCGTGCCCCTGGGTCCGGCCGAGACCAAACCAGAGGGAGTCGGACCTCCGTTACCACCATTTGTCCACCATCCAGAGCTGAGGGGTCAGTGATGACATGTACACATAAGGAACTGGTGGACATTGAAATTGGGTCTCTAAAGAACTGTTGGTCCAGAAAGAAACTCACTACAGACTGATTCATTTTCCTGTCAGCATAACTATTATTGCTCGTCTCACATTCAGTTCTTATAAGTATATCTCTAGTGACGCATGATCTCGCTCATCTAGGGGAAATGATGAACAACATAGACTGATGAACAAGAACAGAACCAGAAACAAGGAGGCATCGATCGGACTATCGGGCCTCAGAGGGAGGATAGGGGAGGTTGGGGGGAGGGGGGAGAGATAAACCAAAGGACTTGTGTGCATGCATATGAGCCTATCCAACGGTTAAGTTCAACAGGGGGTTGGGGCATCCGTGGGGAGGGGTGTGGGATGGGAATGGGGGGATGAGGACAAATATGTGACACCTTAATCAATAAAGAAATTTAAAAAAAAAGTTTAAAAAAATAAATAAATAAAATAAAATAAATAAAACAAAACAAAACAAAACAAAAAAAAGGATAAAACACTCAACCAGAAAAGCAAAAAGAAAAAAGTATCCAAAAACATGAAGATAGTGTAAGGAATCTCTGGGACAACTTCAAGCGTACCAACATCAGAATTATGGGGGTGCCAGAAGGAGAGAGAGAGCAAGATACTGAAAACCTATTTGAAGAAATAATGACTGAAAACTTCCCCCACCTGGTAAAAGAAATAAACTTACAAGTCCAGGAAGCGCAGAGAACCCCAAACAAAAGGAATCCAAAGAGGACCACACCAAGTCACATCATAATTAAAATGCCAAGAGCAAAAGACAAAGAGAGAATATTAAAAACAGCAAGAGAAAAACTGTTAGTTACCTACAAGGGAGCACTCATACGACTGTCAGCTGATTTCTCAACAGAAACTATGCAGGCCAGATGGGAGTGGCAAGAAATATTCAAAGTGATAAATAGCAAGAACCTACAACCAAGATTACTCTACCCAGCAAAGCTATCATTCAGAATTGAAGGGTAGATAAAGAGCTTCACAGATAAGAAAAAGCTAAAGGAGTTCATCACCACCAAACCAGTATTATATAAAATGCTGAAAGGTATTCTTTAAGAAGAAGAAGAAGAAAAAGGTAAAAATAAAAATTATGAACAACAAATACATATCTATCAACAAGTGAATATAAAAATCAAGTGAATTAAAAATCTGATGTACAGAATAAACTGGTGAATATAATAGAATCAGGGGCATAGAAAGGGAGTGGACTGACAGTTCTCGGGGGGAAAAGGGGTGTGGGGTTGCGGGAAGAGATTGGACAAAAATCGTACACCTATGGATGAGGACAGTGTGGGGAAGGTAAGGCCAAAGGGTGGGGTGGGAACCCGGTGGAGGGGAGCTCTGGGGGGGAAAAGAGGAACAATTGTAATAATCTGAACAATAAAGATTTATTAAATTTAACAAAAAGAATATACGTTCTTCTTAAGGGCACATGGGACAGTCTCAAAAATAGACCACATGTCAGGACACAAACTAAGTCTCTGTGAATTCAAGAATGAAATTATATCAAGCATCTTCTTGGATCACAATGTCATTAAAATAGAAATTAACTACAGAAAAAACAACAACAACACTGAAAACCATACAAACACATGGAGGATAAATACATTTTATTAAACATGGAAGTGGTTACCAAGGAGATCATGGAAGAAATAAAAAACGTCCTAGAAACCAATGAATATGAACACACAACACCACAAAATATATGGTACATAGTGAAAAGAATCCTGAGAGGGAAGTTCATAGATCTACAGGCCTACTTCAAGGAACAAGAAAAATTACTAATAAACTATCTAACCCTACAAATAAGAAATTAGAAAAAGAAAAACAAGAAAAGCCCACAGTAAGTAGGAAGAAAATAATAAAGATCAGAGCATAAATAAATGACAAAGTCTAAAAAAAAAAAAAATCACTAAAGTCAATGAAACTAAGAGCTGGTTCTTTGAAAAGATAAACAATATTGATGAACCTTTAGCCAAACTCATCAAGAAACAAAGAGAGAGGACCCAAATAAAAAAAAATCAGAAATGAAAGGGGATGAATTAACAACTGACTCTACAGAAAGAAAAAGGATTGTAAGACTATACGAAGAACAACTATATGCCAACGAGCTGGACAACCTGGACAAAATGGACAAATTCCCAGTAAAATACAATCTTCCAACACTTAACCAGGAAGAATCAGAAAACCTGAACTGACTGATAAAAACTGATGAAATTGAAGCAGTAGTTAAAAATAAACCTCCCAGCAAACAAAAGCCTTGGTCTGGACCACTGCACATGGCACTTTTACCAAACAGTCAAGGAAACACTTATATCTGTCCTCCTCAAACTATTTTTTTAAAAATCTAATAATAAGAAACACTTCTGAGCTCTTTTTATGATGCCAGAATAACCCTAATTCTAAAACTAGATAAAGACAGTACAAAGAAAGGGAATTACAGGCCAGTGTACCTGATCAACATAGATGCTAAAATCCTCAAAAAATATTACCAAATCAGATCCAGCCATGTACTAAAAAGATCATATACCACAACCAAGTGGACTTTATTCCAGGATGCAAGGCTGGAACAATATTTGCAAATCAACAAATGTGATACATCACATAAACTAATTAAAAGACAAAAATCATGTAATCATATCAATAGACATAGAAAAGCATTCGAGAACAACATAAACTGATGGACAAAAATAGATCCAGAGACAGAGAAGCATCCAACAGACCATCAAACCTCAGAGGGAAGGTATGTGAGGGTGGGGTAGGGGGTGTAAGAGATCAACCAAAGGATTTGTATGCATGCATATAATCATAACTAATGGACACAGACACTAGCGGGGTGAGGGCATGTGCTAGGGGTGGGAGTGGCCTGGGAGAGGTCAATGGGAGGGGGGAAGGGGAAAGGAGATATATGTAATACTTTAAACAACAAAGAATTTAAAAAAAAGAAAAAGCATCCGACAAAATCCTACACGCAGTTTTTATAAAAACTCTCAGCAAATTGGGAATACAGGGATCATACCTCAACATAATAAAGGCCAAACCTACAGCGAAAATCATACTCAATGGGCAAAAACTAAAACCATTTCCTCTAAAAATAGGAACAAGACAGGGATGTCCACTTTCACCACTCTGTTTCAACATACTAGTAGAAGTGCTAGCCAGAGTGACAAGAAGAAAACATGAAAGACATCCAAATTGGAATGGAGGAAGTAAAACTCTCCTTATTCTCAGATGACATAGAAAACCCTAAAAATTGCATCAAAAATTACTAGATTTTAGAAAGTGAATTTGGCAGTGTAGCAGGATACAAAATTAACACCCAGAAATCTATGGCATTTTTATACACCAATAATGAACTCTCAGAAAGAGAAACTGAACAAACAATCCCCTTTAGCATTGCAACAAAAACATTAAGATACTTATGAATAAACTTAACCACAGAGGTAAAAGACCTTTTACTCTGAAAACTATAGGATTTGAAAAAAGAGATAGAGGAAGATATAAACAAGTGAAAGAATATACTATGTTCATGGATTTGTAGACTCAACATCATTAAAATCTCTGTACTACCCAAAGCAATCTATAGGTTCAATGTAACCCCTATTAAAATACCAGTGGCGTATTTCACAGATGTGGAACAAATACTCCAAAAATGTATATATAACCAAAAATGTCCCTGAGTAGACATAGCAATCTTGAGAAAGAAGAACAAAATTAGAGGGATCACAATACTGGATATCAAGCTATACTACAAAGCCACTGTACTAAAAATAGCCTGGTATGGGCACAAGAACAGGCATATAGATCAATAGAGCAGAACAGAGATCTCAGAAATCAACCCAAACCATTACTCTCAAGTAATATTTGACAAAGGAGGCAAGCATATACAATGGAGTCAAGACAGTTGCTTCAATAAATGTTGGGAGAGTTGGACAGACATGCAAAACAATGAAACTAGACCACCAACCTACACCAGACAAGAGAATGAACTCCAAATGGATAAAAGACTTAAACATTAAGTAGTGAAACCATAAAAATCCTAGAAGGAAAAATAGGCAATAAAAACTCATACATCTCTTAAAACAATATGTTTGTGGATATATCTTTAGTGCAAGAAAAACTAAGGGAAAATAAACAAATGGGACTGCATAAAAATTAAAAGCTTCTGTACAGCAAAATAAACCACCAACAAAATGAAAAGAGAACCCACTACTTGGCAGAACATATTTGCCAATGATACATCTGATAAGGGGTTAATTTCCAAAATATATAAGGAACTTATGCAACTTAAAAGAAAGACAATCGAATTAAAAATGGGCAAAGTAACTAAATATACACTTCTCCAGAGTGAACATATAGATGGCCAAGAGATATATGAAAAAATGCTCAAAGTCACTGATGAGAGAGATGAAAATGAAAATGAAAATGAGGTATCACCTTACACCTGTCAGCATGGCTACCATCAACAAATCAACAAACAACAAGTGCTGGTGAGGATGTGGAGAAAGAATTATTGTACACTGCTGGTGGGAATGCAGCCATTATGGAAAAGGGTATGGCGTTTCCTCAAAAAATTTAGTATGGAACCGCCATTTGACCTGGTGATCTCACTTCTAGGAACATATATCAGGAAAACCAAATAACCAATCAGAAAGAATATTTGTACCCCTATGTTCATAGTAGCACAATTTACAATAGCTAAGATCTGGATACAGCCCAAGTGCCTATCAGTAAATGAGTGGATTAAAATGCTGTGGTATATACCATGGAATACTATGTAGCAGTAGGAAAATAAAAGGATCTCTTACCCTTGAGACAGATGGAGGGACCTGAAGAATATTATGCTAAGCAAAATAAACCTTTCAGAGAAAGACAAGTATCACATGATCTCACTCTTATGTGGAACCTAATGAACAAAATAAACTGATGAACAAAATAAACTGATGAACAAGATAGATCCAAGACATAGAAACCCCGAACATAGTGTGGAGTCTCAGAGGGAAGGCATGGGAGGGTGGGAAGAAATCAACCAAAGAACTTGTATAAACTCTGTGTGTGTGTGTGTGTGTGTGTGTGTGTGTGTGTGTGTGTGTGTGTGTGTGATGAACACAGACAATAGGGTGGTGAAGGCCTGGGGTGTGGTATGGGGGTGAGTTAGAAGTTGTCAAGGGGAGGAAAAGGTAGACATATGTAATGCTTTCAAAAACAAAATTTTAATTAAAAAAAAATAATAGATCCAGAGACATAGGAGCATGGAACAGTCTGTCAAATGTCAGAGGGAAGGCGGGTGTTGGTGGTTGGGTGAGAAGAGATCAACCAAAGAACTTGTAAGCATTTATACATAATCCATGGACACAGACAATATTTTGGTGAAGGCCTGGGGTGGGGGGCAGGGGCAGGCTAGAATGAGTCAATTGGGGAGAAGGGTGACATATGGAATACTACAATAATAAAGATTTAATGAAAATGTAAGTTGTTAAAGAATAAAAGTCCTACTAGAAAACATGGGCCCCAAAATATCAGACATCTCACATACCAGAATTTTCACAGATATATCGCCTAGGGCCGTGGTCGGCAAACTGCGGCTCGCGAGCCACATGCAGCTCTTTGGACCCTTGAGTTTGGCTCTTCCACAAAATACCACGGCCTGGGCGAGTTTATTTTGAAGAAGTGGTGTTAGAAGAAGTTTGTTTTAAAAATTTGGCTCTCAAAAGAAATTTCAATTGTTGTACTGTTGATATTTGGCTCTGTTGACTAATGAGTTTACCGACCACTGGCCTAGGGCAAGTGAAACAAAGGGAAAAAAATGTGACTACATCAAAATAAAAATCTTTAATATGGCAGAAGAAACCAGCATCAAGATGAAAAGGGAACCCACTATATGGGAAAACATATTTGCCAATGATACATCCAATAAGGGGTTAATTTCAAAACTATATGAAATACTCATACAACTCAACAAAAGGAAGACAAACAATCCAATTTAACAATGGGCAGAAGACCTGATTAGACACTTCTCCAAAGAGGACATTCAAATGGCCAAGAAACATGAAAAATGCTTCAGTTCACTAATCATCATAGAGATGCAAATTAAAACAACAATGAGGTATAACCTTATACTTGTCAGAATGGCTACCATCAATAAATCAACAAACAGCAAATGCTGGTGATGATGTGGAGAAAAAAGAACCCTAGTACATTTGTTGTAGGAATGCAAACTGGAGCAGCCACTATGGAAACTGGAGTTCCATCAAAAAATTTAAAATGGAAATGCTATTTGTTCCAATGATCCCACTCTAGGAATGTATCCTAAGAATCCAGAAACTCCAATCAGAAAGAATATATGCACGTTTATGTTTATAGCAGTATTGCTTACATCAGCTAGAATCTGGAAATAGAACAAGTGCCTTGAAGTAGAAGAATGGATTTTAAAAGGTATGGTACATTTACACAATGGAATACTATGCAGCTGTGAAAAAGAAGGATCAATTACCCCTTGAGATATCATGGAGGGCCCGGGAGATGATTATGCTAAGTGAACTAAGCCAGTCAGAGAAAGACATATATCACATGATCTCACTTATATGTGGAAACTAAAGAACACCATACCCTGATGAATAAAATAGAACCAGAGTCATTGAAACATGGAACAGACTGACAAATCTCATTTGGAATGTGTGAGGGGTGTAGAGATTAACCAGAGGACTTATATGCATATATGCATTGGCCATGAATACAGATAATAGTGTGGTGAAGGCCTGGGGCCCTGTGGGAATGAGATGGTGTGGGGTAAGTGGGAAAAGAGGGGGAGAAATTTGTAATACTCTCAACAATAAAGATATAAAAAATAGCAATTGCATATATTTCAGATCTAGTATGAATATTGCATAAATTTATATGGGACCAGAAATGACTCCAAATTAGCCTCAGTAATCTTGAGAAAGGAACAAAGTTTGAGGTATCACATTATCTGATATCAAACTATATACAAGGCCATAGTAATCAAAACAGAATGGTATTGGCACAAGAACAAGTATATGGAACAATGGAACAGAATAGAGAGCACAGTAATAAACCAAAAAATTTGTGGTCAATTAATATTTGCCAAAGCAGGCAAATCATACAATGGGGTAAAGACGGTCCATTCAATAAGTGGTGTTACGAAAATTGGACAGATATATGCAAAAAAAAAAAAAAAAAAGTAACTAAACCACTAACTTACACCATACACAAGAATTAACTCAGAATGGGTTAAAGACATATGAAGGTTCCAAAACTATAAAAATCCTAGAAGAAAACATATTCTGTATAATCTCAGACATTTCTCATTGCAGTTTTTTCTGCCAATATATATTTTTGAGCAAGGGAAATAAAGGGAAAAAAAAAACACAAGAACAAATGGGACTTTAGCAAACTACAAAGCCTTTGCACAGCAAAAGAAACCATCAACAAAATTAAAAGGAACCCATTTATTGGGAGAACAAATGATACATCTGATAAGGTGTTAATTTCCAAAAATATATAAGGACTTATACAATTCAACACCAAGAAGGCAAACAACTCAATTAAAAAATGGGCAAAGAACCTGAGTAAACACTTCTCCAAAGAGGATATATAGATGGCCAATAGAGATATGAAAAAAAATGCTCAATGTCACTAACCATCAGAGAAGTGCAAATTAAAAATTAAAACTATGATGATGTATCACCTCACAACTGTCAGAATGGCTATCATCAAAAGCAACAAGTGATAATGAGGATGTGGAGAAAGGGAACATTCATGCCCTGTTGGTGAGAATGCAGACTAGTGCCACCACTGTAGGAAACACTATGGGATTTGCTAAAAAATTTAAAAATGAAATGGCCTTTTAATCAAGCAATCCTACTTCTGGGAATATATCCACAAAAACCTGAAACACTAATGCAAAAGAATATATGCACCCCTATGTTCATTTCAGTGTTATTTACAATACCCAAGATCTACAAACAGCTAAAGTGACTATTAGATGAATGGATAAAAAAGCTGTGATACATTTACACAGTTGAATACTACTCAGTTGCAAATAATCCTACATAATAAAAAGGTAATATGCAAATTGCATCACTCCGCTATGCCCATGATTGGGCCGGCTGGAGGCACGGTGGGCGGGACTCAGGGTGGCTGATTGGCTGGCGGGAGGAGCAGCCTAAACGCCGGCGCTGTGGGAGGACCCATGGGGCCGGCAGAAGGTGCTGGTGGCAGAACTCGGGGTGGCCAATTGTGTGGCTGCGGCATCAGTTTTCTGCCAGCACCAGTTTTCCTCTGGCCACCTGCCGATCTGAGCGCCTCCAGCCAGCGCTATCGGCCACCCCGAGTACCTCCCCCAGCCTTCGGGGGCGCTCCAATCGGCGGGTGGCTGGAGAAAAACTGGTGCTGGCGGAAAACTGGTGCTGGCAGCCAGGTGAAGGAAAGTCTATTGCACGAAACTTCGTGCAACGGGCTTCTAGTAATAATAATAATAATGAAATCTTACCTTTTGGGACAGCATAGATGGACCTGGAGAGTATTATTCTTCGTGAAGCCAGTCAGAAAAAGACAAATACCATATGATCTCACTTATATGTGGAATCTAATGAACAAAATAAACTGACAAACAAAATAAAAATAGAGCCATAGATACATGAAATAGACTGACCACTGTCAAAAGAGAGGGGTGGGGGGATTGGTAAAAGAAGGTGAAGGTATTAAGCTAAAAACTACATCATATATATATATATATATATATATATATATATATATATATATTCATAAATAACCAAGACATGGAAACAACCTATGTACCTATGTGTCCTCCAATGGGTGAATAGATGAAACATGTGTGTGTATATGTATATAACACACAGACACAGACAACAGTGTGGTGATAGGCAGAGGGAAAGGTGTGTTAGATATGTAGCTTTGGGCAAAGGGGGTGGGATAAATGGAGATGGAAAGAGACTTTGCTTTGGGTAATGGATGCATGATGCAGTATGCAGATGATGTTTTGTTGAGTTGTACACTTGAAACCTGTATGGTTTTGTGAACCAATGTCACCCTAATAAATTCAAATTATTTTACATTTCTTTTTTTTTAAATATATATTTTATTGATTTTTTACAGAGAGGAAGGGAGAGGGACAGAGAGTCAGAAACATCGATGAGAGAGAAACATCGATCAGCTGCCTCCCGCACACCCCACACTGGGGATGTGCCCGCAACCAAGGCACATGCCCTTGACTGGAATCGAACCCGGGACCTTTCAGTCCACAGGGTGACGCTCTATCCACTGAGCCAAACCGGTTTCGGCAAATTCAAATTATTTTAAAAACAATGAAAACACAAGATGGATACTGGAAATAAATATTTGCAAAACACATATCTGATAAAAGAATTGTATCCAAAATGTAGAAAGAATTCTTAAAAATGATCAACATTAAGGAAACCTATTTACCTAAAAATAAAAGACCAATAGTGGAATGGTGGACACTTGACATCATGCATTTGTGAAAAGTCATAGAACTATATAACACAAAGTGTCAGTCCTAATGTAAACTGTAGATTTTTATTAATAAGAATGTTGGGCCTACAAAAAACATAGGGGAAATACTGAATGGCATTGGTCTTGGCAACAGGTTTTTTTTTTTAAATATGATATCAAAAACACAAGCAACAGAAACAAAAATAAACAAGTGGGACTACATTAAACTACAAAACTTTTGCAGAGCAAAAGAAACAATTAACACAATGACAGTGCAACCTACAGAATAGGAAAAATGTTTACAAACCATATGTCTGATAAAGGATTAATATTAAAAATATATACCATAAAGCAACTCATATAATTCAGTAGCAAAAAAAAAAACACAAAAAAACACAAACAAACAAATGAAAAACACCCCAGTAGTCCAATTAAAAAATGGACAGAGTATCTGAATAGACTTTTTTCTAGAGAATTCATACAGATGGCCAACAGATACATAAAATTTTTTCAACATCACTAATCAATCAGAGAAATGCAAATTGTAACCACAATGAGATAGCATCTCATGTCTGTTATTAAAAAAAAAACAACAAGAAATACAATTGCTGGTGAGATGTGGAGAAAAGGGAACCCTTGTTCACTGTTGATGGGGATGTAAGTTGGTGAGGCACAGTGAAAACAATATAGAAGGTCATAAAAAATTTAAATTAGACATGTCACCTGATCCAGCAATCCCGCTTCTGAATATATATGGAAAGAAAATGAAATCAGAAACTTAAAGAGATATCTGCACCCCCTTATGTTCATTGCAGCATTATCCACAATAACCAAGACACAGAAACAACCTACGTGTCCTCCAATGAATGAATAGATAAAATAAATGTGGTACCTTTGTATGCATGGAAATGCATACACATATACACAAAGGAATATTATTCAGCCATAAAAAGAAAGAAACCCTGCCTTATAGATGGACTTTGAAGGCATTGTTCTGTGTGAAATAAGTCAGAAAATAAAACATATACTGTATGATCTTACTTATATTTGTAATCTATAAAATGAAAACTTACAGAAACAGAAAATAAATTGGTGGTTGTCAGGGGCTGGGGTTTGGGGAAGTGGAGATATGTTGTTCAAAGGGAACAAACTTCCAGTTATAACACATAGTTCTGGGGATACAATATACACTATGGTGACTATAGTTAACAATACTTGTTGTATACTTGAAAGTTGCTAACAGAGTAGTTTTTAAATGTTCTTATCACAAAAAAAGGTAAATATGTGAGGCAGTGGATGTGCTAGCTAACCTTATTGTGGTAATCATTTCTCAATATATATGTCTATCAAATATCACGTTTCACACTTTAAACTTATACAATGTTCTGTGTCAATTATATTTCAACAAAGCTGGAAAATAAATATAAGAACAAAAACAAAACAAAAAATACTGACTTTTAGAACCAGTTCCTTCCCACTGAAATGCCAATGGCTGATGGTGGCTTAATAAGATACTACATCCAGGATAATGGGCTCAAATCATCAAACAAAGGCAAAAAAAAAAAAAAAAAGCTATAATGTTAAAATTTCAGACACTGGCCAGCAGATGAGGGAGGTATGTGGAAGCAGCAGAGAGGTCTTCCTTGCATTCTGAATCAGATGCTGTATATCTCAGTTTATTCTATTCTGAATATAGATTAGGATTAAACTTTAAATTTAGGCCCCCTGGTTCCAAGAATTCTCCATTCAAGTGGATTTTGCTTTGATGGTTGCAAACCCTCCTAATGAAAGTTGATAAATTATTTAAGTGTTCTATTTGAAATGTCATAAATATATTCCAAGTCTTTCATGAGTCATATTTTCTGGTGGTGAGTTTGCTTTCTCCCTCTATTACCAATGTCACTTCCCTGTTAAATACAATTGCATTACTCTCAACCTGGCATAGAACACTGGATCACTTGCTTTTAGAAAAACATTTCCCTCCCCTAAACACCTACCCTGAAGTCACTAGTTTTTAACCAGGCTCTTTTGACACTTCCAGGGGGAATGGAGGAGGGAGAAAATGTTGCTTCATATTAAATGGATAGTGTTGGGTTATTTGCAGCACCAACCCCTGCATAATGGATTATGGTCTCTTGGAAAGAGTTCTGAACTGAGAAGTCAAAGAATGTGGGTTCTAGCCCTTGCTTTGCGACCTTGGGTATGACATTTCCTTCAAGGTCTCAGTGTCTTCATCTGTAAAATGGATGATGGCAACATCCCAAATTTCTCAGTAATACTGTGTAGATTGCAAAGCATGTGTTGCTGCAGTAATCACCACACCATTCCAAAATCTATGAAGGAATGTAAATCTTCCCTTGGTGATTTTCAGCTCCAGCTCACACTCTCTAAAGTGGACTGCTTTGAAATGTCTGCCCATAGCGGTCAGTGGGTAATTTGAGAAGTCCCATGCTACTTAACTTATACCATTTCCCTTTGATCTTTCATCTACTCTAGGTGTCAACTCTGCCCGCTCAGTTCCTCCTTCCTATCCACCACCGCAGGACCCATTAAACCAGGGCCAGTACCTGGTCCCAGATGGCATCGCTCAGTCACAGGTCTTTGAGTTCACCGAACCCAAGCGCAGCCAGTCACCGTTCTGGCAAAACTTCAGCAGGTTAACCCCCTTCAAAAAATAGTACCTACAGGGAGGCAGATAATTTTAAAATAAAGTAAATAAAATTATATTTATAGATGGACCTTTTTTCGGAGAAGCACTGTTGAAATTTATAAATATATATATGGACATATACACACACAGAGAGACTCTTGAGTGTACAGAGAAAGAGAGAGAGAGAGAGAGAGAGAGAGAGAGAGAGAGAGAGAGAGAGAGAGAAAGAAAGAAAGAAAGAAGGACCAAAAACATTTTCTGTTCTTTGGGGGAAGTGAAATCTATAGTTGGTAGGAAGAGGTACCAATGACTTCTAAACATGTGATCCCTTCTTAAAAATTTTTTGTTCTTGCTCTATCACCTTCCCCTTTACTTTCAGAAAGTGACATTTCTATTTGTTCATTTTCTTGTTGAGATAATCTCTTTACTCCCCTGAGTGATTCATTGACTTGTCATTATTACCATAGATGTGTTTATATTGTTGTTGTTTTTTCTTTCCTGATGATACTGATGCTGATGACTTTTTAATTTAATTTAATGTAGTGGATTTGGGAGTTTAGAATTGTTTTTCCTTTTACTTTTTACTAGGTAAAGGGAGGGTCCCCTTTCTCCTCTCCTTCAGCTGACCATCTATCTTCAAATGTTTCTGCAGCCCTGTAGTTGCCCCAAACAGCCTTTTCCCTGCATCTTCTTTTCTTGGTTGTGTGAGTCTGGATGTGCTCTGTTGTGCCCTGTGACATAACTACTCAATATTCCTATTGCTTTCACTGTGTTTTAGGTATTGTAGAGGGATAAAAACCAAATATAAGAAAGGGCATATCAGAGTATAATGATGTAGGAGAAGACTTCTGTTCAGGGAACATTCTGCATTTGGGCTATTTCTTCTCCTAGCACTGGGGTTTTCCATGTTGCAGCACTGCTGAGTCATGACAGTTTTGTATCTAGGATTTAGTCTCACAAATTATTCTGTTCTTCAAGATGGTTATGGTTTTCCTTCTAAGCCTGTCCCTCTCCTAACCTAAAAGATCTGAACTGGAAGCAAACAGGCTAAAACTCTGCCTCCTGTGGAAGGGATTCAACTGCCTCTAGTAGCAAATAGATTTAAGAAAGGGCTCCCCACTGCAACCAGTTCCAGGGCATGTTCGTCCCAGTTTCTATTTGCAGATTATTTAGGCAGCATTGATAGGAGTCTATAAAGGGATAAAGACAGAGTCTACCCTACCTTACCAAGATCATCAGCTGCCTTTAAATTATTTACCTAGAGAAGAACCAATGCTGAACAGCAACCTTTTACAGGAAAAAAAAAACAACAACAAACAAACAAACAAACAGGGATGGGTATGGAAATAGACATCCTTGGCCTAAGATATGTACCTGCAGTTCCTACCATTCAAGTTATTTGAGACTTCCATCATTATTAGCAGATTGCATGGACAATCTTCCATGGCTCTTTTCTTCCCATCTTCCTATCTTTCTTCTTTTTCCTGCTCTATTGACACCAGAGGATTGGTGGCATTGCTGTAGTTAAAGTACTCTGGCACTTGAAGAAGGCCCCATTTCCAACATTGTCCCATCTCAGGACGTTTTAGGCAAGTAAGTAAGGATTCCAGGGGGACTTTTCCCTATGGAGAAAGGATCTGAGACAGAGATCCCATACTTAGGCTCATTTTGGGGCAGGATTTACACTGTGGTAAAACTAACTTCCCCCAGAAAGAGTTCCCTGTGGGTACAGGAGTACTTGCTTCTCCTCACCACATGGCCCCTTGGGTGGATAGATGTTGAACAGCAAGAAGAATAGAGTACAAAGAAGTAAGGATTGGCCTTGCTATGGAGAACCACTCTAGTGAGGAATCTGGAGATTGTGAGTCTGTTCAGAACCCCTTGGGAGAAGACTGCATCATGAAAGGATCTCAGCTTACTAAGCAGCAACCATGGCTGCAAGGGGCCCTCAGTGTAGCTGGCTTGATTGTTGCTCTATGTCTCCTGATCCAGACCAGGTCCTACCCAGCCTGGGAAATTTTCTTCTGTGGGAATCAAACACAAGTTGTTTCAGCTTCCATTCTACTACACCCAAATCAGACTTGTAGAATGAGCCAAGGATAAGCTTGAGCTGGGCAGAGGGCCAGGGCTTGGGACTGGCCACCACTGCTCAGTACATGACCTAGCTACTTAAACCCCCTTGGCAAGGAACCTGGTACCTAATGCATAAGAGAAAATGGCCTCTCTGGCAAGCAGAATGTGTTTCAATGGCTGGGTAGGCCTTCCTTGAACTTACATTTTTTCCTACTTGCCATTCCTCCCCACTACACTTGGCACTGACATGTTTCTCTAGGGTCCTGGAGCCCACCAAGAGGGGATGCTTAGATAAATCCCTGGGCCTACAATATCTCTTGGCCAAACCCCCTTGTCCCTGTGCTCCCCAAGACCTGTACCCAGAGCTCCAGGATCAGGGATATTGCCTCTCACCACACACCTCCCATCCATCCATCTCTCATCCACCAAACTCACTGGCTTCACCAGATGCCAATGACGTGTGGAAACATCAATAAATCAGTTTCCCCTTGGTTGTAGTGTTCCCCCAGCCTATGGCAGCAAATAAAACCAGTGGCCAGCAGCCACAATGGGGATCCCCATTATCTAGGCTCATGGTCCAGTCCTATTCTGTGTCCTCACAGCAGTGCTATCCATAAGAACTCTGTAAATCTTTGTTTCTGCATGGCCCTGAGCTCCCTTTTCCTCAACTCAATGAGGCCTGGATTTGCTCTCAAAAGGCTTTGCTACTGTGTTCTATGGGCCCTGCTGTGAGATGGTCCTAACACAGAAACTCAAATCCTATTTCTCTCTCCCTCTCCCCCATTCTCTCTATGTGTATATCTCTAATGGATTTATAAGAACAGCAACAAGAGAGTTCTAACAGTTCTAGTGTAAAGCCAAATAGTGATCTTTTAGTGCTTTGGGGATGGGGTGGGCTGGGGTGGTTGGATGGGCAACAGTGATTTTGATTACCCCTGCTGCTCTGCATTTGCCAGTTTATTTTGTTTCTCCTAATTGACTATTTGACCCTATCAAACAAATGTCAAAGTTGTGTGTTTTAAAAAAAATGTTTAACAACAAAACTACGATGTTGTAATGACACAAAGCCTTATGAAAATATTTATGGAGTTCAATAAAAGAAGTAAAAAGACACCTCAGGCATAGCTCTCGTGCCATTTTTTGTGTGTCTATATGTGTGCTTGTTTTCCAATAGCAAAATAAGGGGAATTTACCTCGTGGGGGCAGCTTATCCCAGCTTACTCTTAGCCTGCATCCCTGCTATACCATTGCCAGGCAATCCATGGGCTGTGACCTTTCATGTTCTTTCTGGAAGAGTTGGTCACAAGTATAAAATATGATCCTGTAACGGGGCACTTCAAGTACCTTTACCAATGGGACTATCCTTCAGGTTACCTGGCTCTTGGACCAGACTTCAAAGCCCATTCTTGACCTTGTTCCCTTTCCTTGTAGCTGTAAGTTCAGTACCTGCCTGGCACTCATGGAATCATAGAAGTTGTTTTATGGACCCAACAAGAGACCATATCAGTTAGGAGTTCCCTCTCCCAGTTCTTTCCTAATGCTTCCGAGTCCATCTCCTCACAGGTAGATTCATTACCCAAAGCTAGTGTAGTGACCATATTGTTTCTTTCATATGGTATTACCTATATATACATAGATGCTCCTTGTTGCCCACAGACTCCCAAGTGGTGTCTTATGCTGCCTATCAGAGACACAATAGTGGGTCTGTCTGTTCTGGCACTGCCTCACCTGCCCTTCTTGAGGGCAGCTAAACACTGACCCTAATAAAGTACTTATTTACTTAAAGGTTTTAAGGTGTAAGCCCTGTGTGTCTAAACCTTGGGGATATCCCCCTCCACCAGGATTTGGAGAAAGAGATAATTAAACCATCTCCTTCAGTAATCTTTTACTCTTTCTTTATTTCTTGGCTCTCCTCATTTAATCTCTTTCTCTACTGCCCCCATAGGGTCTACCATCTCACTCCACCAAACTTAAAAGTCTCAGTTCTCAGCAGCTATCTTCCCCAGCTACCAGACTTGAATCTCAATTACCTCCTGCAGAGCAAGAGGACTGCACCTGGTCTTAGTGTTCCCTGATGACCTTCTGAAGGTACTACAGTAGAAAGTGGGGAAATAAATAGTGGGAGTCTTATACTCCTGGGTGCAGCTGATTCTTTCCTAAAATCAAGCACATCTTATCACCAGAAGAATTATTTATGAAAGCCCCATATGGTCTACATGATAAATCCATATTATTTATTACCATAAAGGATGGCCATACTAACTTACAAACTTATTTTCTAAGAGCATTTACCTATTCCTGCCCTTAGTTTTATTCACTGATGAGAGTGCTGCTATATTCATTGATGTAAGTGCCACTTGCCTCTCTAATTACTAAGTGTCCAAATTGCTTTGCCTAATTACTAAGATTTTCCCCTTGACTGGGAGCAGAGGTGGCAATGGATTTCAAGTATCATTTTCAGAAGGCCTTCAAAAGGGGAGGGCCATAGGGCCTTTACCAATTTTAAGATCATTGTGTTGAGAATGATGGCTTCTTGTTTGACTTTCCTCAGGATTTTCTGGGAGGCTCAGGGGCCAGGTGAGATGTCTTTGTGGTGTGTCCAGATGTCCAGAAGTAGAATGGAGAAAGGATACTCATCCCAGCTTCCAGGAAAGGCCTCTACCTAAACAAGTCATCCCTGACCTATCTCTATCCTGGAAAGGCTCCCATCAGGTGTGATGGAGGAGGCTTATGGCTTGTCTAAATACAAGAATTCTTAGTATTTTCAATGACCTTACATATAAGGGTCTCTTTTAATCTTTATGCCAACCATTTAGCAATGGTGGTTATTAACCACATTTCACACTGGAAAAGCCAGGGGCTCATTTAAAGTGACCAAAGTTACCCAGCTTGTGAGTATTCTTCACCTATTCCCTACTCCCATTCAAACTGACCTCAGAGTTGCTTACTCTCAGAGTGTTCCTGAGGGTGGTGAAGATTGGGGTAAAGGGGTGAAGCAAGAATATAGAATGACTTGATTCTAACATGTGAATGAGTGTAATACCTTATATGCTCCTTGAGGGCTCTATTTCTTTAGTTTTCTAATTTAGGCCTCCAACAGGTGACTGAAGCCATTTATCTCTTAGTCTCTAATATGAAGAACAAATGTGAGGAGGACCATGATCTCTGCTGTGGGCTTACTTCAGTGTTTTAGTCATGGAGGTCACCACTGTCACTTGGCCCATTTAGTTTTGGAATTTCATTCTTTATGTTGATCTACTCACCCCTGGCTCCCTGAAGCTTCTGTTCGGACCAGGCTATGGGGCTGATGAGGTAGATCTTGCTTGCTAGGCTTTTATCTACCAAGTCCAAATTAACAATAGGAGACTTCCAGCATTTCCTGAAGTCCTACCACCTGCAGGACAACAATTCAGCCTGGCCATACGTTAATAAGACTAGCTGGGTTTGCAATACAGTTGAAGAGGGACATTTGGAGGTAAAATTCATGTCCCCTAAAAGTACACTATTCTGGTTCCATCTCTCCCATTTCTGTCTTGGACTATGACTTTCTTCTCTAATACTAATACAGAATATCATATGGACACTTTTTTTGTTGTCATAAAAGAGGGATGGCACATGGGAATACTGTGGGCCTGTGTTTTTCAAAAGCCTCCATTACTTCTACTTAGTTCACCAATGGATCATTTAAGACACATTCCTAGGTAAGGCTATGTCTATCTCCACAATAGCCATGCCTCCCAGTCTTGCTGCCAAACAGCTGAATTAGATTCAACCCAAATATGCTGTATATGTTATCTCAGCCAGGACTTGTGGTAGAATCACTAAGGATGCAAAGATGACTAAAATAAAATCTCTATTCATAGCCACTCAGAGTTTAGTGGGAACATATAGGCATGTGCTATAACAGGGATAAATGGGGGTCTGAAGGCACTCAGTGAATGGAGTAGTTAATTATGACTGAGGAAGATATCTATAAGCAGTCAGGATAAGTTTGGTTGTGCTGCAGTAATAGATATGCCCAAAATCTCAATGGCCTAACATGCAAGTGTTTATTTCTTACTCATGTAAATCTTGCTGTGGGTCCAAGTAACTCTCCAGGATAGCTATTCTCCATGTGATGGTGCACAATATGGGCTGCTTTTGACCTTACTACATTTCCTTCTGAACACATATTTCTATAACCACCACAGCTGGAGAGAGAATCCTAGAGTGTTTCTCACAGCTAAACTCTCTAGCCCTGCTTCCAGTTATAGATCAAAAGGCCAGAATTGATCACAAGGCCTCACCTAACTTTAAGGGAGCAAAAAACTGTAAAAGTCCTATGAGCTCAGAAGGCAAGGAGAACTAGATATGAATGAACATTAGAAATCTCTACCAAAGAAGGAAAGGTTTGAATTAGGCCTCAGAAGACAGGAAAATTCTACCATCTTGTGAAGGTTAGAGCAACTGAGGAGTTAGGGTGACCAGTCCACACAGAATACCACCCTCACTTCTAACACCAATTGTAAGTCCAAACCAAGACGACCCTTCAGTTTGACAATTCACCAGAAAGACCTATAAAGCTCACTGTTACTGTTATACTCACAGTTATGTATTATGAAGCCTAAAAAATACAGTTTAAAATTAGCCAAGGGAGGAAACATAGGGAAGAGTTCAAGAAAGTACTAAATGGGGGAGACCAGGAAGGAGAAAATGGCGACAGAATAGAGTCGGGTTTGGAGTCTGTTCCTGGGGCGGAGAGTCGGAGCAGCAGAGGCTCGCAGAGGGAGTGTATGTGGGCAAGCCAAGGGACAGCTAAACTCCAGGAGAAGGCGGGGGAGTGCTGGGCAGTGTTCCTCTGACCACGCAGCACCCACAGGGGCTGGGTCCCCTCCTGGAGCTGCGGGCTCGCCGGGCGCCTCGCCATCTTGCAAGGAAAGGAGGATTTTAGTGGAAACCTGACTTGCCGAGACAACTGCAAAAACTGAACTGCTGGGAGCACCAGACCACCGGTCCCCTATCAGCGCAAACATTCGGATTCAAAGAAACTCTTCACTGCACCACGGAAAGGTCAGATTTCGCCGGAAATGAGGGGCGGTTTCTAATCCCCGCGGTGGGTGAGGGAAGCACGGCAGCCTCAGGACCGGCAGGAGCCGGGAGGTCTGTGCCTAGAAAAATCGGCGGCAGTTGGAACTGCCGTGATCTGTGAATGAGGAGGGGGGTCTTCTGAGCTGCTAACAGAAATGACCTCTTGAAAGCAACTCATTTTAATCTGACGAGGAGGGTCAGACTAAGAATTTTCAAAGGAGTGCAGGCTCCTTAGTCTGGTGCACAGACCCACGGTCCGCACACCTGGGCTCTTTCTGACTCTGATTGCTAAGCCCAACACATAGAAAAACCCAGGTGGAAACCCTGAAAGACTGCAGGGGGAAGGTGTTTTTTCGGCACACCTCCACAAACCAGTAGAGAGTGCCATAGAGGGGAAAAAAAAAAAAAGAGCTAGAGAGGCCCGGAAGTCAATTCAGAAACACTGCCACCTAGGGGCTGAAACGCTAATTGTCTCTGGTGTAATAAAAAATAAATACGAGAAATTAAGTCACGGCTGGCTTAAAAAGCAGGACTGGCTTCCAACACTGAGGAGCCCTGGAATGAAGCTGAACTGAAATACCGCCCAGACTGGGAAAAAGGCGTACCAAACAGAATAATAGAGGAAGTGAGTGACAGCCGCTACTGCACATTTTAGTCTTCCTATTTTTTAATTTTAATTCTTTTTTCAATTTTTTAATTTTTTTATTCTCATATTTTTTATTTGCATTTTTTGCATCTTTTACTTAAGAAACTAATTTTTTTTCTTTTTCCTCACTCGATTTTCACCTTTTGAATTATTACATTTTTATTTTCAATCAGCAATATTATTACTATTATTTTACTTTTTTTTTTTTTAATGTCATTTGATTTTCTCTTTCTTTTATTTTTGGATTAGTGTCCTACATTTGATTTGCATCTTTCCCTTACAATCGCTTTACCCTATCTCAAAGCTAACATTATGCCATCACTCTCCTCCTAACCTTTCCCCCTTGGTCCCCAGTTTATCTTAACCCTTTCTGGCTTTAGATTTTCCCTACTTTTTCAGTTTACTCCCTGCTAAAACTTCACCCTACTTATATATCTAATTCCCAACCCCCTGCTCCAAATCCATACAAACCTCTCTCTACGCTACCTTAAAAAAATTATTTTTCTCTCGGGCCTTTTGTTGTTGTTTGCTTGAATGTTGATTAGATTGAATTTTTATGCTTTTTTATGAGATTGTTTTGATTATTCTTTTTGTTGGTTTGGTTGGTTCTTTTGTTTGCTTTGTTTTTGTTTGTTTTTTACTTTTGTTTTCCCTTGCCTCACTTGATATTAGCTGCTGTTGCAGTTTGTATTAATATCCAGGCTCGTGTTGCTGGAATTTGCTGGGAATAGTGGTTGTTCTAGTGGAGTTTACTCCCCATATATATAGTTTGTTCCCCTTTTCTCTCTTAGTATCATTCTTGTCTCTCTTACTTATTTTTTCTTCTTTTCTTTTTCTTTTCTGTTATTTCTTTTTCTTTTCTTTCTTTCTGCTCTTTTCCCAAGTTCAGATTCACACTCTTTGTTTGTTTGTTTTTTTTTCGTTGTTCTTTTTACTCTCCCTCTTCCACTCCTATTCCCTAATTTGTCTTTCTCTGGTGGTTACCTTTATTGGAGGTTATTAATATCGTGAATACAATTCTGTTCAGTGCCTTGTCTGTTGTGCCTGGTTGTGTTGTATTTTATATCTTTAAATCAACGCCAGAGAGAGAAATCTATATAACCAGACATCCGGAGAAGAGAGACAATGGGGAGACAAAGAAATAGCCCCCATAGGAAAGAGAAGCAGGCATCACCAGAAAAGGAAGTAAACGAATTAGAGGCAAACAACCTATCAGAGAAAGAATTCAGAGAAATGATCATAGGGTGGCTGAAAAGGATGGAAGACAAATTCGACAATATGAGTAAGAACCAAGAGGAAATGAAGAAGAACCAAGAAGAAATGAAAAATGACATCGCTGCTGTAAAGAACTCAATAGAAAGCATCAAGAGTAGACTAGATGAAGCAGAGGACCGCATAAGTGAGCTAGAAGACAAGATGGAAAAAAATACCCAATTACAACAGCTTCTAGAAACAAAAATTAGAAAGATTGAGGAGAGCGTAAGGGAACTTCGGGACAATACAAAACAAAACAACATCAGGATAATAGGGGTGCCAGAAGGAAAGGAAACTGAGCAAGGAATAGAAAACCTGTTTGAAGAAATAATAACAGAAAACTTCCCTGATATAGGGAAGAAAAAACCCACACAAATCCAAGAAGCTCACAGAGTTCCAAGCAAAATGAACCCCAAAAGACCGACGCCAAGGCACATTATAGTTAAGTTGGCAAACACCAACGACAAAGTAAGAATCTTACAAGCGGCCAGAGAGAGAGAGACACTTACATACAAAGGAACCCCCATCAGACTAGCAACTGATTTCTCAACAGAAACTCATCAGGCCAGAAGGGAATGGAATGAAATATACCAAGTCATGCAAAGGAAGGGTCTAAATCCAAGAATACTGTACCCAGCAAGGCTATCAATCAAAATTGAAGGTGAAATCAGGAGCTTCACAGACAAAAAAGGACTAAGGGAGTTTATCACCACCAAACCAGAAATGAAAGAAATGCTAAAGGGTCTGCTGTAAAAAAAAAAAAAAAAAAGAAAGAAAGAAATAGGAAGCAAAGAAGGTACACAGGGGTATAGAATAAAAATGGCGTCAAATAAGTACCTATCAATAATAACTTTAAATGTAAATGGATTGAATGCCCCAATCAAAAGACACAGGGTAACAGACTGGATAAGAAAACAAAACCCAGATATCTGCTGTCTACAGGAAACCCACCTCAAAAAAAAGGATGCATACAGACTGAGAGTAAAGGGATGGAAAAAGGTTTTCCAGGCAAATGGAAATGAAAAAAAAGCTGGGGTTGCAATACTTATATCTGACAAATTAGATCTCAAAGTGAAGGACATAACAAGAGATAATGAAGGCCACTTCATAATACTAAAGGGAGAAATCCAACAAGAAGAAATAACTCTGGTAAACATATATGCACCCAATACAGGAGCACCAAGATACATTAAAAAACTCCTGGAAGATATCAAAGGAGAGATTGACAGTAATACAATCATAGTAGGAGACTTCAATACCCCACTATCACCATTGGACAAATCCTCTAAACAAAAAATCAGCAAAGAAACATCAATCCTAAATGACTCACTAGAACAGATGGAATTAATCGACATCTTCAGAACATTTCACCCCAAAGCCACAGAATATACATTCTTCTCAAGTGCACATGGGTCATTTTCAAAGATAGACCATATGTTAGGACATAGGCAAAGTCTCTCCAAATTCAAGAAGATAGAAATCATATCAAGTATCTTCTCAGATCACAGTGGCATAAAACTGGAAATCAACTACAATAAAAACAACCCAAAGAAATCAAACACTTGGAGACTAAACAGCATGCTATTAAACCATGACTGGGTTACCAAAGACATCAAGGAAGAAATAAAAAACATCATGGCAACAAACGACAATGAAAACACAACAATCCAAAATCTATGGGACACAGCGAAAGCAGTCCTGAGAGGGAAGTTCATAGCTCTACAAGCCTACTGCAAAAAACAAGAAACAATGGTAATAAATTACCTAACCCAACAACTCAAAGAGTTAGAGAGAGAGCAACAAGATAAGCCCAGTGTAAGAAGAAGGAAAGAAATAATAAAGATCAGAGCGGAGATAAACGACATAGAGACCAAAGAAACAATACAAAAGATCAACAAAACCAAGAGCTGGTTCTTTGAAAGGATAAACAAGATTGATGGACCTCTAGCCAGGCTCACCAAGAAGCAAAGAGAGAGAACCCAAATAAACAAAATCAGAAATGAAAGAGGTGAAATAACAACAGATCCCGACGAAATACAAAGGATTGTTACAAAATACTACGAACAACTCTATTCCAACAAACTGGACAACCTAGAGGAAATCGACATATTCCTAGAAAAATACAACCTTCCAAAACTCAATCAGGAAGATTCTAAACAGCTCAACATGCCAGTAACTATGGAAGAAATTGAAGCAGTCATCAAAAAGCTTCCAGCAAACAAAAGCCCGGGGCCAGATGGCTTCACAGGAGAGTTTTATCAAACTTTCAAGGAAGAACTAAAACCTATCCTCCTCAGACTATTCCAAAAAATTCAAGAGGAAGGAACACTTCCAGGCTCCTTCTATGAAGCCAGCATCACCCTAATACCAAAACCAGATAAAGACAACTCAATGAAAGAGAATTACAGGCCAATATCCCTCATGAACATTGATGCCAAAATCCTCAACAAAATTCTAGCAAATCGGCTCCAGCAGTACATCAGAAAGATCATACACCATGACCAAGTAGGATTTATTCCAGGAATGCAAGGATGGTACAATATCCGCAAATCAATAAACGTGATACATCACATAAACAAATTGAGAGATAAAAATCACATAGTCATATCAATAGATGCAGAAAAAGCATTTGACAAAATCCAACACCCTTTCTTGATAAAAACTCTCAACAAGGTGAGAATAGAAGGCTCATACCTCAACATAATAAAAGCTATTTATGATAAACCCACAGCAAACATCATACTCAATGGGCAAAAACTAAAACCATTTCCCCTAAGAACAGGAACAAGACAGGGATGCCCACTCTCACCACTCCTGTTCGACATAGTACTGGAAGTATTAGCTATCGCAATTAGGCAAGAAGAAGAAATAAGAGGCATCCAAATTGGAAAAGAAGAAGTGAAGCTGTCCTTATTTGCAGATGACATGATATTGTACATAAAAAACCCAAAAGATTCCATCAAAAAACTAATAGACTTAATAAATGAATTCGGCAATGTAGCGGGATACAAAATTAACGCCAAGAAATCTATGGCTTTTCTATACACCAATAATGAACTTACAGAAAGAGAGACTAAAAAAGCAATCCCATTTACCATCGCACCAAAAAAATTAAGATACCTAGGAATAAACTTAACTAAGGAGGTAAAAGACCTATACGCAGAAAACTACAGGACACTGAAAAAAGAGATAGAGGAAGACGTAAACAGATGGAAGAACATACCATGTTCCTGGATTGGTAGAATCAACATCATTAAAATGTCCATACTACCCAAAGCAATCTACAGATTCAATGCACTCCCCATCAAAATACCAACAGCATATTTCACAGACCTAGAAAGAACTCTCCAAAAATTCATCTGGAATAAAAAAAGACCCCGACTAGCCTCAGCAATCCTAAGAAAGAAGAATAAAGTAGGTGGGATCTCAATACCAGATTTCAAGCTGTATTACAAAGCCACTGTTCTCAAAACAGCCTGGTACTGGCACAAGAACAGACATATTGATCAATGGAACAGAATAGAGAACCCAGATATCGACCCAAACCACTATGCTCAATTAATATTTGACAAAGGAGGCAAGAACATACAATGGAGTCAAGACAGTCTCTTCAATAAATGGTGTTGGGAAAACTGGACAGATACATGCAAAAAAATGAAACTAGATCACCAACTTACACCATACAAAAATAAACTCAAAATGGATACAGGACTTAAACATAAGACGGGAAACCATAAAAATACTAGAGGAATCCACAGGCAACAAAATCTCAGACATATGCCACAAGAACTTCTTCACTGACACTGCCCCTAGGGCAATGGAAGCTAAAGAGAAAATTAACAAATGGGACTACATCAAAATAAAAAGCTTTTTTACAGCAAAAGAAACCATCAACAAAACAACAAGAAAGCCCACTGCATGGGAAAACATATTTGCAAATGCTATCACTGATAAAGGTTTAATCTCCAATATCTACAGGCAGCTTATGCAACTTAATAAGAGGAAGATAAATGATCCAATAAAAAAATGGGCAACAGACCTGAACAGAATATTTTCAAAAGAAGACAGAAGAAAGGCCAAGAGACACATGAAAACATGTTCAAAGTCACTTATTATCCGAGAGATGCAAATCAAAACAACAATGAGGTACCATCTCACACCTGTCAGAATGGCTATCATCAACAAATCAACAAACAACAAGTGTTGGCGAGGATGCGGAGAAAAAGGAACCCTCGTGCACTGCTGGTGGGAATGCAGACTGGTGCAGCCACTGTGGAGAACAGTATGGAGTTTCCTCAAAAAACTGAAAATGGAACTCCCATTTGACCCAGTAATCCCACTCCTGGGAATACATCCGAAGGAACTAGAAACACCAATCAGAAAGGATATATGCACCACTATGTTCATAGCAGCACAATTTACAATAGCTAAGATTTGGAAACAGCCTAGGTGCCCATCAGCAGATGACTGGATCGGAAAACTGTGGTACATCTACACAATGGAATACTATGCTGCCATAAAAAAGAAGGAATTCTCATCATTTGCAGCAACCTGGATGGAATTGGAGAACATTATGCTAAGTGAAATAAGCCAGTCAATGAAAGATCAATACCACATGATCTCACTCATTTAGGGATAGTAAAGAACATTATAAAGTGGTGAACAAAAAGATAGATACAGAGACAGTAAAGCATCAAACAGACTTTCAAATTACAGGGGGAAAGTTTGGGAAAGGTGGGGGAGTTATGAAATCAAACGAAGGACTTGTATGCATGCATATAAGCATAAACAATGGACGCAAAACTCTGGGGGGGGAGGGCATGTGTGGGTATGGGGTGGGGGGGTAATAGTAAGATATGTACACATATAATACCTCAATAAAAATATTAAAAAAAAATAAAAATAAATAAATAAAAATGCCGTTGCTCATTGTAAAAAAAAAAAAAAAAAAAAAAAAAGAAAGTACTAAATGGGGAGCTTCGGTGGTCCTCTCCCTGTGAAGTCAGTACAGGTTACATTTTCAGCATTAATATGTGAAAATATGCATGGAGTATTGCCAATCATAGTAGCTCATCCAAGCTCCTAGAAATTTTATTTGGGCTCCATCACTGCCCCTGTGCCTGATCTCAGTCCCCAGTCTCCTCAGGAAGTGATCTGATGCCAGATAAACCACAGCCCCCACCCTAAATCACATTGTTGGTGTAGCCAAAACCTCACCCCATTCCTATCAGATATGACATTCCAAAAGTTTGGAGATTACCTCCCAGAAGCTGAGGGTAAGAATCATATTTCTCTTAGGGCAAGTATAGACTTTTTTTTCTACACACATGTAGTACAGGCATGGAGCAGAAGGTGGCACGAAAAATAAAGGGTATTCCAAGTGGAGGAAATAGCATGACTAAAATCCTAGTAGATTAGGTCATACTGAGAAAAAAACCTCTGTATATCATCACTTTGTACTCATTTATTTGTTAATTCATCAAATATGTACTTGCATGCAGAACGTTTAAACTATCTGGGGGATAGAGGTGAAAGACTTAGATACTGCTCCTACTTGCATGGTGCTTATGGAGTAGTAAATCACTTTCTAGTATAAATTCCTCTGAAACTGTATTCTTGAGATGAGATATGTGAGTTTCCAAGCTCTGGTAGCAAACCAACTACAGTAAAGCTTCAGCCATAACCCTCCTAAATGTCCAGCCTCCTGGTCATCAATTACATGCCCTCTGTTTTATGTTCAGCATTGGATAAAGCAGCCCACAATAATTTCCAACACCATACATATAGTTATATATACTTTTGCCATTTCATATATTAACAATAGGATCAACTCAAAGTCCTTTTTGTTATTAATTAATACTAGCTAGCATTGATGGAGTACTTGCTAATGTGCTAAGCTCTGTTATAGGTTCATCACCATAACTCTAAGGGGTAGGTGTGAATATCTTTCCCATTTTACTGATGAGGAAAGTGAGGGTCAGGGTCATAGAACTATGAGTGAGTTGGGTTTGAAACTCAAACCTGCCCCATGTGAGGATCTTACAACATTGTACCATCCATTCTTATAGCAAAATAGCACTGGACCAAACACCCAGAAACTGTTGAATATATTAGAGCTGATGATAATATTGAGGATGCAAGATAAAATATTGTAACAGAGGCTATTGGTCTTCCATCCACCTCCCCTTATAACTTTGTGGACACCAACTTGACTTTCAACATTCAGTACCTGCATCTTTGTTGGAGGGTTGTTCTCAGGCTGCCAGAACCCATTTTGCCTAGAATATAGCAGTCTAGAAGTGCTTGGGAATTACTGCCTTCCTTTTCCTGGGAGTAGTCCTTAACCAATTGACCCAGGACAATAGGGGAGAGGTTTAAGTATTCTGATTCCCTTGCCCCCCAGGTGTGATAATTCAAAAGTATGCAAGCTGCTGGATGGGCAAGGAGAAGCAGCTGGAGTCTGGAATGCCAAATGAATATCCATACTAAGACCACAAGCAGCTGTTCAAGTGGGCTGATTCTGGCCTATGGGAACTTCAACAATGGCTTGGGCTTCCAAGCCAACTTGTCTCTGACAGGGGTTCTGGCTCCTTCAGGGGCACCAACACCAGCTCCTCCAAGGCCGTGGCTGTGAAGAAGATTGAGAAGCTGTTGTCTGGGTCACCTGACATCCTGCCAAAGTGAAAAGCTACTGCATTCTCTTCTGGCCTCTGAGCCTGTGGGACAAGGAGCTATGCAGGGGCGTGTAGGAAGAGGAGACCAGCCTGAAGCTCAGCCCCAGTTCTCAGCCCACCCTGAGAGATGGAGTCTACTGTTTGTGGGACTGCCTCTTTCCCACACCCTCAACTAAAAGTCAATTGCTTTTTTTCCAAAATAAAGTCTCAGCTAGCTCTAACCAACCAACCAACAAACAAAAACAAAAAACAAAAATGATACATATGTTTGACCTTTTCCCCCAGGGCTTCCCTACGGATTAAGCTTCAATTGCCTACTCTAGTAGCTGGTTTAATAAGACATACTTAATTTATTTTGTGTTTATTTAGTTTTAATTAACCTTATCAGGGGTGACATTGATTATACAGGTTAAAATGTACAATTCTACAATGCATCATCTGTATATTGCATTGTATATTTGCCCCCCAAAGTCAATTCTTCTTCCATCACTATATATTTGACCCCCTTTACCCTTTAATACCTTCTCCACCCCCTTTCCCTCTGGGAACCTCCATACTGTTGCCTGTGTCTATGAGTTTTTGGTTCTTTGTCTTATTTGTTCATTCATTGCTTTACTGCTTTCACTTCATTGTTTCATTTCCTATTCCCCTCATATCAAAGGGTATGCGTCTTGGTGAGATTCAACCAAGACACATGAATTAGTGCTCACTATGTATTGTGTGATGTATTATACATTCTCACTAAAGCATTCAGTGGTGCTTTTGTCAATTAGGAACTGTGTCTGGCTGTATAAAACAGGACCCCCTCAAGTAATATATCCCTATTCCAAAATCAGATTCAGTAAGAGACAAACATTTACAAAAAAAGGAAGAAATAGTGGCATTTCAGTCATTCTTGGTACCCCTGATATCCCATTAGGGAAGTAGTTGCATTGAGGCAGAGCAGTGTAGTAAAATTGTTTCCAAATTGCAGGGTCATCACAGCAGTTTAGTTAAGTATGACCAGCATTTTTTAAAAAATTAAATAATAGAATGGAATAGAATAGAATACAATAAAATAGAATACAATAGTGCATTATAGGAAGAAAAGATACGTAGTGTTTTGAATTTACACACTGGAATGTAAAAAAGAAGGAAATCTTGCCATCTGTAACAGCATGGATGGACCTGGAGAGTATTATGCTAAGCAAAATAAGCCAGTCAGAGAAAGATAAGTATCACATGATCTCACTCATATGTGGAATCTAATGAACAAAATAAACTGATGAACAAAAATAGACCCAGAGACATAGAAGCATGGAACAGACTGCCAAACCTCAGAGGGAAGGCAGGGTAGGGTGGATGGGAAGAGATCAACCAATGAACATGTATGCATATATGTATAACCCATGGACACAGACAAAAGGGTGGGGGGCAGGGGTGGGATGGAAGAGGTCAATGGGGAAAAAGAGGGACTTATATAATACTTTCAACAATAAAGATTTAAAGAAAAATATATGTGTACTGGGGTACAATATTAAAGGTCTTTCTTATTGTAGTTTGTAACAATGAATGTTCCAGAAACAGTGGTGTAGAGCCAAACTGCCTGGATTCAAATTATAGCTCTACTGTTTGTTGTCTATATGACCTTGGGTAAGTTATTTAATTACTTCATGGCTCAGTTTCCCTATCTGTAAAATAGTGATTATAATTGTACTTATCTATGACTGACAAACTGTTGATTGCCTTCCTAATATCCATTTCTTCCTTCTTATTTGCAACTTGAACCCCCATTTTTGAGGCAACAATGTGCTCAGTTAAATATTCATTTTTTCAACCTCTCCTGGAGCAAGAGCTAGCCATAGACCAACACCTGACTAAGGAAATGTAAGAGAAAGGATGCTGGTAGGGGGCTAATTTCTGATAAGGCTTTTGCTCTCCTGCTAAAGGGAAGAAATATGGTTGGCATCAACATCTCTTTTCTTCTCCTTACTTTTAATGTAGATGTGATGCTTGGAGCTAAGGCAACCTTCTGTGACCATGAAATAGCAACCATAAGGCTCATGTTCTGCATACTAACAAGGAAAGACATGAAGAGACTGGCTCTCTGATGACATCAGTATACTATAGAAATAATCAGTAACCTCCAAATTATTATGTGGAGAAAAGAAACTCCAATTTAATTAGTTCATAGATAGATGAGCTTTATCTTACTTGAGACCAAAAGAATTTCTGGCTCTCATAAGGATTTATTATAATGAAATATAAGTTGATATACATAAAAACATCTACAACAGTGGTAACTCAATAAAATGAGCAGTTATTGTTATTATACTAAAGCCATGTCATTTCAAAGAAGGGAAAAGGAGAAAGAGGTTTTCTGGGATTATAGTTCCCTCTTCTGTAAATGTAAAAGGATGTCTCAAAGGCTGCTAAAGCTCTGTCCAGCTCCCTGTGCCATGGAAGAAGAGGCAGAATGGTTCAGAGAAATCCTGAACATTTTATTGTGTTCTTTTGGGCACTTCATGTTTTCTATGTTTACTGAGGCCAGAATCAAAACATGGCTGAGGCAGGGGATCTTTCCTGGCCTCTTCTGCTGTTCTCAGTTCTGAGAATTAAAAAGAGCCCATCACATCCAGCATTCAAATGAACTTTATACCCTCTCAAAGAGAGATTGAGGCCATTCTCTTTACCTGGTAGTGTATAGATGTCTATAAAATTAAAAAACACTCTGATTACATAGGTAAGCAGACACTTCCCTTCCTCCTGAGGAAATCCCTAATAGAAAGAGCTCATGCTTGCACCTAGAAGTTCCTTCTTCAATTTTCCTGTTACTATCCCTTTCCATGCTCACATAGGAGACACAGGCCCAGTCCCCCTGTATCACAGCAGTGCTAGAGAAGTTGGGATAACTCACTTCTAATCCTACTCCAGACCTGGATGCCCCATCTAGCACAGGCAAATGATCAGAGTGAAGCACACAAGATCATCCATGAGAAATGGAAGAAAATACTACAATTTCTCTATTATCTAAGATATAAGAAGGAACTTAAGGGTTTCCAATAATTAAATATGAATTGTTAGTAATACATGATTATAATTAATACACCTATATTGGGAAAGTGTGCTCAGAAAAGTTTCATTGATGGGTTACATAATCCAAAAGGTTGGGAGATCAACCACTAAATATTTGTTTAAGATTTATTGAGCACTTACCATATATATACAAGTTCTATTCTAAGCACATTACAAATATTAAATCAATTTAATTATCACAACAGTCCTATGAGGAAAATGCCATTATTTAAATATTTTGCATATACGAAAATTGTCCAAGGTCATATAAGTGAGTGACAGAGCTTACACTGAAACCCAAGCCATCTGTCTGTAGAGTTTGCACTTTTAACTATTTAGTTAAACTAAAAAGATTACAGGGGTGGGCAAAGGTAGGTTTATAGTTGTGAGTAGGCGAAACAGATTTTATTTCTTCTTGTATTATTATTTATTTATTATTATGTTATTTATTATTATTAACTCACTTTTGCACATCCCTGTAGTCAATGAAAGCCAAACTCTAAACTTCTGCTATAAAATGAATACGCTAATCCAAAATAATATTTTCTTTAAGCAATAATTTTATTTTATTACCTGGACATCTCCTCCTCCAAGCACGCTAGAACCACACTGCCTAGGTTCAAATTCCAGCTCCAGGGACCACTTCCTAGCTGTGGGATGGCATCCCCTCTTTGATCCTTAGTTTCCCTGTCTATCAGATGGGAATAACAGTAGTTAGTAATTATTTCACACAACTTATATAAAGAGTAAATCACCACCTGTTGTGACAGCATGGATGGACCTGAAGATTATAATGCAAAGTGAAATAAGCCAATTAAAGAAAGACAAGAACCATATGATTTCACTCATATGTGGAATTTAAAGAACAAAATAAACTAACAAACAAAAAAGAAACATAGATAGAGAACAGACTGACAGCTGTCAGAGGGGAAGAGGATTGAAGGGCTGGGTGAAAAAGGTGAAGAGAGGAGAAGGAACCAAGATGGCAGTGTAGGTAAATGTGATACTCGCATTCTCCACAACCACATCAAAATTACAACTAAAATACAGAACAACCATCATTCAGAACTGCTTGAAATCTGGCTGAATGGAAGTCTACAACTAGAGAAGTAAAAAAGAAAGCACATTGAGACTGGTAGGAGGAGTGGAGGCACAGAACGGGCTGGTCTGACACCCACATGTGGCATGTTTTTAATCTGGAGGGATAGCTTGGCTGAAGAGGCCTCTCATGAGAAGCAAGGTGTTCCAGATGAACAATAGGCCCCAAGCTCTGGGTTCCAGAGATGGGAAGAGAAGTTTCCATAACTTTGGGCTGTAAAAACCAGCGGGGATTGTGGCTGAGTGACAAGAAGGCTGCTGGAGTCCCAAGCAGTTCCTCTTAAAGGGCTGGTGCATAGACTTACCCAAACTAATTCCCTTTGAGTGCAAAGTCTCCATCAACCTGGCCCACACTGTTCATCCCACCCTGGTGATTCCCTGAGATCCCACCCCACCCAATTTTCAGCCCTACCCAAACTATTTGCAGTGTCCTTTCCATATTAATGGCCTGTTCTGGTTCAGGCTACAGACTTTCCTAAAATCTCTCAAACTAACAGAAGCTGGACTCAGTGGGCCCCATACCTCTTGATAGGTCACTCCAGGCCTGGCACTAGCAGCAGCTTGCCAAGGTTCACAGCTTGGCCTGCCCAGGGTACACATCTGCAAATTGCTTGTGCCAATAGGCTCTAGGCAGGGAACAGACAATGGCTGACTTTACAACTCCTGGGGTGCACCCAGCAGACAGATTCAGACCCTGCCAGGATACAAAACTACTATATCCCCAAGTGACACACAAAGGGCAGGCTCAGTGAGCACCAAAGCCCCACTAAAACAAGTCCTGTTCTATAGGGGTGTCTCCTACACAGTAGATCTTCTGCTGTAGTTGTAGCTGGTCCTCATGGTCAATTAGCCTTGGGACAATCCCTTCCAGTGAGGACAACAGTAATCAAGGTTCAACTACAACATGACAGTGCACACAGATCACACAGGGGCACACCTTCAGTACCCAGTTCAGGTGACAGGGGAGGCTGATCTACTGAGCCCTATAGGACACCTACTACAAAAGGCCACTCTACCAATTCCAGGGTACATAACAGCTCTACCTGTTCCATAGAAACAAACAGAAGGAAGCAGCCAAAATGCAGAAACAAAGATACATGTTGTACATAAAAGAACTGAAGAAATCTCCAGAAAAAAAACCTAAATCAAATGAAAGCAAGCAAACTCCTAGATAAAGTTCAAAACAATGATTATCAAGCTGCTCAAGGAACTTAATGAGAGCTTTGAGGAGCTTAGTGAGAAGGTCAAGGAACTTAGCTAGAATTTCAAGGAAATTAGTGGAAACATCAAAAACACGAAAAGGGACCATCAGAAATGAAGGATACACTAACTGAAATGAAGAATAACTTACAGGGAATCAACAGTAACATGGATGATACCAAGAATAAAATTAGCAATTTGGAATATGAGGAAGCAAAAAGCACCCATTCAGAAGAGCAAAAAGAATATAAACATATGAAGATAGTAAGAGCATCTGGGACAACTTCAATCATGCTAACATTTGCATCATGAAGGTGCTGGAAGGAGAAGAGAGGGAGTAAGATACTGAAAACCTATTTGAAGAAATAATGACAGAAAACGTCCCCTACCTGGTGAAAGAAATAGACATAGAAGTCCAGGAAGCACAGAGAGTCCCAAAATTGATGAATCCAAAGAGGCCCACACCAAGATACATCATAATTAAAATGCCAAAGGTTAAAGACAAAGAGAATATCAAAACCAGCAAGAGAAAAGCAGTTAGTTACCTACAAGGGAGTGCCCATAAGACTACCAGCTAATTTCTCAACAGAAACTGTGCAGGCCAGAAGGGAGTGGCAAGAAATATTCAAAGTCATGAAATGCAAGGGCCTACAACCAAGATTACTCTACTCAGCAAAGCTATTATTTAGAATTGAAGGTCAAATAAAGAGCTTTACAGACAAGAAAAAGCTGAAGAGTTCATCACCACCAACCCAGTATTATAAGAAAGGTTAAAGGGGAAGAAGAAGAAGAAGAAGAAGAAGAAGAAGAAGAAGAAGAAGAAGAAGAAGAAGAAGAAGAAGAAGAAGAAGAAGAAGAAGAAGAAGAAGAAGAAGAAGAAGAAGAAGAAGAAGAAGAAGAAGAAGAAGAAGAAGAAGAAGAAGAAGAAGAAGGAGAAAATACAAATAATAAAGTGGCATTAAATCTATCAACAACTGAATCTAAAAATCAAAATAAATGAACAAGGAATCTAATGAGCAAAATAAACTGATGAATAAAATAGAACCAGAGGCATAGAAACATGGAACAGGCTGATGAATCTCAGAGGGAAGGTTGTGGGCAGGAAGAGATTAACCAAAGAATTTATATGCATATATGCATTACCCATGGGCACGGACAACTGGGTGGTGAAGGCCTGGGGTAGGCAGGATCTGAGTGGAGGAGGGAAATGAGGGGAAAAAGAAGGAAGACATCTGTAATACTCTCAACAATAAATATATGAAAAATGTGAAAGGATTAAGCAAAGAAAAAGAACTCATAGACATCAGTATGATGATTACCAGACTGAAAGGGGATAGGGGATGTAGAAGAAAATAAAGGGGGATAAGTAATGGAAGTTGATTTGACTTGGGGTGGTAGACACACAATACAATATACAGAGGATGTATTATAGAAGTGTACACCTGAAACCTATATAATTTTATTAATGTCACCCCAATAAATTCAATTAAAAATAAAAGTAAAACTAGAGAATTATAAAAAAATAACATGAAAAACAATTAGCACAATGCCTAGGACATAATGAGCACTCAAATTACTAACATTGGCTGTGGGGAGGCATGGGACAGGAGTTGGCTGAAGGTGCCTGAGCCTGCCTTGACTTTTCCAAACAAGTCTGAGCCCCTGAGTGTTTACTTTGACATGTCCTTGCATGTGCTTTCTCAGGATGCTCACCACACTGATAGTATCTAGTAGTTAATTTTAGTTCAGGCTGTTATAACAATAAAACCCTAAGAAGGAAGGCAATTGAGGCTATTTGCTCCTAAAGCAAAACAGCCCCTTAGCCTCTCTTTCACAGAAACATGTGTCAGAGTAATCTATTCCTCCATCATTCAGGGTCTGCTAGTCAGACCCAGCAAAGTGGTGTCCTGTGTGAGGAGCCAGGAATGCAACAAAACGCTGTGGAACTCTTGAAAATGAAAAGAAAATGAAAGTAACTGTGCAGTAAGTCATTGGAGCCCACTTGGGATTTCCAAGTTTGAGGGAATTGTTCCTCAGCTAAGGAATTCACTATCTCTGTTATGCTTCTTAAGAATGAAAGTACTAGTATGTTTTCCATTAGAAAAATAAGCCTATTTCTGAAAGCAAGGAAAAAAAAGTTTTTCCTATATTTGCCTAGGAAGCAAAGGTTTTATATATATTATTAAAATAATTATGTTATGTTAATCAGGAAGTTGATAACTTTAAATTAATAGATTACTTAATACTGTTTAATAATAATAAATACATAATAATATAATGTATTTGACTACCTTCCCAGGGTTTGAATTTTAAGATTTGCTTTCTCTCCTTATAAAGAAAAATTTTATACTTAAGGTATATGGGAAGCTCTGTCAAATAAAGAAATAGTAATTATATTCCATTTATGTATGCACTAGAGGCCCAGTGCATGAATTCGTGCATGGGTGGAGTCCAGCCAGCCTGCCCCGATGGGGGCTGATCGGGGCCAGGGGAAATGGGAGGTGGGCCAGCCCAATCAGGGTAGGGGGGGCTGATTGGGGCTGGGCCAGCTAGAGGGAAGGGCTGTGGGAGTTTGGGGGGGGCAATTGGGGCCCTGATCGGGCTGGTTGGCCACCTCAGTGCATGTCATAGAGACAGATCATTCAATTCTGGTCATTCCAGTCACTTGGCTTTTATATAGATAGATAGATATTAAATCGATTCTGATATGCTTTCATCTATAACTAATTGTTATAAGTTATAATATTGTAGAATATTGTTTTTTTTGCAAAAAGGACAAGATTCCAGTCATTTATATTACTCTATAAAATATCTAGATTTGTAGAAATAATAGCAAGAAAAATCAGGAGAAAAAGAATTTGACTATAGGACTAAATGAACTAAAAATAATTATAATTTTGGTAATTATTGTTCTCATGACAATATATTTGTTTGCATGAATCCAATAAGAATCTAATTTCTTAATAACAGGACATAAGTCAGTTTCCAATAGAAGTTTTATTAACCAAAACTTTACTGGAATGTCATGTCTGAAAGAGAGACATGCCAGGGCTTTGGATGTCACCAGAAAGCTCTAAGGAATAAAGATTGACTTTGAAACTGATAAGCCCTTTGGATAAATAGTCTGGTACCTTGCTTGTTCATGTAATTCATGGCAGTGTTTCTAGGTAAGGAACGAAGGTTGCTTTCCTGAGAGATAGCATAAAAGAAACCTCAAGACACCTGTAGAAACATCAACTTGAGAAATAAACCCCAATTCTGTAGGTATTGCAGGCGAAGCCTGATGGCAACTGTGTGGCTTGGCTTGTTGGCCCTAGGAGTAAACTTTCTCATGAGATTTGAGCAAAGCATATTTTTTTTAAAATAGCCAATGTAATCAACTGTTATTCTTATTGTGTTCATACAAATAATCAGGCCAAATTATAACTAGACTTAATACAGTAAGTAAATTAGTCTTTAATAAAAATTAGGGTAACTTTAGGTAGAAAATTTTTTTCAACAGGAAATTATTAGAAACTGTTCTAACTTTTGCCCAATAATACTAAATTTTATAACACAATTTGTCTCCACCAGATTACAAGCCCTATTTACACCTAGAGAATACTACCTCTAGGCACCATTGCCACCTCCTTCTGTGCCCAGGCCTCATCGTCCCTCTGTCAGAGAGCATGGATCTCTTGGCTCTGAGAGAAACCTTCAACCCACCTCAGCATGAAGCAGCTACAGAAGAAATCTCGTGTCCCCTTTCCCTAAAATAATTCAGAGCCAAGATCCTTGAGGGGGATAGAGTAGGCAGTTAGACAGACATGAGCAGAGCAAGGACAATAGGCCAACTAGAGGAAAGATAGACTCTAAGAAACACTTCTCACCACTCCAATTGCTTGGAAGCTAGGAATAGAGGAACCTGGGTAGCACTAACCTTTAGTCATAACTAATTAGAAAAAATTTATAGTTTTCATGTAATATGAGGTATAGAGATTAAGAAAAAAGTAGACAAACTAAAAGGGTATGTGTAAGTTACAAAAGGGTATGTTAAGTCACAGAAGGTCTGTATAAGTGTAAAAAGTATGTATAAGTTACAGAGGGTCTGTACAAGTAAAGAAGAATTAGAGTTGAGGAAATAAAAATTATAATAAGGGATATAAAGAAAAGAATATAACAGGAAGAAAGGAAATTAGAGTAGGGATACTTAAGAATAATTGCGAAAATTATAAGAATGTTTATAATAAAGTCATAGAAGGTTCATAAAGAGAAATCTTAAAATGAATTATAAGTAGAGCACCTGAATTAATCTAAAAAGTAATCATATTATTTTAAATCTTAGAACACATATACTTACATGTGAATAAGGGGTTAAGTTTTCATTAAAGTTTTCTTTTCAAGGCTTGTGTGAAGTAATTAGGGAGGTGACCCAGCTGTGAATCCAGCAAGCAGAACCGATAAGCATGGTCAAACTGACCCACCAGGAGTCAACATCATCTCGTCAACATCATCTCATTGCCTGACAATAGCTGATTTCTACAGACCCAAGGCCTGCATGTAGCTACATTTCTCACGCTAGCCCCTTCCCCTTTATAATCCTGTCCCTTACACCTTGCTAGAAGGCAAGATTTAATGTTTGTAAGCACATTGTCTTCTAATTAGACTAACCATTAGAATAACCATTGCTGTCATTGTAATTTTCTTTGTTTTTCTTATAGTCTACAAAATCAGAACTCAGTGAACGCGCTCCATGGACCCCGACATTCCAAAGGAGAAAGTTCGCCAGCTCCCTCTATCTTTTACAGCCAGCAAAACAAAAAGGGGGCAAATGTGGGGAGGCATGGAACAGGAGTTGGCTGAAGGCTCCTGCCCCTACCTTGACTTTTCCAAACAAGTCTGAGTCCCTGAGTGTTTACTTTGACATTTCCTTGCTTAAAGGATGCATGTGCTTTCTCAAGGATGCTTACCCTACTGATAGTATCTAATAGTTAATTTTAGTTCAAGCTGTTATAACAATAAAAGCCTAAGGAGGAAGGCAATTGAGGCTATTTGCTCCTAAAGCAAAATGACCCCTTAGCCTCTCTTCCACAGAAACATGTGTCAGAATAATCTATTCATCCATTGCTCAGGGTGTTCTGGTCAGCCCCGGCAATTGGCACCTCACAGTTTCTTATAAAGTTACTATATGACTCACAGTAATTACCCTCCTATATATATACTTTTAGAACATGAAAACATGGTGTATGATCTTTCTGATGTACTGGTGGATCCAATTTGCTAGAATTTTGTTGAGGATTTTGGCATCTATGTTCATGAGGGATATTGGCCTGTAATTATCTTTCATTGTGTTGTCATTATCTGGTTTTGGTATTAGGATGATGCTGGCTTCATAGAATGAGCTTGGAAGTGTTCCTTCCTCTGGAATTTTTTGAAATAGTCTTAGGAGGATAGGTTTCAGTTCTTCCTTAAATGTTTGATAAAACTGCCCTGTGAAGCTGTCTGGTCCTGGGATTTCGTTTGCTGGAATCTTTTTGATGATTTCTTCAATTTCTTCCATAGTTATTGGCCTATTGAGGTTTTTAGAATATTCCTGATTGAGTTTTGGAAGGTTGTATTTTTCTAGGAATATGTCCATTTCCTCCAGGTTGTCTAGTTTGTTAGAATAGAGTTGTTCATAGTATTATTTAACAATCCTTTGTATTTCAGTGGGGTCTGTTGTTTTTTCACCTCTTTCATTTCTCATTTTGTTTATTTGGGTCCTATCTCTTTGCTTCTTGGTGATCCTGGCTAGAGGTTCATCAATCTTGTTTATCCTTTCAAAGAACCAGCTCTTGGTTTCATTGATCTTTTGTTTTTTATTGATGTTTTTTTTTTGTCTCTATGACATTTATTTCTTCTCTGATCTTTATTATCTTCTTCCTTCTGCTCACTCTAGGCTTTTCTTGTTGCTCTCTTTCTAATTCTTTGAGTTGTAGAGTTAAATAATTTATTAACATTTTTTCTTGTTTGTTTTTTTTGTGTGTGATTTTTTTTTGTGTGTGATTTTTTTTGTGTGTGTTTTTTTTTTTTTTTTTTTTAGGTAGGCCTGTAGGGCTATAAACTTCCCTCTCAGGACTGCTTTCATTGTGTCCCATAGATTTTGTATTGTTGTGTTTTTATTGTCATTAGTTTCCAGGATGTTTTCAATTTCTTCTTTGATCTCTTTGGTAACCCAATCACTGTTTAATAGCATGCTATTCAGCTTCCAAGTGTTTGAATTTGTTGGGCTGTTTTTATTGTAGTTTATTTCCAATATTATGCCATTGTAGTCTGAGAAAATGCTTGATATGATTTCAATCTTCTTAAATTTGGGGAGACTTTGTTTGTGACCCAATGTGTGGTCTATTTTTTAAAAATATCCCATGTGCACTTGAGAAGAATGTATATTCCGTGGCTTTGGGAAGAAATGTTCTGAAGATGTCAATTAAGTCCATCTGACCTAGTGAATCATTTAGGATTGCTGTTTCTTTGCTGATTTTTTGTCTAGAGGATTTATCCAGTGATGTCAGTGGTGTATTAAAGTATCTTACTATGATTGTATTGTTGTTTATCTCTCCTTTGATATCTTCCAGGAGTTTTTTTTATGTATTTGGGTGCTCCTGCATTGGGTGCATATATGTTTATCAGGGTTATGTCCTCTTGTTGTATCAATTCCTTTAGAATTATGAAATGGCCTTCCGTATCTCTTGTCATGGCCTTCATTTTGAAGTCTATTTTGTCAGATATAAGTATTGCTACCCCAGCTTTTTTTTCATTTCCATTTTCCTGAAAGCTATTTTTTTCCATCCCTTCACTTTTAGTCTGCGTGAGTCCCTTGTTCTGAGGTGGATCTCTTGTAGACCACATATATATGGGTCATGTTTTTTTATCCATTCACTCACTCGATGTCATTTGATTGGAGCATTTAGTCAATTTACATTTAAAGTTATTATTGAAAGGTAATTGTTTGTAGCCATTTTTATTTTTTATGCCTATGTTCTTCTGACCTTTTTATTTCTTCTTTTTACAGCATTCCCTTTAGCATTTCTTGCATTGCTGGATTGGTAGTGATAAATTCCCTTAGGCTTTTTTTGTCAGTGAAGTTCCTTACTTCCCCTTCAATTTTGAATTATAGCCTTGCTGGATAGAGTATTCTTGGGTTCAGTCCCTTGCTTTGCATCACTTTGTAAATTTCCTTCCATTCTTTTCTGGCCTGATGTGTTTCTATTGAGAAATAATTTGATAATCTAATTGGAGCTCCTTTGTATGTAACTCTCTGTCTCTCTCTTGCAGCCTTTAAAATTCTCTCTTTGTCCTGAACATTTGCCATCGTAATTATGATGTGTCTTGGTGTGGGTCTTTTTGGGTTCATCTTGATTGGGACTTTCTGTGCTTGTGTGACTTTTTTCTTCCCCACATCAGGGAAGTTTTCTGACATTATTTTTTCAAATAGCTTTTTTAACCCTTGTTCCTCTTCCTGTTGTTCTGGCACCCTTATTGTTTGTATGTTGCTTCATTTCATGTTGTCCCATAGCTCCCTTAGGCTCTCCTCCTGTCTTTTAATTTTTTTCTCCAATTGCAGTTCCGTTTGGGTGTGTTTTGCTTCCTGTCTTCTAATTCACTAATTCAGTCCTCCGCTTCTAATCGACTGTTGAAACTTTCCATGGTGTTTTTTATTGCAGCTATATCACTCTTCATTTCTTCTTGATTCTTACATAAGTTATTGATGTTTTTCATCCATTTATTCTTAATTCTTACATAAGTTGTTGATTTTTTTCCTCCATCCAGTTTATGAACTGGATGACCCTTATTCTGAATTCTTTTTCTGACATATCGCTTGCCTCTGTTTCACTTAGCTGCTTTTCTGGCAATTTCTCCTTTTCTTTCCTTTGGGGGTTTCTTTGCCCATTTTTCTTCTCACCAAATGATCTAGATGTCGAGTCATGCAGGGGCTGCTCCTTGGGTGACAGTGGCTCCTTGGGCTGTGGTTGCTCCTCAGGCTGTGGCTGAAGTGGCTGCTCCTCAGTTGGCAGCTGCTCCTGTGGTGGGTGCTGTTCGCAACAGTGGTGTCTCCTCTGGCTGATGGGGGAGGCTGCTTGCACAGCGGCTATTCCTAGGATGGGGGTGGAATGCTCACATGGCTGCTACTCCTCAGACAGGGGTAGACTGCTCATGTGGCTGCTGCTCCTTGGATTGGGGCTGGCTGCTTGCTGCTGCTGTTCCTCAGATGGAGCGGGCTGCTCATGAGGCTTCCACTTATTGGCCAGGGGAAGGTTGCTTGCCAGGCTGGTGCTCCTCATACTGGTGTGGGCTCCTAGCACAGCTGCTGCTCCTCAGACAGGGGACGGGCTGCTTGCATGGCTGCTGCTCCTCAGGCGGGAGTGAACTCCACGTGCAGCTGCTGCTCCTCAGATGGGGGCGGGCCACTCACCCAGCTGCTGCTTGCTGGACAGGTGCAGGCTGCATGTGCTTGCTGCTCCTCAGACCAGTGCAGGCTGTGTAGAACTGCCACTCCTTGGACGTAGGCTGTCTGCTCATCTGCCTGCTGCCTCTCAGTCTGGGGAGGGCTACTCAGGCAGCTGCTGCTCCTCAAATGGGGGTGGGATGCTTGTGGCACTGCTGTTCCTCGTACAGGGGCGGGCTGCTCACACAGCTGCTGCTCCTCGGATGGGGGCAGGCTGCTCATGCGGCTGCTGCTCCTCAGTCTGGTGCGGGCTGCTCGGGCAGCTGCTGCTCCTCGAATGGGTGCAGGCTGCTTGCAGCTCTGCTGTTCCTCATATGAGGATGGGCTGCTCACACGGCTGTTGCTCCTCAGTTGGGTGCAGGCTGCTCATGCAGCTGCTGCTCCTTGAGTGGGGGCAGGGTGCTCGCACAGCTGCTGTTCCTTGGACAAGTGCAGGGTGTGGACTGGGATTTACCCTGGGGATGCAAGGATGGTACAATATCCAAAAATCAATAAACGTGATACATCACATAAACAAATTGAGAGATAAAAATCACATAGTCATATAAATTGATGCAGAAAAAGCATTTGACAAAATCCAACAACCTTTCTTGATAAAAACTCTCAGCAAGGTGGGAATAGAATGATCATACCTCAACATAATAAAAGCCATATATGACAAACCCAGAGCCAGCATCATACTCAATGGGTGAAAAATAAAATGATTTCCCCTAAGAACAGAAACAAGACAGCGATGCCCACTCTCACCACTCCTGTTCAACATAGTGTTGGAAATACTAGCCATTGCAATCAGACAAGAAGAAGAAATAAAAGGCATCCAAATTGGAAAAGAAGAAGTAACACTGTCCTTATTCACAGATGACATGATATTATACATAGAAAACCCTAAAGACTCCATCAAGAAATTATTAGACTTAATAAATGAATTTGGCAATGTAGCAGGATACAAAATTGATGCCAAGGAATCTATGGCATTTCTATACACCAATAATGAACTTACAGAAAGAGAGACTAAAAAAGTAATCCCATATACCATCACACCAAAAATATTAAGATACCTAGGAATAAACTTAACTAAGGAGGTAAAAGACCTATATGCAGAAAACTACAGGAAACTGAAAAAAAGAGATAGAGGAAGATGGAAGAACATACATGTTCATGGATTGGTAGAATCAACATCATTAAAATGTCCATACTACCCAAAACATATGGAAGAATATACCATGTTCATGGATTGGTAGAATCAACATCATTAAAATGTCCATACTACCCAAAGCAATCTATAAATTCAATGAACTCCCCATTAAAATACCAAAGGCATATTTCACAGACCTAGACCAAACTTTCCAAAAATTAATCTGAAATAAAAAAAGACCCTGAATAGCTGTAGCAATCCTGAGAAAGAACAAAGTAAGAAGGAATCTCAATACCAGATATCAAGTTGTATTACAAAGCCATTGTTCTCAAAACACCCTGGTACTGGCACAAGAACAGACATATAGACCAATGGAATAGAATAGAGAACCCAGAAATCAACTCAAGCTACTATGCTCAATTAATATTCGACAAAGGAGGCATGAACATACAGAGTCCAGACAGTCTCTTCAATAAATGGTTTTGGGAAAATTGGACAGATATATGCAAAAAAATGAAACTAGACCACAAACTTATACCATACACAAAAATAAACTCAAAATTTATAAAGGACTTAAACATAAGATGGGAAACCATAAAAATACTAGAGGAATCCACAGGTAGCAAAATCTCAGACATATGCTGAAGCAATTTCTTCACTGATACTGCTCCTAGGGAAATGGAAACTAAAGAGAAAATAAACAAATGGGACTACATCAAAATAAAAAGCTTTTGCATATCAACAAAATAACAAGAAAGCCCACTGCATGGGAGAACATATTTGCCAATGTTATCACCGATAAGGGCTTAATCTCCAACATTTACAGGGAACTCACACAACTTAACAGAAGGAAGATAACCCAATAAAAAAATGGGCAACTGATCTAAATAGACACTTTTCAAAAGAAGACAGAAGGAAGGCCAAGAAATACATGAAAACATGCTCAGTCACTAATCATCCAAGAGATGCAAATCCAAACGACAATGAGGTACCATCTCACACCTGTCAGAATGGCTACCATCAACAAATCAACAAACAACAAGTGATGGCAAGGATGCAGAGAAAAAGAACTCTCATGCATTGCTGGTGGGAATGCAGAATGGTGCAGCCACTGTGGAGAACAGTATGGAGTTTCTCTAAAAAACTGGAAATGGAACTTCCATTTGACACAGTAATCCCACTTCTAGGAATATATCCCAATAAACTAGAAACACTAATTAGAAAGAATATATGCACCCCTATGTTCATAGCAGCACAATTCCCCATAGCTAAGATTTGGAAACAGCCTAAGTGCCCATCACCAGATGACTGGATAAACAACTGTGGTACATCTACACAATAGAATACTATGCTGCAGTAAAAAAGAAATAGTTCTTACCATTTGCAACAGCATGGATGGAACTGGAGAGCATTATGCCAAGTGAAATAAGCCAGTCAGAGAAAGGTAAATATCACACGATCTCACTCATTTATGGAATATAATGAACAACATAAACTGATGAACAAAAATAGATCCAGAGACAGAGAAACATCGAACAGACTGTCAAACCTCAGAGGGAACGTAGGGGAGGGTGAGGGTAAGGGGGAGAGATCAACCAAAGGACTTGTATGCATGCATATAAGCCTAACCAATGGACACAGACAATGGGGGTGGTGAGAGCATCAGTGGGGAGGATAGGGGGGTAATGGGCGAATAAGGACACATATGTAACACCTTAATGAATAAAGAAATTAAAAAAATAAAATGAAAACATGTCTACATAAAATCTTGTACATAAATGATTATAGCAGCTTTATTAATAACTTCCAGAGGTGGAAACAACAGAAATGTCCAACAACTGATAAAGAGTGAAACAAAATGTGGTATATTCCCATATTGAAATAGTATTCAACCATAAAATGAAATTAAATGTTACAACAAGGATGAACCTTGAAAACATTATGATATGTGCAAGAAATCAGACTCAAAAGGTTTTTGTATAATTCCATTTATATGAAATGTCCATAGAGATGGATAGTAAATTACTGGTTGCCGGGACTGGGGAGTGGATAGGGAGTCACTGTTAAGAGGTACAGGGTTTGTTTTGAGGGTGATAAAAAATAATTTAAATGTGATAGTGCTGATGGTCACACAATTCTGTGAATATGCTAAAGCACATTAAATTGTATAATTTTATATCTACTTATCTATTTGGGTGCTGAACATAAAATACAATATACAAATGATGTATTATAGAATTGTATCCCTGAAACTGCTATAATTTTATTAACATTATCACCCCAATAAATTCAATAAATTGTATACATTTTAATTTTTATGTTTTTAAAAATATTTTTATTTATTTCAGAGAAAAAGGAAGAGATATAGAAACATCAATGATGAGAATCATTGATCGGTTGCCTCCTGCACACTCCCTACTGGGGATTGAGCCTGCAACTCGGGCATTTGCCCTGATGGGGAATTGAACTGTAATCTCCTGGTTCATAGGCCCACTCTCAACCACTAAGTCACACCAGCCAGGCAATTATATACTTTTTAAAGGTTAGATTTTATGTTATGTGAATTATATCACAATAAAGCTGTTACAAATAAAAGGAAAGGGGTCTTAATGCAACACTTTCCTGCTCCTGTACTCTTTTTTTTTTTCCTGCTCCTGTACTCTTGAAGAATTTCCAAAATATCTGTCCAAACTTGCCTTGAGGAGAAAACTCTGTGCCACTTCCCCCAACCCCCAACATTTATTTGAAAGACATTTCTGAAATAAATGCCTGGCTCCCAGCCTTCTTTCCATGAACCCTCTGCTGTCCTCTCTTCCAGCATGGGTCCATGCTATCACTCTACTAGATTTGTCATATGGAGAGATGTTAAGGTGGACAAGTGGCTACATAAACCCATCTTTCTGTTCAGAAAACAAATTGATGGATATATGGACTCATGCATTATTCTTCATATATACATTTGGTCCTTTCTAATTAAGTCCATTAAAAAAGATGATATCATTTTATATCATCCTTTAAAGGTAAAAAATATTTTTGCAGCTTTCTTTGAAAAAATATGGCATCTATATTTTGTGGTATTTTTCTGTTTCATTTATTTCATTTTATTTACTTCCAAAATTCCTTAAGAAAAGCAATTGGTAAGTTTTTCAGTGTGGGAATTACAACCACATTGCAAAGTCTGTTTACTGGTTCATGTGGACAATACATTTACCTCAGAAGTTCTTACTGTTTGCACAAGGAAATTCAAATATCTGAAAAAGTGTATCCTTTTTAAAAATTCATCATGTCCTTCTGTGAATGGTTTGAGGTTAGCTGATCGGGGATTGATTTAAGTTATTCAAATCATGTTGTAACTATGAGAAAAGGAACTCACTTCAAATGTTATTTAAAAAAAATTGACACCTTGAACATGATGTTTCCTTCCTTTGAAAGAACACATTTTGATTAGTGGAAATATTTTTTTCTGAAAAGTTATTCAATACTCAGTTTTAATAACAGTCCATAAAGAGATTTTAGTGTCATGGTTAATTTACAAGCTAATGAACACAACAAATTAAATGCTGAGTTAGTAAACTGTGAACTTTGGAAAATGAGATTCTACTGTTTCACTGCCTCAGAACCACAGATCCCCTATTTCCAGAGGTAGAGTCATTGACTAGCCTTAGTCACTGGTAAGTATGTCAGTTCCTCAAGCAGGAATGCAGAAGTGAATGGTAGAGCATTTTAGATAGTGGAACTGTGATATATTAGTATTCAATTCACTAAAGTGGTTAAGTTTGTGTGTATGGGAACAGTGATACCAGGATTCCAACTCTGGTTTGGCCAATTACTACTACCTGTGTAGGTTACTAAACTTCTTGTTACCTCAGCTTTATGAAAATGGGTATACTAATCTTAGCTACTTTCCAGGATAACTATTACTTACTGAAGAAATCAAGGAATGGATTTTGTCCACACTTAGAATAGAATGGAGAAGGGTAATCAATGCCCCTGACCCCTAGGCTTAGGTACAGTGATGACAATGGGGATTTAATAACAGTCCATAAAGAGATTTTAGTGTATATCACCACCTAGCCTTAGGACAAATTGTGTTAAATTTAAGTAAACATACCCTGGAAGGAAAGTAAAACAGAGGGGATACATTTGGGCCACTTAGTAAAGCAGCCACTTCCCTGCCAAAACCTGCAGTTAAAGATTCTAGGTTGGTTTTTATGAAAGGAAGTGTATTTTCCTTATAACCTTCCTCATTTATGTTTGCTTTCAGCTTTTATGTTTGTGTTTTGTTTTTGTTTGTTTGTTTCAGAAAACAGCTCAGAATGGAAACTTGCCCACATTTTAATAAAGAAATGAAATTCCAATGTTAGAACTTCAGGCTTCAAATAATAGGTGGGAAAAGAGATTTCAATTATTATGAAATCAACAGTAGGACTTCTGCTCCAAGGTGACCAATTGAGCCAATACATTTTTCCTCTATTAATCTTTACAAATCTCACCAACATAACAAAATCTATATAAAAGAGAAAAGTCTATAGCAGTGCTGGACAACTAAGGATACAAAGAACAAACCAGAAAGTTTCAGAAATCTTTAGAAGACAATAGGCAGGTTAAAGGAAAAAAACAGGCAAAGCTGAGATATAGGAAATCTAATGCTTGCAAGGTGGGACTTTTCTAGAAAGTGATTACACTGATCTACCTTAAAGAGCTCACCTCTCCTTAAAATTTCAGCTGGAGCTAGGTGCAATAGGAGGCTGTGAGGCTATTGGTGGAGAAATGGCATGGCTTTGTGAGCTGTGTCAATGTATCATTGGGTGCCTATTGAGTAGCTGCTACAGCCACCTCCATGTTGTAGCTTCTGAGTGCTGGGAACCAATTCCAGTATGTAATAATTACAAGAGTTTCATCAAAAGGTTGGTGAAGCTTGGACGGCTTAACAAGGGTGAGCCACATATGTAGTTTACCTGTTGGAAACAGCTTAAACAGCACTTCCCCCAAACCTGAATAGGATTGTCTGCTGCCAGACAGCTCAGGGCATTTTATTGCCTCCTGTTGGCCAAACACCTGAACAGCTGTAGGCTATTCCCCAAACTGACAATCTCTGTATTCTACCCTTTGAAACCTTACCCTTTGAAGTGTATAGCTCCACCTTGCCTTAGGACAAATTGTGTTAAATAAATACCACAAGGTCCTTAGGCAAGGGTGAGTCTTTCAGCTCCTTTAGCTGAAGATCCTCGGACCCCCCAATGCCTTTCAAAATTATCTTTAGTCTCCGGACTCTTTAATCATCTACGCACAGCCCCTTTCTCCAGAATGCTGAAGCCTTCCTAAAGCTGGGAAAAGAACCCCGGCACTGAGTACCTCTTTGGGAGCATTTAATGAAGAAGCCTCCAAATAATAGTATCAGAGTCCAAGAAAAAAGAGGGCCAGTGTCCTAGATCTTGCTTATGAAAGAATGGTCTATGAAACATAGCATCGTTATCATCTGGGAGATTGTTGGAAATGCAGAATCTCAAGCCCCATCTTAGACCCTATGAATTCGAAGCTGTGTATTAACAAAATACTTGGGTGACTCATACTCATGTTAAAGTTGAGCATTGTTCTAGGTGACTTTAGTCTCCCTCAATAAGTGCAGAGGTGGATAAACATTGGCTCATTACAAATATGGAATTCTCTATTTTTCCCCTTGCAGACTCTGAAGATAAGCCAATCTTCGGGTTTATTTCTATCCACTCACCACACCCATGCAAAAAACCCAACAGCTACCATTTATCACAGTGGTTATCAACAATGGCTATCAATTAGAATGATCAGGTATACTTTTGAAAAATATCAATGTCTAGAATCTACCCCCAGTGTGGTTCTACCTCACTTTCTCCACCCAATTTCATGTGAATGCATATGATTGTTGGAACCCAAGCCACACTAAAACCCCTGCTTATAAAGAGGTCTACAGTAGAGGAAAGGAATGTAAAAGGAGTTTGGCCTGCATGCATCATAGCCATCACAAATAATAACAAAAAAAATGGAAATTTTACTTCAGCAAAGTATTTGAGTCACAAAATATTAAATACATGGGCTATTTTATGTTTACAGAAGGTGAAACCCACTGAAGATAAATAATCATCATGAAATTTATATATTAAAGAACATAGTACTAAAGTATACAAAGCAAAAATATTTTAATAAAACCCCCAAAACACAAGTTGACAAGACCAAAATTACTCTCATAATTTGACAGATTAGAAAATAATTAGTAAGGACATACATGATTTCAATGACATAATTAGAAATCTTGATTAAATAGAAACATACATATTTGAAATCCATGCATATACTTTTAAAATGTACATGGCATATTTATAAATGTTGATCCTATACTAGGCCACAATGTAAATTTTCAATAAATTTAAAAAATATAATCTTATTCATTAATGTCACCCCAATAAATTTAATACAATTAAAAAATAGAAGTCTCACACCTCATATTGTTTAAGCACAAAGCAATAAAGCGAAGTCAAGGAATGGGAAAAAACAACTTACAATGAAAAAGAAAACTTTCCATATAATTCTCGTATTAAAGTCATACTCAACACTGAAATTACAAGCTATTTAATAATTAATACCAGCACTACATTGTAGTGAACCCCTTTCACGTCCCGCATGGTTCAGGGTTCAGGTTCAGGGTTTGGGTTCTGGAGGAGGCCGCACGCAAATGAAAGAGACTAGAAAATATTAATTTGGAAATATTGGGGGCCAGGCAGGAGCCCAACTCAAGGGGAAGGACTCTGCCTTGCTCTGGGATTGCAATCCCTTTTATTAAGACTTTGGGATCCACCCATAGCTCTAGGCAGGCAATTCCAGTAATAGCCAATCAGCAAGGATTTACATAAGATTAAAAGGTGGATGTTGCTTTAGCTACCATTGTCTCAACTAGACAGTGGGTGGTTGACTCTGACCTTTGAGAGCTTCAAGGTTGACCAGCCTTCCAGGTTCCTTGTCCACACCTCTCTGCTAGTGAGGACAATGGGCGGCTTCCAACACTACATATCAAAGCATATGTAATGTAACCAAACATTATAAAATAAAATCATCATATCAAGTACATTTATTAAAGAGTGAGAGAGATTGAAGAGTGGAATAAGTTAATTCTAAAAGTTAAAATTGAAATATTGAAGTAAACTCAGGAAAATAAAGAATTACATAATAAGCATGAATTAAAAACAATATCATAAAATTGAGAAATAAAGCTAAAAAAGTGTTTTTTGAAAACATCAGTGAAATAATAAAACATGTAGTAAGTCTGACCACAAAACAGAGAGAGAATGGACAAATATACAATTCTAGGAATAAAAAGGAGGTTATAATCAGATATATGCAAGAGACTTTTAAAATATCAGAGAACACTATGATGGTTAATTTTATGTCTCAACTTGACAGGGAAACAAGGTGTCCAGATTAAACATTATTTCTGGATGTTTCTGTTAGGGTGTTTCTGGATGAGAGTAGCAGTTGAATTGGTGGAATGAGTAAAACAGATTGCCTTCCACAATATGGATGAGCATTTCTCAACCCATTAAGGGCCTGCATAGAACAAAAAGGTGGAGGGTAGGGAAATATGTTTGCTGCCTGACTAATGAGCTGAAACATTAGTCTTCTCTTGCCCTCACACTGGCACATATACCACTGGCCCTCCAGTTCTCAGAACTACAACACGGGATTTCCTGGTTCTCTAGCTTGCAGATTGAAGATTATAGGATTTCTCAGCCTCAATAATCATATTAGACAGTATAACTATAACTTTAGACCCTTAGATTTATAATTCTAGATTAAATGGATAATTTTATAAGAAAATATAAATTATCAGAATTGACTCACAAAAAGACAGAAAATGTGAAATATAACTACAAGTAACTATTGAAGTGTAATGGGAAAAAACATATCAGCATATATAAATGTCAGCAAGATAGTTAATAGAAGGCCCCTAGTCCATGCCACTCCTCCAAATCAAATGTTTGACAGCCATCCATTGACAAAAATGCCTGTAGTTTTCTAAGTACAAGTCTTTTACCTCCTTGGTTAAGCTTATTCCAAAGTATCTTGATTTTTTGTTGCAATGGCAAATGGAATTGCTTGTTTTCCTTCTCTTTCTGAGACGTCATTATCCTAATATATAAAAAGCCAGGGGCTGCCGAAACCAGTTTGGCTCAGTGGATAGAGCGTCGGCCTGCGGACTGAAAGGTCCCAGATTCGATTCTGGTCAAGGGCATGTACCTTGGTTGCGGGCACATCCCCAGTAGGGGTTGTGCCAGAGGCAGCTGATCGATGTTTCTCTCTCATCGATGTTTCTAACTCTCTATCCCTCTCTCTTCCTCTCTGTGAAAAATCAATAAAATATATTAAAAAAAAAAAAAAGCCAAGGGCTGTCACGACCGAAACAACCAGAAGGATGACCAAATAGCAGGCTGCGTGGGCTGACAAGGCTGGCAGGGGGGTTAGTGAGAGATGACCAAATGACTGAGCAGCAGGCTGCGTGGGGCAACCAGGCTAGCAGGGGGACAGTTGGGGGTGACCAGGCCAGCAGGGGGGCAGTAAAGGCTGACCAGGCTGGCAGGGGGGCAGTTAAGGGTGACCAGGCTGGCAGGCAGAGGTGGATAGGGGTGATCAAGCTGGCAGGGAGGGAAGTTAGGGGTGATCAGGCAGGCAAGCAGGTGAGCAGTTAGAAGCCAGTGGTTCAGGATTGTGAGAGGGATGTCCAACTGCCTGTTTAGGCCCTATCCCCAGGATCAAGCCTAAACCAGCAGTCAGACATCCCCTGAGGGGTCCTGGATTAAAGAGGGTGCAGGCTGGGTTGAGGGGACACCACCCTGTGCATGAATTTCGTGCACCAGGCCTCTAGTTGGTGTATAAAAAAGCCACCGATTTTTGAGTGTTATCTTTTTATCTTGCTACATTGACAAATTCATTTATTAAATATAGTATGTTTTTTTGTGGAGTCTTTAGGGTTTTCTATGTACAATATCATGTCATCTGCGAATAATGAGAGTTATACTTTCTCCTTTCCAATTTGGATGCCTTTTATTTCTTCTTGTCTGATCACTGTGGCTAGGAGTTCCAGTACTATGTACAATAAGAGCAGTGAAAGCAGACATCCCTGTCATGTTCCTGTTCTTAGGGGCAATTGTTTTAGTTTTTGCCCATTGAGTTTGATGTTCACTGTAGGTTTGTATTATAAGGCTTTTATTATGTTGAGGTATGATCCCTCTATTCCCACTTTGCTGAGAGTTTTTATCAAAAAAGAGTGTTGGATTTTGTCAAATGATTTTTCTGCATCTATTGATACGATAATGTGATTTTTGTCTTTCAATTTTTTTATGCGATGTATCACATTTATTGATTTATGAGTATTGTACCACCTTTGCATCCTTGGATAAGACCCACTTGGTCAAGGTGTATGGTCTTTCTAATATGTCTCTGGACTTGATTTGCTAAAATTTTGTTGAGGATTTTAGCATCTATATTCATCAGGGTTATTGGCCTATAATTATCTTTCTACATAGTGTCTTTGTCTGAATTTGAAAATAGGATAATGCTGGACTCATAAAAAAAAAGTTGGAAGTGTTCCTTCCTCTTGGATTTTCTGGAGTAGTTTGAGCAGTATAAGTGATAGTTGTTCTTCTCCCCTGTGAAAACATCCAGACCAGGGTTTTTGTATGCTGGGAGTTTTGTGTGTTTTTTATTACTGCTTCTGTTAGGGGCAAAAATACAATATTGGGGAATAGTTATGGTTATGGGAAATGTTAATCATGATCTCTTAACTATGATTGTCTTGTGTTTGTTAAAGAAGGGACATTCTGACCTGGCTGGGGGTTGTACACCACAGGACCTGGGAGTCAACCTTAGACCTGGGAGTCAAACTTGGACCTGGGAATCAACCTTGGAACCATTCTCATTCAAGAACTGCCTATTGAAGGGAAAAAATGGCGACTGAATAGAGTCGTCTTTGGAGTCTGGTCCTGGGTTGGAGAGAAGGAGCAGCAGAGGTTCACAGGGGGAGTTTATGTTGGCAAGCCAAGGGACAGCTAAACTCCAGGAGAAGGCGGGAGAGTGCTGGGCAGTGTTCCACTGACTGGGCAGCAACCACAGGGGCTGGGTCCCCTCCCGGAGCTGCGGGCTAACCGGGCGCCTCACCATCTTGCAAGAAAAGGAGGATTTTATTGGAAACCTGACTTTCTGTGACAACTGCAAACACAGAACGGCTGCGAGCACCAGAACACCAGTCCCCTATTGGCGCAAACATTCGGATTCAAAAGAACTCTTCACTGCACCACGGAAAGGTCAGATTTCGCCTGAAATAAGGTGTGGTTTCTAATCCCCGCAGTGGGTGAGGGAAGCGCTGGGTGAGGGAAGCGCGAGCCGCAGGACCGGCAGGAACCAGGAGGTCTGTGCCTAGAAAAATCGGCGGCAGTTGGAACTGCCGTGAGCCGTGTATGTGAAAGGGGGTCCTCTGAGCTGCTAACAGAAGTGACCTCTTAAAAGCAACTCATTTTAATCTAACGAGGAGGGTCAGACTAAGAATTTTCAAAGGAGTGCAGGATCCTTAGTCTGGCGCACAGACCCTCTGTCCGCACACTTGGGCTCTTTCCGACCCTGATTACTAAGCCCAATACATAGGAAAACCCAGGTGGAAAAACCCTGAAAGACTGCAGGGGGAAGTTGTTTTTTCAGAACCTGGGGAGCAAAGCTGGGTGTGACCATCTGAGAGGCAGCTCTGAGGCGCACACCTCCACAAACCAGTAGCGAGTGCCATAGAGGGGTAAAAAAAAAAAAAAAAAAAGCTAGAGAGGCCCGGAAGTCAATTCAGAAACACTGCCACCCAGGGGCTGAAACACTAATTGTCTCTGGTGTAATCAAAAATAAATACGAGAAATTAAGACACGGCCGGCTTAAAAAGCCAGACTGGCTTCCAACACTGAGGAGCCGTGGAACGAAGCTGAACTGAAATACCGCCCAGACTGGGAAACAGGCGTAACAAACAGAATAATAGAGGAAGTGAATGACAGCCGCTACTGCACATTTTAGTCTTCCGATTTTTTTAATTTTAAATTCTTTTTTCAATTTTTTTTAATTTTTTATTCTCATTTTTTTATTTTCATTTTTTGCATCTTTTACTTTAGAAACTAAATTTTTTTCTTTTTCCTCACTTGATTTTCATCTTTTTAATTATTACATTTTTATTTTCAATCAGCATTATTATTACTATTATTTTACTTTTTTTAATGTCATTTCATTTTCTCTTTCTTTTATTTTGGGATTAGTGTCCTACATTCTATTTGCATCTTTCCATTAAAATCGTTTTACCCTATCTCAAAGCTAACATTATGCCATCACTCTCCTCCTAACCTTTCCCCTTTTGGTCTCCTGTTTATCTTAACCCTTTCTGGCTTTAGATTCACCCTACTTTCTCAGTTTACCCTTTGCTAAAAGTTCACCCTACTTATATATCTAATTCCCAACGCCCTGCTCCAAATCCATACAAACCTCTCTCTATGCTACATTAAAAAAATTATTTTTCTCTCTGGCCTTTTATTGTTCTTTGCTTGAATATTGATTAGATTGAATTTTTATGCTTTTTTATGAGATTGTTTTGATTATTCTTTTTGTTTGTTTGGTTGGTTCTTTTGTTTGATTTGTTTTTGTTTGTTTTTTACTTTTGTTTTCCCTTGCCTCACTTGATATTAGCTGGTGTTTCAGTTTGTATTAATCTCCAGGCTCGTGTTGCTGGAATTTGCTAGGAATAGTGGTTGTTCTAGTGGAGTTTATTCCCCATATATATAGTTTGTTCCCCTATTCTCTCTTAGTATTGTTCTTGTCTCTCTTACTTTTTTTTCTTTTCTTTTTTTTTTCTTTCTGCTCTTTTTCCAAGTTCAGATTCACACTCTTTTTTTTTTTTTTTTTGTTCTTTCTTTTTACTCTCCCTCTTCCACTCCTATTCCCTAATTTGTCTTTCTCTGGTGGTTACCTTTATTGGAGGTAATTAATATCTTGAATACAATTCTGTTCAGTGCCTTGTCTGTTGTGCCTGGTTGTGTTGTATTTTGTACCTTTAAATCAAGGCCGGAGAGAGAGATCTATATAACCAGACATCCAGAGAAGAGAGACCATGGCGAGACAAAGAAATAGCCCCCACAGGAAAGAAAAGCAGGCATCACCAGAAAAGGAAGTAAACGATTTAGAGGCAAACAACCTATCAGAGAAAGAATTCAGAGAAATGATCATAAGGTGGCTGAAAAGGATGGAAGACAAATTCGACAATATGAGTAAGAACCAAGAGGAAATGAAGAAGAACCAAGAAGAAATGAAAAATGACATCGCTGCTGTAAAGAACTCAATAGAAAGCATCAAGAGTAGACTAGAAGAAGCAGAGGACCGCATAAGTGAGCTAGAAGACAAGATGGAAAAAAATACCCAATTACAACAGCTTCTAGAAACAAAAATTAGAAAGCTTGAGGAGAGCCTAAGGGAACTTCGAGACAACACAAAACAAAACAACATCAGGATAATAAGGGTACCAGAAGGAAAGGAAACTGAGCAAGGAATAGAAAACCTGTTTGAAGAAATAATAACAGAAAACTTCCCTGATATAGGGAAGAAAAAACGCTCACAAATCCAAGAAGCTCACAGAGTTCCAAGCAAAATGAACCCCAAAAGACCGACGCCAAGGCACATTATAATTAAGTTGGCAAACACCAACGACAAAATAAGAATCTTAAAAGTGGCCAGAGAGAGACAGACAGTTACATATAAAGAAACCCCCATCAGACTAGCAACTGATTTCTCAACAGAAACTCATCAGGCCAGAAGGGAATGGAATGAAATATACAAAGTCATGCAAAGGAAGGGTCTAAATCCAAGAATACTGTACCAAGCAAGGCTATCAATCAAAATTGAAGGTGAAATCAGGAGCTTCAGAGACAAAAAAGGACTAAGGGAGTTTATCACCACCAAACCAGCAATGAAAGAAATGCTAAAGGGTCTGCTGTAAAAAAAAAAAAAAAAAAAAAAAAAAAAAAAAAAAAAAAAAAAAAAAAAAAAGAAAGAAAGAAAGAAAGAAATAGGAAGCAAAGAAGGAACACAGGGGTATAGAATAAAAATGGCGACACATAAGTACCTATCAAAAATAACTTTAAACGTAAATGGATTGAATGCCCCAATCAAAAGACACAGGGTAACAGACTGGATAAGAAAACAAAACCCAGATATCTGCTGTCTACAGGAAACGCACCTCAAAAAAAATGGACGCATACAGACTGAGAGTAAAGGGCTGGAAAAAGGTTTTCCAGGCGAATGGAAATGAAAAAAATAGCTGGGGTAGCAATACTTATATCTGACAAATTAGATGTCAAAGTGAAGGACATAACAAGAGATAATGAAGGCCACTTCATAATACTAAAGGGAGAAATCCAACAAGAAGAAATAACTCTGGTAAACATATATGCACCCAATACAGGAACACCAAGATACATTAAAAAACTCCTGGAAGATATCAAAGGAGAGATTGACAGTAATACAATCATAGTAGGAGACTTCAATACCCAACTATCACCATTGGACAAATCCTCTAAACAAAAAATCAGCAAAGAAACATCAATCCTAAATGACTCACTAGACCACATGGAATTAATTGACATCTTCAGAACATTTCACCCCAAAGCCACAGAATATACATTCTTCTCAAGTGCACATGGGTCATTTTCAAAGATAGACCATATGTTAGGACATAGGCAAAGTCTCTCCAAATTAAAGAAGATAGAAATCATACCAAGTATCTTCTCAGATCACAGTGGCATAAAACTGGAAATCAACTACAATAAAAACAACCCAAAGAAATCAAACACTTGGAGACTAAACAGCATGCTATTAAACCATGACTGGGTTACCAAAGGTATCAAGGAAGAAATAAAAAACATCATGGCAACAAATGACAATGAAAACACAGCAATCCAAAATCTATGGGACACAGCGAAAGCAGTCCTAAGAGGTAAGTTCATAGCTCTACAAGCCTACTGCAAAAAAACAAGAAACAATGGTAATAAATTACCTAACCCAACAACTCAAAGAGTGAGAGAGAGAGCAACAAGATAAGCCCAGTGTAAGTAGAAGGAAAGAAATAATAAAGATCAGAGCGGAGATAAACGACATAGAGACCAAAGAAACAATACAAAAGATCAACAAAACCAAGAGCTGGTTCTTTGAAAGGATAAACAAGATTGATGGACCTCTAGCCAGGATCACGAAGAAGCAAAGAGAGAGGACCCAAATCAACAAAATCAGAAATGAAAGAGGTGAAATAACAACAGACCCCGATGAAATACAAACAATTGTTACAAAATACTATGAACAACTCTATTCCAACAAACTGGACAACCTGGAGGAAATCGACATATTCCTAGAAAAATACAACCTTCCAAAAATCAATCAAGAAGAATCTAAACACCTCAATAGGCCAATAACTATGGACGAAATTGAAGCAGTAATCAAAAAGCTTCCGAAAACAAAAGCCCGGGGCCAGACGGCTTCACAGGAGAGTTTTACCAAACTTTCAAGGAAGAACCAAAACCTATCCTCCTCAGACTATTCCAAAAAATTCAAGAGGAAGGAACACTTCCAGGCTCCTTTATGAAGCCAGCATCACCCTAATACCAAAATCATATAAAGACAACACAATGAAAGAGAATTACAGGCCAATATCCCTCATGAACATAGATGCCAAAATCCTCAACAAAATTCTAGCAAATCGGCTCCAGCAGTACATCAGAAAGATCATACACCATCACCAAGTAGGATTTATTCCAGAAGGAAAGTATCTGTATCTGCAAATCAATAAACATGATACATCACATAAACAAATTGAGAGATAAAATCACATAGTCATATCAATTGATGCAGAAAAAGCATTTGACAAAATCCAACATCCTTTCTTGATAAAAACTCTCAACAAGGTGGGAATAGAAGGATCATACCTCAACATAATAAAAGCTATATATGATAAACCCACAGCAAACATCATACTCAATGGGCAAAAACTAAAACCATTTCCCCTAAGAACAGGAACAAGACAGGGATGCCCACTCTCACCACTCCCGTTTGACATAGTACTGGAAGTATTAGCTATCGCAATTAGGCAAGAAGAAGAAATAAGAGGCATCCAAATTGGAAAAGAAGTGAAGCTGTCCTTATTTGCAGATGACATGATATTGTACATAAAAAACCCAAAATATTCCATAAAAAAACTAATAGACTTAATAAATAAATTCGGCAATGTAGCGGGATACAAAATTAACGCCAAGAAATCTATGGCATTTCTATACACCAATAATGAACTTACAGAAAGAGAGACTAAAAAAGGAATCCCATTTACCATCGCGCCAAAAAAATTAAGATACCTGGGAATAAACTTAACTAAGGAGGTAAAAGACCTATACGCAGAAAACTACAGGAAACTGAAAAAAAGAGATAGAGGAAGATGTAAACAGATGGAAGAATATACCATGTTCATGGATTGGTAGAATCAACATCATTAAAATGTCCATACTACCCAAAGCAATCTACAGATTCAATGCACTCCCCATCAAAATACCAAAGAGCATATTTCACAGACCTAGAAAGAACTCTCCAAAAATTCATCTGGAATAAAAAAAGACCCCGAATAGCCACAGCAATCCTGAGAAAGAAGAATAAAGTAAGTGGAATCTCAATACCAGATTTCAAGCTGTATTACAAAGCCACTGCTCTCAAAACAGCCTGGTACTGGCACCAGAACAGACATATAGATCAATGGAACAGAATAGAGAATCCAGATATCGACCCAAACCACTACGCTTAATTAATATTTGACAAAGGAGGCATGAACATACAATGGAGTCAAGATAGTCTCTTCAATAAATGGTGTTGGGAAAATTGGACAGATACATGCAAAAAAATGAAACTAGATCACCAACTTACACCATACACAAAAATAAACTCAAAATGGATACAGGACTTAAACATAAGATGGGAAACCATAAAAATACTAGAGGAATCCACAGGCAACAAAATCTCAGACATATGCCAAAAGAACTGCTTCACTGACACTGCTCCTAGGGCAATGGAAGCTAAAGAGAATATAAACAAATGGGACTACATCAAAATAAAAAGCTTTTTTACAGCAAAAGAAACAATCAACAAAACAACAAGAAAGCCCACTGCATGGGGGAACGTATTTGCAAATGCTATCACTGATAAAGGTTTAATCTCCAACATCTACAGGCAGCTTATGCAACTTAATAAATGGAAGATAAATGATCCAATAAAAAAATGGGCAACATACCTAAACAGAATATTTTCAAAAGAAGACAGAAGGAAGGCCAAGAGACACATGAAAACATGTTCAAAGTCACTTATTTTCTGAGAGATGCAAATCAAAACAACAATGAGGTACCATCTCACACCTTCAGAATGGCTATCATCAACAAATCAACAAACGACAAGTTTTGGCGAGGATGCGGAGAAAAAGGAACACTTGTGCACTGCTGGTGGGAATGCAGACTGGTGCAGCCACTGTGGAGAACAGTATGGAGTTTCCTCAAAAAACTGAAAATGGAACTCCCATTTGACCCAGTAATCCCACTCCTAAGAATATATCCAAAGAAACTAGAAACACCAATCAGAAAGGATATATGCACCACTATGTTCATAGCAGCACAATTTACAATAGCTAAGATTTGGAAACAGTCTAGGTGCCCATCAGCAGATGACTGGATCAGAAAACTGTGGTACATCTACACAATGGAATACTATGCTGCCATAAAAAAGAAGGAATTCTCATCATTTGCAGCAACCTGGATGGAATTGGAGAACATTATGCTAAGTGAAATAAGCCAGTCAATGAAAGAAAAATACCACATGATCTCACTCATTTATGGATAGTAAAGAACATTATAAACTGATGAACAAAAAGATAGATACAGAGACAGTAAAGCATCAAACAGACTTTCAAATTACAGGGGGAAAGTTAGGGAGAGGTGGGGGAGATAAGAAATCAAACGAAGGACTTGTATGCATGCATATAAGCATAAACAATGGACGCAAAACTCTGGGGGGTGAGGGCATGTATGGGTGTGGGGTGTGGGGTGGTAATGGTAAGATATGTACACATATAATACATCAATAAAAAAAAGTCAAAAAATAAAAAAAAGAACTGCCTATTATCATGGAAAGATTAACAACTTTGTTGCCCAAACAATGGAGTCCCACTCCAGCCTCCTACTTCCCCATGCCTGTAATCCTTACTTCCCCATGTAATCCTTGCCTTACCCTATATAAGCAGCTGGCTTATGGGGGGCTACAGAGCAGATTTTTGTGGATGACTTGATGCTTTCCCATGCTTCCAGCAGTATTGGAATAAAAGCTCATATATGTTCCAACCCTATATCTGCTGAATTGGCTCAAGTAGTGACAGGCAGCACAGACCCATTGAGTGTCAGGTTACATATACTGGTGACCATGAAGGGACATAAGTGAGAGACTCCTCTGGGGTGAGTACCAAGGATCCTGATTGCTGCCTGGATTGAGGGTTCCTGGGACTGAAGCCTGGACTCTTTATTTGGAGAGCTGCCAGGAATTTTCCTGTTTTGAGTTCCAGCTGCAGCCTCAGCAATCCCCTTCATGTCACCTGAGACCTAAGTTAAATCAAGCATTTTTTGTAAGAGGAATCAAGTATGTATATATGGCACGAGAAGCACTTGCTGCCTCTTGTCTGGTCTTCCCTGTAAGGAAATATGTACTGTGTATGGCAGTGCTGTGTATGGCATGGGAGGCATTTTACTGCCTCTCGCCTGGGTGAGCCTGATCAGTTCGGATGGCAAGGGACCTCCAGTGGTCCTTGCCTGGTCTCTGAGCCCTTAGTCTGATACACTTTGTGACAAGAGACATTGCTTTGCTTTGGTGGTTTTTAAATGCAGGGCATTCTGAAGTTTCTGTGGCTAGACAGACAAGGAGCATGGTGTGAAGCTGTTGTCTGTGAGCTGTGCACGCTTGTAAATATTATACATAGAGTGTCTCTATTGATTGTTGTTTCTGTTTGGTTTAATTTGTTTAAAGAAGGGGAACATCCCACTTTGCTAAGGGCTCCAGCTACTTGTGGCAGGCTGAACCCATGGCAGGGATTGCAGGAACTTTCCAGCAGCTGCCAAGAATTATCCATCTTGGGGACCATTCCTGCTCTCCCTCTCAAGACATCAGCCACTGGGAATTTAGCTAGTGAAAGTTCTTGTCTGTCTGTAATGTAACTTGGTTACTCATTGATGTTTTTTGCTTGCTTTCCTATCTATGGAGGAAATAAGTTTGCTCTTCATCGTTTTATGAACATAGGGAATCCTCTGTCTCTGCTGTTTGGGCTTTGTACCACTAAGAACCCATTTGCTGTGCTGAGTTGTGTGAGATAAGATTCTAAGGCTAATGTCACAGTCCACCCTTTTTATAATACTCATTTATTTATTGTAGGGTTTTTTTGTTTCTGTTTTTAATATCTCTTCTTATATGCAAAATTTCATAGTGTTTGTATACTAAGAAAAAATAGGGGAAATAAAACCTTCTAAACTTCCCAAGACTTTTTCCTAAGAGGACAAGATCTGCAGAAGTGCCCTTCAGGAGGCTGCAGAAATAGGAGTTGGGGCCACTCCACCCTCATTTAGTAAAGAAGAATAAGCCCATGAGTTATCCCTGTTACAAAATTTGCCAAGAAAATGCCTTAGGTAATAATAATTGGCTTCAATATCTCAAAAATATAAAGGCAAATTAAATATAACCAAAGTGAAGGGTATATGACAAAGCTTTTTCAGGGATAATTATCTATTCCTAAACAGTTTTCCAAGGTCTTTGGTAACTTAAAACTTTGGAATTTGTTGGGATAAATAGTAAAAATATTAAATATCTAGGTATTTTGAAATAACATGATACTGAAATAGTAATTAATCTGAGCTTGCCTCATATAGAGAATCTAGAAGATGGATTTGAATCTGTTAGTGAATAAGTCTTGTATTTTATTTAAAATATCTCTTTAAAATGTAAATGTATTGTTAATCTGAGTAATGTTAATTACTTATATGTTACATAAAAATAAAGATCCCTAAGGATTAAGAATTCTAACTAGAAATCCAAGATGGCTGCTGAAGGGATGGCAGGTTGCAAGATAGTGTGTGAGTGAGAGAGTGAAAGGAGAGTGCGTGGATGTGGAGGGAGTGTCTGTATTTGTGAGTGAGGGACAGTTATATTCCACAGGACTGTTGGGGACTGGCAGACCAGGCTCCCCTGACCAGGCAGCCTCTACATTGCTGAAATCTCTCCTGGAGTGACAGGATCGGCCACAGAGACCGTGCCATCTAGAAGGGGAGAGCAGCTGTGATCAGAAGCCCAGCCTTACCTTCAACTGGGAAGACCTTGGACACCTCCCACAACACTCAGGGACCAGATGCCTCAGCTGTGAACCCAGAAACACCGAGACTCCAGACTCCCCAACTATAAGCACCTAAAAAGTTTGTCCAGGGATAGACAAAGCAGCGCTGAATACATGGATGGGTCCTAAGCCTTCTCAAAGAGCAGATAGAAGGAACAACTGAATTGAATAACATCCACCTGGAATTGGCAAATTAAACACAGCTGGTGAGGCAATCCATAGATGGAAAGGTCACAGATCGCCTAGAGAAAGTCAATGCAGGAGAGAGAGAGCTACATAACCATACACCCTTGAGAAGAGCGATCATGGGGAGACAAAGAAACATCCCACATATCAAAGAAAAGGAGGAATAACCAAAAAAGGAAGTAAACAAGATGGACACAAGCAATATGTCAGAGAAAGAATTTAGAGCAATGGCCATAAGGACGCTGAAAAGGATGGAAGACAGATTCAACAACATGTGTAAGAACCAAGAGGAAATGAAGAAGAACCAAAAAGAAATGAAAAATGACATCAATGCAATAAAGAACACAATAGAAATCATCAACAATAAACTAGAAGAAGTGGAGGCCCACATCAGTGAGATATAAGACAAGCTAGGAGCATATAGGACATACTCAAGCAGAGCAGCAACTAGAAAAACAATTAAAAAGCAGGAAGAGCGCCTAAGGGAACTTTGGGACAACACAAAATGAAACAACATCTGCATAATAGGGGTGCGAGAAGGAGAGGAGACTGAGCAAGGAATAGAAAACCTGTTTGAAAAAATTATGACAGAAAACTTCCCTGATGTTGAGAAGAAAAAACTCACACAAGTCCAAGGAATTTGCAGAATCCCAAACAAGATGAACCCCAAAAGACTGACACCAAGACACATTATAATTAAATTGGCAAACACCAATGATGAAGAAAGAATCATAAATGCTGCCAGAGAGATACAGAAAGTTAACTACAAGGCATCTCCCATCAGACTAGTGACTGATTTCTCAATAGAAACACATAAGGCCAGAAGGGAATGGAATGAAATATACAAAGTCATGCAAATCAGGGGTATGAATCCAAGAATACTGTACCCAGCAAGGCTATCAATAAAAGTTGAGGGTGAAATCAGGATCTTCACAGACAAAAAAGGACTAAGGGAGTTTATTACCACCAAACCAGCAATGCAAGAAATGCTAAAGGGTCTGCTGTAAAAAGAAAAAAATAGGAAGAGAAGGAGGAACACAGGCATAAAGAATAAAAAAGGCAAAAAACAAGTATCTATCAATAATAACTTTAAATGTAAATGCATTAAATGCCCCAATCAAAAGACATAGGGTAGCTGAGTGGATAAGAAAACATGACCCATATATCTGCTGTCTCCAGGAGACCAACCTCAGAACAAAGGACTCACACAGACTGATGATGAAGGGATAGAAAAAGGTTTTTCAGGTGAATGGACAGGGGAAAAAAGCTGGGGTAGCAAGACTTATATCTGACAAATTAGACCTAACAGTGAAGGCAATAACAAGAAATAAGGAAGGTTACTTTGTAATACTAAAGGGAGCAATTCAACAAGAAGATATAACTCTGGTAAACATATATGCACCCAACATAGGAGCACTCAAATACATAAAGAAACTTCTGGGGGATATCAAGGGATAGACTAACAGAAATACAATCATAGTAGGGGACTTGAAAACCCCACTAACACCACTGGTCAAATCCTCTAAACAAAAAATCAGCAAAGAAACATCAATCCTAAATGACTCACTAGATCAGATAGAGTTAATTGACATCTTCAGAACATTTTACCCCAAAGCAACAGAATATACATTCTTCTCAAGTGCACATGGGTCATTTTCAAAGATAGACCCCATATTGGGACACAGGCAAAGTCTCTTCAAATTCAAGAAGATAGAAATCATATCAAGCATCCTCTCAGATCACAATGGCATAAAACTGGAAATTAACTACAATAAAAACAATAAAAAATCAAGCACCTGGAGACTAAATAGCATGCCATTAAACAATGATTGGGTTACCAAAGAGATCAAAGAAGAAATAAATAGCATCATGGCACTAAATGACAATGAAAACACAACAATCCAAAATCTATGGGACACTGTGCAAGCAGTTCTGAGAGGGAAGTTCGTAGCTCTGCGGGCCTACCTCAAAAAAACAAGAAAAAATAGTAACAAATTATCTAATCTTATAACTCAAATAGTGGGAAAGATAGCAACAAGGAAAGCCCAAAGTGAGCAGAAGGAAGGAAATAATAAAGATCAGAGCAGAAATAAGTGACACAGAGACAAAAAACAAACAAACAAACAAAATACAAAATATCAACAAAACCAAGAGCTGGTTCTTTGAAAGGATAAACAAGATTAATGAACCTCTAGCCAGGCTCACCAAGAAGCAAAGAGAGAGGACCCAAATAAACAAAATCAGAAATGAAAGAGGTAGAATAACAGCTGATCCCACAGAAATACAAACTATTATGAAAAAATACTATGAACAAGTCTATTCCAACAAAATGGACAACCTAGACAAAATGGACATATTCTAGAAAAAGACAAGCTCCCCAAACTCAACCATTAAGAACAACAACAACAACAAAACAAAAAACAACCCTGAATCGGCTAATAACTACAAAACCCTGGGTCCAGAAGGCTTTACAGGGGAGTTCTACCAAGCATTCAAAGAACTAAAACCTATCCTCCTCAAACTATTCCAAAAAATTCAAAACCCATATATCTGCTGTCTACAAGAAACCCACCTCAGAAAAAAAGACACACACAAACTGAGGGTGAAGGGATAGAAAAAGGTTTTTCAGGTGAATGGACAGGGGAAAAAAGCTGGAGTAGCAATACTTATATCTGACAAATTAGATCTCAAAGTGAAGGACATAACAAGAAATAAGGAAGGCCACTTCATAATACTAAAGGGAGAAATCCAACAAGAAGAAATAACTCTGGTAAACATATACACACCAAATACAGGAGCACACAAATACATAAAAAAAAAAACTCCTGGAGGATATCAAGGCAGAGATTGACAGCAATACAATCATAGTAGGAGACTTTAATACCCCACTATAACCATTGGACAAATCCTCTAAACAAAAAATCAGCAAAGAAACATTAATCCTAAATGATCAACAAAACCAAGAGCTGGTTCTTTGAAAGGATAAACAAGATTAATGAACCTCTAGCCAGGATCACCAAGAAGCAAAGAGAGAGGACCCAAATAAACAAAATCAGAAATGAAAGAGGTGAAATAACAACAGACCCCACAGAAATACAAAGGATTGTTTCAAAATACTATGAACAACTCTATTCCAACACTGGACAACCTGGAGGAAATCGACATATTCCTAGAAAAATATAACATTCCAAAACTCAATCAGGAAGAATCTAAACATCTGAATAGGCCAATAACTATGGAAGAAATTGAAGCAGTCATCAAAAAACTTTCGGCAAACAAAAGCCCGGGGCCAGACGGCTTGACAGGGGAGTTTTATCAAACATTTAAGGAAGATATAAAACCTATCCTCCTAAGACTATTCCAAAAAATTCAAGGGGAAGGAACACTTCCAAGCTCCTTCTATGAAGCCAGAATCACCCTAATACCAAAAACAGATAAAGACAACACACTGAAAGAGAATTACAGGCCAATATCCCTCATGAACATAGATGCCAAAATTCTCAACAAAATTCTAGCAAATCGGATCCAGCAGTACATCAGAAAGATCATACACCATGACCAAGTAGGATTTATTCCAGAAGGCAAGTATGGTACAATATCTGCAAATCAATAAACATGATACATCACATAAACAAATTGAGAGATAAAACTCACATAGTCATATCAATTGATGCAGAAAAAGAATTTGACAAAATCCAACACCCTTTCTTGATAAAAACTCTCAACAAGGTGGGAATAGAAGGATCATACCTCAACATAATAAAAGCTATATATGATAAACCCACAGCAAACATCATACTCAATGGGCAAAAACTAAAACCATTTCCCCTAAGAACAGGAACAAGACAGGGATGCCCACTCTCACCACTGCTGTTCGACATAGTACTGGAAGTATTAGCCATTGCAATTAGACAAGAAGAAGAAATAAAAGGCATCCAAATTGGAAAAGAAGAAGTAAAGCTGTCCTTATTTGCAGAAGACATGATATTGTACATAAAAAAAACAAAAGACTCCATCAAAAACTAATAGACTTAATAAAAATGAATTCGGCAATGTAGCAGGATACAAAATTAACGCCAAGAAATCTATGATATATATTTTTTTAATTTCTTTATTGATTAAGGTGTCACATATTTGTCCTCATCCCCCCATTCCCATCCCTCCCCTCTCCCCACGCATGCCCCAATCCCCTGTTGAACTTAACTGTTGGATAGGCTTATATGCATGCATACAGATCCTTTGGTTGAACTCTCCCCCTCCCCCCACCCTCCCTCTACCCTCCCCTATCCTCCCTCTGAGGCCCGATAGTCCGATCGATGCCTCCTTGCTTCTGGTTCTGTTCTTGTTCCTCAGTCTATGTTGTTCATCATTTCCCCTAGATGAGCGAGATCATATGTCACTAGATATATACTAATAAGAACTGAATGTGAGAAGAGCAATAATAGTTATGCTGACAGGCAAATGAATCAATCTGTAGCGAGCTTCCCCCTGGACCAACAGTTCTTTTGAGACCCAATTTCAATGTCCAGTAGTTCCTTATGTGTACATGTCAGCACTGACCCCTCAGCTCTGGATGGTGGACAAATGGTGGTAATAGAGGTCCGACTCCCTCTGGTTTGGTCTCGGCCGAACCCAGGGGCACGGCGTCACCCGGATTAAGGGGCACGTGGCCTCACCCATACCCAAGGGGCGCGTGGTCTCACCCGGGCCTGGGACCCAGCCTCACCCGGATGGATCCAGGGGCGCATGGCCTCACCCGGACCCAAGATCTGGCTTCACCCGTACCCAGGGATGCTTGGCCTCTCCCAGACCCAGGAGCACGTGGCCTCACCCGGGCTTAGTTGCACAAGGCCTCACCTGGATCCAGGGACACATGGTCTCTCCCGGACCCAGGGACGCTTGGCCTCTCCCAGACCCAGGGGCATGTGGCCTCACCCGGGCCTAGGTGCACGAGGCCTCACCCGGATCCAGGGACACATGGTCTCACCCGGACCCAGGGACGCTTGGCCTCTCCCAGACCCAGGGGCACGTGGCCTCACCCGGGCTTAGTTGCACAAGGCCTCACCTGGATCCAGGGACACATGGTCTCTCCCGGACCCAGGGACGCTTGGCCTCTCCCAGACCCAGGGGCACGTGTCCTCACCCGGGCCTAGGTGCACGAGGCCTCATCCGGATCCAGGGATGCATGGTCTCACCCGGACCCAGGGACGCTTGGCCTCTCCCAGACCCAGGGGCACGTGGCCTCACCCGGGCCTAGGTGCACGAGGCCTCACCCGGATCCAGGGACACATGGTCTCACCCAGACCCAGGAACGTTTGGCCTCTCCCAGACCCAGGGCCACTTGGGCTCACCCGGGCCTAGGTGCACGCGGGCTCACCCGGATCCAGTGACACATTGTCTCACCCGGACCCAGGGACGCTTGGCCTCTCAGACCCCGGGGCACGTGACCTCACCCAGGCCTAGGTGCAAGAGGTCTCACCCGGATCCAGGGACACATGGTCTCGCCTGGACCCAGGGGTGTGTGGGCTCTCCCAGACCCAGGGGCGCTTGGCCTCGCCCGGGCACGGGATCCAGCGTCATCCGGGTCCAGGGGCACATGGCCTCACCCGGACCCGGAGTCCGGCCTCACCTGGACCCAGGGGCATGTGGCCTCACCTAGACCCAGGGACGTGAGGCCTCACTTATACCCAGAGGCGTGTGACCACACCCTAGCCCAGAGGCGCGCAACCCCGCCCGCACCCGGGTCTCAGCGGGGCCCCGTCTTCCCGATCCCAATTCCTGCCGGTCAATCCCCCCCTCAGCAATTCCCCTGGCCATCCTTCCAGAGCTCCAGTATGGCTGCTGCAGAACTCGTCGGGCGGCGGCTCGGCGAAGCTCCGGTGCTCCCGGTGCATGGCGGTGGGCCGGTCTGGCGTCGCTGCGTCGGCCCTTGGGTCTGCATCGGTGGCCGGTCGCCGAGCATGTGCATCTGGCTGCTTCTGGGGCGTTGAGATTCTTGACGGACTCGGAGGTCAGCAAGCGCGGAGTCCCCCACCCCATGTCTCATAGGGGCTCGTCTGTCTGTGCTTGGCTGCCAGTGGAGCCGTCCCCTCAGCCGGAGACCGCCGGGGGAACTGCGCCGAGCACGTTCCAGGCCGCTGTTGTATCGCCTGAGCCATAGTTCTTTTGTGTCGCCTGAGCCGTAGTTCTTAAAGTGTGGTCTTTGGGTCACCGGCATCAGCATCATCCCACATACCCCTCTTTTATTCTAGTTGTAGAGCATCTACTCAGCCAGCCCTATGGTGGTCTTGGATGGTGTCTGCTCTGCTCTCTTGTCGTAGTCTCAAAGTTGTTGTGGTAGGCAACAATCAGGCTTCCGCCCTATGCCTCCATCTTGGTCCTCCTTTGTATAGTTAAGTCTTGATTGTTGTTGGTGTCACTGGGGGGGCTCTCTTTGTCTATAAAGGAAGAGTTGCTGTGCAGGAGACACGTTTATGGGCCGGGTCTTGGTGCAGCAAAGCTTTGGCGCTCACTGAATATTCCTGTTGAATGTGTCCCTTATGCACGTGGTTGAAATCTGGTATCATCTCCCACAGACCACTAGATGCCCTCGTTTCTGGGTCTCCAATGGGGTGTAGATCAGCTACTGCCTTAGGCACTCAGCAAGGATTACAGCAAAAACTGTAGTTTCTTCCTCCTGTCTGAGTGGCCCTGGGGCAGTCCGACTAGAACAGCAGTTCATCTGGTCCGCTGCCAGAGAGCAGGCCACCCACATGCATAAGCCGTTGCTTGGGGCGCAGGTGTGCCTGCAAGACTTGCGGGGCAGGTCTTCAAAACGTGCGGGGCGGGTCCCAGGGCCGGGTGGGGTCCCAGGGCGCCAACAGGCCATGGTGCGGCGAGCCGCGATGGCTGTGAGTCTGGTCCTTCTGCCTTCCACGTATCTAAGTCCCCTCGTTCCGCACTCCAGCGCAGCAAACACTGATTGCTGGGCGCACCTCCGCAAGAGTCCCGCCTCTCCCCGCAGGCATCTGGGTCTCCCGCGGTTCGCCAGAAGATGGATTTCAGGGTGATGGAGAGCTAATCTCCCCTAGGTTTGGAACAAAAGCCCCTTTCCCCCGCCACCAGCCAGACCCACGCGCCTCCACACCTCATCCCCTCCGATTTCGCTGGGTGCGAGGCAACAGAACAGCCTTTAACCTCCGCCGCCATCTTTTTCAAACTTCCCAATTTGTACTTCTTAATCCCTTGAATTCAGTCAACTCTACTGAAGTCTAGCGCCGCCGGGAGGTGCACGGAGAGGGCGCCCGGGCCTCCGTCCGGTGTGTGGGGCGCGCGGCCCGCGGCACCAGGCGCGCGGGGGCTGCGCGGCGGGGACGGGTGCTGGGAGGCCGCCGGGCTCCGGGCGCCGCTGCTGCGGCGGCATCCCCAGCGTCCTGGGCCGGGCAGCCTGCGGGGGCGGCGGAGTTGCGAAAGTGAGTGAGTTTCCCAGGGTTTCGCCCGGAATGGGGTTCAGTGCAATCGGAGCCGGCGCTCAGCGCACTCCGGAGCCTTTATCTCCTTCCTGCCAGTAAACGCCGGCCAGGTCATCAGCCGCCCCTTCCTCTCCGGTTCCATCCTCCCCGCAGGCGCGTGTGCTCGTGTCTCCGCCCGTTTCTCCATACCTTAGGCTTTTACGGCTTCCCCGACTGTCCCCGTGGCCTTCTCCTTCCCCCCAGCTGTGGGCATTTCAGTCCACCAACTTTCCTGTGGTTCTGGACGATGTCCGTTCTGACCTCTAGTTGTATTTTTGAGATTGTTGTGCCCGGCTGCAGGTTAGGTGTTTAACCTATGGCGCCATCTTGGTTCCTCCTCTATGATATTTTTATACACCAAGAGTGAACTTACAGAAAGAGAGACTAAAAAAGCAATCCCATTTACCATCGCACCAATAAAATTAAGATACCTAGGAATAAACTTAAATAAGGAGGTAAAAGACCTATACACGGAAAACTACAGAAAACTAAAAAAAGAGATAGAGGAAGACTTAAACAGATGGAAGAACATACCATGTTCATGGATTGGTAGAATCAACATCATTAAAATGTCCATACTACCCAAAGCAATCTATAGATTCAATGCACTCCCCATTAAAATACCAATGGCATATTTAACAGACCTAAAAAGAACTCTCCAAAAATTCATCTGGAATAAAAAAAGACCCCGAATAGCGACAGCAATGCTGAGAAAGAAGAACAAAGTAGGTGGGATCTCAATACCAGATTTCAAGCTTTATTACAGCGACTGTTCTCAAAACACCCTGGTACTGGCACAAGAACAGACATATAGGCCAATGGAATAGAATAGAGAATCCAGATATCGACCCAAACCACTATGCTCTATTAATATTTGACAAAGGAGGCATGAACATACAATGCAGTCAAGACAGTCTCTTCAATAAATGGTGTTGGGAAAATTGGACAGATACATGCAAAAAAATGAAACTAGACCACCAACTTACACCATACACAAAAATAAACTCAAAATGGATACAGGACTGAAATGTAATATGGGAAACCATAAAAATACTAGAGGAATTCACAGGCAGCAAAGTCTCAGACATATGCCAAAAGAACTTCTTCACTGATACTGCTCCTAGGGCAATGGAAGCTAAAGAGAAAATAAACAAATGGAACTACATCAAAATAAAAAGCTTTTTTACAGCAAATGAAACTATCAACAAAACAACAAGAAATCCCACTGTATGGGAGAACATATTTGCAAATGTTATCACTGATAAAGGTTTAATCTCCAACATCTACAGGCAACTTATACAACTTAATAAAAGGAAGATAAATGATCCAATAAAAAATTGGGCAAAAGACCTAAATAGAATCTTTTTGAAAGAAGATAGAAGTAAGGCCAAGAGACACATGAAAACATGCTCAAAGTCACTAATTATCTTAGAGATGCAAATCAAAACGACAATGCGGTACCATCTCACACCTGTCAGATTGGCTATCATCAACAAATCAACAAACGACAAGTGTTGGCGAGGATGCGGAGAAAAAGGAACCCTCGTGCACTGCTGGTGGGAATGAAGACTGGTGCAGCCATTGTGGAGAACAGTATGGATAATGGGCCAACTGGAGGAGAAATGGGCGGCATCCTGAGGTGTGCTTCTCACCACTCCAACTGCTCTGAAGCTGGCAATGGAGGAACCTATGTAGAACTGACCTTTACATTTTGCTGAGTAGAATTTGGGACATCTATTGATAATATATAGCATTATTCCATTCATTTTGGGAAGTCATACAGGGACCTTTATATGTTGGGTCCCACTGTCTGGGAAGAGGATACAGGGATGTTTCTTCTAAAGGTTACTGCAGTAGTTCCCTGTGGCAAATGTGTGAGTGTTCTAGTTATTGTCTTTTAGTATCTAATAACTAAAATATGAATTATTCTGATAATTTCACCTCCCCTTATAATAAGGTACATACTAAGCTGCTGGCTTGTTGGTTTGTGATATGTGGGGTACCTATTTATCCCTGCTAATAGCACAGGGGGGCCCTGTTCCTTAGGATTACTGACCATCTTTATGCCTTAGAAATATCACAGGGTCTGAACCAAAAGAGAATTTGTCAAGTCTTTGGTACCAGACTGTACTGACAATCTCCACCTGTGGAGTCCTGTTGAGGATTTTGTTTTAACCATTTTTGTTATGCTGGTAATTGTAGGCTCCTTTAATGTAGAAGTGACCTGGCTGTTTTGTAGCATGGTGAAGGCCCTGAATGCCACCTCCAAGGCTATACATGGGATAAATAAAGAACTGAGCCAGGTCAGGGAGGCAGTTCTAGAAAATCGGGTGGCAATCAATTATTTGCTGGGGCAGCATAACCATGGTTGTGAGGAATTTAAAGGACTGTGCTACTTTAATCTTTCTGACAATTCTCAGTTGATAGAAAACATATATAAGATCCTGCATTTGGTATATTCCATCCATGGGAACTGCTTTTCAAGGCAGAAGCAGAAGCAGGCCAGCGGAATGACTTTTCTTTTCTTTTTTTCTCCTTTTTTAATTATTATTATTATTTTTTTTTAAATATATTTTTTATTGATTTTTTACAGAGAGGAAGAGAGAGGGATAGAGAGTTAGAAACATTGATCAGCTGCCTCTTGCACACCCCCTACTGGGGATGTGCCCGCAACCAAGGTACATGCCCTTGACCGGAATCGAACCTGGGACCCTTGAGTCCGCAGGCCGACGCTCTATCCACTGAGCCAAACCTGTCTCGGCTAATTATTATTTTTATTAAGGTATTATATGTATACATATCTTACCATTGTCCGTCCCCACCCCACTCCAATACATGCCCTCACCCCCCAGAGTTTTGTGTCCATTGGTTATGCTTATATACAGGCATACAAGTCCTTTGGTTGATCTCTTATCTCCCACAACTCTCCCTAAACTTCCCACTGTAATTTGACATTCTGTTTAATGCTTTACAGTATCTGTATCTATCTTTTTGTTCAACAGTTTATAATTTTCTTTATTATCCATAAATGAGTGAGATAATGTGGTATTTTTCTTTCATTGACTGCCTTATTTCATTTAGCATAATGTTCTCCAATTCCATCCAGGTTGCTGCAAATGGTAAGAATTCCTTTTTTTTTTATGGCAGCATAGCATTCCATTGTGTAGATGTACCATAGTTTTCTGATCCAGTCATCTGCTGATGGGCACCTAGGCTGTTTCTAGATCTTAGCTATTGTAAATTGTGCTGCTATGAACATAGGGGTGCATATATCCTTTCTTATTGGGATTTCCAGATTCTTGGGATATATTCTTAGGAGTGGGATTACTGGGTCAAATGGCAGTTCCATTTTCAGTTTTTTGAGGAAACTCCATACTGTTCTCCACAGTGGCTGCACCAGTCTACATTCCCTCTAGTAGTGCAAGAGGGTTCTTTTTCTCTGCATCCTCGCCAACACTTGTTGTTTGTTAGCTTGTTGATGATTATCACTCTGACAAGTGTGAGATGGTACTGCATTGTCGTTTTGATTTGCATCTCTAAGATAATTAGTGACTTTGAGCATGTTTTTATGTGTCCCTTGGCCTTCCTTCAGTCTTCTTTAGAAAAGATTCTATTTAGGGTCCGTTGCCCATTTTTTTATTGGATCATTTATCTTCCTTTTATTAAGTTGTATAAGCTGCTTGTAGATGTTGGAGATTAAACCTTTATCAGTGATAACATTTGCAAATATGTTCTCCCATACAGTGGGATTTCTTGTTGTTTTGTTGATAGTTTCATTTGCTGTAAAAAAGCTTTTTATTTTGATGTAGTCCCATTTGTTTATATTCTCTTTCGCTTCCATTACCCTAGGGGCAGTATCAGTGAAGAAGTTCATTTGGCATATGTCTGAGATTTTGCAGCCTGTGGATTCCTCTAGTATTTTTATGGTTTCCCGTCTTATGTTTAAGTCCTGTATCCATTTTGAGTTTATTTTTGTGTATGGTGTAAGTTGCTAGTCTAGTTTCATTTTTTTGCATGTATCTGTCCAATTTTCCCAACACCATTTATTGAAGAGACTTTCTTGACTCCATTGTATGTTCATGCCTCCTTTGTCAAATATTAATAGAGCATAGTGGTTTGGGTCGATATCTGGATTCTCTATTCTATTCCATTGATCTCTATGTCTGTTCTGGTGCCAGTACCACGCTCTTTTGAGAACAGTGGCGTTGTAATACAGCTTGAAATCTGGTATTGAGATCCTACCTACTTTATTCTTCTTTCTCAGGAATGTTGTGGCTATTCGGGGTCTTTTTTTATTCCAGATGAATTTTTGGAGAGTTCTTTCTAGGTCTTTGAAATATGCCATTGGTATTTTAATGGGGAGTGCATTGAATCTATAGATTGCTTTGGGTAGTATGGACATTTTAATGATGTTGATTCTACCAATCCATGAACATGGTATGTTCTTCCATCTGTTTAAGTCTTCCTCTATCTCTTTTTTTAGTTTTCTGTAGTTTTCCGTGTATAGGTCTTTTACCTCCTTATTTAAGTTTATTCCTAGGTATCTTAATTTTATTGGTGCGATGGTAAATGGGATTGTTTTTTTAGTCTCTCTTTCTGTAAGTTCACTTTTGGTGTATAGAAATGTCATAGATTTCTTGGCGTTAATTTTGTATCCTGCTACATTGCCGAATGCATTTATTAAGTCTATTAGTTTTTTGATGGAGTCTTTCAGGTTTTTTTTATGTACAATATGTCATCTGCAAATAAGGACAGCTTTACTTCTTCTTTTCCAGTTTGGATGCCTTTTATTTCTTCTTCTTGTCTAATTGCAATGGCTAATACTTCCAGGACTATGTCGAACAGGAGTGGTGAGAGTGGGCATCCCTGTCTTGTTCCTGTTCTTAGGGGAAATGGTTTTAGTTTTTGCCCATTGAGTATGATGTTTGCTGTGGGTTTATCATATATAGCTTTTATTATGTTGAGGTATGATCCTTCTATTCCCACCTTGTTGAGAGTTTTTATCAAGAAAGGATGTTGGATTTTGTCAAATGCTTTTTCTGCATCAATTGATATGACTATGTGATTTTTATCTCTCAGTTTGTTTATGTGATGTATCATGTTTATTGATTTGCGGATATTGTACCATACTTGCATTCCTGGAATAAATCCTACTTGGTCATGGTGTATGATCTTTCTGATGTACTGCTGGATCCGATTTGCTAGAATTTTGTTGAGAATTTTGGCATCTATGTTCATGAGGGATATTGGCCTGTAATTCTCTTTCAGTGTGTTGTCTTTATCTGTTTTTGGTATTAGGGTGATTCTGGCTTCATAGAAGGAGCTTGGAAGTGTTCCTTCCTCTTGAATTTTTTGGAATAGTCTTAGGAGGATAGGTTTTATTTCTTCCTTAAATCTTTGGTAAAACTCTCCTGTGAAGACGTCTGGCCTCGGGCTTTTGTTTGCTGAAAGTTTTTTGATGACTGCTTCAATTTCTTCCATAGTTATTGGCCTATTCAGATGTTTAGATTCTTCCTGATTGAGTTTTGGAATGTTATATTTTTCTAGGAATATGTCCATTTCCTCCAGGTTGTCCACTTTGTTGGAATAGAGTTGTTCATAGTATTTTGAAACAATCCTTTGTATTTCTATGGGGTCTGTTGTTATTTCACCTCTTTCATTTCTGATTTTGTTTATTTGGGTCCTCTCTCTTTGCTTCTTGGTGATCCTGGCTAGAGGTTCATCAATCTTGTTTATCCTTTCAAAGAACCAGCTCTTGTTTTTGTTGATCCTTTGTATTGTTTCTTTGGTCTCTATGTCATTTATCTTCCCTCTGATCTTTATTATTTCCTTCCTTCTGCTTACATTGGGATTTTCTTGTTGCTCTCTTTCTAACTCTCTGAGTTGTAGTGTTAGGTAATTTATTACCATTATTTCTTGTTTTTTGCATTAGGCTTGTAGAGCTATGAATTTCCCTCTCAAGACTGCTTTTGCTGTGACCCATAGATTTTGGATTGTTGTGTTTTCATTGTCATTTGTTGCCATGATGTTGTTTATTTCTTCCTTGATCTCTCTGATAACCCAGTCATTGGTTAATAGCATGCTGTTTAGTCTCCATGTGTTTGATTTCTTTGGATTGTTTTTATTGTATTTGATTCCAGTTTTATGCTGCTGTGATCTGAAAAGATGCTTGATATGATTTCTATCTTCTTGAATTTGGAGAGACTTTGCCTATGTAACAGCATATGGTCTATCTTTGAAAATGACCCATGTGCACCTGAGAAGAATGTATATTCTGTGGCTTTGGCGTGAAATGTTCTGAAGATATCAATTAATTCCATTTGGTCTAGTGAGTCATTTAGGATTGATGTTTCTTTGCTGATTTTTTGTTTAGAGGATTTGTCCAATGGTGATAGTGGGGTATTAAAGTCTCCTACTATGATTGTTTTGCAGTAAATCTCTCCCTTGATATCCTTCAGGAGTTTTTTTTTATGTATTTGGGTGTTCCTGTATTGGGTGTGTATATGTTTACCAGATTTACTTCTTGTTGGAATGCTTCCTTTAATATTATGAAGTGGCCTTCCTTATCTCTTGTTATATCCTTCACTTTGGGATCTAATTTGTCAGATATAAGTATTGCTACCCCAGCTTTTTTTTTAAATTCCATTCACCTGGAAAACCTTTTTTCATCCCTTCACCCTCAGTCTGTGTCCGTCTTTTTTTCTGAGGTGGGTTTCTTGTAGACAGCAGATATATTGGTCTTGTTTTCTTATCCAATCTGTTACCCTATGTCTTTTGATTGGGGCATTTAATCCATTTACATTTAAAGTTATTTTTGATAGGTACTTATTTGTCGCCATTTTTATTCTCTACCCCTGTTTTCCTTCTTCGCTTCCTATTTCTTTTCTTTTCTTTCTTTCTTTTCTTTTTTTTTTTTTTTTTTTTTTTTTACAGCAGACCCTTTAGTATTTCTTGCATTGCTGGTTTTGTGGTGATAAATTCCCTTAGTCCTTTTTTGTCTGTGAAGCTCCTGATTTCACCTTCAATTTTGATTGATAGCCTTGCTGGTTACAGTATTCTTGGATTGAGACCCTTCCTTTACATGACTTTGTATATTTCATTTCATTCCCTTCTGGCCTGATGAGTTTCTGTTGAGAAATCAGTTGCTAGTGTGATGGAGGTTCCTTTGTATGTAACTTTCTGTCTCTCTCTGGCCGCTTTGAAGACTCTTACTTTGTCATTGGTGTTTGCCAATTTAATTATAATGTGCCTTGGCATCGGTCTTTTGGTGTTCATTTTCCTTGCGGCTCTGTGAGCTCTTGGATTTGTGTGGATTTTTTCTCCCCTATATCAGGGAAGTTTTCTGTCATTATTTCTTCAAACAGATTTTCAATTCCTTGCTCAGTTTCCATTCCTTCTGGATGCCCTATTATGTGGATGTTCTTTTGTTTTGTGTTGTCCCAAAGTTCCCTTAGGCTCTCCTCCTGCTTTTTAATTTTTTTTTTTCCCAGAAGCTGCTCTACTTGGTTATTTTTTTACATCTAGTCTTCTAGCTCACTGATGTGGTCCTCTGCTTCTTCTAGTCTATGCTTGATGCTTTCTATTGAGTTCTTTACAGCAGCGATGTCATTTTTCATTTCTTCTTGGTTCTTCTTCATTTCCTCTTGGTTCTTACTCATATTGTCAAATTTGTCTTCCATTCTTTTCAGCCACCTTATGACCATTTCTCTGAATTCTTTCTCTGATAGGTTGCTGGCCTCTAATTCGTTTACTTCCTTTTCTGGTGATGCCTGCTTTTCTTTCATATGTGGGCTGTTTCTTTGTCTCTCCATGGTCTCTCTTCTCTGGATGTCTGGTTATGTAGTTCTCTCTCTCCGGTGTTGATTTAAAGGCACAAAATACAACACAACTAGGTACAACACATAAGGCACTGAACAGAGATGTATTCATGATATTAATAACCTCCAATAAAGGTGACCACCAGAGAATGGCAAATTAGGGGATAGGAGAGAAAGAAGAGTAAAAAGAAAGAAAAAAAAAGGAGTTTCAAAATGAAATTGGGTAAAGGAGAAAAAGAAAATAAGAGAGGCTATAATGATACTAAGAGAGAAAAGAGGAACAAACTATATATATGGGGAGAAAACTCCAATAGAACAACCACTAATCACAGCAAATGCCAACAACAAGTACCTGGAGATTAATACAACCTACATCACCAACGAATATCAAGCTAGGCAAGGGAAAACAGAAGTAAAAAACAAACAAAAACACAGCAAGCAAACAAAAAATAAAAAACAAACAGAAAAAAGAATAAGCAAAACAATCTCACAAAAAAGCATAAAAATTTGATATAATCAACATTCAAGTGAACAACAACAAAAGGACAGGGAGAAAAAACAATTTTTTTTGATAGTTAAGACAGCGAAGAGAGAGGTGTTTATGGACTTGGAGCAGGGAATTGGAAATTAGATATATAAGTAGGGTGAAATTTTAGCTAGGGGTAAACAGAAAGAATAGGGAAAATCTAGAGCAGGAAAAGGTTAAGATAAACAGAACACCAAAAAGGGAAATGTTAGGAAGAGATTGATGGCATAAAGGTAGAGTTGAGATAGAATAAAATGATGGTGAAGGAAAGATGAAAATAGACCGTAGAACACTAATCCCTAAGTAAAATAAAGAGACAATAAAATTACACTTTAAATAATAATAATAATAATAATAATAAATAAAATAAAAAAGGTAAAATAGTAGTAGTAATAATGCCAATTGCAAATAAAAATGTAATAATTAAAAGGGTAAAATCAACTGAGGAAAAAAAAATAGTTTCTTAAGTAAATACCAAAAAACAAAAATAAAAAAACAACAATTAAAAAATTAAAAAAAAATTGCAGTAGTGAAAGTCATTCACTTCCTCTATTGTTCTGTTTGGCAAGGCTGTTTCCCAGTCTGGGCAGTATTGCAGTTCCCTGCGTTTCACTGCTCCTCAGTGATGTAATCCAGTCCTGATTTTCAAGCAGGCCGTGTCTTAATTTCTGGTATTCCTTTATTTTTCATTACACTAGGGTCAATTTGTGACTCAGCCTCTGGGTGGCAGTGTTTCTGGATTGACTTCCAGGACTCTAAGGCCTCTCTAGCCTTTTTTCTCTGTGGCACACAATACTGGTTTGCGGAGGCTCAAGGGCAAGTTCAAGCAGACTGCACACCCCAGAAACTCCCAGGCTATCCCTCCGCCTCAGATCAAAATGGGTTGCTCTTTAGAGATTCCCCCAGTTAGCAGCTCTGAGGACATCCTTCCACAATCACGGATCACACCTGCCCCAACAGCCAAGGACTTTTCCATTCTCAGACCTCCCCGGTCCTCCAGCTCCCGCAGTGCGCGTGCATTTCTCTCTTCTGCCGGGACTAGAGACCTCACCTTATCCCTGCGAAATATGACCTTTCTATGGTGGAGTGAAGAGCTCCTTTGAGTCCAAGCGTTTGCACCACCTGGGACCGGTGTTCTGGGGCTCACAGCTGTTCGGCGGTCACCACAGTTGTTGATTTTCAGGCCTCCGACAAGATCCACTTTCCCTTTCAAGATGGCAAGATTTCCCAGTCCGAGCCCATAGCTCCGGGAGGGGTCCTAGCTGCCGTGAGGGCTGCCCTGACAGGGGAACCCCATCCAGCAGTCCCCCACCTTCTCCTGGAGTTCAGCTGTCCCTTACCTTGCTAACACACACTCCCAGTGAGACCCGCAGCTGTTCTTTCTTTCTGCTCCGGGACAAGGCTCAGAATACATCTGTCTATTCTGCCGCCATTTTCTCCTCCCAGACTGACTTTTCATCTAAAACTAATCTCATAGATATGAGATAAGAGAAATAGCAGTGAGGCAATGTTAGGGGCAAAAATATAACATTGGGGACTAGCTATGGTTATGGGAAATATTAATCATGCTCTGTTAACCATGATTGCCTTGTGTTGGTTAAAGAAAGGACATTTTGACCTAGCTGGGAGTTGTACGCCCCCAGGACCTGGGAGTCAACCTTAGACCTGGGAGTCAAACTTGGACCTGGGAATCAACCTTGGAACCATTCTCATTCAAGAACTGCCTATTATCATGGAAAGATTAACAACCTTGTTGCCCAAACAATGGAGTCCCACTCCAGCCTCCTACTTCCCCATGCCTGTAATCCCTACTTCCCCATGTAATCCTTACCCTACCCTATATAAGCAGCTGGATTTTGGGGGGCTGCAGAGCAGATTTTTGTGGATGACTTGCTGCTTTCCCATGCTTCCAGCAGTATTGGAATAAAAGCTCATATATGATCCAACTCTGTATCTGCTTAATTGGCTTAAGAAGTGACAGACAGCACAGACACATTGATTGTCCCATTTTAATTTCAACCATCATATGTTGTTCAGGCTCTTCATCTCATCTCTGATGCTCTGGATTGGGCATTCCTACGTGGTGTTGAGACCCCAGGCTTCCAGGTGGAGGGAGCTCCACTGCATTCCCACCAGCAGTGTACAAGGGTTTCCTTTTCTGTGCATCCTCACCATCACTTGTCATTTGTTGATAGCCATTCTGACTGGTGTGAGGAGGTACATCATTGTTTTGATTCGCATCTCTTGGATGATAAGTGATTTTGTGAAATTTTTATATGCCTTAAGCCTTCTGTATGTCCGCTTTTAAGAAGTGTCTATTTAAGTCCTTTGCCCGGTTTTTGATTTGATTGTTTATTCTTCCTTTTTTTAAGTTGTAAGAGTTCGCTATAAATATTAGAGATTAAAACCTTATTGAATGTCACATTGGCAAATACCTTCTGCCATGCTCAGGGATTTCATGTTATTTTGTTGAAGGTTTCTTTTGCTGTGCAGAAGATTTTAAAAATATATATTTTTATTGATTTCAGAGAGGAAGGGAGAGGCAGAGAGAGAGAGAGAAACATCAACGATGAGAGAGAATCTTTGATCGGCTGCCTCCTGCATGCCCTACGCTGAGGATCGAATCTACAACCCAGACATGTGCCCTTGTCTGGAATTGAACCTAGGATCCTTCAGTCCACAGGCCGATGCTCTATCCAAGGAGCCAAACTGGCTAGGGCTGGGCTCACATTCTTTTTTTCTTAATTTTAAAATATTTTAATTTTCCAATTTTTATTTTTAAAAATTCTTTATTATTGAAAGTATTACATATGTCCCCTTTCCCCACCTTGTCCTCTTCAAGCCTGCCCCCGCTCACCAGTCCTGGCCTTCAGCTCCCTCCATTGTCTGTGTCCATTGTTTATGCCCACAAGCATACAAGTTCTTTGGTTTATCTCATCCCCTCAAATCTTCCCCAGCCCAGCCTCCCTTGCCTACCTTCTAAGGTTTGACGGACTGCTTGATAATTCTATGTATCTGGATCTATTTTTGTTCATCAGTTTATGTTGTTCATTATATTACACAAATGAGTAAGATCATGTGATACTTATCTTTCTCTGATTGGCTTATTTCGCTTAGCATAATGCTCTTCAGTTCCATCCATGCTGTTGCAAATGCTAAGAGTTCTTTCATTTTTCAGCAGCATAGTATTCCATTGTATAGATGTACCACTGTTTTTTAATCCAGTCATCTGCTGATGGTCACTTAGGCTAATTCCAAATCTTAGCCATTGTAAATTGCACTTCTATAAACATAGGGGTGCATATACCATTTCTGATTGTGTTTCTGAGATCTTGGGATATATTCAGTTAACGTAAAAACCATTGAAACCTATAAAGAATTTTTGTGAGTTTATTTGAGCCAAACTGGACATATGCTGGGAAGCAGAAACTCAACGAATTGAGATAATGCTCCGGAGATTGGCGGGTTATATTGAAGCATAGTGACCTCCATCTTGTATAAAACTGCTGTTTGAAATTCTCTGCTATTGTTAGATAGTCCCTAGTCCTGTAAACTCTGTCATTATAAACTCTGTCACTTTAAGACAGTCTGTTATTCTGTAAAATGACTTTGTTTTTAGTTCAAATAATAGAAAAAGATAAACTTAACTGTCTGACTTTGCAAGGAAGCCATCCAATGTAATAGACTACTACTGATAATAATTCCCATATTCTTATACCAAGTACAAACTCATTATGTATTCAAGGTTACTACTGTCTGTAACAATAACTCACACAGAGCCCTTTGTAATATATGCAAACAAAGAGGCTGGAAAAGTATAAATATGGGAGACTTCCTGTATGTGGTGCTCAGAGATTTGGAAGAGACACCTCCCTCTGGGCCTCGCACAATAAATGACTCCTAATTAATTGGCTTATTAAGATGTCTTATATCTCATTTGCTAATTTATGCTACAACAATATTTGTATTTAAACATTGCAATCAAAGGAAAGGGATGTAGGTGGGTTACTTGAAATCCATTGGTGATAGACTAGAGAGGTGGGAGAAAGCAAAGCAAGGAAACCCCTGGGATTAGGTGGGTGCAGGAACAATTAACATGATAATGAAGGAATTTGTGGTATCTGTCCTGGCGCCCAGCACATTAGGTTGTGCCCCAAGGGGACCAGAAAAAGGGAACTTACAAGTTATAGAGACATTTCAAAGGTTATGTTATTATAAATGCAAAAAGACAGATAGGCTTGCTGAAATCGGTTTGGCTCAGTGGATAGAGTGTCAGCCTGCGGACTCAAGGGTCCCAGGTTCGATTCCAGTCAAGGGCATGTACCTTGGTTGCGGGCACATCCCCAGTAGGGGGTGTGCAAGAGGCAGCTGATTGATGTTTCTCTCTCATCAATATTTCTAACTCTCTATCCCTCTCTCTTCTTCTCTGTAAAAAATCAATAAAATATATTTTTTTAAAAAAAGTCAGATAGGCTCAGTTAAGGTAAATGTTGACCTTGTCAGTGAAGATACCAGCCTAGGAGGTGACTACCCACCACAACTGCTTTCAGTCAAAGTTTAATTTCAGACCATCTTTTGTTGTTACTTTAGGTCTCTGGGTCCACAGGACTGCCATGCAGGCCTTCCCCAAGCCTGTCAGGCTAGTAATTCCTAGAAGTGGGATTACTGGGTCAAAAGGGAGTTCCATTTTTAATTTTTTGAGGAAACTCCATACTATTTTCCACAGTGGCTGCATCAGTCTTCATTCCCACCAGCAGTGTACCAGGGTTCCCTTTTCTCCACATCCTCACCAGCACTTGTTGTTTGTTGATTTGTTGATGATAGCCATTCTGACTGGTGTAAAGTGGTATTTCATTCTTGTTTCGATTTCCATCTCTCAAATTATTGATTTTGAGCATTTTTTTCATATGCCTCTGGGCCTTCTGTATGTCCTTTTTAGAAAAGTGTCTATTTAGATCCTTCGCCCATTTTTTTTATTACATTTATTTTCTTTTTGTTAAGTTGTATGAGTTTCCTTTAAATTTTGGAGATTAAACCCTTATGAGATGTCACATTGGCAAATTTGTTTTACCATGCAGTGGGCTTTTTGTTATTTTGTTGAAAGTTTCTTTTGCTGTGCAGAATCTTTTTATTTTAAGTTATCCCCATTTGTTTATTTTTCCTTAATTTCCATTATCCTAGGAGATGTGTCAGTAAACATATTGCTATGAGCTATATCTAATATTTTGCTGTGTATGGATTCTTCTAAGATTTTTATGGTTTCCTGTCTTACATTTAAGTCCTTTATCCATTTTGCGTTTATTTTTGTGTATGATGTAAGTTGGTGTTCAAGTTTCATTTTTTTGCATGTATCTGTCCAATTTTTCCATCACCATTTATTGAAGAGACTGTCTTGACTCCATTGTATGCTCTTGCCTACTTTGTCAAATATTGATTGAGCCTAATGGTTTAGGTCGATTACTGGGTTCTCTATTTTATTTTATTGCTGTGTTGTTTACAGTAGCTAAGATATGGATTCTGCCTAAGTGCCCATCAATACACGAGTGGATAAAAAGCTGTGGTACATATATTCCATTGGTCTATTTGTCTGTTCTTTTTCCAGTACCATGCTGTTTTGAGAAGTGGCTTTGTAATATAACGTGATGTTTGGTGTTTTGATACCTCCAACTTTGTCCTTTTTTTCTCAAGATTGCTGAAGCTATTTGAGGTCTTTTTTATTCCATTTAAATTTCGGAAGAGTTTGTTTTAGGTCTGTGAAATATGCTTTAGCTCTTTTTTGTCTGAGTAGATTTTTACTTCACCATCTGTTTTGAATGCTAGCCTTGCTGGATATAGCAATCTTGGCTTCAGATCCTTGCTTTTCATTACCTTGAATACTTCATGCCATTCCTTTCTGACCTGTAGAGTTTCTGATGAGAAATCAGATGACAGCTTTATTGGAGTTCCTTTGTAGGTAACAAATTAATTTTCTCTTGCTGCCTTCAAGATTCTCTCCTTGTCTTTAATTTCTGGCCTTTTAATTATGATGTGTCTGGGTGAGGGCCTGTTTGGGTTTTTCTTGCTTGGGACTCTCTGTGCCTCCTGTATTTGTGTGACTTTTTCCTTCACCAGATTAGGAAACTTTTCTACAATTTTGTTCTCTATCCCCTGCTTGCTTTCTTCTTCTGGTACACCTATTTTGAAAATATTGTTATGTTTCATGTTGCCCCACAGATCCCTTAAGCTGACCTCTTGTTTTTTAATTGCTTTTCTTTTTAGTTCTCTGACTGAGTGATTTTTTTCTACCCTGTATTCTAATCCACTGATTCAATTATTGGCTTCCCCTAATCTGCTGTATATTCCTTCTATTGTGTTCTTTATTAGTACTATGTCATTCTTCATAATTACTACATCTTTTCTCATGCTCTTGAGCATCTCTGTCATCATTATGCTCCACTCTATTTCTGATAAATTTCGTATCTCCATTTTATTTAGCTCTTCTTCTGGACAATTCTTTTGTTCTTTTGTTTGGGTTTTTGTGTTGTTTATTCTTTCATCTCCCCATTTTGGCTGCCTGTTTGTGTTTGTGGCTATGGAGTTGGTAGATCTGCTATGCCTCCCAATCTCTAGGGCAGGACAGTGTCAAACATTAATTCTAGTTAATTAGGTCAGGCAAAGACTCAAAGCCTCTAGAGACCTGTTTCTTCCTGAAGACTGATTGTATTTAGTCTTGAGTAGCCTCAAACAATCATCCACAGGTGGGGTGCAAAGTTTTCCAACAGGATGAGGCAATCGGTTCTGCCTGGAGCCAAATTGTTATTCTCAGTCTTTAATGGGCCTCAGAAATTCCACAGGATTGGGGAAAGGGTTTTCCTATAGGATGGAGCAACTGCCTTCCCCCAGACAAAAACCACCTAGATATCAAAGGTCTGCCTGAAAATGATTTCCTTTGCAGTATGAAGGAAAGACTCAGCACAGGAAACCAGGGTGTCTGCCCTCCAAGCTTTAACCCCAGATCCTTCAACCCTGGCTTCTGCTCACACAGGCCCATTCCATTCTGCTCTCCCTATGCTAGAGCCCAAGGTGAGTGGCTGCTCACGAGCTTTTGTGTGTTGGCACTTTAAGAGGGTGCCTGCATTTCCAGCCATTTTTCCCTGGCAGACAGCAACACTGCTGCTTTTCACAGCCAGATGTTATGTGAGCACCTTTCTCAGATGTTTTTCTCTTGGCTGGGGAGCTCAGCTTGGGGTTTAGACCCCAGAGTTCTCAGTGTCTTCCCCCAACAACTGAGATATCTCTCTGTAACTTTAGCTGCTGTCTGGGAGCCCAGTCAGCCTTTTTGAGCCTGCACCCTTTCTACCAGTTTCTATGCAGTCTCCATTTTCTATTCTTGTTTATCAGGTTCTCTCCAGCTAGTTTTTAGCTGGTTATTCAGGATTTTTTAAAAAATTTCAGTTATAATTACAGTTTAGTCCTGTGTCTGTGTAGCATCCAATGACACTGCCACCATTGAATTTTTTCCCAGAAAACTTATTTAAAAAATATTTTCCAAAATATGCGGAGAAATTTGGTTATCCAGGTTAATGGGGATCATAGGTATTCAAACAAAATCAATTTAATGAGATCCTCTCCAAGACAAATTATAATAAAACTATTAAAAATTAACAAAAAATACCACAGCAATCTTAAGAAAGAAGAACAGAGTTGGATGTATCACACTACCTGATACCAAACTATACTACAAGGCTATCCTAATCAAAACAGTATGACACTGGCATAAAAGCAGACATATACATGAATGGAACAGAATAAAGAACCCAGAGATAAACCCATGCCTATATGGTAGTTAATATTTGACAAAAGAGGAGAAAATCTACAATAGGTAAAGACAGTCTATTCAATAAATAGTGATGGGAAAATTTGACAGATACATGCAAAAAATAAAACAAGACAAGTCTTACATCATGCATAAGAATAAACTCAAAATAGAAAGAAGATTTAAATGTAAAACCTGAAACCATAAAAATTCTAGCAGGAGACATAGACTGTAAAATCTCTAACATTCACATAGCAATATTTTTTTCTGATACATCTCCCTAGACAAGGGGGGGGGGGCAGAAAAGTTACACAATGGGGCTACATCAAATGAAAAAGTTTTTTACATTTATCTTTATTATTGAAAGTAGTATAGACGTTCAAACTAAAAAGGTTTTGCACAGCAAATAAAACCATCAACAAAATGAAAAGGCAACATACTGGATGGAATAGGATATTTGCCAATGATATATCTGATTAGGGGTTAATAGTTAAAATTTAAAAAGAACTCATGCAACTTAACCCCAAAGAAAACAAACAATCAAATTTTAAAATGGGCAGAGGACCTGAATAGACACTTCTCCAAAGAGGACATACATAATAGACATATGAAAAGGTATTCAATGTCATTAATCATCAGAGAAATGTGAAATAAAGCCACAATGAGATATCACCTCACACCTATCAGAATGGCTACCATCAAGAAATCAACAAACAACAGATGTTGGCAAGGATGTGGAGAAATGGGAACCCTTATGCATTCTTGTTGGTAATGCAGATTGGTGCAGCCACTATGAAAAAAATATGGAGGTTCCTCAAAAATTAAAAATGGAACTGGCTTATGCACCAGTGATTAAAATTCTGGATGTATATATGTAGGAACCCAAACCATTAATTCAAAAAATATATATGAATCCTTATGTTTATTGCTGTGTTGTTTACAATAACTAAGATATGGATTCTGCCTAAGTGCCCATCAATACACAAGTGGATAAAAAGCTGTGGTACATATATATAGTGGAAAATTACTCAGCCATAACAAAATAAAATCTTACCTTTGGTGACAGCATGGATGGACCTGGAATTATTATGATAAGTGAAGTAAGTCAGTAAGAGAAAGTCAAACACCTTATGATTTCACTTATATGTAGAATCTCAAGAATAAAATAAATAAACAAAATTGAAATATTGATGTAAATCCTTTGTAAATTATATGATTTTCGAACCACTATGCTATATATCTAAAAATAATACAGCATAATATTGAATGTAAATATTCATTTAAAATAAAATTTTTAAAAATCAAATAAAAATGAAATTTTAAGGTAGTAGGGGAAGTAAAAACTTGTAACTTACAAGGGAACTTTCATAAAGCTATCAGCTAATTTCTCAGCAAAAACATACAGGCCAGGAGAGAGTTATATGATACTAGAGGCCCAGTGCACAAATTTGTGCACCAGTGGGGTGCCTTGGCCTGACCTGCGGGATCGGGCTGAAACCGGCTCTCTGATATCCCCCAGGGGGTCCCAGATTATGAGAGGTTGCAGGCCAAGCCAAGGGACCCCACTGGTGCACGATTGGGGCTGGGGAGGGACACGGGAGGTTGGCCAGCCAGGGGGGGACTGTGGGAGGACTCCAGGGCATGTCTGGCCCATCTCACTCAGTCTTTGACTGGATCCCAGCAGCAAGCTAACTTACTGGTCAGAGCGTTTGCCCCCTGGTGGTCAGTGCACATCATAGTGACTAGTTGACTGGTCAACTGTCTGCCCCCTGGTGATCAGTGCATGTCATAGTGAGCGGTTGAGCAGCCTTAGCGGCCTTAGCATATCATTAGCATATTATGCTTTGATTAGTTGATCGGCCAACTGGTTGACTGGACATTTAGCATATTAGGCTTTTATTATATAGGATACTCAAAATATTAAAAAAAATAAAACTTCCAGCAAAAGCACTTTACCTGAAAAATATGACCTATAGAAATGAAGGACAGATAAAAACTTTTCCAGAGACAAACAACACTGAAGGAGTTAATCATCAGTTGACCTACTTTATGAGAAATTCTGAAACATCATTTGTGCTGTGCTCTGGCCCAGGCGGCTGGCCTCACTGTTCAGTGTAGATGACATGTAATGAATTTGGATAAGACAGCTGTACAAAATTGAGCTGGAGAAGCCTTATTTGTGCACAGAGATACTCCTGAGAACAATAGATACCCCATTTCATTTCATACCAGAATATTATAAGAAGAGAGGCAACTGTAAAAGACTATACAGAAGGGAATAAATCAACAACTCTGTTTCCAGTCCTGGATTTAGCTCAAAGACAAAATGGATGCCTGCCCATCACTGATATGAATAGGTTTACAGATGTTTTACAGGTACTCCAACGAGAGTCTATGAAGTAACAACTTTTTATAAAATTTACACATTGAAAGCCAGTTGGAAAGTGTCACATTCTGGTCTGCACTACTGTACCTTGCATCTGTCCTTGCATATTTTGAATCTCTGACAGCATAGTGGAGGCAATTCAGAAAAATCTTGAAATAAAGGTTGGGGAGACCACAACTGACAAACTTTTCACTCTTATAGAATTGGAATGTTTAGGGACCTGTGTAAATGCACCAGTGGCTCAAATAAAGGACAACTACTATGAGATGGCCTGATGGAGTATTAGGGGTTAAGTTTCATGATGTCTGCGACTTGCTTTCAAGTGGAAGATCCCACACCTAAGGATACTGAAGAAATTTTTGATGACATGAAAGGTGACAAAATACCAAAACCTGGGCCAAGGAATAGGCACTTCTCTTGTGAGCCAGCTGTGGGTATCATTATTTTGACTGAACCATCAAAAGACCTGACTATGGTGTGCAAGTGGCCTTCGTTTTATATTGAACTATAAATATGTCACAGGAGAAATAAAATATGAATCTACTATCTACAAAAAAAGAAGAGCTTCAAGCTGAAATTGATAGAAATTAGAAAAAAAAGCACACTGCTAAATGTATGTATATAGTCAAATCCATAATATTCTAATACTGTAATATTGTGGAGTGTTAATCACTTAACTTTAGTATAAAGGTTAAATTAAAAGAAGAGTGAAATAACTATAGCTACCATAATTTGGTAATAAATATACAATGCAAAATAGGTAAATTTTGACCTCAAAGACATAAAAAGTGGAAATAAAAAGGTAGAGATTTTATATGCCATTGATGTGGTTGTTGTCAGTATGAAATAGACTGTTATATCTAAGATGTTTCTTTATTTTTCAATTGCAGTTGCCATACAATATTGTATTAGTTTTAGGTGTACACCCCATGGTTAGACATTATATAACTTATTAGGTGATCATCCCAATAAATCTTGCAACCCTCTGACAGCATACTAGTGTCAGGAACCAAGAGTCAGTCAAAGGATTAACTCTGACCTTCAGTAAGTTACTGTAACTAGGCCCACTTCCTCTTGCCTGAGGACAAAGCATTTCTTCTGTAGCCGCCCTTCAACTGCCACACCCTTTATCTATAGTTAAGACTTTAGCCGATTATCTAGGTCAGCCCCCACCCCTCCTAGGCATCCACCCTTCTAGAAATCACATATAAGGAACGCTGTAAAAATAAAATTTTGAGGCTTGATCAGAATCCCTTTTGTCTTGCCTCCATTCTTTGCGTCCCTTGTCTGTTTCTCATTCTCTTAGGTGCGCCGCCTCGGTACCCCCGCTAGAAGACCCCGCAGGTCGGGGAAATAATGGCGCCCAGACGTGGGGCACGAGAGTCGGCTCTCCGGGGAACATCTGCACATCGGTCCGGCCGGACACCCTTGAGTCGCCACGGAACTCCCGTGAGTGAAGACTCGCCTCTTGAGTCGCCGCGGAACGCCCGTGAGTGAAGACTCGCCTCTTGAGTCGCCGCGGAACTCCCGTGAGTGAAGACTCGCCTCTTGAGTCGCCGCGGAACTCCCGTGAGTGAAGACTCGCCTCTTGAGTCGCCGCGGAACTCCTGTGAGTGAAGACTCGCCTCTTGAGTCGCCGCGGAACGCCGCGAGTGAAGACTCTGTCCCTTGATCGCCGCGGAGCTGCCCGTCCATGAGTATGATCTGATTGCAGTTGAGTTTTGCAGATGATTTTTTTCAGACAAGATTTAAGAGTGAATTCCTTGTGAGAATGAGTTTTTGTGCCCTTTGACGGATTTCCTACACTTTGAGCTTCTCGATTCAACCTCCAGTCCGCTAATAAGCACTCATCTCGCCGATCCGGGAAGGGTTAAGGGTACCGCGATCTGGCTGAGCGAGAACTCTGAATCACCCTGAGGAGTAATTTGTCTCTGGTTGGTTCCTCGTCACGTCTCTCGCAAACCCTGAGCTCATTTTGTCTTAGTGGTCGCTAACCTGGCATGGGGCTTATACATCCCGACCTATGATACGTGAGCAGGGGCCTTTGGGCAAACAGAGATCGTTGACGAGACAACTGTCCTAGGCATCGGAAACTCAGGGCTGACCTGGCACGGGATTTATACGTCCCAGAGGCTTACGCGGAGGAGGCAAAAAATTGAGAAGCTCCCACATCAACATGGGCACCTCTCTGTTCTCACAAGGAATTCCTCGGTGGGCTCAAGGAGTCCCTCAGGACGCAAGGAGTAAGGGTAAAAAGAAAGGCATGAAACATGTCCCTGGTTTCCACTAGTGGGCACCATCGATTCAAAGCGATGGAAAAGAGTAGACTTTTGACCCAGAGAAAATCCCTAAAGGTTTAAAAAGACCCCCTTAGATGATAAATTCTCCCCGGAAGATCAGAAAATAAAAACAGATGCCAGACCATTACTGAATCTTCCCCCTAAGAAGGAGGTGGGGGAAGGGAGACACGTGGCGATCCAATATGGACGCCACTCCCCAAGAAAGCCACTTTGAAAGGCCTCATCTTCGCCATCTTTATTTATTTTCCAGCTAATGACTTAAAGCTTTTACAAATTCATAAGTGCATCTGGGATTTCTGTGCACATGTGAAGGGAAAAGGACAGTTTAAAAACGAGTGCGCATAGTTTTGACCTGAACTTAACTCTTTGCTGTGTACAGAATAAAAACCCGAGACTGTTTTGGCCTTAAAAATGGCAGAGATGAACCGGGGAAAGAGATGAACCGGGGAAAGAGATATAGGCAGGCTTCCCAAGGCTCTCTTGAAATTTCCCGCCCAGAGGCAGGTAACCACCAGGAAGTAGAAAGCAAGTTTACATGTGAATAGCTATGGGTTTGTTTCTTGACTTCCTCAGCAGGAAAAATTCTTTAAAAAATTTAGTGGCTGTGCCAAGCCTATTGGCTGGAAATTTAAAACTTTTAAGTTCAAATGATCTAAATGTATTGAAATTTAAAATAATGAAATGTTGATCTGAGTATGCCTAGTATGAAGTCTAGATGATATAAGTTAATTAATTGAATATGCCTTATATTTTATTTGAAATGTATCCTTAAAAATGTAAAAGTTTTATTGATTTGAGAAATACTAAGTATTTGATTTGCTACCTGAAAAATTGAAGCTCTGAAAGTTTAAGTCTTTTTTCTAACCATGAAAAGGCTACAAAATGAAAAACCCAGAACCTTTTTTCCTAAGAAAAATGGCGGATTTGACCAAAAGGAAAAAACAAGCTAGTTCCAGCAGCAGATTGGCATTTCCATAAAGTAATTTTTAAAATGCTAATGGAAAGTATTAAAAATTTAACCTTAAGGTCTTCAAGACAAAATTTATTCAAAGTAAATGCCTTAAAACAATTGTAATTGGATTTGAAACTCAAAATTGTTGAAAAATATAAAAATAAAGTAGCCCAGATAAAGACTGGCTATGCCCTTGTTAATGCAGGAAGGTGTAGTCGCCCTTCCCCCAGCATTCTGGGAGGCAAGTTCCCGCCAATAGCCATTTTTAAGAATGTAAAGTAATTGAATCCTGACTCGTAGCCGCCTGCATTCTTAATTAAGCTAGCGGAGGAGCAACATTTGCAGCTTGTGAGATAGCCGCCATCTTGCCTGCCCCTCTGGCCATGTGGTTACTGCCCGCAATCTTGAAATAACAAAGGCCAACCCCTTTCTTTAAATAAACCAATGTCTTTGTAAGCAATTTAAATAAATCTAAGAAAGTTACTGAAGCCTTCCCATGATCCCTCTGTCTTAAGAGGATACCTTAAAAATATAATTCTAAATTTATGAAAAGGAGAAATTTTAAAATTTTAAATTCTCTTTCACTAGTATTTACAGTGTAAACTAAGATTATTGTTAAAATGTTAAATCTGAAAGTAAATTAGTAGTCAGCCTTACTGTAAGAGTACTTGTAATGTAGCTAGCTAGTCGCCTGAGGCTTGTCTTTCAAACTGTAACCATACTGATTGCTTGTAATAAAAAGAAAGACAAAGAATCTTAAATGAAACTCTGTAGCCTGAAAATTATTTTGGAAGGAAATAGAGAGGCTTCCTTCAAATATCTTACAGATTGTAATTGATAACCAATGCATTAGGCCTCAGAAGGTGTAGAAATGACTTTTAGAAATTAAAAGAAATTGATAGCCAGTTTGAGATTGAATTGCCATGGCCTAGAACAAAGAATATTCTTACATGATATTTTATAATTTCATTATAATTTTTGATATTTTACAACAGCATATTGTACAGTTATCACAAACTTACAAATTAATTCTTTGAATGTTTGGCAGCAATTTATAAGTACATGAAAGGATTTAATCCCTTCCACTGTGTGGAAGGCCCCCAAGGAAAGCATTTGAGGGTTAGATTTGCTCACAGGGAGGGATATGTTTGGCTCTACAGGAACCATGCTGCTTCTACGCCAACAAGTCTGGCATCGTCCGAGACAAGATCAAGAAGCTACAAGAACCCTCTCTGGAGTGGACTTAATGGACTCCCCTACCTCCTCCCCATCCTTGGTCCCCTTGTTGGTTTTCTCCTTATTCTTACATTTGACCCTTGGGCATTTAGAAAAATAACCGACCTCTTAAAACAGCAAATAGATTCAGCTTTAGCAAAACCCATTCAGATTCATTATCAACGCCTGGAAATGGCCGATAGGTGGGGCTCGGTTTACCAAGAGCACGAGCACCTCCGGACCAAGACTCGCTCCTTCCCTACGGGGACAGCATCTTAACCAGAGGGATGCTTACCTACGCTCTAGCCAGAGCCAGAGGTATGGGTATCAAACCGGGTGCAGAGCAAAGCATTGCAAGGGAAGGTTGGGATATTTTTCCAACCTCCTCTGGATTTCACTGAGAGTATACCTGGTTTGCATAGAGGTTGACATCGATAAAAATAATGGCTCTGCCTCTCCTCCCCAAAAGATGTCAAGAGCCACACACAGTGGGTATGCAAAGCCCACGGGAGGAACCAGGTCAATGTCTCCTCGGTCGATTAATGCCCACTCCCGTTTCTTAAACAGAGAGGGAGGAGATGTCAGGAACCAAGAGTCGGTCAAAGGATTAACTCTGACCTTCAGTAAGTTACTGTAACTAGGCCCACTTCCTCTTGCCTGAGGATAAAGCATTTCTTCTGTAGCTGCCCTTCAACTGCCACACCCTTTATCTATAGTTACGACTTTAGCCGATTATCTAGGTCAGCCCCCACCCCTCCTAGGCATCCACCCTTCTAGAAATCACATATAAGGAACGCTGTAAAAATAAAATTTTGAGGCTTGATCAGAATCCCTTTTGTCTTGCCTCCATTCTTTGCGTCCCTTGTCTGTTTCTCATTCTCTTAGGTGCGCCGCCTCGGTACCCCCGCTAGAAGACCCCGCAGGTCGGGGAAATACTAGTACATAGTTATTATAATGTTATTCACTATTTTCACTATGCTGTACTTTACATCCTGTGACTACTTTGTAGCTACCAATCTACTCAATCACATCACTCTTTTCACCCAGTGCCCCAAACCTCCTCCTTCTGGCAACCATCAGTCTGTTATCTGTATCAATGAATTTGTTTCTGTTTTGTTTGTTTGTATAAGATGTTTTATTAGCCTTATGATAGCACAGAGGAAAAACTTGCAGTGTTTTCACACAAGAGAAAGAGAAGAAATCAAGGAATACCAGCACATGAAATCATCAATTTACAAAGTAAGGTTGCAAGAAAAGAAGAAAGAAACAAAAGAAATGACAAAAGAGACAGAAAACAATTATTGAGATGTAACAGTAAGTCCTTACATATTAATAATTATGATAAATATTGGATTGAAAGGAGAACTAAAATGGTGGTAGAGTAAATGCTGGTATTCACTGTCTCCCACAATCACATCAAAATTACAACTAAAATACAGAACAACCATAATTCAGAACCACCTGTAATCTGGCTGAATGGAAGTCCTACAACTAGAGAAGGAGAAAGTACATCAAAAGTGATAGGAGGTGCAGAGGCATGGAATGGGCTGGTCGGATACCCATGTGTGGCATGTTTATTCAGGAGGGATATCTCTACTGCAGAGGTCTCCTGTGAAAAGCAAGGGGTCCCAGCCCCACACCAGATCCCCAGCCCAAGCTCCTAGAGCAGGCAAGAGAAGTCTCCATAACTTTGGGATATAAAAACCAGCAGGGATTGTGGCTAAGTAACACGGAGGCTGCTGGAGTCCCACCAGTTTCTCTTAAAGGGCCAGTGCATGAACTTACATGGCCCCACTTCCTCTGAGTTCCAACACTGGGAAGCAGCTTTGGGGGATCCAGGGACAATGAGGAGGAACTGTATTGTCTGGCATTGGAGCAGGAACACAGAAGTGGTTATCTTACATACAAGGGTAGGTGCAGGGGTCATTGTTCCTATGACGGGACATCCCCTATCTCAGAGCTGACTAGCAGCTATATCTGAGTTTCCATCAGCATGACTTACACTGTTCACTCAGTCCTGTTCACTCAGCCTTGCTGATTCCCTGAGACCCCACCCTATACAACTTTCAGCCCCACCCAAACTGTTTGCAGGGGCTTTTCCATAAGAATGGCCTGTCCTGGCTCAGGCTTCAGACTTTGATAAAATCTTTCAAACAATCAGCAGATGGCCTCAGCATGCCCCAAAATTATCAAGACTCAGCACTAACACCAGCCTACCTTGTTTAACAGCAGGGCCTTGCTTGGGTACTTCCAACCACAATACAAGTAGCAGACATCTAACGATCTCTCTGCAGCTCTTGCTGGGTGGCCCCAGGCTGTGGCTGACTTTTCACCTCCTGGGAGGACCCAGAGCCAGTGCACCCAGTGGGAAGCTTCAGACATTACCAGATTACAACTCTACACATCCAAAAGCGACACTCAAGAGGCAGACTCAGTGAGCACCAAAGCCCCACTGAATCAAATCCTGCTCCATATGTGTGTCTCCTGCACAGCAGTTCTTCCACCATAGTTGCAGCTGATCCTCACAGCCAATTGGCCTGGAGGTCAATTCCTCCCAGTGATGCCAACAGCAATCAAGGCTCAACTACAACAAGACTGAGCACACAGACCACACAGGGGTATACCTAGAGTGCCCAGCTCAGGTGACTGGGGAGGCTGAGCCATTGGGCCCTACAGGACACCTACTACACAAGGCCACTCTACCAATTCCAGGAGATATGGCAGTGCTACAGACACAGGAAAACAGCCAAAATGTGGAGACAAAGAAACATGTGACAAATGAAAGAAATTGAATCAAGAAAACTACTGGATACAGAGTTCAAACAATGGGTTATAAGGTTGCTGAAGGATCCTTAATGAGAGCTTCAAGGGACTCAATGAGAGCTTCAGGAGACTTAGACTTTCAAGGATCTTAGCGAGAATTTCAAGACATGAAAAAGAACTAGTCAGAAAATAAGCATAAACTAACTGAAATAAAGAATTTACAGGGATTCAACAGTAGAGTGTTCTGAGAATCAAATCAATGATTTTGAATATGAGGAAACACAAAACACCCAGTCAGAAGATCAAAAAGAAAAACGAATCCAAAAATATGAAGATAGTGTAAGGAGACTCTGGGACAAATTCAAGCATACCAAGATTTGCATTATGGGGGTGCCAGAAGGAGAGAAAGAGCAAGATATTGAAAACCTATTTGAAGAAATCATGACAGAAAACTTCTCCTACCTGGTGAAAGAAATAGATTTACAAGTTCAGGAAGCACAGAGAGTCCCAAACAAGAGGAACCCAAAGAGGCCCACACCAAGACACATCATAATTAAAATGCCAAAGGTTAAAGACAAAGAGAGGGAGAAACCAAGATGGTGGCATAGGTAATCACCTATACTTTCTGTCTCTCACAACCACATCAAAACAACAACTAAATGATAGAACAACTACCACCCAGAACTGCGGGAAAGCTGCTGAGTGGAAATTCCAGAACTAGAGAGGTGAAGAAAGCTCATTGAGACCGGTAAGAGGTGCGGAGGCGTGAAAAGTGCTGGCACCTGGATGTGCTGCTCTTTAAAATGGGAGATACAAGCTCCTGCTTGCTCTGAACTCCAGTTCCAGGCAAGACTCTGGGGGACCCAGGCACATATGGGGTGAAACTGGACTGTCTAGCATGGGTTTGCAGCTGAGGTATCTGGTCCCTGGGCGTTGTAGCTATAAGGTCCTTGTAGGTATCCGAGGTCTCCCCGGTTGAAGGTAAGGCTGGAGTTCTGATCACAGCCGGTCTCTCGATCACTGCAGGTCTCCCCTTCAAGATGGTGTGGCCTCTGCGGTAGAGCCAGCCACTTCAGGAGAAATTTCAGCAGCAGTAAAGGCTGCCTGGTCAGGGGAGCCCGGTCTGCCAGCCCCCAAAAGTCCCTTGGAGTTTAGTTGTCCCTCACTCACAAAAACAGATACTCCCCACACGTCCACGCACTCTCCTTTCGTTCTCTCACTCACACACTTATCATGCAGTCTGCTGTCCCATTGGCAGCCATCTTGGATCTCCTCCACCAATCTTATTTTAATAGGAATTGCATGAAATCTATAGATTGCTTCAGGTAAAATGAACATTTTAATGATGTTAATTCTTCCAATCCATGAACACCGAATATATTCCCTCTTGTTTATATCATCCTCTATTTCTTTTTTCAATATCCAGTATTTTTCTGAGTACAGCTCTTTTACCTCCTTGGTTAAGTTTACTCCTACATATAGGTTTTTGTTGTTGTTGTTGTTGTTGTAATGGTAAATTGGATAGTTTTTTTTTAATTTCCTTTTCTGAGAGTTTATTATTGGTGTATAAAAATGCCATTGATTTCTGGATGTTGATTTTGTATCCTGCTAGTGTGCCGACTTCATTTAATAAATCCACAGGTTTTTGGTAGAGACTTTAGGTTTTTCTATGTACAAGATCATGCCATCTGGGAATAATGACAATTTTACTTTCTCCTTTCTGATTTAGATGCCTTATCTCCTCTAGTCTGATTGCTGAAATTAGAACTTCCAGTTCTATGTAGAAAGGCGGACACCCCTGTCTTGTTCCTGTTTTTAAAGGAAACACTTTTTTTTTTTTTTTTTTAGTTTTTGCCATTGCATATGATGTTGGCTGTAGGTTTGTCATATATGGCTTTTATTATCTTTTATTAACTTGAGGTATGATCCTTTTATTCCTGCATCACTGAGAATTTTTTTTAAATAAAAATGAATGCTCAATTTTGTTGAATGCATTTTCTGCATCCATTGATATGATCATCTGATGTTTATTCTTCAATATGTTTATGTGATGTGTCACATTTATTGATTTGTAAATGTTGTACCAACCTTGCATTCCTAGAATAAATCCTACTTGGTCATGGTGTATGATCTTTTTAATATGTTGCTAGATTTCATTTGCTAATATTTTGTTGAGGATTTTAGCATGTATGTTCATCAGGGATAGTGTCCTGTAATTTTATTTCTTTGTAGTGTTGTTATCTGTTTTGGAATTAGGATAATGCCAGCCTTGTAAAAAGAACTTGGAAGTATTTCTTCCTTTTCAATTTTTGGGAATAGTTTGAGGAGGATTGGTGTTAGTCCTTTGAATGTTTGGTAAAAGTCTCCTGTGAAGCCATCAGGTCCAGGACTTTTCTGGGGATTTTTTATTACTGCTTCCATATTATTAGTTGTTATCAGTCTTTCAAGGTTTTCTGATTCTTCCTGACTATGTTTTGGATTATTGTATTTTTCAAGAATTTGTCTATTTCATTCAAGTTGTCCAGTTTGTTGGCATATATTTGTTCACAGTATTTTCTTAAAATCCTTTGTATTTCTATGGTGTCTGTTGTTAGTTCACCTATTTCATTTCTGATTTTATTTATTTGGTTGTTCAATCTTTGTTTCTTTCTTTTTCTTATTTTTTAAACGTATTTTTATTGTAGACAGTATTACAGATGTCGTCCATTTCCCCCATATTTATCACCATCCGCCCAGCCCCTACCAACCCACCCTATTGTCTGTGTCTATGGGCTATGCATATAAGTATATGGTCTTCACCACCCTATTGTCTGTGTCCATGGGCTATGCATATAAGTATATGAGTTCTTTGGGTCTTGGTTGGTCAATTCATATTTCATTAGATTCCACAAAGAATTGAGATCATGTGATATTTGTCTTTCACAGATTGGTTAATTTCATTTAGCATAATATTCTCCAGGTCCGTTCATGCTATCCCAAAGGGTAAGCAATCCCTGTTCTCCACAGCTGCATAGTATTCCATTGTGTAAATGTCCCACTCTCTTTATTTCTTCATGAGTCTGACTAAATGTTCATCAATCTTAACTTTTCAAAGAACCATCCCTTCGTTTCATTGAACTTTTGTATTGTTTTTCTCATCTCTATTCATTTATGTTTTAATATTTGTTATTTCCTTCCTTCTATTTACTCTGTACTTTACTTATTTTTCTCTTTCTACTTCTTTTAATTGTAGGGTTATATGATTTATTTGAGCTTTTCCTTGTTTCTTGATGTAGGCCTGTAATGCCATGAACTTCCCTCTTAAGATTACCTTCACTGTGTCCCATAGATTTTGGATTGTTGTGGGTTCATTTTCATTTGTTTCTTGGAAGGTTTTGATTTCACTGGTAACATATTCATTATTTTGTAACATACTATTTAGTTTCCATATGTTTGAATGTTTTAGAGTATTTTTATTGTGGTTGATTTCTAGTTTCATGCCATTGTGATCTGAGAAAATGCTTGATATGATTTCAATCTTCTTGAATTTGTTGAGGCTTATTTTGCATCCTAACACATGGTCTATCTTTGAGAATGATCATGTGTACTTGCAAAGACTGTTTATTCTGCTGATTTTGGATGAAATGTTCTGTAAATATCAATTAGATCCAAGTGATCTAGTGTGTCATTTAAGGCCATTGTTTTTTTCTTTCTTGTTGATTTTTTTTGGAAGATCTATCCAGTGATGTCAGTGTGGTGTTAAAGTTCCCTACTATGACTGTATTGGTCTCTTTCTATATCTTAAAGTCCACCAAATATTTTTCTTTAAATATATTTATGTGTTCCTGTATTGGGTGCATATATGTTAACAAGGGTTATATTTTCTTATTGGGTTGATCCCTTTAGTATTATCTACTGACCTTCTTTGTATTTTCTTATAGCCTTTGTTTTGAAGTCTATTTTATCAGATATGAGTGTTGCTACCCTAGCTTTTCTTTCATTTCTATTTGCAGGAAATATTTTTTTTCCATTCCTTCACTTTCAGTCTGTGTGAATCTTTATTCTATAGTTTGTCTCTTGTAAATAGCATTTATATGGGACTTGTTTTCTTATACATTCAATTACCCTCTGTCTTTTGATTGGAGTATTTAGCCCATTTATATGTAAGATTAATATTGATAGGTACTTATTAGGTGCCATTTTTTTTTCTTTATACCTTTTCCCCCTCTCTCTCATTTTCTTTTTCTTAAAGCAGTTCCCTTAATATTTATTGCAATGCTGGTTTGGTGGTAATCCTGATGTGTTGGTCCTGGGCCGTCCAAGAGGTTCTTTGGTGCAGACTAACGTGAGTCTCTATCCTTGCTTGCCCCTGGACAATCTGGCTGAAGCTCCGCAAGGAGGAGCACAAAGTACTCTGGTGGGAGGGGCCTTCATACCCCCAGAGGTTGTGTCTGCCTCAGGTTTCACATCTTGAATGTCATTGTTCTGAGCTCTTCAGCTTGCCCCCTGGGAACGGGGTGGGCTCTGCAGGGGATTCTGGGTCCTGGCTGAGATGGTTTGAACAGACTCGCATAGGGAGTGGTTGTGTGTGGGAAGTGGGCACTTTGTCTCTTTCCAATGTATCAGCTCTGCTTGCCTTGCAGGTACCCACTGTCAGTCATCTCAAGCAGAAGGGGATTAAAAATATTAATAAAACAAAAAAGTAAATTTAAAAATCATTCCAGCTTAGCACTCTAAATATTCAGCTCTGCTTGTCCCTGGTGGGTGTGGCCTCTGCCCAGACTCCCCTGTGCCCTCAGATCCAGCTGCAGGTGTGCAGATTTCCAGTCCAGCACTGTTTCCCCTTGCCTTGGATTACTGAAAGGCCAGGGCAGAAGCAGTCATTTTGTAGGTGGGAGAAAGGGAGCTTCCCCTGCACTGAGGTAGGATTGACCTTCGCCATCAACATGGTCTAGCTCACTTCCTGTTCTCTGCTAAGAGTTCCCACAGATCTGCAGCTTTTTCAGTTTCTGTCCAGTCCTTGGTTCTAATGGTGCTCTGGGTTGGGGTACTCTTGGAAAAAACACTACAGTTCCCTGACCTGACTTCTTGTGGTGGGGCCAATGTGGCCCAGCCAGTGTGGAGGTCAATGGCAAGGTGGGGCGGTGGAGAGGTGTTTGTGCTGGGTCAAGGTGGTGGGGAAAGCATGCTGGGACACGGCAGAGTCCCCCCTCCTCCCCTGCTGGTTTGCTGCGGAAAACTGGTTTGCTGGTTTGCTGCGGCAGGGCCAGGCACTGAGGATCCTCTTGATGGTGGGGCAAGGGGACTAGATGCAGTGTTGAGGCTTCATTGATGGTGGTGCCAGGTCACATCATCAGGGACTGGATGCACTGGATTGTGGCAGAGGGTTGGGTGCACTGAGTTGTGTGGACAAGTGCAGTGGCCTACTCCCGAGGAGGGTCCTGCAGATCTTCTGAAATGGGGAGCTCTGGCAGAGGGAGGGTGGAACAGACTAGAGTCTCATGAGGAGAAACTGAGATTTGTGGCTCTAGGAAGAGAACTGAAGGGACAGTAGCCAGAATTCCCCATGTTGACTCAGTCTCCCATGTCACATACACTGTCTATCTTGAATGGAGCACTCCTCTCTATATGAAATCAGCCTAGGGAAATGCAATAGCCCCACTCTCTGGATTCCCTATAGCACAGCACTGCAGAGCTTGTGACAAGCTGAGGAGTCACCTACCTGGGCAGGTGTGTAGAGGTCCTGGCAGACTCAGAGGGTGTAAGTGACTCAATCATATAACTTTGGGGCATAAATTTGAGGAAAGTGAGGATAAATTTGTCTCACTTTCCTATGAACCTGACTAGTGATTCCCCCCTCACAGGAGATGTGATAGCCTCACCAACCATTATAAATTAATGGGTTTTGCCTTATTGTACCTCTTTCATGGCTGAAATTGAAAAAACAATCTATCAGGTCTCTGGTTGTCTCTGTCTTTATATACTGAGTGGCCAGATTATTATGATCTCTGAACGCATAATAATCTGGTCACTCAGCGTATATAATATATATATATTAGAGGCCCAGTGCATGAATTCATGCATGGGTGGGGGCCGGGCAGCCTGGCCTGGGGGAGGCGACATGGGCGGTTGGCCGGCCTGCCTACTGATCGAACTCCTGGTCGATGGGACAACTTGCATATTAGCCTTTTATTATATAGGATATACACTGAGTGGCCAGATTATTATGCGTTCAGAGATCATAATAATCTGGCCACTTAGTGTATACGTATGTAAGTATTTCTACCTCCAGAGGAAATTAGCAACTAGATGGTGGGGTCCGGCTACTGGCCCGCCCCAGTGGGGGCGGGGTGATCAAGGGCAGGGCGGGGGGTGGGGGATGGAGAGAGGGACCAAAGGTGGTTGGCAGGCGCCCCCTGGTGAACTCCCCTGGAAGGGGCAATTTGCGTATTAGCCTTTTATTAGATGGATGGATTATATAAAGAGCTCTATTTAATTGGCTTAAGAAAATTAAGCACTGAGACATATGAAAACATGCTCAAAATCACTAATCATCCGAGAGATGCAAATCAAAACGACAATGAGGTACCATCTCACACCTGTCAGAATGTCTATCAACAAACGACAAGTGCTGGTGAGGATACAAAGAAAAAGGAACCCTCCTGCTGGTGGAAATGCAGATGGGTGCAGCCACTGTGGAAAACAGTATGGAGTTTCCTCAAACAATTAAAAATGGAACTCCCATTTAACCCAGTGATCCCACTTCTAAGAATATATCCCAAGAAACTAGAAACACCCATCAGAAAGGATATATGCACCCCTATGTTCATAGCAGCACAATTTACCATAGCTAAGATTTGGAAACAGCCTATGTGCCTATCAGCAGATGATTGGATTAAAAACATGTGGTACATCTACACAGTGGAATACTATGCTGCAGTGAAAAAGAAGAATTCTTACCATTTGCAACAGCATGGATGGAACTGGAGAGCATTACGCTAAGCGAAATAAGCCAGTCAGAGAAAGAGAAATATCACATGATCTCACTCATTTATGGAAAATAATGAACAACATAAACTGATGAAAAAAAAAAAAAAACAGATCCAGAGACAGAGAAGCATCGATCAGACTGTCAAACCTCAGAAGGAAGGTAGGGGAGGGTGGGGATAAGGGGGAGACACCAACCAAAGGACTTGTATGCATGCATATAAGTATAACCAATGGACACAAACAACAGGGTGGTGAGGGCATGAGTGGGGGGGATGGGGGGGTAATGGGGGGATGATGACACATACGTAATACCTTAATCAATAAAGAAATTAAAAAATAAAATAAAATAAAATGGGGATAAAAAAAAGATGTAGGTGATAGAAGAAATGGTAAAGTTGTCTGGACGAAGGCATGTGTGAAGATCTCCTCTTAGTCTTTGGCTGGTTGTATCAGATAGGACACAAAAATAATGGTATAGAAAAGATATGGGTCTATTTTTATCTTATGAGTGAGGGTGTGGGAGGACAATGGGGTGATAAGGACAGATATGTAATACCTTAATCAATAAAGAAAAAATTAAAAAAAAAACTAAAAAGAAATTTAAGTACTTATATAAATTAAGAAATATAATGGAAACTGACTAAAATGCTTGAGGGAATTTTGTGATCTAATAAAATATTTAATATTAAAGCTAATTTGTTTGCTGATTTAATTAAAACATACAAATCTTTAGAGTTATTAACATTTAACACAATAATTTTACTTTATTCTGGTTTACCAAAAAAAATGTTTGTCTTAATTTCATTATAGGGCTTGTCAACAGGAAACTAGCTTGAGATAATAACTGATTTTGTCTAATGTCTCATAAAATTTTCATAAACAATATAAATGTAATTACTGGAAAATAATAAATTAAGTAGATATAAATAACATAAAAGGTTGTTTGGTGAAACTTTTTTGAAGTAATTTTTTTATAGTATATGTACTTAAAAATAGTTTTCCAAAGTATTTTGGTAACTTGAAACCTTAAATTAAGTTAAAAAATGGAAATTATTAGATAACTAAATCATTTGCAAATAAGATAAACTACTGAAACATTAATTTCTAAATAAATTTAATTTTACCTATTTTTTGTCTTGTTAATTCAGAAAAAGTAAAAATACTTGGGTCTGTTAATAAAAATATTTTATACTATATTTAGAAAGCATATGTTTCTAAAAATTATAAAATATTAGATGCCAGATGCATGAATATTTGTGCAAGAATGGGCCTTCCTTCCCCTGGCTGCCGGCACTGCCTTCACTCCGGCCTGAGCCGCCTTTCGCCTTCGCTTTGGGCCCAGAGTCACCTTTCTGCCTTATCTCTGTCCTGGAGCCCCTTTTCCTCCTTCCCACGGTGCCCAGAGGCCTGGAGCAGCTGGGGCAGTGTGGAATGCCTGCATCGTTGCCATGGCGATGGCACAAGCGTCCCGCCCCACCCCAGCCTCTCAGCACCTGAGTATGCAAATTAATCCACCAACTTTGTTGGATTAATTTGCATACTCACTACTGATTGGCTGGTGGGCATTGTGAAAGTACAGTCAATTTGCATATTTCTATTTTATTAGAGTAGATCATTGCCAGTCAAAAAGCCCATTTCTAGTGGTTATGAAATGTATTAATAAATTTGCCAATCTATATAATGTTAGTTACTTACTTTAATTGCCACTAGATATGTAAGTTTCTAAGGGTTAGGAATTCTAATGAATACTAGAAGCCGGGTGTACAAAATTCATGCACGGGGCTGTGTGTCCCTAAGCCCAGCCTGCACCCTCTCCAATCTGGGACCCCTCGAGGGATGTCCGACTGTCCGTTTAGACCCGATCCCAGTAGGACATCCCTCTCACAATCCAGGACTGCTGACTCCCCGCTGCTTGCCTGCCTGCTTTCCTGATTGCCCCTAGCCACTTCTGCCTGCCAGCCTGATCACCCCCTAATCACTCCCCTGCCAACATGATTGACTCCTAACTGCTCCCCTGCCAGCCCGATTGCCCCTAACTGCCCTCCCCTGCTGGCCTGGTCACCCTTAACTGCCCTCTCCTGCCAGCCTGGTCACCCCTAACTTCTCTCCCCTGCTGGCCTAGTCCCCCCCAACTGCTCTCCCCTGCAGGTCTGGTCCCTCCCAACTGCCCTCCCTTGCAGATCTGGTTTCTCCCAACTGCCCTCCCCTGCTGGCCTGATTGCCCACAACTGCCCTCTCCTGCCAGCCATCTTGTGGTGGCCATCTTGTGTCCACATGGGGACAACCATCTTGTGTGTTGGAGTGATGGACAACTTGCATATTACCTTTTTATTATATTGGATGTAAGGAATTAATTTATGTTTTCAATAAAAGATAGTATAAGTTATGGAGATGTGCTTGAAGTAAGGGGAATGACAATAATTTTCCATGTTTTTTTTAGAATGGGAAGAAAGAAAAATAATTTTACCTCTTATAATTAAGCTGGCTAAAATTAAATGGTTAGTACATTGTTTTAAAAATTAAGCTTTACTATGAATAATGTGATTATGTAAAGGTAAATTTTAATGTCATCTCTCTACTATTAGTATGCTCTTAAGTTCATAGCTCTACATGCCTATTGCAAAAAACAAGAATCAATGCTAATAAATTACTTAACCCTACAACTCAAAGAGCTAGAAAAAGAGCAGCAAGAAAAGCCCAGTGTAACCAGAAGGAAGGAAGTAACAAAGATCAGAGCGGAGATAAATGACATAGAGACCAAAGAAACAATACAAAAGATCAACAAAACCAAGAGCTGGTTCTTTGAAAGGATAAACAAGATTGATGGACCTCTAGCCAGGCTCACCAAGAAGCAAAGAGAGAGGACCCAAATAAACAAAATCAGAAATGAAAGAGGTGAAATAACAACAGACCCCGCTGAGATACAAAGGATTGTTACAAAATACTACGAACAACTCTATTCCAACAAACTGGACAACCTGGAGGAAATGGACATATTTCTAGAAAAATATAACCTTCCAAAAATCAATCAAGAAGAATCTAAAGAGCTCAATAGGCCAATAACTATGGACGAAATTGAAGCAGTCATCAAGAAGCTTCCGGCAAACAAAAGCCCGGGGCCTGATGGCTTCACAGGAGAGTTTTACCAAACATTCAAGGAAGAACTAAAACCTATCCTCCTCAGACTATTCCAAAAAATTCAAGAGGAAGGAACACTTCCAAGCTCCTTCTATGAAGCCAGCATCACCCTAATACCAAAACCAGATAAAGACAACACAATGAAAGAGAATTACAGACCAATATCCCTCATGAACATAGATGCCAAAATCCTCAACAAAATTCTAGCAAATCGGCTCCAGCAGTACATCAGAAAGATCATACACTATGACCAAGTAGGATTTATCCCAGGAATGCAAGGATGGTATAATATCCGCAAATCAATAAACGTGATACATCACATAAACAAATTGAGAGATAAAAATCACATAGTCATATCAATTGATACAGAAAAAGCATTTGACAAAATCCAACACCCTTTCTTGATAAAAACTCTCAACAAGGTGGGAATAGAAGGCTCATACCTCAACATAATAAAAGCTATATATGATAAACCCACAGCAAACATCATACTCAATGGACAAACACTAAAAACATTTCACCTAAGAACAGGAACAAGACAGGGATGCCCACTCTCACCACTCCTGTTTGACATAGTACTGGAAGTATTAGCCATTGCAATTAGACAAGAAGAAGAAATAAAAGGCATCCAAATTGGAAAAGAACAAGTAAAGCTGTCTTTATTTGCAGACGACATGATATTGTACATAAAAAATCCGAAAGACTCCGTCAAAAAACTCATAGACTTAATAAATGAATTTGGCAATGTAGCAGGATACAAAATTAACACCAAGAAATCTATGGCCTTTCTATACACCAATAGTGATCTTACAGACAGAGAGACTAAAAAGGCAATTCCATTTACCATCGGACCAAAAAAATTAAGATACCTAGGAATAAACTTAAATAAGGAGGTAAAAGACCTATACACGGAAAACTACAGGGCACTGAAAAAAGAGATAGAGGAAGACGTAAACAGATGGAAGAACATACCATGTTCATGGATTGGTAGAATCAACATCATTAAAATGTCCATACTACCCAAAGCAATCTATAGATTCAATGCACTCCCCATTAAAATACCAATGGCATATTTCACCGACCTTGAAAGAACTCTCCAAAAATTCATCTGGAATAAAAAAAAGAACCCAAATAGCCACAGCAATCCTGCGAAAGAAGAATAAAGTAGGAGGGATCTCAATACCAGATTTCAAGCTGTATTACAAAGCCACTGTTCTCAAAACAGCCTGGTACTGGCACAAGAACAGACATATAGATCAGTGGAACAGAATAGAGAATCCAGATATTGACCCAAACCACTATGCTCAATTAATATTTGACAAAGGAGGCATGAACATACAATGGAGTCAAGACAGTCTCTTCAATAAATGGTGTTGGGAAAATTGGACAGATACATACAAAAAAATGAAGCTTGATCACCAACTTACGCCATACACAAAAATAAACTCAAAATGGATACAGGACTTAAACATAAGACGGGAAACCATAAAAATACTAGAGCAATCCACAGGCAGCAAAATCTCAGACATATGCCAAAAGAAATTCTTCACTGACACTGCCCCTAGGGCAATGGAAGCTAAAGTGAAAATTAACAAATGGGACTACATCAAAATAAAAAGCTTTTTCACAGCAAAAGAAACCATTAACAAAACAACAAGAAGGCCTACTGCATGGGAGAACATATTTGCAAATGGCATCACTGATAAAGGTTTGATCTCCAACATCTACATGCAGCTTATACAACTTAATAAAAGGAAGATAAATGATCCAATAAAGAAATGGGCAACAGACCTAAATAGAAGCTTTTCAAAAGAAGACAGAAGGAAGGCCAAGAGACACATGAAAACATGCTCAACGTCACTAATTATCCGAGAGATGCAAATCAAAACAACAATGCGGTACCATCTCACACCTGTCAGAATGGCTATCATCAACAAATCAACAAAGGACAAGTGTTGGCCAGGATGCGGAGAAAAAGGAACCCTCGTGCACTGCTGGTGGGAATGCAGACTGGTGCAGCCACTGTGGAGAACAGTATGGAGCTTCCTCAAAAAACTGAAAATGGAACTCCCATTTGACCCAGTAATCCCACTCCTGGGAATATATCCGAAGAAACTAGAAACACCAATCAGAAAGGATATATGCACCCCTATGTTCATAGCAGCACAATTCACCATAGCTAAGATTTGGAAACAGCCTAGGTGCCCGTCAGCAGATGACTGGATCAGAAAACTGTGGTACATCTACACAATGGAATACTATGCTGCCATAAAAAAAAGAAGGAATTCTCATCATTTGCAGCAACCTGGATGGAATTGGAGAACATTATGTTAAGTGAAATAAGTCAGTCAATGAAAGAAAAATACCACATGATCTCACTCATTTATGGGTAATATAGAACATTATAAACTTGAACAAAAAGATAGATACAGAGACAGTAAAGCATCAAACAGACTGTCAAATTACAGGGGGAAAGTTAGGGAGAGGTGGGGGAGATAAGAGATCGATCAAAGGACTTGTATGCATGCATATAAGCATAACCAATGGATGCAAAACTCTGGGGGGGTGAAGGCATTTATGGGAGTGGGGTGGGGGGTGGCAATGGTAAAATATGTACACATATAATACCTTAATAAAAAAAAATTGGAAAAAAAAGAAAAGAAAAAAAGAGATTATAAAGGAAAAACAATGATTTTATGTTGTATTAAAGTGATTCCTTGTGCTGTTTATCATGAATTCTTTAATTGCTTAAGTAAATTTAGTCTTCCTAATATTAAAAGAGATATATTTGATTAAAAGTTTTTTACTTTTTGTTTTCCTAAAAAGTCTTTAACTATCACCATGATTAAGTAAATAGTTTAAGTGTTGTTCCACAATGAACTATAATTCTACCTGATTAAATGTTTTAAAACTTTTTATATGTTTGGCAAACTTCCCAAGATTACAAAATTAGTCTTTTTTTTTAACCTTTGAGATATTTGAAAACTTTGAAAATTATCAGATGGATTCCTGAAATATTTCAAAGAAAATTTCTGTCTTTATAAAAAGAAGAACTTAAACTAATCAGGCCTATTTGGTATCATAAAATTACACAGAAAGCATTATCAAATAAAAAGTAATAATTATGCAACATACATACATTTTTTATTAATATAAATATTCTAGAAATTATATATAAAATTCCTAAAATTGTGACATGTCCTAAAAACACTTACAGTTTTTATCTGTGTCTGAAAGTTGTTACTTGTATAATGTATTTGAAATGTAAACACCTGGGAACCAACCAAAACATTGCTCACAGAAACAAAAGTGAAAAAAAATAGCTTTTAAAAAATGCAGACAGCCGAAACCGGTTTGGCTCAGTGGATAGAGCATCGGCCTGCGGACTGAAGGGTCCTGGGTTCAATTCCGGTCAAGGGCTTGTACCTTGGTTGCAGTTACATCCCCAGAAGGGGGTGTGCAAGAGGCAGCTGATCGGTTTCTAACTCTCTATCTCTCTCCCTTCCTCTGTAAAAAATCAATAAAATATATTTTAAAAAATGCAGACAGCTGTATATATTTTCTTTCTAAAACTGATTAAAAAATTACATATATATATATATACATATATATATATATATGTATAATTTACAAAAATACTGGAAAAAAATAAGATGTAGAACAAAATATAAAACTGCATTTTTTGTGGAGGAAAATAACAGAATGTGTGATTTTTTATATGAAAGAATAGAATATAAAGGAAAACTGTTTTTGCGTGTGTGAAGAAAAATGAAATTAATTTTGTCCTAAAGTAAAAGGAGTGTCTCAAAATAAGAAAGAACAAAACTGAAAGGTGTATGTAAGTTGCAGAACCTTTGTGTATGTCTTAGAGGATTTATGTATGTTTCAGGAGGTTCGTATAGGAGAAATCTTGAGAAAATAATTTTATATATGGTTAGACTGACTAAAATTGGAATGGATAGCTAAGTCAATTATATTATTTGTACGTATGAACTTTCACTAGATCTTTAACCATGGCTATTTTTAAGTCTTTTCATCATTTATAGACAATTCTTGTCTTACTCTAATGCTTTGGGAAAATGTTCTGACAAATGTGTTTCATCTTCAGAAATTCATGTAAAAACCACAAATACTCTAAAATATAAGTTTCTGATAACATAGTCATGGGTAAAAATTTAAAGATCTCTAAGGAAAAACTGGATTTTGGTCTTGGTACTCTCCTCAAAAATAATTTAACCATGATTCTACCTGATCTAGTGGTGTATTATATTGATTGATTTTCACATGTTGAACCATCCTCACATTCCAAGACTTTATTTCTGAGCTCTTTATACTATTTTATAGATCTATACACTGAGTGGCCAGATTACTATGATCTCTGAACTTATATCCTATCTAATAAAAGAGTAACATGCAAATTGACTGTCATTCCAACACACAAGATGGCTGCCTCCATGTGCTCAAAGATGGCTGCCTCCATGTGGACACAAGATGGCCACCACAATATGGCCAGCAGGGGAGGGCAGTTGGGAGGGACCAGGCCTGCAAGGGAGGGCAGTTGGGGGCGATCAAGCCTGCAGGGGAGGGCAGTTAGGGGTGACTAGGCTGGCAGAGGAAGGAAGTTGGGGGCAAATGAGCCTGCAGGGAAGGACAGTTGGGGGGAACCAGGCCTGCAGGTTAGGGCAATTGGGGGAATCCAGGCCTGCATGGGAGGGCAGTTGGGGGAAGACCAGACCAGCAGGGGAGAGCAGTTAGGGGCAATGAGGCTGGCAGGGGAGGACAGTTAGGGGTGACTGGGTCAGCAGGGGAGAGCAGTTGTGGGGGACCAGGCCTGCAGGGGAGGACAGTTGGGAGGGACCAGGCCAGCAGGGGAGGGCAGTTAGGGGTGACCAGGCTGGCAGGGGAGGGCAGTTAGGGGTGACCAGGCTGGCAGGAGAGGGCAGTTAGGGGCAATCGGGCTGGCAGGGGAGCAGTTAGGCATCAATCAGGCTGGCAGGGGATGATTAGGGGGTGATCAGGCTGGCAGGCAAAAGCGGCTAGGGGCAATCAGGAAGTCAGGCAGGCGAGAAGTGGGGAGCCAGCAGTCCTGGATTGTGAGAGGGATGTCCAACTGCCGGTTTAGGCCTGATCTTACTGGGATCAGGCCTAAACGGGCAGTCGGACATCCCTCGAAGGGTCCCAGATTGGAAAGGGTGCAGGCTGGTCTGAGGGACACACACCCCTATACACGAATTTTGTGCACCGGGCCTCTAGTCCTATATAATAAAAGGCTAATATGCAAATTGTCCCCTCGACCAGGAGTTCGACCAGCAGGCAGGCCGGTTAACTGCCCATGTCCCCTCCCCCTGGCCAAGCTGGCAGGACCCATGCACCAGGCCTCTAGTATATATATATATATATATATATATATATATATATATACACACTGAGTGGCCAGGCAGTTTTGAGAACAGTGGCTTTATAATATACTAGAGTGAGATCGGGCATAAACGGGCAGTTGGACACCCCTCTCACAATCCAGGACTGCTGGCGACCAACTGCTCACCTGCCTCTGCCTGATTGCCCCTAACCATTTCTGTCTGCCAGACTGATCACCCCCTAACCACTCCACTGCCAGCTTGATTGACACCTAACTGCTCCTTGGCCGGCCCAATTGCCCTTAACTGCCCTCCCCTGTTGGCCTGGTCACCCTTAACTGCCCTCCCCTGCTAGTCTGGTCACCCCTAACTGTCCTCCCATGCAGGTCTGGTTGCCTCCAACTGCCCTCCCCTGAAGGCCTGGTTCTCCCCCAACTGTCCTCCCCTGCATACCTGGTCCCCCCACAACTTCCCTCCCTTGCTGGCATGGTCTCCCCCAACTGCCCTCCTCTGATGGCCCAGTCACCACTAACTGCCCTCCCTGCTGGCCTGATCGCCCAAAACTGCCCTCCCCTGCAGACCTGGTCTCCCCCAACTGCCCTCCTCTGCCGGCCCCATTACCCCTAACTGCCCTCCCTGCTGGCCTGATAGCCCACAACTTCCCTTCCCTGCAGACCTGGTCCCCCTCAACTGCCCTCCCCTGTTGTCCTGGTTCCCCCCAGTTGTCCCCCCCTGAACTGCCCTTCCCTGCAGACCTGGTCTCCCCCAACTGCCCTAACCTGCAAGCCTGGTCCCCCCCAATTGCCCTAACCTGCAGGACTGGTCCCCCCCAAGTGTCCTCCCCTGCAGGCCTGGTCTCCCCCCAACTGCCCTCCCCTGCATACCTGGGTCCCCCCCAACTTTCCTCCCCTGCATTCCTAGTGTCTCCCAACTGCCTTCCCCTGCTGACCTGGTCCCCCCCAACTGTTCCCCCCTGCAGGCCTGGGTCCCCCCACAACTGTGCTTCCTTCCTGGCCTGGTCTCCCCCAACTGCCCTCCTCTGTTGGCCTGGTCACCCCTAACTGCCCACAACTGCCCTCCCCTGCTGGCCATCTTTGGTGGCCATCTTGTGTCCACATGGGGTCAGCCATCTTTGACCACATGGGGGCAGCCATCTTGTGTCTCGGAGTGATGGTTAATTTGCATATTACTCTTTTATTAGATAGGATATATATATAATAGCTAGATTATTATGCATTCAGAGATCATAATAATCTGGCCACTCAGTGTATAGCTACTATTATGCCTGTACCATACTATTTTGATTAGTATAGCATTACCATAAGTTTTTTTTTTTTTAATGAATCTTTATTGTTCAGATTACAATTGTTTCTCCTTTTTCCCCACATATCTCCCCACTACCCCCCCTCTTCCCATACCTCCCCCCGCGCTGTCCTTATCCATAGGTGTATGATTTTTGTCCAGTCTCTTCCCATACTCCCCACACAGACACCCCTTTCCCCCTGAGAATTATCAATCCACTCCCATTCTATGCCTCTGATTCTATTAAGTTCACCAGTTTATTCTGTTCCTCAGATTTTTAATTCACTTGACTTTTAGATTCACTTGTTGATATATATGTATTTGTTGTTCATAATTTTTATCTTTCTTCTTCTTTTTCCTCTTTTTAAAGAATACCTTTCAGCATTTCATATAATGCTGGTTTGGTGGTGATGAACTCCTTTAGCTTTTTCTTATCTGTGAAGCTCTTTATCTGCCCTTCAATTCTGAATGATAACTTTGCTGGGTAGAGTAGTCTTGGTTGTAGGTTCTTGCTATTCATCACTTTGAATATTTCTTGCCACTCCCGTCTGGCCTGCATGGTTTCTGTTGAGAAATTAGCTGATAATCGTATGGGAGCTCCCTTGTAGGTAACTAACTGTTTTTCTCTTGCTGCTCGTAAGATTCTCTCTTTGTCTTTTGCTCTTGGCATTTTAATTATGATGTGTCTTGGTGTGGTCCTCTTTGGATCCCTTTTGTTTGGGGTTCTGTGCGCTTCCTGGACTCGTAAGTCTATTTCTTTCATCAGGTGGGGGAAGTTTTCGTTCATTATTTCTTCAAATAGGTTTTCAGCATCTTGCTCTCTCTCTTCTTCTGGTACCCCCATAATTCTGATGTTGGTTCGCTTGAAGTTGTCCCAGAGACTTCTTACACTATCTTCAACTTTCTGAATTCTCTTCTCTTCATGCTTCTCTGGAGGAGTGTCCTTGGCCTCTTTGTATACCAAATCTTTGAGTTGATTCTTGCAATCCTCTAGTCTGCTTTTGGGTCTCTGTATAATATTTTTTATCTCAGTCAGTGTATGTTTAATTTCTAGTTGGTCCTTTTTCATATCCTCAAGGGTATCATTGAATTTATCGGCCTTTTCCATGAAATTCTTGAAAAACCTTATAACCGTGGTTTTGAACTCTATGTCCAGTCGCTTATTCTCCTCCATTTCTTTGGTTTGTGATCTGTTTCCTTGCCTTCTCATATTCTCTGCTTCCCTGAGTTGGTAGGGTAGTTTTGTCTACTAGGTGTCCTATTGGTTCAACGGGTCAGCCTCCCAGTTACTTGAGGTGGACACTCTTGGTGTACCCTTGTGTACTGTGTGTTCCCCAGCAGGAGCTACAGCAAGGGCTAGTTTTCTCCTCCTTTGCTTGGGCGGTTTTGGAGCAGTCTGGAGCTGTAGTTGGTTAAGCTGCCACAGAACAGGCCATTTATATGCAAAAGCCGCTGTGTGGAGCCTGGGCGGGTTTGTAGAATGTGCGGGGCGGGGCCTCAGGGCGGGGCGGGGTCTCAGGGCGTCACTAGGCTGGGGCGTGGCCAACGGCAATGGCTGCCGTCAGCCGTCTTTGCCTTTCCCGTTTCCAAGTCCCTGCGCCCCGCGCACCAGCGCAGTAAACAATGATTGCTGGGCGCACCTCTGCAAAAAAGTCACTCTCACTTTCCGACCCGATGGCCGAGAGTCCAGCTTCTCCCCGTAGGCGTCTGGGTCCCCCGAGTGTCCCCAGAAACTGGATTTCAGAGTGATCGGGAGCTTGTCTCCCTGCGGGTTGAAGAAAAGCCGCGCACCCAGCCGCCCGCCGCCGCTGGCCTGATTCGCGTGCCTCCGTACCTCAGCTTTTCAGCGATTGTGCTCCTTTCTCTTCTCAGCTGTAAATCTTCCACTGAGCCAGCTTTCCCGTGGTTCTGGGTGGTAGACGTTTTTGTCTTTTAGTTGTGTTTTTGAAATTGTTGTGTGAGGCAGCAGATTAGTTGTTTAACTATGCCGCCATCTTGGTTCCTCCTGCTTCATAACTTTTCTACCATAAGTTTTTAATTCAAGAATTCCTGCCTTATTCTTCTTTGTTGAAGATTGTTCAGCTATTTTGGGGTTCCTTAAGATTTCATAAAAAAATTTAAAATGTGTTTTTCTATTTATGAAGAAAGTGTCATTGGTATTTTGATAGTGATTGCATTGAACCTGTAGATTGCTTTGAGTAGTTTTACATTTTAACAGTATTAAGTCTTTCAGTCCATGAACATGGGACATGTTTCAATTTATTTATGCCTTCTTTAGTTTTTCAGTTATATATTTCATTGCTTTTGATGGTATTGTAAATGGAATAGTTTTAACAATTTTATTTTCAAACTAGAGGCCCGGTGCACGAAATTCGTGTACTGGGGGGGTGGGGGGGTGCCCCTCAGCCCAATCTGCACCCTCTTCAATCTGGGACCCCTCAGGGGATGTCCAACTTCCAGCAGTCGGACATCCCTCTCACAATCCGGAACCGCTGGCTCCTAACCACTCACCTGCCTGCCTGCCTGATTGTCCCTAACCCCACTGCCTGCCTGCCTGCTCGCCCCTACCTTGATCTCCTGCCAGCCTGATTGCCCCTACCTTGCCCTCCCCTATCAGCCTGATCACCCCAAACTGCCTGTGCCTTGGCCCCCAGTCTGGCCTCACTCTGGAGGCACCACCCCCATAACCCCAATGCTGCTGCCACTGCAGCTGGTTATGGCTGCCTGAGCCTTGGCCTTTGTAGCCACTGCGGCTTTGTCTGGAAAGATGTCCAGAAGACAACCACTCTAATTAGCATATTACCCTTTTATTAGTATAGATTTGGGGACCATTACAACCACGCAGAACTTGAAGAAAACACATGGCCCTGGTCAGTTTGGCTTAATGGAGAGAGCATCGGCCTGTGGACTGAAGAGTCCAGGTTTGATTCTGATCAGGGGCACACATGCCTGGGTTTTGGGCTCAATCTCCAGTAGGGGGCCTGTGGGCGGCAGCTGATCAGTGATTCTTTTTTTTTTTTAAATATATTTTATTGATTTTTCACAGAGAGGAAGGGAGAGGGATAGAGAGCTAGAAACATCGATGAGAGAGAAACATCGACCAGCTGCTTCCTGCACACCCCCCACCGGGATATGTGCCAGTAACCAATGTACATGCCCTTAACCGGAATCGAACCTGGGACCTTCCAGTCCGCAGACCGACGCTCTATCCACTGAGCCAAACCGGTTTCGGCTGATCAGTGATTCTTATCATTGATGTTTCTATCTCTCTCTCCCTCTCCCTTTCTGAAATTTTAAAAATATATATTTTTTAAAGAAAACACATGATCTTCACTTTGGGCTTTGTCATCTTACAATATCCTTTGTGCAGTGTTTTAACTTCCCTCAACTTTCCTTTACCCACCTTTAAAGTGCAATCTATTTTGGGGAAGGTGATCAGGAAAGTGATTCCAATGGGTAGAAGTTTTTTTTGGAGGGGATGGGTCATGAAGATATTTAAAAATTGAGCATGGTGATGGTTGTACCACTCTGAATTTACTTTAAAAAACCAGTTCATTGTACACTTTAGGTGACATGTACAGTATATGGGTTATATCTCAACAAAGCTGTTCTCTTATTTCTTTTTAAATAAAGACCAGTCTTATAATCAATTGCAGATGTTTTCAGAGGCCCCTCAAGATTTGCTCACCATGTCCCAAATCACGGCTGTGATTCCCAGTTGCCTCCAGTCCTGGTGGATCTGGATGGTGTGGTTTGCAAAGGAGAAGGTGGCAAGAGGCTTATGGAATTTCGGCAACCCCATTCCCCCGGTCTCCTCATAGGGCACCAGGGCCATTCCCACTGTGCCAGCTCTGCTCCCTTTAACCTGTTGGGCAAAAGAATCCTGCGTGCTCTGGCCAGAAAGTGCATTCTTTCTTAGGTGGCCCAGATGCTTTTTTTAAGGTCGTTTTATGGATTCAAAAGAATAAACAGAGATGTGGAAAGCTTTTGTCAAAATCCTTTTACATGGTTCTTCCAGTCTCATGGGAAAGAGATGTGGCTCTGAATTCATCCCAAAGTGTGTCTTTGGGCAAAAGCACCCAGAACGGCACAACTCCTGCAGAATGCCCCACACACTTTGCTGTCAGGACTCGGGGGGGCTTGAGGGTGAGCGAGGCAGAGGTGCCAGCACAGGACCTGGGAGAAGGTAGCCCTTTCTACACTCCCCAGGCCACGTGGACTACAGCAGTACCCGCCCAGGTGGGCAGGGTGTTTCTGCTGTTTTGTTTTGGTCTGGCCTCCACCCCGTCAGCCACGGACCTGTGCCTGCACTGAGACTGAATGCTTTGATGGCCCTACTTTTTGGTGGACAGTGGATGCACTCCCAGAGACTGGCAGTTAGACTCTGGTGGCTTCTGAGTCCCTTGCGGGGAGAGCCCGGCCCTAGGTCAAGAACAGACTCAGGCGTCCTCGGCCAGGAGGCCTCCTTGGGCTAGGGGCCGCCACAGTTTGAAGGCTGGCCATGACCCCAATCCTGGCAGGGGTCTCCTCTGGGGTGCTGGCAGGCCTGGGCTAGGGCTGCGGGCGGTTTAGAGGCTGGTCACGCCCCCGATCCTGGTGGGGATCTCCTCTGGGGTGCTGGCAGGCCTGGGCTAATGGCCACCCTGGTTTAGAGACTGGTCAAGCCCCCGATCCTGGTGGGGGTCTCCTCTGGGGCGCTGGCAGGCCTGGGCTCTGGCGCCGCAAAGGGAGAGGTTCCTGAACCTGCTTCCCACACACCTAGGCTAGGATACATCTTGTAGGAGGCGGCTTCAATGCCCGGGGTCGGTGACCAGGTCCTCCGGAGCCTCTCTTTCTGGGCTGCCGTCCCACGTCTCCCAGTGCCCCAGCCTCGGATGCGCCCACGCAGTTGCCCCCACCACCAGCCACCTCAGCGCAGGCCACAGCAGCTGAAGCCAGCCTCTTGGAAGCCAGGCCACCACACCCACCACCTCTAGTTGCTCTCTGCTGCTTGCTCTCTGTGCCCTGTCCACTGGGGTGGGGGAGTGCTCCCAGCCCAGAGGCCCTCCCTCCCTCCGCAGCCTGGCTTGGGAAGCTGGCCTCATGCTGGGGCTACTATGCCAGCATGCCCACTTGGCTACTATGGGTGCGACACGGGCCCCACGGAGGCCAACCTGGAGAACGTGGACCCCAGCTCTGCATCCGGCTGCTGCAGATGGCCTCGGTGGTCAACTACCACCTGCTCCTTCCACTGGCCCCATTGATCCCTCTCAGCACCAGCCATTTAGGCGAGGGTGGCGATCGCCGGGGACCCCGCCCCGGGAGCAGCTGGCTGGGCCCGGCCACGCCACCCGGGTCGCGATCTGCCCCGGGACCCCCGGGAGGCTGCTGGCCGTGCCGGGCCACGACCCCCGGGTCCCGATCGAGCCCGGGACCCCGGGGAGGCTGCTGGCTGTGCCCGGCCACGCGCCCCCCCCCCCCCCCCGTTGAGATCCAGCCCGGGACCCCGGGGAGGCTGCTGGCTATGCCCGGCCATGCCCCCCCCGGGTCGCGATCCAGCCCGGGACCCCCGGGAAGCTGCTGGCCCTGCCCGGCCACGCCCCCCCGGGTCGCGATGGGTCCCGGGACCCCGGGGAGGCTGCTGGCTGTGCCCAGCCATGCCCCCCTGGGTCGCGATCCAGCCCGGGACCCCGGGAGGCTGCTGGCCGTGCCCGGCCACGCCCCCCCTGGGTTGCGATCCAGCCCGGGACCCCGGGGAGGTTGCTGGCTGTGCCCGGCCACGCCCCCCCGGGTCACGATGGGTCCCGGGACCCCAGGGAGGCTGCTGGCTGTGCCTGACCATGCCCCTCTAGGGTTGCCATCACTCCCCAGGACCCCCGGAACTAAGAGGATTTGGCGCCGCCATCTTGGTTTTCTCAACTGCCAGATAGGCCACCCGGAGTCCCGCCCCCAGCCTCTCGCAGGCTCAATCATGGGCATAGCGGAGGTGCGGTCAATTTGCATGTTTCTCTATTATAAGGTAGGATCATTCATTGTTAGTTTATACAACTGCAATGAATTTTTGTGTGTTGAATTTGTATTCTGCTACTATGCTGAATTCACTTATTCTAATATATTTGGTGAAATCTTTACACATTTCTACATATAAGATCATATCATCTGGGAACAGTTAATTTTGCTTCTTTCTTTGTAATTTAGAAGACTTTTTATTTTTTTATATTTTTAAAATTTAATTTTTTAATATTTTTATTGATTTCAGAGAGGAAGAGAGAGGTAAAGAGAGAGAGAGAGAGAGAGAGAGAGAGAGAGAGAGAGATCAATGAGAGAGAATCATTGATCAGCTCTCCACACTGGGGATGGAGCCCACAATCTGGACTGTGACTTCCTGGTTCATAGGTTGATGCTCAACCACTGAGCCACGCCTACCAGAATGGATGACTTTTTATTTATTTTTCTTGCCTAATTGCTTTGGCTAGAACTTCCAATACTATGTAAAATAGAAGTAGCATAAGTCAGTATGCTTGCCTTGTTCCTGATATTATAGAAAAAACTTCTAGTTTTTCACCATTGAGTTTGATATGAGTGTTTAATATGAGTGTTTCATATAAGGCTTTATCATGTAGAGGTAATTTTTTTATTATTTCTTAGTTTGTGAAGCTTTTTTTAATTATAAAAGTATGTTGATCTTTGTCAAATGTGTTTCCTGCATCAATTGAAAGATCATGTGTTTTTTTCCCTTTATTCTGTTATAGTGGTGTATTACATAATTGATTTCCATATGTTGAACCATCCTCACTTTCCAGGTATAAATCAAACTGGGTAATGGTGTCTGATTCTTTTAATATGCTGCTGAAATCAATTTGCTAATATTTTCTTGAGAATTTTCACATCATTATTTATGAAATAATATTTTGTTGTTTGCTTATACTATCTTTGTCTGGGTTTAATATATAAATAATGATGATTTCATACTGTGGGTTAAGAAGTGTTCCTTCCTCTTCAAATTTGTAAAGAAATTTGAGAAGAATTGGTATTTATTCTTTAAATGTTTGGTATAATTCACCAATGAACCATCAGGTCCAGGGATTTATTATTATTATTATTTTGGCTTGGAGACTTTACTAAGTAATTCTTCTAATTAATTATAAATCAATTTAGGTTTTGTATTTCTTCATTATTTACTCTTGGTATGTTTTGTGTTTCTGGGAACTTGTTCTTTTCATCTAGGTTACTGACATTTTATAGTACTCTCTTTTTATCTTTTTTTTTCTTGTAGAGACTTTCATGTCTCCACTTCTTTACTGATTTGGCAACTTGAGACATTGCTCATTTTTTCTTAGTGTATCTAACTAAATATTTAACAATTTTGCTGAGCAAAATTAAAGAGCAAACTTCTGTTTCCAATGATTTATTCTATTGTTTTTCTTTTCTTAATATTTTTTAATTTAAAAGTTTTAATGTTAACATTATTGCAGACTTTGCCCATTTCCCTCCCTTTGCCCACCTCCACCTAACCCTGCCACCGCCTCTTTTGGCCTTCACCACACTATTTTCCATGTCCATGGAATATGCATATATGTTCTTTAGCATTTCAACTTCTTTATTCAGTCCCCCCCACCCCCTCCACTCTGGCTCCCATCATACTGTGCCATATATCAATTATTCTGGTTCCATTTTGTTTTTTAATTTATTTTGTTCATTAGATTTCACATATTAATGAGATCATATGGTATTTGTCTTTTGCTGCATGGCTTCTTTCACTTAGCATAGTACTCTCCATGTCCTCCATGCTGTCCCAAAGGATAAGAATTCCTTATTTTTTAGCTGCATAGTATTCCGTTGTGTAAATATACCACAGCTTTTTTATTCAATCATCTGCTTATCGGTGCTTGGGCTGTTTCCAATCTTGGCTAAGTAACACTGCTATGAACATATGGGTGCATATATTCTTTCTGATTGGTATTTCAGGATACTTAGGACATATTCCTAGAAGTGGGGTTATTGCATCAAATGGCAGTTACATTTTCAATTTTTTGAGGAAACTCCATACAGTTTCTCATAGTAAATGCAAAAGTCTGCATTCCTACCAGCAGTGTTAGGGTTCTCTTTTCTCCACATCCTCACCAGCACATGTTGTTTGTTAATTTTTGATGATAGCCATTCTGCCAGGTGTGAAGTGATACCTCATTGCAGTTTTAATTTGCATCTCTCTGATGATTATTGAAGTAGATCATTTTTAATATGTGTATTGGCCATCTTTATGTCCTCTTTGGAGAAGCATCTATTATGTCTTTGGGCCATTTTTTAATTGGATTGTTTGTTTGTCTTTATGGTGTTGAGTTGTATAAGTTCTTTAATTCATTTTGAGTTTATTCTTTTGTATGGTGTAACATGGTGGTCTCATCTCTCTCTCTCTCTCTCTCTCTCTCTCTCTCTCTCTCTCTCTCTCTCTCCTTTCTCTCTCTCTCTCTCTCTCTCTCACCTGTCCAATTTCCCCAAGACCATTTATTGAATAGATGGTTTTTACTGAATTGTATGCTCTTGCCTCCTTTGTCAAATATTAATTTACCATAAATGTGTGGGTTGATTTCTAGACTCTCTGTTGTATTCCATTGGTATATATGCCTGTACTTATGACAGTACCAGGCTGTTTTGATTACATTATCCCTGTAGTATATTTTATATCTGGTATTGTGATCTGACCAACTTCTTTCTACTTTCTCAAGATTACTGAGGCTATTTGGGGCTATTTTTTGTTCCATATAAATTTTTGGAATATATTTTCTATATCTGTAAAATATGTCATTGATATTTTAATAGGAATTGCATTGAATCTATAGATTGCTTTGGGTAGTATGGATGTTTTAATGTGTTAATTCTTCCAGTTCTTGAGCATGGTATATGCTTCCACTTATTTGTATCTTCCTTAATTTCATTCAATATCAAGTTTTCCCAGTACAGGTTTTTACCTCCTTGGTTAAATTTATTCCTAGATATCTTTTTTGTTGCCGGTGCAATAGTAAATGAGGTTATTTACTTTGTTTCCATTTCTAGTAGCTCATTATTGGAGTATAAAAATAATGCCATTTATTTCTGGATATGGCTTTTGTATTCTACAATTTTCCGATTTCATTTATTAGATCAAGTAGCTTTTTGGTACAGTTTTTAGGATTTTCTATACACCATGTCATGTCATCTGCAAGTAATGACAATTTTACATCCTTCTTCGCAATTTGGATCCCTTATATTTCTTCTTCATGTCTGATCACTGTGGCTAGAACTTCCAGAACTATGTTGAATAGGAGTAGTGAAAGCAGACATCGGTGTCATGTTCCTGATATTAAGGGAAATGCTTTAAATTTACCCATGTAGTATGATGTTGGCTGTAGGTTTGTCATATATAGCATTTATTATTTTGAGGTATAATCCCTCTTTTCCCATTTTACTGAGAGTTTTAATCAAAACTGGGTGTTGGATTTTGTTGAATGATTTTTATGTGTTCATTGATATGATCATGTGACTTTTATCTTTCATTTTATTTATGTAATCTATCAAATTTATTGATTTGAGAATATTCTACCATATTTGCATCCCCAAATAAATCCCACTTGATTATTGTATATGATTATTTTAATAATTGCTGGATCCAATTTGCTAATATTTTGTTGAGAAATTTAGCATATATGTTCATCAGGGATATTGGCCTGTAATTTTCTTTCTTTGTAGTGTCTTTATTTATTTTTGGTATTTCAATAATATTGGCCTCATTAAAAGAGCTTGGAAGTCTTCCTCCTCTTGAATTTTTTTGGATAGTTTAAAGAGGATAGGTGTTAGTTCTTATTTGAATGTTTGGTAAATTTCATCTGTGAAGCCATCTGGTCCAGGACTTAGCTGGAAGTTTTTTGTTTTTTATTTTTTATTACATGCATTGATTTCATTCGTTATTTGTCTCTTTAGGTGTTCTGCTTCTTCCTGGTTCATCTTTGAAAGCTTGTATGTTTCCAGGAATTTGTTCATTTCACCCAGATTGTTTAGTTTGTTGGCATACAGCTTCTTGTAATATTTACTTACAATCATTTGCATTTCTGTGATGTCAGTTGTTAACTCTCCTATTTCGTTTCTTCTTTTTTTGTTAATCCTCATTGAAGGATAATTTTTCCACTTATTTTTAAGAGACAATGGAAGGGAGGGAAGCAGGGGTAGATAGAGAAAGAGAGAAACATAAATGTGAGAGAGACACATTGATTGGTTACCTCCCACATACTCCCTGACTGGGGCCAGGGATCAACCCTGCAACCCAGTACATGCCCATGACGGGGAATTCAACCCGTGACCCTTTGGTGCATGGGCAGACACTCTAACCACTGAAACACACCAACTAGGGCCTATTTCATATGATTTTATTTATTTGGGTCCTCTCTCTTTGTTTCTTGATGAATCTGGTTAAAGGTTCATCAGTCTTTTCTATCCTTTCAAAAAACCAACTTTACATTTCCTTGATCTTTATTATTTGTAGTTTCTATGTCATTTATTTCTGCTCTAATCTTTATTATTGCCTTCCTTCTATTTACTTTCAACTTTTTCTACTGTTCTTTTCCCAGTAGTTTTCATTTTAGAATATTTTGTTGAGAATTGTTTAGTAGAAATTTTTCCTGCTTCTTGAGGTAGGCCTGTAATGTTATGAAATTCCCTCTCAGGACTATTTTCACTGTGAGCCATAGATTTTGGATTGTTGTGTGCTCATTTTCCTTTGTTTTCATGTAATTTTTTGTTTCTTCATTAATCTTATTGGTAACTCATTAATTGTTTAATAACATGCTATTTAGCTCTATATGTTTGAATATTTTTGAGCTGTTTTTTATTATTCATTTCTAGTTTCATAGCATTGTGATCTGAGAAGATGTTTGATATGATTTCAATCTTCTTAAATTTTTTAAGACTTATTTGGTGTCCTAACATGTGGTCTATCTTTTAGTATATTCCATGTGCACTTGAGAAGAATGTATATTCTGCTGCTCTGAGATGAAATGTTTTGTAAATATCAATTAAATCCATTTGATTTCGTGTGTTGTTTAAGGATGCTGTTTCTTTGTTGACTTTTTATCTGGAAGATCTATCCATTGATGGGAGTGGGTGTTCAATTATCTAACTATGACTGTGTTGGTGTCAATCTCTCCTTATGTCCACCAAGATTGTGTGGACATACACACACACACACACACACACACACACACACACACACACACTGACTGGCCAGATTATTATGATCTCTGAACGCCTAATAATCTGGCCACTCAGTGTATATCCTATATACTAAAAGGCTAATATGCAAATTGTCCCCTCAACCAGGAGTTCAACCAGCAGGCAGGCTGGCCAACCGCCCATGTCCCCTCCCCCTGGCCAGGCTGGCTGGACCCCACCCATGCATGAATTCATGCACCGGGCCTCTAATATATATATGTACACTGAGTGGCCAGATTATTATGCATTCAGAGATCATATGTATATGGTGCATATATGTTTATAAGGGTTATATCCTCTTGTTGGACTCATCCTTTAATTATTATGTAACTAGAGGCCTGGTGCATGAAATTCATGCATGGGGTGAGGTCCCCTCAGCCCAGCCTGCACCTTCTCCAATCTGGGACCCCTTGGGGGATATCCCCGGGATTGGGCCTAAACCAACAGTTGGACATCCCTCTCACAATCCTGGACCGCTGGCTCCTAATCGCTCACCTGCCTGCCTGCCTCTGCCCCTAACTGCCTCCCTGCCAGCCTGATCGCCCCTCACTGCCTCTGTGTGCCAGCCTGATCACCTCTAACTGACCCCTCCCTGCCAGCCTGGTTGTCCCTAACTGACCCCCCCCCTGCCAGCCTGGTCATCCTCAACTGCCTCCCTCTGCTGGCCTGGTTGCCCCTAACTGTCCCCTCCTGCCAGTCTAATCACTCCCAACTGCCCCCTCTGCTGGCCTGGTTGCCCCCAACTGCACCTCCCCTGCCAGCCTTGTCGCCCCTAACTGCCCCCCCCACTGGCCTGGTCACCCCACACAGCCTGCTGTTCAGTCGTTTGGTCATCCCTCACTAACTCCCCTGCTGGCCTGGTCACCCCATGGAGCCTGCTTGTTCAGTCATTTGGTCGTCCCTCACTAACCCCCCTGCCAGACTGGCTATTCAGTGTAATATGTATTTGACATATGGCATTTTTCATTTCTGAGTGATTATTTTTCATGGGTTCTATATCCTTCTTCATGCTTTTATTATTCTCACTAAGTTCCTTGAGCATCCTTATAACTATTACTTGGAACTCTCTAACTGATAAATTGCTTGCCTTCATTTCATTTAGTTCTTTTTCTGAAGTTTCCTCCTGTCCCTTCATTTGGGGCCTGTTTTTTGTCACCCCATGTTGCCTGTCCCCTTGTATTTGTTTCAATATTTTAGATAATACTGCTATGACTCCCAGTCTTGGTCAGGAGGCCTTCTGTAGTTGTTCTGTTGCTCCCAGGGGTGTAGTCTCCTTGATCTTCTGAGTTGGGTGCTATAGGAATGTCTCTTATGTGGTTGTTTGAATTTTCCTGTTGTAATTGAGTCTTGCTTTTCTGATTTTTTTTTTTTTTTTTTGTGGTTGAGATTGATCCTCAGGCTGGTTTACTGTGAGGCACATCCATAGCCATAGTGTGCAATCTGCTATGCAGATGCAGTCTCATGGTGTCTTGATGGTCTCAGCAGCACAATCATTAACCCTTCAGGCTGGGTATCTATAGAGGTAAACCTTTGTCACCTTGTATGAGATGCTGTGCAGGGGATTCCCTCCAAAGTGGGGTTATTCTGATCAGGGTCTGGAGCCTGTCGGGATCCACCTTTGGGTGTGCCATTTGTGTATGTAGTTGGGTTGAGCTCTGATGTGGTCTGAGGTCCACCACTAGTTGTGTTGGTTCTGGGTCATTTTTGGTGGGTTTCAGATGTAAGTTGGTTCTGGGTCTTTTGGAGTGAGTCAGATGTTGCATGCAACTGGCCTTGGGCTACCTGTGTGTAGTTACCACTTGGTTCACTGTGTCTGTGTCTGATAGACCTGTGTGTTCATGGGAGGGTCCAATCTTTGTAAATGTGTTGGCTTCTTTTAGCTTAGTTCTGGGGGGAAATATGTGGTCAGACCGAGGGTCCCTTGTGTCCACCCCCACCTGTCAACTACTCCACCTCCCCCCTGAGATTACCTGGTCTTCCTCCAGAGATTTCTGATGAGAGTCTTTAGGATGGACCCAGGCTATCCTAGCTCAGGCTAGTGGTCCCCCTGTTTGGAGATTACACAGTCAGACATTCAATGAGGATAAATTAGTCTCTTCTTCAAAGCCAATCTGCTCAGTCTCTACCAAACACTCCCAACTCTAGTTGCCCCGAAAGGAGCTTGTTGCAGGTTCAGATTGGATACAGCCTGCAGTCTTCTCTGCAGGAGCAGTTTCAGCCACCCTGGGCTCAGAGGGATGGATCAAAAGAATATCTGCTTGCCCTGGCTAATTTTCTGAGTGGTTAGAGCATTGGCAATGGACTGAAGAGTTGCAGGTTTAATTCAGGTTAAGGGTATGTACCTCTGTTGCAGGCCTAATGTGGACACGTGTGGGATGCAACCAATCAATGTGCCTCTCTCACGTTGATGTTTCTCTCTGTCTCTTCCTTTCCCTTCCACTTTCTCTCTTTCTGAAAAATCAATGGGAAAAAAACACACCCTTGGGTGAGGATTAACAGCAACAACAACAACAAAAAGTCTCTGGTTGAGGATGTTTCCTTTCTGGCCCAGCAGGCAGGAGTGGGCTAAGCACTTCCTTTCAGTCTCACTCATTGAATGTCCTGCTCTGAGCTGCTCTCCTGTCCCTTACAGAACTGTGCCAAGTGGGGGTATCTGGGACTGCTCAGGTGTGAACCAGTCTCCTGTTGGGAGTGGTGTTTACTGCCTGCAGGTGTGGCAGACTCTGTCTCTCTTTCCTTGGGCTGTTTGGTGGAGCTCAAATGGAGCTTAGATCAGCCTCCCACAATGAAGTACCAGAGCCCAGCACTAGTTCATCTGTCTCCCAGATAGAAGCCTCCCTGGGTGATTCAGTCCAAAAATTCCAACTCTGCATGAAACCTGTTCCCTGACACCACCAGTCCAAGCAGGAGGGGTTAGAAAATCAGCCTTGCACAGGACTCTGATCCTTCTGCTCAGCTCTTCTCAGCAAATCAGGTGCTGAAATTCCCAGTTCTACTCATGCTCCGAACTCTACACAGTGCCGGCCAAAAATCCCAGACTGTGCTGCTTCCCTCCTCTTGCCCCAAAGCCACCAGGACAGAGCAGCCTGAGAGGCTCCACAGAAGTTCTGACCCTGTGCGCCAAAGTGGGAGAATCCTTTCTCTAAGCCAAACAGTTTTTAGTCACTAACTGGGACTCTGCACACTACTTTCCAAGAAAGAAGAGGGTCCCTCAAAGTCACTTCTGAGTGCAGCCAGCAGACCCCTCTACTGGGTCCAAACATGGCAGCACAGCCTTTCTAACAGTTAAAGCCTGAGCAAACTTCTCAGGCTGGCTCTGCTAACAATAGGAGTGCTCCTTCACTGGGAAGGTTTAGTCCAAGTTTCCCACGCAGACAGGATTCCCCTTGTTCCCTCTGCCCAATGCAACAGGACTTTTTCTTCCAGATTCTGCTGCTCTGGGTTTGGGAATCCCTGGGTGGGGTGAGACCCCACACTCTCAGGGGAAGGGAGTTTTGCAGCTGATATCCCTCAGGCCACTCAGCAAAGGCACCTGATGGAGGGGGCCGCCCCCATTCCTCAACTCCCCTCCTCTTGTCAGTCTCTACATGGTTTCTTCCATGATCCTTAGATGTAATATTTCCAATCAGTTACACTTCACTTGGTTTTTCAAATTGATTGCGCAGCATTTTGCTGTAAATCTGGTCCTTGGCTGGGAGCAAAGCTTGCAGCCACCAGCTATTCTGCAGTAATATTGCTCTAGTCTATTGTTTTTCTATTGTCTAGTTCTATTTCATTTATCTCTGGTCTAGCCTTTATTATTTCCCTCTTTCTGCCATCGTTGGGTTTATTTTATTTTTATAGTTTCTTCAATAGTAAAGTTACTAGTAGGTTGTTGATTTTTCTAAAATGTGTTTATAGCTATAAATTTCCCCCTTAGCAGTGCCTTTGCTGTTTCCCATAAGTTTTCTTTGATATTTAATGTTTTCATTGATTTTTTTTTAGAGAGGAAGGGATAAAGAAACAGAGAGAGAAACATCAATGTGAGAGAGAAGCATTGATCAGTTGCTTCCCGTATGTGCACTAATTGGGGATAGAACCCATAACCTAGGTATATGGCCTTAATGGGTATCAAACTCCTGAAATTTAGGTGCACAGGATGATGCTCCAACCAATTGAGCCACACTGATCTTGGATTGGTATGTTTCATTTTTATTTTAAGTAATCTATAAATATTTTCTTATTTTATTTGTGAAGTTAATCCATTGGTAGTTTAATAGTGCATTGTTTAATTTCCACATATTTTTGAAACGTTCAGTTTTACTTTTGTTATTGATTTCTAACTTCATAATTTTGTCATTGGAGAACATATTTTGTATTATATCTGTCTTATTAAATCTATTGAGACTTAATTTGTCACCTAACATGGTCTATTTTCAAAAAGTTTTCATGTACACTTGAAAAAAATGTGCATGTTGTCATTGTGGGTAGAGTGTCCTGTTTATGTCTCATATCTAATTTGTTTATTGTGTTGTTTCAGTCTTCTATTTTATTATTTATCTTCTATCTGGTTGTTCTATCCATTATCTAGAGTAAGGTATTGAAATCTCCAAATATTTTTGTAGAACTGTCTATTTCTTCCCTCAGTTCTGTCAGTGTTTGCTTCATATATTTTTATGGCATCAGATATGTAAGTTATATATTACTTTTATAGATAAAATCTAATCTTAAAAAACACCTTTATTTTTTATTCTTGAATAAAACACTAGAATATGAGATAATTTTTGACCAAGGGCTTAATAGGTCAGCTTTTTGTAGAAATGACTCTAAACACCTGACATTCAATTATTCAGATATACAGGCATGGCTTTACCCCATCTACAGGTATTCCTATAATCCTCTTCTTACTACTGGTAGTTCCAGAATTTCTATACAGAAATAATCCCTGGGTAGCAATATGGCTGAAGAAGAGAGTTAATGAGCTATAGGATTTTCTTGCAGACATGTTTGCACAGCAAAACACTGTTTTATCTTAGATTTTATGTTACAGAGAAATCAAAATAGCAAGGTTTTGCCCTAGCTGGTTTTGCTCAGTGGATAGAGCATCAGCCTGTGGACTGAAAGGTTTGATTCTGGTCAAGGGCACATGCCTGGGTTGCAAGCTCCATCAATCACCAGTAGGGGGCATGCAGGAGGCAGCTAATTAATGATCATCGCTCATTATTGATGTTACTATCTCTCACATTGTCACAAAATGGCTGCCACAAGATGGCTGCCACAAGATGGACACCACACGATGGCCACCACAAGATGGCCAACAGGGGAGGGCAGTTGTGGGCGATTAGGCCAGCAGGGGAGGGCAGTTGGGCGCAATCAGACTGGCAGAGGAGGGCAGTTGGGGGCGATCAGGCCAGCAGGGGAGCAGTTAGGTGTCAATCAGGCTAGCAGGGGAGCAGTTAGCGGGTGATGAGGCTGACAGACAGAAGCGGTTAAGGGCAATCAGGCAGGCAGGCAGGCAGGCGAACAGTTAGGAGCCAGCATTCCCAGATTGTGAGAGGGATGTCTGACTGCCAGTTTAGGCCCGATCCCTGGGGGACGTCCCCTGATTGGTCCCAGATTGGAGAGGGTGCAGGCCAGACTGAGGGACCACCCCTCCCTCCCCCCCCGCCCCCGTACATGAATTTTGTGCACTGGGCCTCTAATAAAGAAATAAAACACATCCATTCCCTTAAAGTGTCTTTAAGAGTAGAGATAATATGTATAGAATACTCAGAGAGTATAGAACAAACTTGCATAACTCTGCTTAGTAAAGGAGAAAGATAGAGAGGGACTCACAGGGAAAGTGCTTTTTCAGCCAAGTCATAAAAGGACTTATAGGAGTTATTCAGGTGGAGAAGAGATGGGAGGGCATCAAGGAAGTAGGATTAGCATGCACTGAGTACTGAAAGAGCATAACATCTCCATGGATTTCCATAAAGTTGTCTAAACGAGGGAGTATGATGTTTGTAGTACCCGGTTGAGGGTAGAACATATGAGGCTGGGCAAGGTCTAGGTCACAAAGAACTTGATATGCTTTTCTAAGGGAGCTTGTGGTTTATCTTGAAGGTCACTTGTTTTCTTATTTCTTTTAAACTGAAGAACCCTTTCTTCAAATGAATGCTTATGTGAAACCTCAATATCTAAGACATATCAAAGGAAAATTTCTCTGGTAGAAACTCATGGAAGACCACTACACACTGGCCATTCCCTTTGCTTTCCTTATGGCTATTCTTGAGAAGTTTTAATAGTGTTTATTCAGTCTTCACAGCAACTTTATGAGGTTAGTGTTTTCATACCCTTATGTCATAGATAAGAAAATTGAAGCACAAAGAAGTTAAATACTTTTCCCATGGTTACACACCCAGTAAATGGCAAACATATGATTGTGTTCCTTTGGAGATGTACAGGAAGGTGGTGTATAAAAAGATCTGGAGCTAAGGAGAGAGATTTAATTTGAATATAGGCCAATATACATAGTTACTAACAATGATAATAAAAACTGTTGTGGCATATAGCTGTAGTTCATTCATCATTGCTCTCTAATATTCTGTTATGCAAACATTTATTGTATTTACCCATTCCTCTATAAATATATATTTGGATTGTTTCTAGTTTTTTAAAAATTATTTTTATTGATTTTTTTAGAGGGAGATGTAAGGAGATGGGGAGAGAGAAATGTCAATGTGAGAGAAACATCACTCAGTTGCCTTCTACACACTTCCTAACTGGGGATAGAACCCACAATATGGGTATGTGCCCTGACCAGCATAAGAAGGCTAATGGCTAATCTAACCTAATAATAGACAAACATGCAAATTGACCGCACCTCCGCTATGCCCACGGCCAATCAGAGCGAACAAGATGGCGGTTAATTTGCATATGCGGGCGCTGAGCGGCCTGGGTCCCACAAACATCCTCCAGACCCAGGCCGCTCAGAGCCTGTAGGCCCGTGCGGGAACATCCCGTGTCACCATAGTGCCCCCAGCCGCTTGGGAATGCTCCAGCACCAAGAGGCAGTTTGGGTCCATGCCCCCAGCCTGGCGCACACGATGGGGGGCTGGCTGCTGGCCTCTGGGGTGTGTGGAGACCCCCAGCGGCCACCACTGTGTGCGGCCCAGGGATCCCTGCATGCCCCCCCAGCCTGGCGCCCATGGTCAGGGCTCATACAGGAGGCAACCAATCAAAGTGGCCCTCTCACATTGACGTTTCTCTCTGTCTCTCCCTCTCTCTTCCACACTCTCTAAAAATCAATGGGAACATACCCTCAGGTGAGGATTAAAAAAAATGCATATCCTATGAAAGACACATCTTTAAAATGCCTAAAGAAAGTTGTCATTTTTTCTTGGTGAAGGGGCTGGAGTCTGTGTTGATGAAAACACCTTGGTGGCTGTGGTGACTGGCAGTGGCTGCAGCAGCGGGGTGATGGGGCTGGTGCCTTCCCCTGATCAGCACGGTTGCCTCCCACAAAGGAGTGTGGGGAGTGGGCCTAAGCCATCAGTAGGACATCCCCTGAGGGCACCCAGTATGTGAGAGGGGGCAGGTTGGGCTGAGGGACCCCCAACCCCAGTGCACGTGCACTGGGCCCCTAGTTATTTCTATAACAGGGTAACACTGTTATTTTGTAGTCTTCTTCTAGTATGAAATGTGATGCTTTGATCGAACTCCATTTTGTGCTAGCAGACAAATCTCACTGTAGGCACATTTAATGGATGAAAAGGCTAAGGCAAAGAGGAAAGATTAATTGGTTTGTCTGAGGTCACTTAACACTGCAGACACAGAGATAATGGCAGAGATAGAAACCCAGAAGCACAAAACCTTAATAATATGCCACCCCCTTTAATTAATTTAAACTGCTCAGTAATGTCAGTGTCATGTAAATAATTTCTATTAATTTTGTATTTTTGTCAAATATTTCTTCCATGAAATCTGAATGGTATCTGTATTGTGCTATAGTTGTGGGATCTATGGGCTGTTATTTGTTATCCGATTTAATGAAAACATCTGTTTGTTGCTTAGTTCCCCATGAAGCATAGTAACCTCTATTTTGTAAAAACTGCTGTTTGAAGTTTCCACAAACATAAATAGTCCTTTGTTCTATGAATTAATTCTATTATTGGCTTCTGTATCAACTGTCTGACCTTTCAAGCTGCTCTGTTGCTGTCCCTAGCTACCCCACCCCCATGCCAGGTGTCTTAGTTATCTGTACTCAAGGTTACAGGCTTCCTGAGAGATATCTGCTAAGCGTACATAGAGCTCTTTTGAAAACTTGCAAAAGGGAGGAAGCCCCACTCAGACAAAGACATTAGAAAAATATAAAAAGGGAAAGCTTCTTCCATGTCTTTGCTCAGAATTTGAGACATATTCCTCTGAGCTTGCCAGCGTAATAAAGCAGTGTAACTCCATTTCTCTAAGCGTTGCTTGGTTTTTCTCCAGTCTTCTGTAACATCACTAGTCCCCTGACCAAGAAGGACTAACCACGCTGGTATTTTGGCCTCTGGTGAGTGAACCAGGTTTGAGGCCTGGGGACACAGGAGAGGCCTCCGGGAGGTGCGCCCTGCTGATCTTAGCAGAAGTGAACCAGGGGACTCCGGGCACTCCCAGACCTCAACCTAGGACCTAGTCGGCATCTGGAGAGAGTGAACGGACACCTTTGGACCTGTCGACATAAACTGTAAGGTAGGGGCCCCAAGCAGTCAGGCCCACTTTGAGAGACTAGAAGGGGGAGCTTGATTACCTCCCTGGAAGTCATACGACTTCCTCAGGCAAATTAGTCAGGAATTGGGTGGACTGTTTAAATTCTGAGTGAATGTCTGGTGAAAGTGTGTGAGTGTGGAAGGAAAGGACCTGCCCTCTCCTAACCTTTGTGTGGCTCCATGACCTCAGTTACGAAATATGAGTGGGCCCTCACCTGCGTTTCTGCCATTCATTGTAAGGCATAACGGTGACTCACCCTCACTTGGAGGTGACCAGGCCCGGGGTTTATACGGGTGCACCTTAGCTAAGACGAATCTAAGCTCCCAAGGGACATGGCCAGGCGAACATCTTAGTGGATCTGTGAAAACAGGTCACCCCCTCCCTTGTCTGTCTCTGCCACTGATCATCAATGGGTCAGGACAAAGTAAACCCACTGTCCTCAATTACATGTTGAAAAATTTTGAAAAGGGTTTCAATGGGGATTATGGCATTAAAATGAATCCCAAAACACTGAGGAAATTCTGTGAATTAGAATGGCCAGCCTTCAGGGTCGACTGGCCCTTGGAAGGCTCTTTAGATGAAGGACTGGTCAGGGTGATCCGGAATGTAGTCACAGGAGATCCTGGACACCCAGATCAGTTTCCCTACATAGACAGCTGGTAGAACTTACTCAAACCTTGCTGCCTTGGGTCTGGTTCTGTGTGTGTAAAGGGGGACAGAATAAGGTTTTAGTGGCAGGAGATAAGAAGCAGGTAGGGTAAAAGCAGGCAGGAGAAAAGAAGTAGGTCCCTCAGAAGAAAGCTCAGCCCCCTATTCTACAGGAATCCCCCGAGGAAGTCCCACCAGTTTTACCACCTTCATATGTGCCAAAGGCAGCACCAAGTGCTCTCCCCTCTGGCCTGGAAGGTCCGGAAAGTCTGGAAACACCACCTCCTTCTGTCGCCCTCCAACCGTACTCTCCAGAGCCAGTTGGGCGGCACTTGTATTCAGCCGACCAAGGGCCCAAAGCACAACGGGCACATCAGATGCCTCTCAGGGAGATTCGGGGTGCCCAAGTACTTGGCAAAGATGGAACCTTACAGGAGGGAGGGCTGGTCTATTATTATCAGCCCTTTACCACAAGCGACATCTTGAATTGGAAACATCACACCCCAGCTTATTCTGAAAAACCTCAGGCCATGGTAGACCTCCTAGAAATGATCTTCCAGACCCATAAGCCCCCCTGGGTGGACTGAAAGCAGCTGCTTTTTGTGTTCTTTAGCACTGAGGAGCGCATGAGAGTAGTAACTGATGCTTGGAAGTGGCTCCAGACGCAGGCCCCGGCAGGGATATTAGATACAGACAGATGGGCAAGGGAGGCCTTCCCTAATGAGGAACCCAGTTGGTCACTGAACTCAGAAGACGGAAGGACCAGGCTAGAAAGATATCGGCTGGCTTTCCTCCAAGGGGTCAGGGCCGAGGCCAAGAAGCCCACCAATATGGCTAAAATATCCGAAGTCTTCCAGAAGCCTGATGAAAGTTCAGCGGCTTTCTAGGAGAGACTATATGAGGCACACCGGATCTACAGCCCCTTTAACCCTGAGGCCCCAGAAATTCAAACCATGGTAAATTCCACCTTTGTAGGCCAAGCCCAGCCTGATATCAGGAGAAAATTACAGAAGCTGGAAGGATTTGCAGGGAAAAAAACAAAAACAAACCGCTACTGAGCTGCTAGAGATAGCAAACAAGGTTTTCATTAACCAAGACAGGGCAGCAAGAAAGGAGGAAGAAAAGAGAATACAAACAAGGCCCAATATAATAGCAGCATCTTTTAGAGGTTCGGACTCCCAGATAGATAAGAAAGGGAAGCAAGAAGACAGATCAAGGGGGAAAGGAAGAGCAAGCCTGAGATGTGACCAGTGTGCCTATTGTAAGGAAACGGTACATTGGAAAAATGAATGTCCCAAATGTCAAAGTAAGAAGACAGGGCTCCCTTTTCTGCCTAATCTCTATCAACCAGAACCACCTGAAGCAGACCTTATTGGGCTGATGGCAGCTGACTCAGATTAGGACAGACTGGGCTCTTTTCAGCTGGGCCCCCACGAGCCCATGGTTAGAATGAAAATCGGGGGCCAGACTGTGGACTTTATGGTTGATACGGGAGCTGAGAACTCAGTAGTTACACAGAAAGAAGTGCCTCTCTCAGGAAAGGAGGTCACCATTATTGGAGCTACTGGGGACCAGACCCATAGACCATTCTGCCAGCCTCGCTGATGCCAACTTGGCAGCCACCAAGTAATTCATGAATTCCTGTACTTGCCGGGTTGTCCAGTGCCTCTGATGGGTAGAGAGCTTTTAGCCAAAATGGGGGCAGAGATCACCTTTGCCCTAGATGGCTCAGCACAGCTGCGCCTAGTTGAGGAGACTTCTCTAATGATCCTGTCCGTAGCAGTGCCCAGAGAGGAAGAATGGAGATTTTATACCTCTCAATCAAAGGAATATGACTACAGTCTCTCATAGAAAGCCACTGGACTTTCATTACCTTTAGAGCTTGAATTAGAGGAAGAATTTCCACTGGTCTGGGCAGAAGGAAATCCCCCTAGCCTGGCCAAAGACCATGCCCTGATACTAATTGACTTAAAGTCTGGAGCACAGCGTGTCAAAATCCACTAATATCCAATTCCAAGGGAAGCACGCCTAGGAATCCAGGTCCACTTAGACCAGCTGCTTCGGTGGGGACTTCTTAAATGATGCCAGTCACCATGGAACACTCCTCTCTTGCCTGTCAAAAAGCCTGGGACTAATGACTACCACCCGGTGCAGGACATGCGGGCTGTTAATGAGACTATTATAACCTTGCATTTGGCGCTGCCAAACCCCTACACACTTCTAGGAATCATTCCATCGAGGCAGAATGGTTTACATGTCTAGATCTGAAAGATGCCTTTTTCTGCCTCCAGTTATCCCCCTCCAGTCAGCCCCTTTTTGCTTTTGAGTGGGAAAGCCCAACTATGGGGGCCAAGGAGCAGTTCACCTGGACCAGACTGCCACAAGGATTCAAGAACTCCACTACTCTTTTTAGTGGAGCACTAACATCTGATCTAAGTTACCAGGACAGGACTTAGGGTGTGTTCTACTTCAATATGTAGACGACCTCCTACTAGCTAGCTCCACGCGAGCTCAGTGCTGGGAAGGAACACGAGCCCTTCTGAGACTATTAACTGAAACAGATTACCAGGTGTCTAAGAAAAAGGCACAGATTTGTCAGAAAGAATTCACGTATCTAGGCTTCTGAATCACCCAAGGGAAATGAAGGCTAGGGACTGGAAGAAAACAGGCAGTATGTGCCATCCCAGTTCCTAGCACCCGGCGGCAGATTTGGGAATTCCTGGGAGCAGCAGGGTTCTGTCAAATCTGGATCCCAGGGTTTTCAGACCTGGCTAGGCCTCTCTATGAAGCTTTAAAAGGGGAAGAGAAGTCACCCATTGACTGGGGTCCCAAGCAGGAGAAAGCCTTTATCACCATAAAGGCAAACCTCACTGAGGCCCCAGCACTAGGGCTACCAGATATGACATGGGAATTTAACCTCTTCGTTCATGAGAGCAGTGGGGTAGCCCTAGGAGTTATAACCCAGGAGTTTGGACCCTGGCAAAGACCAGTAGCCTATCTCTCCAAGCAGATTGACCTAGTTGCCTCCGGTGGCTCCTGTGTCTCAGGGCCCTTGCAGCCACGGCATTATTAGTCAAAGAAGAAGATAAGCTTACCCTGGGACAAAACTTAAATGTAAAAGTACCTCATTCTGTTTTTACCTTTTTTTTTTTTAAGAGCAGAAAGGATTATTTTAATGGATAACAGAGAGATGTACCTTCCCTGGGGGTTACTCTGCTGGTTGAATCTCAAGTTTAGAAAGTTTAAAACAGAATTCTTGATTTTTTCTTCCATAATGTTTCATCCTTAAGTTTAGGCCATCTCAAGCAATGGCACCTTTATTAACCACCAAGTTGCTTAAGCCAAAAAACTTAGTTGTTCTTGATTCTTCCTCTTTCATTTTCTTACGCTCCTTCAGCAACTTCTGTCAATTATCACCTGACCTGATTCCTCTTGCCTCCCCACAATTCTCTACACATCAGCTGGTGATCCTTTAACAATATAAATCACATCTTGTCACTTGTGTTAGCATCCTTTTCACACTACACTTATAATACCATTGAAACTCTTTACCACACCTTATAAGACTCTATATGATTTCATTATTGCCTACTTGGCCAATTCAAAACCGCTCTAACTTCTCATTACTCTGCTCCAGCTATGCCATTTTTGTTGGTTTGTTGTTGTTCCTTGAAATACCAGAGCTCATTCCTATCTCAGGACTTTGGCTTTTCTATCTTCCAAGTCTTCACAGGGCTGGCTCCTCCCCAACAAGTTGGTCTTCCTTCAAGTTACTTTTTCGGAGAGGACATTCCTCTTTCCTAGTTAGCTTGCATCATTTCATCTTGTCTTGACTATCTGAGATGACTTTGTTAGGTTACTTGTTTAGTCTCTTTTTCTCTGAATATAAGAGCTTCGTGGGTATAGGGACCTAGAATATATCCCAACACAAGAAAGATATTCACAAATATGAATGATTAGGTCTAATTCCAATGCTTTCCCTTTGAACTCATGTCAGTCTCATTAAATATCTCTAAGGCAGTACAGCCACAGTGGAATGTGGACTCAGAACTGAGTATAAATCCTTTCTTTGCCACTTCCCAATTGTATAACTGTACAAGTTGCTTATCACCTTTGAGTGATAATTTATTTCTTGTAAAATGGGTATAATAGTCCTACTCTATAAAGTTGAGGTAGGAGTTTTTAAATTACATAATTTTTTTTTGCTTTGTTTTTTTAAATTTCTTTATTGATTAAGGTGTCACATATTTGTCCTCATTCCCCCATTCCCATCCCACACCCCTCCCCACGGATGCCCCAACCCCCTGTTGAACTTAACCATTGCTTAGGCTCATATGCATGCACACAAGCCCTTTGGTTGATCTCTCCCCCCTCCCCCCACCCTCCCCTATCTTTCCTCTGAGGCCCAATAGTCTGATCGATGCCTCCTTGTTTCTGGTTCTGTTCTTGTTCATCAGTCTATGTTGTTCATCATTTCCCCTAGATGAGCGAGATCATGTGTCACTAGAGATATAAGAACTGAATGTGAGATGAGCAATAATAGTTATGCTGACAGGCAAATGAATCAGTCTGTAGTGAGTTTCTTTCTGGGCCAACAGTTCTTTTGAGACCTAATTTCAATGTCCACCAGTTCCTTATGTGTACATGTCGGCATTGACCCCTCAGCTCTGGATGGTGGACAAATGGTGGTAACGGAGGTCCGACTCCCTCTGGTTTGGTCTCGGCCGGACCCAGGGGCACGGCTTCACCCGGACTCAGGGGCACATGGCCTCACCCGGACCCAGGGGGCGCGAGGCCTCACCTGGACCCAGGTGTGCGTGGCCTCACCCGGACCCGGGACCCAGCCTCACCCGGATCCAGGGGCACATGGCCTCACCCGGACCTGGGATCCAGCCTCACCCGGATCCAGGGGCACACGGCCTCACCCGGACCCGGGATCCAGCTTCACACGGACCCAGGGGCGCATGGCCTCACCTGGACCCAGGGGCGAGTGCCCTCACCCGGACCCAGGGGCACACGGCCTCGCCCGGACCCGGGACCCAGCCTCACCCGGATCCAGGAGCACATGGCCTCACCCAGACCTGGGATCCAGCTTCACCCAGACCCAGGGGCACGTGGCCTCACCCGGACCCAGGGGCGAGTGGCCTCTCCCAGACCCAGGGGCGCGTGGCCTCACCCGGATCCAGGGGCACACGGCCTCGCCCGGACCCAGGATTCAGCTTCACCCGGACCCAGGGGCGCGAGGCCTCACCCGGACCCAGGTGCGTGCGGCCTCACCCGGACCCAGGGCCCAGCCTCACCCGGATCCAGGGGCACATGGCCTCACCCAGACCCAGGGGCGCGTGGCCTCTCCCAGACCCAGGGGCGCGTGGCCTCACCCGGATCCAGGGGCACATGGCCTCACCCGGACCCAGGATCCTGCTTCACCCGGATCCAGGGGTGCGTGGCCTCACCCGGACCCAGGGACGCATGGCCTCACCCGGACCCAGGGGCGTGTGGCCTCACCTGGACCCAGGGGCGCGTGGCCTCACCTGGACCCAGGGGCGCGTGGCCTCTCCCAGACCCAGGGTCGCATGGCCTTATCCGGGTCCAGGGGCGCACGGCCCCACCCGGACCCAGGATCCAGCCTCACCCAGACCTAGGGGTGCATAGCCTCACCCGGACCCAGGGGGGCAGCCCCACCCGGACCCTAGACCCAGCCTCACCCGGACCCAGGAGCGTGCGGCCTTACCCGGATCCAGGGGCATGTGGCCTCACCCAGACCCGGGACCCATCCTCACCCTGACCCAGTTCCCAGCCTCACCCGGACCCAGGGGTGCGTGGCCTCACCCAGACCCAGGACCCAGCGCGATTTCATCTTCTTGATCCCAATTCCTGTTGGTCAATTCCCTCTCAGCAATTCCTTTGGCCATTTTCTCAGAGCTCCAGGGCGGCTGCCGCAGAACTCGTTGGGCGGCGGGCTTGGCGAAGCTCCGGTGTGCCCGGTGTGCGGCGGTGGGCTGGTCCAGTGTCGCTGCATCGGCCCTTGGGTCTGCAGCGGTGGCCGGTCGCCAAGCGTGCGCACCTGGCTGCTTCCGGGGCGTTGAGATTCTTGAAGGACTCGGAGGTCAGCAAGCACAGAGTCTTCCACCCCATGTCTCCCAGGGGCTCGTCTGTCCATGCTCGGCAGCAAGTGGAGCCATCCCTTCAGCCAGAGACCGCCGGGGGAACTGCGCCGAGCACATTCCAGGCCGCCATTGTGTCGCCTGAGCCGTAGTTCTTAAAGTGTGGTCTTTGGGTCACCGGCATCAGCATCATCCCGCATACCCCTCTCTTTTATTCTAGTTGTAGAACATCTGCTCAGCCAGCCCTCCGGTGGTTCTGGATGGTGTCTGCTCTGCTTTCCCATCGTAGTCTCAAAATTGTTGTGGTAGGCAACAATCAGGCTTCCGTCCTATGCCTCCATCTTGGTCCTCCTTTGTATAGTTAAGTCTTGATTGTTGTTGGTGTCACTGGGAGGAATTGTCCTCCAGGCCAATTGGCTGTGAGGACCCTCTGTGTCTATAAAGGAAGAGTTGCTGTGCAGGAGACACGTTTATGGGCCAGGTGTTGTTGCAGCAAGGCTTTGGCACTCACTGAGTCTGCCTCTTAAATGTGTCCCTTATGCGAGTGGTTGAAATCTGGTGTCATCTCACACTGACCACTAGATGCCCTCCTTTCTGGGTCGCCATTGGAGTGTAGGTCAGCTACTGCCTGAGGCCACTCAGCAGGAATTATAGCAAAAACTGCAGTTTCCTCCTCTTGTCTGAGCGGCCCTGGAGCAGTCCGACTAGAACCGCAGTCTATCTGGTCAAGCTGCCACAGGGCAGGCCACCCACATGCAAAAGCCGCTGCTTGGAGCCCAGGTGGGCCTGCAAAACGTGTGGGGCGGGTCTGCAAAACGTGCGGGGCAGGTCCCAGGGCGGGGTGGGTCTCAGGGTGGGGCGGGGTCTCAGGGCGCCACCAGGCCATGGCGTGGCAAACCGCAATGGCTGCAAGTCTGCTTTTTCTGCTTTCCACGTTTCTAAGCCCCCTTGTTCCGCACTCCAGCGCAGCAAACACTGATTGCTGGGCGCACCTCCGCAAGGAAGTTACTCCCCCTCTCTGACCCGAAGGCCAAGAGTCCAGTCTCTCCCCGCAGGCGTCTGGGTCTCCCATGAGTCCCCAGAAGCTAGATTTCAGGGTGATGGGGAGCTAATCTCCCCTCGGTTGGAAAAAAAGCTGCACGACCCTTCCTCTGCCACCAGCCCGACCCACGCGCCTCCGCACCTTATCACCTCTGAGTTCGCTCTTTCCTCTTCCCTCTTAGCTGTAAATCCACCATTCAGCCAGCTCTCCTGTGGTTCTGGGTGGCAGACGCTCTGTCCTCCAGTTGTATTTTTGAAATTGCTGTGCGCGGCGCAGTTCATTTGTTTAACTTTGCCGCCTTCTTGGTTTTCCTCTCTCAAAATGGCTAAAGGACTTGAATGTAAGACGGGAAATCTTAAAAATCCTCCAAGTCGGTGTCGGCGGCCTCCGGGGCCCCGAGGATCTCACTGGGCAGCTCGGCCAGGTCGGTGACGCGGATGGGCCCGTCCTGCAGAAAGATGAACTCTTCCTTCACCGAGAGCCACTGCACCAAGTCTGCGGCTGCCGCCACAGCAGCTGCCGCGGCCGCCCATGAGCTCATGGCCCCGGCTGAGGTGCTGACTGAGAGGAGCAGCCGCCCAGCCTGGGGAGATGCGAGCAGGAGTCGCCGCGCTCACCAGTCCATCTTTTAGTTATATTTCCGAAACTGCCATGCGAGGCAACAGATTAGCCATTCACCTCCACCGCCATCTTGGCTCCCCTGTTGTTACCCTAATGGAAGCTAGGGAGCAGCACTGGCTGACTCATGCTCGGATGACCATGACCAGTATCAGGGGCTCTTATATGAAAATCCATGGGTACAACTAGAAGCAGTGAGAACTATTAACACTGCCACATTTTTACCCGTTGCTGAGGGAGCCACAGAGCATGATTGCCTATAAGTCCTAGAGGAGGTTTACTCCAGCCAAACAGATCTAACGGACAGGTCCCTACAGAACCCGGACCTAATATTGTTTATTGATGGCAGTAGCTTCTTAGATGAAGGAAAAAGACAAGCTGGATATGCATTGGTATCAAACTTTGAGACAATTGAGGCACAGGCCCTGCCTGAAGGATGGTCATCGCAGAGGGCAGAACTTTGGGCCCTTGCCAGAGCCCTAGAACTCATTAAGGATAAGTGTGCCAACATCTACACTTATTCACGCTATGCCTTCACTACCCTGCATATTCATGGGACTATATACAAGGAAAGGTGGCTCCTGACGGCTGGAGGAAAAGGAATAAAAAATCAGAATGAGATCTTAAAGTTACTAGAAGCAGTCTGGGAACCCAAGGAAATAGCCGTCATCCATTGCAAAGGTCACCAGAACGAGAAAGACTCAGTGTCAGAAGGAAACCAATGTGCTGATGCCACAGCCAAGCTGGCTGCTAAAGAACAAGTAGCACCAACACGGATCATGTTGGCCCCCAAATTACCTGAACCTCCAAAATACACTCCTGAGGAGAAGGAATGGGCCCAGCAAGGTATGGGCAAGAGAATGAAGGAAGGTTGGTGGATACTCTCAGATCATAGGGTCTATGTCCCAGAACAGTTAGCCCACAAGGTAGTCCTCCAGCAACATGAACTTACTCACTTAGGAAAGACTGCCCTAGAAGCTTTGTTAGGCAGATACTACCTAATTGCCCATCTTCCCTCCTTGTGTGTCTCAGTCTCTCAGCATTGCCTCCTCTGTACACAGAACAATGCCAAACAGGGTCTTGTAGGACTGATAGGAGTTCAGTGCTGCGGGAAAGCTCTCTTTGAGGACTTAGAAGTAGAAATATGGCCTAGCAGAGGAAATAAATACCTGCTAGTCTTTATTTGCACCTTTTCAGGATGGGTCGAGGCATATCCCACTCGCACGGAAAAAAAACAAGAGAAGTCACTAAGGCATTGCTGAAGGACATAATTCCATGGTATGGAATGCCTCTGACCATAGGGTCTGATAATGGCCCAGCCTTTGTAGCAGAAATAGTACAACAGGTAGCCAAGGCTTTAAGAATTAGATGGAACCTACATACAGCTTACAGGCCTCAGAGTTCAGGGAAAGTGGAGCGCATGAACTAGACCAGGCGTCCTCAAACTATGGCCCGCGGGCCACATGCAGGTGTTTCTGCCATTTTGTTTTTTTACTTCAAAATAAGATATGTCCACTGTGCATAGGAATTTGTTCATAGTTTTTTTTTTTTTTAAACTATAGTCCGGCCCTCCAATGGTCTGAGGGACAGTGAACTGGCCCCCTGTTTAAAAAGTTTGAGGACCCCTGAACTAGACTCTCAAGCAGGCTATGGCTAAACTATGCCACGAGACAACCTTACCCTGGACAGATATCTTGCCTCTTGTACTCCTGGGGATATGCTGTGCCCCGAGGGCCAGGGTAGGTTTCTCTCCCTTTGAAATTCTATATGGCAGACTCCCTCCCTTAATTCGGCCAAAGGGAAATTTGGGGAAAACAGGAAACTTGCAAATCTAGAAGTAACTACAAGGACTTGGAAAAACTGTTTTTGAGGTCCACAGATGGGTTACTGATTGGTTACCCATTTCTCTGGGAACAGTTGTACATCCTTATAAACCTGGAGACCAGGTTTGGGTAAAAGACTGGAAAAAGCCCATTTGGAAGGGACCCTATCCAGTCATACTAACCACTCCCACAGCTCTCAAGGTTGCAGGACTGAACACCTGGATCCACCACTCCCGGGTGAAAGCAGCCTACCAGCCGAGTGATGCCCAGCCTGAGTGGAAGGTGAGCCCAGATTTTGAGAATCCCCTCTGGCTGTGCCTCAGCAAGGAAACGAAGGCCTCATCATGAATTGCTGGACCATTCCTTGTCTTGCCATCCTTGGCTACATTTGCTTTGCAGAAATAGTTATAATACAACCAAATGCACCTGGGTGCCAGAACAGAGACCTTAAATTTCTTCATTGTTACTGTTATCATGTTAATTGTTGACTGTTAATATCCTGTACCCACCTAAATAAAACAAGTATGTGTCTACCATTTTACTTTTTATCCAATTCCAGAGGTCCCCCGCCCTTTGCTTTTTCCCGCCTCCCTAATCTATCACCAATGGATTTCATGTAACCCACTTACGTCTTCTCCTATGATGTAATGTATAAAAGAAGGTGAAAAACAACCATTCTCTGAGCATTATTTCAATCCATTGACATTCTGCTTCCCAGCAATTTTCCACAGTTTGGCTCAAATAAACTCACAAAAATTCCTTACAGGTTTGAATGTTTTTATGTTAACAACCTAAATAGGCGTTTCTCAAAAGTGGACATACCGAAGGCCAAGAGGCATATGAAAAAATGTTCAAAGTCACTGATCATCCAAGAGATGCAATTCAAAACAATAATGAGGTACCACCTCATACCAGGCAGAATGGTTATCATCAACAAATCAACAAACAAAAAGGTAACCCTTGTACACTGCTGGTGGGGATGTGGACTGGTGCAGCAAATGTGGGAAACAATATGGAGTTTCCTCAAAAAATTAAAAATGGAACTCCCATTTGTCCCAGTAATCTTGCTTCTAGGAATATATCTCAAAAAATCAGAAACATCAATCAGAAAGAATATATGCACCCCTATGTTCATAGCAGTGCAATTTACAATAGCTAAGATTTGGAAACCGCCTAAGTGCCCATCAGCAGATGAGTGGATTAAAAAACAGTGGTCCATCTATACAATGGAATCTATGGTGCTGTAAAAAGAAAGAACTCTTACCATTTGCAACAGTATGGATGGAGCTGGAGAGCATTGTGCTAAGTGAAATAAACCAATGAGAGAAAGATAAGTATCACATGATCTCACTCATTTATGGAATATAATGAACAACATAAACTGATGAACAAAAATAAATCCAGAGACATTGAAGCATGGAACAGACTCAACCTCAGAGGGAAGTCAGGGGAGGTTATGTGTGGTCGGGGGAGTCTTAAGAGTTCAACCAAAGAACTTGTATGCATGTAAGCCTAACCAAATGGGCACAGTTAATAGGGGGTGTAGGCCTGGGCTGGGGGGCAGGGAGCGGGCTGGGAGAGGACAATGGGGGAAAAGGGGACATATATAATAATTTCAACAAAAAGAATTTAAAAAATAAATAACAATAAATGTAGATAAAAGTTAAAACAAAAAATGAGTGGCCCCTAGAAAGCCATTCAAATGCATACTTTTAAAATAACACAATGTAGTTCTTTTAACTACATATTTACATAACAAAACATATATATACATATATATATACACACATACATACACATATATATGTATGTATATGTGTATATATATGTATATATATATATATATATATATATATATATCCACCAAATAACAAAACAAAACAAAACAAAACAAATTTGAAAATCAATCATTTTACCTGATTACTCAAACTCACCTCCTGGTCTAACTTCCCAGTCTCCAAGTTTTTTTATAATTGGGCCTAAGGCTAGTTTTTTCTGGTTCATCTCTTGTTACAGCCCTTTCTCCAGCAATACTATACTTCTTGCCTGTTCCCAGGATGCTTTTTAATCTCTGTGCTTTTGTGCTTTTATTTGTTTTTGCCAAGAATACTCTTAGCTTCTTTCTGCTGCTCAACACCTACTTATGTTTCAAGTTTTCAATAAAATAAAACTTCTCCTCTGAAGCCTTCATTTAAAAAAAAATTTAGAAATAATATGGGGCGACTGGCAGGAAGGTAGGGAGAGAGAGAGTGTGAGTGAGGAACCCATAGAGGAGAGTGTAGATGTGTGTGGTGTGTGTGTGTGTAAGAGCTAGGGTCAGTTAGATTCTGCAGGTCTTCCAAGGGACTGCCTAACCGGGCAGTCCTAGATGGCGGAGCCCCGTGCACAAAGCAGACACTTCTTGGTGACTGGTGTGGACGCGGAGACCACACCATCTTGAGAAACAGAGCTGCCTGAGACTCGGATCCTGGCTTCTGACACAAACCAGGACCCTGCAGCCACTGGGGACAGAGAACTGCTATCACAGCTTCAGACCAACAAACAACAAGAATCCAGACTTCCTGGCAGATTTCCATGAGTCAAAGAGCCTATCCCCCTCCCCACAGGAGCTCGGATAGTGCCATAGTAACTGATAGACCCGCCCCTCGCCCAAGCTGCAGAGCTTTGCACAGGGACACGCTCCCCCTTACGGAAGTTGGCGTACTGGACAGAAGCAGCTCCCCATCGGGGAAATCTGTCAGTGTGCACAGAGGGCTCCCCTTTGGGGAATTTGGGGAATTTGGCTTGCGGGTCACAGCTCCCCCTTCGGGGAATCATAGATCCTGCACAGAGGGGCTTCCCTTTGGGGAATTTGGCGCGCAGGACAGACTCCGTCCCCCTTCCGGGACTCCTGTAGAGTGCACAGAGCCAGCTCAACTTCAGGAAATTAAGAGTGTGCGCCCTAGCCGGTTTGGCTCAGTAGAGAGAGCACACACAGGATGCAGCTCCACTTCAGGGAATTTGGCATGCCTGACACAGCTGCCTGGGATCCCTGACTCACAGCGCATTCACACTAAGAGCCAGCGACCCCAATTGTTGGTGCATGCACACACAGGGACCCTGATTCTCAATGAGAAACTGCACAAGGCAACAGAGTCTCTGACACTCGATTCTTGGTGCAGACACAGGGAAACTCTGATTCCTGGCACATGCTAAGGATCTCATTTTCGGCACATACCAACAGTGTGGTGCAGACAGGGCCCCTGATTCTAAGGGTGCATACGAGACCACATGGAACACTGGGGACACTGACCCTGGGCAAGTCTGGTTCCCACCAATCAAAGGCAGCCACACGTTCTAGTGTCAGAGCACTTCAGTGAAACTCGGGTGGAGCAAAGTCCCCACAGCACATGGCCCAGGTCCACGCAAACGGAAGCTTGAGCTTTCTCGTGATAGCCAGAATGGGGAAACGAAATAACTCACAGAGGAAAGAAAATGTGGAGTCGCCAAGAAAGGAAATTATTGAAACTGAAGCTTGCAACATGACTGAAAAGGAGTTCAGAGTAATGGTCGTGGAATTTATACATCGGATGGATGAGAAAATCAACAACTTATGCAAGAATCAGGAAGCAATGAAAAGTGATATAACTACAATCAAAAACACCATGGAAAGTTTCAACAGTAGACTACAAGAAGAAGAGGACCGAATTAGTGAGTTAGAAGATCAGGTACAGAAACAAGCTCAATCTGAACAGCAATTGGAGAAAAAAATTAAAAAGCAGGAGGAAAGCCTAAAGGAGCTTCGGGACAACATGAAACGAAGTAACATGCGTATAATAGGGCTGCCAGAAGGACAAGAAGAGAAGCAGGGATTAGAAAATCTATTTGAAGAAATAATGACAGAAAACTTCCCGGATATGGGAAAGAGAAAAGTTACGCAAGTACAAAGAGTCCCAAGCAGGATCAACCCCAAAAGACCCACACCAAGACATGTCATAATTTCAATGGCAAATATAAATGATAAAGAGAGAATCTTAAAGGCGGCAAAAGAGAGACAGAGAGTTACCTACAAAGGAACACCCATCAGATTGTCAAATGATTACTCAACAGAACACAACAAGCTAGAAGTGAATGGAAAGAGGTATGCATAGTGTTGCAAAGCAAAGGACTGAATCCAAGAATACTATATCCAGCAAGACTATCAATCAAAATTGAAGGGGAAATCAGGAGCTTCGCAGACAAAAAAAAGCTCAGGGAGTTTATCACCACCAAACCAGCAATGCAAGAATTGCTAAAGGGAATACTGTAAAAAGAAGAAATAAACAGGTAAGAAGGAATACAGACAAAAAAAATAGATATGACTACAAACAAATACCTTTCAGTAATAACTTTAAATGTAAACGGACTAAATGCTCCAATCAAAAGACATCGAGTGGCTGAATGGATAAAAAAACATGACCCATATATATGCTGTCTACAAGAGACCCACCTCAAAACAAGAGACTCACACAGATTGGAAGTGAAAGGATGGAAAAATATCTTACAGGCAAATGGAAATGAAAAAAAAACTGGGGTAGCAATACTTATATCTGACAAAGTAGACGTCAAAGTAAATGCCATAACAAGAGATAAGGAAGGCCATTTCATAATACTAAAGGGAGAAGTCCAACATGAAGAAATAATTCTGGTAAACATATATGCTCCCAATATAGGAGCACCCAACTACATAAAAAAACTCCTGGAGGATATCAAGGGAGAGATTACTACCAATACAATCATAGTAGGATACTTTAATACCCCACTATCACCATTGGACAAATCCTCTAAACAAAAAATCAGCAAAGAAACCTCAATCCTAAATGACTCACTAGACCAGATGGAATTAATTGACATCTTCAGAACAATTCACCCCAAAGCCACAGAATATACATTCTTCTCAAGTGCACATGGGTCATTTTCAAACCTAGATCATATGCTGGGTCACAGGCAAAGTCTATTCAAATTCAAGAAGATAGAAATTATATCAAGAATCTTCTCAGATCACAGTGGCATAAAACTGGAAATCAACTACAATAAATACAATCCAAAGAAATCAAACACAGGGAGACTAAACAGCATGCTATTAAACAAGAGAGAGACAGAGAGTTACCTACCAGAGAGATCAAGGAAGAAATAAAAAACATCATGGCAACAAATGACAATGAAAACACAACAATCCAAAATCTATGGGACACAGCGAAAGCAGTCTTGAGAGGGAAGTTCATAGCTCTACAAGCCTATTGCAAAAAACAAGAAACAATGGTAATAAATTATCTAACCCTACAACTCAAAGAGCTAGAAAAAGAGCAGCAAGAAAAGCCCAGTGTAACCAGAAAGAAGGAAATAACAAAGATCAGAGCGTAGATAAATGCCATAGAGACCAAAGAAACAATACAAAAGATCAACAAAATCAAGACCTGGTTCTGTGAAAGGATAAACAAGATTGATGGACCTCTAGCCAGGTTCACCAAGAAGCAAAGAGAGAGGACCCAAATAAACAAAATCAGAAATGAAAGAGGTGAAATAACAACAGACCCCACTGAGATACAAAGATTGTTACAAAATATTACGAACAACTCTATTCCAACAAACTGGACAACCTGGAGGAAATGGACATATTCCTAGAAAAATATAACCTTCCAAAAATCAATCAAGAAGAATCTAAACAGCTCAATAGGCCAATAACTATGGATGAAATTGAAGCAGTCATCAAAAAGCTTCCGGCAAACAAAATCCAAGAGCCTGATGGCTTCACAGGAGAGTTTTACCAAACATTCAAGGAAGAACTAAAACCTATCCTCCTCAGACTATTCCAAAAATTTCAAGAGAATGGAACACTTCCAAGCTCCTTCTATGAAGCAAGCATCACCCTAATACCAAAACCAGATAAAGACAACACAATGAAAGAGAATTACAGACCAATATCCCTCATGAACATAGATGCCAAAATCCTCAGCAAAATTCTAACAAATCGGCTCCAGCAATACATCATAAAGATCATACACCATGACCAAGTAGGATTTATCCCAGGAATGCAAGGATGGTACAATATCCGCAAATCAATAAACGTGATACATCACATAAACAAATTGAGAGATAAAAATCACATAGTCATATCAATTGATGCAGAAAAAGCATTTGACAAAATCCAACACCCTTTCCTCATAAAAACTCTCAACAAGGTGGGAATAGAAGGATCATACCTCAACATAATAAAAGCTATATATGATAAACCAACAGCAAACATCATACTCAATGGGCAAAAACTAAAAACATTTCTCCTAAGAACAGGAACAAGTCAGGGATGCCCACTCTCACCAGTCCTGTTTGACATAGTACTGGAAGTATTAGCCATTGCAGTTAGACAAGAAGAAGAAATAAAAGGGCATCCAAATTGGAAAAGAACAAGTAAAGCTGTCTTTATTTGCAGACGACATGATATCGTACATAAAAAATCCGAAAGACTCCGTCAAAAAACTAATAGACTTAATAAATGAATTCGGCAATGTAGCAGGATACAAAATTAATGCCAAGAAATCTATGGCATTTCTATACACCAATAGTGAACTTACAGACAGAGAGACTAAAAAGGCAATCCCATTTACCATCGTACCAAAAAAAAAATAAGATACCTAGGAATAAACTTAACTAAGGAGGTAAAAGATCTATACACGGAAAACTACAGGACACTGAAAAAAGAGATAGAGGAAGACGTAAACAGATGGAAGAACATACCATGTTCATGGATTGGTAGAATCAACATCATTAAAATGTCCATACTACCCAAAGCAATCAACAGATTCAATGCACTCACCATTAAAATACCAATGGCATATTTCACAGACCTTGAAAGAACTCTCCAAAAATTCATCTGGAATAAAAAAAGTGCCCGAATAGCCACAGCAATCCTGAGAAAGAAGAATAAAGTAGGAGGGATCTCAATACCAGATTTCAAGCTGTATTACAAAGCCACTGTTCTCAAAACAGCCTGGTACTGGCACAAGAACAGACATATAGATCAATGGAACAGAATAGAGAATCAAGATATTGACCCAAACCACTCTGCTCAATTAATATTTGACAAAGGAGGCATGAACATACAATGGAATAAAGACAGTCTCTTCAATAAATGGTGTTGGGAAAATTGGACAGATACATGCAAAAAAAATGAAGCTAGATTACCAATTTACGCCATACACAAAAATAAACTCAAAATGGATACAGGACTTAAACATAAGATGGGAAACCATAAAAATACTAGAGGAATCCACAGGCACCAAAATCTCAGACATATGCCAAAAGAACTTCTTCACCGATACTGCCTCTAGGGCAATGGAAGCTAAAGAGAAAATAAACAAATGGGACTACATCAAAATAAAAAGCTTTTTTACAGCAAAAGAAACTATCAACAAAACAACAAGAAAGCCCACTAGGTGGGAGAACATATTTGCAAATGGCATCACTGATAAAGGTTTAATCTCCAACATCTACAGGCAGCTTATGCAACTTAATAAAAGGAAGATAAATGATCCAATAAAAAAATGCGCAACGGACCTAAATAGAATCTTTTCCAAAGAAGACAGAAGGAAGGCCAAGAGACACATGAAAACATGCTCAACGTCACTAATTATCTGGGAGATGCAAATCAAAACAACAATGCGGTACCATCTCACACCTGTCAGAATGGCTATCATCAACAAATCAACAAATGACAAGTGTTGGTGAGGATGCGGAGAAAAAGGAACCCTCAGTGCACTGCTGGTGGGAATGCAGACTGGTGCAGCCACTGTGGAGCACAGTATGGAGTTTCCTCAAAAAACTGAAAATGGAACTCCCATTTGACCCAGTAATCCCACTCCTAGGAATATATCCTAAGAAACTGGGAACACCAATAAGAAAGAATATATGCACCCCTATGTTCATAGCAGCACAATTTACAATAGGTAAGATTTGAAAACAGCCTAGGTGCCCATCAGCAAATGACTGGATCAGAATACTATGGTACATCTACACAATGGAATATTATGCTGCCATAAAAAGAAGGAATTCTCATCATTTGCAGCAACCTGGATGGAATTGGAGAACATTATGTTAAGTGAAATAAGCCAGTCAATGAAAGAAAAATACCACATGATCTCACTCATTTATGGATAATAAAGAACATTATAAACTTGAACAAAAAGATAGATACAGAGGCAGTAAAGCATCAAACAGTCTGTCAAATTAAATCAGGAAGGTTAGGGAGAGGTGGGGAAGATAAGAGATCAATCAAAGGACTTGTATGCATGCATATAAGCATAACCAATGGACGCAAAACTCTGGGGGGTGAGGGCATATATGGGAGGGGGGTGGGGGGCAATGGTAAGATATGTACACATATAATACTTTAATAAAATAACTGAAAAAAAATTTAAACATTCCTCTTCAGTAAAGGATCCCATCATGTTCTTTGCATTATTTTATTGATACAATTTAATTGTAGTTTTAAAGTATGCCTTTTTACTCCATTTAATGGGTTATGAGTAGGTTCAATATATTGGTACCCAGCTTTAAAAGCAACAACACAAGAAATAGAATAGAATGAAAAAATAACATGTTCCATAACATATGGTAAGTGTAAGTATTATTTTATAAAACTTCTGTTTCAATGATATACAAATGTATGTGTTTACTGGACCCCAATGTAAAATATATATTTTTACTATGAGTTGCATTAAAACTAGTTTGATAAATATATTAGTATGTTAAATTATTTTTCATATGGCTGTCTACACTAATAAAAGAGAAACATGCAAATTGACTGTCCCTCCACTATGCCGCCAATCAGAGTGAGTATGCAAATTAACCCAACAAAGATGGTGGTTAATTTGCATACACAGGCATGGAGCGAAGACTGAAGACAGCATAGAAGGAAGGCAAGCGCTGCAGAATGGAGCGAAGCTGTGGAGAAGGGAGCAAGGCAGTGGAGACGGGAGGGAAGCGAGGCAGTGGATAAGGGAGCAAAGCTCCGGCTGCAGAAAGCCCTATTCTTGCAGGAATAGTCCCGAGGAAGCCCTATTCTTGCAGGAATCTTCCTTCAATGGGCCTCTAGTGTCCTCTAATAAAATGTGAACACCTTGAGAGGCTAAAGCATCATATTCACTACTGTATACCCCCACAATAGGGTCTAGTGGAAGGCTTGAAACACAGTGCTTTTAAAAAGTTGATGGTATTCAGGCATAGATTAATCAAAGAATTTATATGCATATATGCGTAATCCATGGACACAGACAATAGTGTGATGAAGGCCTGAGGTGGAGTGGAAACTGAGTGGAAGGGGGCAACGTGGGAAAAATGGGGAACATATGTAATGCTGTCAATAATAGGGATAAATTTTAAAAATTGAATGAGGCAAGTGAGTGCTAGTAAAAGATCCCAAGAAAACAGATGCCACAATCTTCACAATGGGGTTCAGGATCTGAAGGAGGGGCTGATGCACAAATGAAAATGCTATTCAAGAAATACTAATTTAGAAGGCATGAGGCGCCAGGTGTAGACCTCTTTCTTGAAGAGGCACCCCTGAGACTGGGTCCTGTCTGCTTTTTATTCAGTTTTAGATATACATATTGCCCTCTAGCAATGCATACAGACATATCAAAGGTAAAGTTTGGTAAACAGTAAAAGGATTATCAGGTTAGGGAATTGCCTTGAGCCACCACTATCTCAACAATCTGTGCTTAGTGTCAGCCCTGCTAACGCCCAAGGTCCATCAGCCTTCCACATTCCTTGTTGCACTGACAGTATTGGCAAGCAGTGGCTTCCCACATCTCCCCCTTTTTGTTTTCTTAATAAATCTAGAAAAGTGTATGCCATCTGTAGGGCTCGAATCCTTTAAAACTCTTCATTCTGCATCTGCAGACTAGAAATAAACATATAAGAATAATAATGAGACAGACAATAGTGGTTATGCTAAGAGGCAGATGTAGGGAGATCCCATGAAAAAGATTGTGTTCTTTCATGTCCTTTTTAAATTGCTTCCAGGCATCTAAGTAACTAGTTTGTAGTAGGCTCCTTTCTGGGCCATCAGTTCTTTATGGGTCCCCTTCTCAATCGTTGTCCTCTGTGACATGACAGCAATGATATTTGAGTTCTGAATGGTGGACAAACGGTGGGCAATGACAATCAGGTCCAACCTTCTCTGGCTTTGTCCAGGGAAAACTGTACCATCCCACAACTGATGACTGCTAGCATGGGAAGGAAAACATTCTCAGGTGTTCTTGGGGTTCTTGTTTCCTCAAAAACTCTCTCAGCTTTCTGGACTGTCTTCTTCTCCATCCCCCAGGTCATCTCCTGACTGTTTCTCATCTGTCTCATTCAATTCCCATTCCTTATCTTCAGTGTGTTGCTTGGGGCTACTGCTACCTGTGGCTGGAGTAGTCAATTGTCTGCAGCCATAGGTACAGGGTGAGGCTCCAGGTGCAAGGTCTTCATTAATCTGTTCAGTTCCTCTCTCAGATCCATGTTGAAGTTTAATGATCCTTGCAGGAATCCACACGTGCTTGGAGGAGTTTTCTGGAAATACACAAGCAGATCCTCGACCAAAGGTTAACAAAGGATCAGGACCCATCCATAACCCAGATTGAGGATCTGTCCATCTAACCAAACCATTTTCATTTGGTTTATTCTGACACCAGTGTAATTCCATAGGTGTCTTGCCATCAGCATTTCAAGTGAAAAAATTTAAAGTAATTAAGGCTTGATGTAGTCTACCTACAGGAGATTTCTCCAACATCACTATCCCCCCTTTTTGTTTTTCAAATTGGAATTTTAGCCACTGATGTTGGCATTCTATAATTGCCTGTCCTTGGGAATTGTATGATATTCCTATAATGTGTTGAATTTTTACAAAATTGCTGGAAATTAGTTTGTGTATGTAGGTTTATTGTCAGTTTTAATAATTTTTGGAATTCCTATGATGGCAAAAGTAGTTAGGCAATGATTGATGACCTGTTTTGCCATTTCCCATGTAGATGCAGTGGCCCATAGGACCTTTGAAAAGGTATCTACAGAGACATGCAATGCCCTAAGGCATCTGAAAGGAGTGTAATGTGTTACATCCATTTGCAAGATATGGTCCCTTATCAATCCTTAAGGATTAATTCCTGTAATAGACCTTTGAGGCAGAAGTAACATATAAGTGGGGCATTCCTTGACAATTTGTTTTGCCTGTAATAATAAAACAATTAACTGATCTGCATATGCATTTCCTTTTGTTAAAAAACCTGGCAGAGTAGGATGTGCCCTAATATGAGTAATATAAAAGGGATATTGTCTTTGCTGTACAATTTGCTGTACCTGTTTAAATAGTTTAAATAGATTTTGGCCATTGAGTCATTTTAATTGAGCAGTCTCAATTTTGTTTACCAAGCCAGCAGCATAGGCAGAATCAGAAATAATGTTAAGAGGCTCTTGGAAATTCTGTAGTGCAACCTTGATAACTTCTAATTCAGTCCTTTGTATAGAAGTGTGACTAGTCTGGATGACTCAGTCTGAGTCCATTTTATGATAATAAGCTTTACCAATAGATGAGCCATCAGTAAAAACAATTAGTGCTCCAGGAATAGGTTCCTGTCTGGTATTCTTTGGTATAATAATATGAATGTAATATAAAAATTGTAGTAACTTGTTTTTTAGTAGGTGACAGCTAAGCTCCCCTGAATATCCACTTAGTCCAATTTGCCAATTCAAATCAGTCTGAAATAACATTTCTGATTGCTTCCCAGTGAGGGGAAGATAGATATATTGGAGTTCTTCTCCTCTAAGCTGCCTGTAATGCTTTCTGAGTTGAGATAATAATTGAGCCATGAATTCTATATATGTAACCACAGTTTTAGAAGATTGATGCCCTAGGTGGACCCACTCAATAATAGTAGGAGAGTTTTTATTTTGGAAAATGACTCCAGTGGGACTATTTGCAATAGGATTAATCTGTCCTAATAAAGGCAATTCAAGCTGTACCTAGGCTACTTGGGCTGAAGAGATTGCCTGCTCAATTCTTAGTAACTCCCATTATTATGGAAACACTAATCTTGTTGCCCAAACACAAGTAATTAAAGCTTAATGTAGTCTACCTACAGGAGATGTAACATATAAGTGGGGCATTCCTTGACAATTTGTCTTGCCTGCTGTAATAAAACAATTAACTGATCTGCATATGCATTTCCTTTTGTTAAAGGACCTGGCAGAGTGGTATGTGCCCTAATATGAGTAATATAAAAGGGATATTGTCTTTGCTGTACAATTTTTCTGTATATTTTCCTTGTGTCATTTTTGCCATCATATAAAGAAAAACAGAGGCTGAATTAAATTTTTTGCCTGTTCTATAGCATCCGTGAAGAGATGGTGCTTAGGCCAAGAGGCCACCCCAAATCAGGTGGGGCACCTTCCTCTTAAACTAGCCTTTTTCCTTCCATGGACATATTTCCAATTTGTGAGAAATGGATTATTTATTTACATTTCAAATGACAGACTAGGAAACTAAAACATGTCAAAATGAGACTTTTAATTTAATAACACTCCCTAGAGTGGGCGTCCATATTGCAGGATCACCAAGAGACCTAGTAATTAACGGATTGGGGCCTTTTTTTAGTTACCTCCTATATCTAGGGAATTTTCCTAGGACCTGTGTTATCAGCCACGTGTACCGCTCATATTCTTTCTCCCCACCCCCACACCCTGTTTGCTCTGTGGAAATTTAGTAATGGCCTGGTCACCTACTGTTTCTTTTCTAAGATAAATTAAAGGCATGCTTAATAGACTAACAATAAACAAATTACACCAAACAAAAAAGATAGATAAAACAACAATCAGCTGAAACCAGTTTGGCTCAGTGGATAGAGTGTCGGCCTGCGGATTCAAGGGTCCCAGGTTCGATTCTGGTCAAGGGCATGTACCTTGGTTGCGGGCACATCCCCAGTAGGGGGTGTGCAAGAGGCAGCTGATCTATGTTTCTCTCTCATCGATGTTTCTAACTCTCTATCCCTCTCTCTTCCTCTCTGTAAAAAAAAAAAAAATTAAAAAAAAACAACAATCAATAGACAAACGCTCATAGCACATAGACAAGACTTAATAAATCAGAGTTCTTTTCATATATCTTTCAGATATTTTACATTGCCTGGGATGTATAGCCAGATGAGGCCCAGATCTTAGTCATTGTTCACAGATATCATCATATTCTGCTCTCCATAGCACTGACTGGCATCTAAAGTTGTTTTAGCTAAAATCTGCCAGTTCCAAGGTATCATATGGTAATTTTCAGACAAAGCATTAAGGAGTCCTTTTGTAAATGGACTGTTAACCCCATTTTCTCTGGTTGATGAGGCTTTCCACACTAGAGGTGGAGGATCTGGGGCCTTAGGTGTTACAGACTTGATCTTCAATACGAAGTGGGCATAATGCAGTTCAAACATGAGCCCACATAGTTAAAGATGACAAGGGCACTCGTTTTCCTTGAGCCTGATTTAAGAGAGTACCTTTTGACACCTTAATTCCTTTATCCTTGAGCATGCAAGCTAAAAATTTACAATGATGTTTTTGCCTTTTACTCGAATTCTTCCCCAATATAACCTGGCTGATTCAAAAAATATTCCTATTCACTTATGGTCGTGAGTCTGAAGCTGGCATGGGCTTTGTGCATGGTGAACTTCCCACCTTTCTGGTGAATTTCTACTTTTCCTTTTTCACTTCATTTTTTCACCCAGGCAAATCTTCTCTTCCAGTTTCCTGTTTGAGACACCAGATGCAGCAACCTTCGTGGCAGGGTTCAGGATCTGAAGGAGGGGCCAATGCACAAATAAAAATGCTATACAAGAAATATGAATTTAGAAGGCATAGGGGGGTAGGTGGAGACTGTTTTCTTGAAAAGGCATCCCTGAGATTGGGTCCCATCTGCTTTTTATTCAGTTTTAGATACACATCTTGCCCTCTAGCAATGCATACAGGCATATCAAAGTTTGGTAAACAGTAAAAAAGATTACCATGTTAGGGAATTGCCTCAAGCCACCACTATATCAACAATCAGTGCTTAGTGTCAGCCCTGCTAATGCCCAAGGTCCATCGGCCTTCTGCATTCCTTGGTGCACTGGTAGTATTGGCAAGTGATGGATTCCTGCAACAGAAACAGCAATCAGAAAGGATATATGCACCCCTATGTTCATAGCAGCACAATTTACAATAGTTAAGATTTGGAAACAGCCTAAGTGCCCATCAGCAGATGAGTGAGTTATAAAACTGTGGTACATCTACACAATGGAATACTACACTGCTATAAAAAAGAAGGAATTCTTACCATTTACAACAGCATGGGTGAAATTGGAAAGCATTATGCTAAGCAAAATAAGCCAGTCAGAGAAAGATAAATATCAAATAATCTCACTAATTTGTGGAATATAATGAACAACATAAACTGATGAACAAAAATAGAACCAGAGTCATAAAAGCATCGAACATACTGTCCAAGTTATGAGGGAATGTAGGTGGTGAGGGGGTAAGAGATAAACCAAAGGACTTGTATGCATGCATATGAGCATAACCAATGGACACCTACAGTAGGGGGTGAGGGCATGTGCTGGCGGTGGGAGTGGCCAGGGAGAGGTCAATGAGGGAAAAAGGAGAGTCATTTAATATTTTAAACAATAAAGAATATAAATTTAAAAAAGAATATGACTGAGCAAAGTTAACAGAGATAGTACTACAACCAGGTCCCCTGACTTTTTAAATTAAATGTTCCTTATTAAAGACTGTAGCAAAATTGAGGGCCCTATCTGGGTGACACTGGTTACACTGTCTCAGCCAAACCCAACCTGCATGAAACTGTGCTCAATGAATGGTATCACTATCAGTCATTGTCCAAGCCAGATATCTCAGTCTTTCTTCACTATATCTCTCTATTGATCTACTCACAAGTCCTTACTAGACACAATTGTTCACCAAATCATATAGAATGCAGCTTAGCAATGGCTCTCAGACTTGACTTCTTCTGTTTATCTGGACTACTGCTTCAGCCTCCTACATGGCTCATCTCACCCTCAGTCTCTTTGCCACTTGTCCCCTGAGTGGACAGCATTAAAAACAAGTTGTTTTTTTATTCACTTGCTTTAAATTTTCCATTGTTTTGCCAAGGTTGGCTCCATCCTAGTCTGTATGCTTTTTCCCACCCTACCCCTTATTTACACTTCCTGTCTTCTGGTCCTAGTTGGGTAGGGATGGGGGAAGTGTTTTTAAGAAAAAACAATGTCTCTGTCCCATTATCAGAGATTCTCACATAATTAATCTAGGATGGGGTCTGGACAACAATGTAGTTGAAAATCTCCTTAGATGGTTCTAATGTACACCCAGGTTTCAGAACCACCTGTCTATCCTCCAACTTCTGACATTTCCTTGATGTGTCTTGAAATTTCAGGTCTGTATATTTTGCATATACTGTTTCCTTTTCCTAATAAATGTCTTTTTATTACATGGTCTTCAAGCCCCAAAGAAAAGTCATGAGGGTTCCCTTTTTTCCACATCATAACCAATTTGAAATTTTTCTTGAATTCCTCAGGCAGCATTTTGTTCATTTCTCTGTTTTAGCAATGATCACATGGTGACATTTAATTTATTCTCTTTCTTTCCAAAAAAGTTCAGACTCACCACATTGTCTTATCATGATTGGTTTACAAGCCTACGATAAGGCATCAGTTGCTATTACAAGAACCCATTTTTAAATTTATTCAATTATAGTTTACATTAAATATTATTTTATATTTGTTTCAGGTTTACAGCATAGTGGTTGGACAAGCACATACTTTACAAAGTGATCCCTTGCTATTTCTAATACCCACTTGGCACCCATACCTAATTATTACAATACTAGAGGCACAGTGCACAAAATTCGTCCACAGGAGGGGGTAGCCCTCAGCCCGGCTTGCACCCTATCCAATCTGGGACCCCTTGGGAGATGTCCGACTGCCGATTTAGGCCCAATCCCTGTGTAATTGGACCTAAACCAGCAGTCAGACATTCCTCTCACAATCCAGAACTTCTGGCTCTTAATCACACACCTGCCTGTCTGCCTGATTGCCCCCTAACTGCTCCCCTGCCAGCCTGATTGATGCCTAACTGCTCCCCTGCTGGCCTGATCTAGCCCCCAATTGCCCTCCCCTGCCAGCCTGATGGCCCCCAACTGCCCTCCTCTGCCAGCCTGGTTGCCCACAATTGCCCTCCCAGGCTGGCCTGATCTCATCCCCAACTGCCCTTCCCTGCTGGCCTGGTAACCCACAACTGCCCTCTCCTGCTGGCCATCTTGTGGTGACCATCTTGTGGTGGCCATCTTGTGGTGGTCATCTTGTGGTGGCCATCTTGTGGCGGCCATGTTGTGATGACGTGGGGACAGCCATCTTGTGACAAAGTCATGCGACACCACCTAGGCTTTTATTATATATGATTATTGACTATATTTCCTATGCTATACTTTACATCCCCATGAGAATTCTGTAACAACCAACTTGTACTTCTTAATCCCTTCACCTTTTTCACCCAGATCCCTACCTCTCCCTCCCATCTAGCAACCATCAGTTTCTTTTCTGTATCTGAGTGATAGCAACCCAATTTAACACTGGCCTAAATAAGATAGAAGTTGATTTTTCTCTTAAATAAGTGTCTAGGCCAGTAGTTCTCCATGAGGGGTCCCCAGGAGGTATTTGTCTGGAGACTCTTGGAGCAGGAAGTTCTAGTAACATCTAGTGATTTAAGTCCAGGAATCCTGAAAAAAATCGTATAATGTACCACAAAGAATTATCTGGCCATATGTCAATAGAGATACTGATTAGTCATGAGCAGTTCAGGTCTGATTGGATGGCTCTAATACATAAGCTCATCCTTCTATCTTTTGCTCTACCATCTCTACAAGTTTTCTGACATCTGAATGCCTCCCCAATATGGCTCACCAGTCAGAGAGAAGGGGAAAGAGTTACAAAAAGGAATATATACCTCTTCCTTTTAAGGCATGACCTGAAAGCTGTAACATAAATGCTCACATCTTATTGCCCCAAACATGCCACATAATTATCCTATCTACAAAAGATGCTGGGGAGTGCAGTATGTATTATTCTGGGCTGCTATGTGCCTGCCCCAAAAGTTTATTATTGTGTAAGAAGGAAAGGCAAAAACTGACAGTCCCTGAATTATGATGGTTCAAGTTATGATTTTGTGATGGTGTAAAAGCAAAAAAGCATTCAGAAGAAACCATACTTCTAATGTTTTTCAAATATGTATTATTATTGTTGATAGTATTACAGATATCTCCCATCCTCTCCTCTGTTTACCCCCCTCCTTCCAGCACCTACTTAACCCCTAAGGTCTTCACTCATTTATTGCCTGTGACCATGGGCTATGCATATAAATATGTAAGTTCTGTGGTTTATCTTTTCTCATCCCCCCCCCAATCTATATTTCCAATTTTGATCTTTTCCCGGACTAATAATATTTGGTTTGATGCTCTCTTGTAATTCTGGGCAGTGGTAATGAGCTACAGCTCCTAGTCAGCCATGTGATCCCAAGGATAAACAATCAATACTCTACATTTTACTGTGTTGCCACCACTTTTTGGATATTGTATTTTTGGTTTTCCCATGTCATCATGTCTACTTTTTGTGTCCCCTGCTTCTGGTAGAAAGAAGAACTCAATTACTCTTGAGATGAAATTCAAGATAATTGTCCAGCTGTGGCCTAATGAACATGTTTAAGGCAAGCAGGCTAAGCTATGATTTTTGGTAGGTTAGATATATTAAATACATTTTTGACTTATGGTAGTTTCTATTTACAATAGTTTTATCAGGAAGCAATCCCATTGTAACTTGAGGAGCATTTGCAGTACTTTCTGCCAAAATGCTTGTCCTGGCTAGTAGATGATATCTCTGGGTGAGTGTTGTATTTTGCTTATTTCTAGATCCCTAGAGCAATGACTAGGCCTAAAACCTAGAACCCAATAGTTGTTCAAGAATTTTTTGCTGAATGAAGGGCTGTTACCCAGTCTTAGAAGGGACATGTTTTTGGAAGACTGACCTCCATTTTCAGTCTCAAAAACTGTTACAGGTACAGAACTACTTTATCACTTGCCTTCCTCTTTTTTAAAAATTTTTTACTTATTTATTTTTAAATTATGGTATTGTATTCGTTTCAGGTGTATAGCTTAGTGATTAGGCATTTATATACTTTATGAAGTAATCACCCCAAAAAAATCTAGCACCTAACTGGTACCATATATAGTCATTACAATATGATTGACTATATCCCCTATGCTATACTCTAAATCCCTGTGGCTACTTTTTTATACTGGCAATTTGTACTTTTTAATCTTTTTCACCTATCTTCCCATACCCCCAATCCCTCTCCCATCTGGCGACCATCAGTTTGTTCTCTGTATTCATGAGTTCATTTCTGTTTTGTTTGTTTATTTATTATTTATTTATTTTAAAGACTCCACATATAAGTGAAATCATATGGCATTTGTCTTTCTCTGTCTGATTTATCTCACTGAAGATAACACCTTCTAGGTTGATCCATGATGTTGCAAATGGCAAGATTTCATTCTTTTTATAGTTGATTATTATTCTATTGTTTATATGCACCATAGCTCTTTTGTCCATTGAAATATTGATGGACGCTTAGGTTACTTCCTATCTTGACTAGTATAAGTAATATTGCAATGAACACAGGGGTGCATATATCTTTTCAAATTAGTGTTTTGGATTTCTTTGGATAAGTACCCAGAAGTGGAAATGCTGGTTATATGATAGTTCTATTCTTAATTTTTTGAGGAAATTTCATACTGTGTTCCATAGTGGCTAAAACAATCTGCATTCCCACCAACAGTGTATGAGGGTTCCTTTTTCTCCACATCATAACTGAAACTTGTTTATTGATTTATTGAGGTCCATTCTGACAGGTGTGTTGTGATATCTCATTGTGGTTTTGATTTTTATTTCCCTGATGATTAGTAATTTTGAGCATCTTTTCATGTGTCTGTTGGCCATTTGTATGTCCTCTTTGTAGAAGTGTCTATGCATGTCCTCTGTCCATTTTTTAATTTGACTTCTTTTTTTTTATATTGAGCTATATGAGTTCTTTGTATATTTTAGATATTAATCCCTATTGGATATATCATTTGCAAATATCTTCTCCCATTCAGTAGGTTGCTTTTTTTTGTTTTTTGATGGTTTCTTTTGTGATGCAAAAGCTTTGTAGTTTGATGCAAAAGCTTTGTAGTCCCATTTGTTTATTTTTGCTTTTGTTGTCCTTGCCCTAGAAGACAGACCCAAAAAAGAATATTGCAAAGACCAATGACAGCTTATTGCCTATTTTTTCTTCTAGGGGTTTTATGGTTTCAGGTCTTACATTTATTATTTGCCTTCTTCTTGTTTGCAAAGACACTAGTAGGACAGTTGTGTGAGTTTTCTCATGAACCTATGTCACTCATCTCCCAAATATTTCTTGTTTTGAATGTCACCTTGAAATGCCTTCCTTTTTGTGCTTCTATCTCTAGCTAAAGAGAAACACAATCACAGCCCAGAGTATCTCTTGGGGTTATGGTGAAGTTCTATCTGTTGGTTATGAGATAGCTATTTAGATCTCCTTGAAAATGTAAATCAGGCATGATCACAGTCTGCCATTCCTCTTCAGGCCATTCCCATTTACTTTATTTATCTCTAGCATAACATGTTCTATTAAAATCATTCCAAACTTTATTTTTATTATTACTTACTTAATTGCTTATAATTTAACAAGTATAACAGACCTTTTGGCAGCTGGGGAGAAGAGGAGATAGCTTATATAGCTAATTTAGCCTTGGATAATCCTGCATTACCACACAATCTCTTCAGAGGCAAATGAAGGGACTGCCTCTTGGTTTTACTTCACAAGCAGGCTTTCTCCATGTTGAATCCATAATAATGTGAATGATCTCACCCATGTTCTCCTCTGGCTTTGGTTTCTGCTTTTCAACCCATCTCTTACCTCACCGAGTCCTTTCAATTTTCCCTCTGGTTTTACAATCTAGCTCATTGTACACAACCCTTTTCTGGCCACCACTTCCTAGTGTAAGCACCAAAATGGAGACTCATAAAATAATTCCCAATGGAGTAATTACTGTGCAAATATTTTCTCTATGAGAGACAAAGCTGAGAACTGAAGCATGTTACAATAGGAAGGACCCTGGACTGAGCTTCAAGGTTTCAGTTCTAGCCTTGCCTTGTCTTGAAGTCACTGAGTGATCTTGGATATGTCCTTTCCCTTCTCTGTACTTCTGTTTTTCCATCTGCATAAAAGGAAAGGGTTAGATTGGGAAACTTCTGAAAGGCTTCTGGTTTTATTAATCCTTTACATTGGTAAAGTACTTTCACATGTATAATCTCAATCGTTTGAATGTGAGCTCTGAAATCAAGCAAATCTAAGTATGAATCCAGGCCTACCACCTCCTAGGTGTGTGATGTGAGGTCAGTTATTTATCCTTTCTATGATTCAGTTTCTCTTGGCCAGCAGTCTGCCAGGGAGAATAATGGTGTGGGGAGCAGAGCCCTTGTTTCCCAAGTCCAGCTTTGTGAGGAATTCAGGTGGCTACTTGGATTTTCTTTCCACAGTTTCAAGGAATGGAGGAAGAGGGAGGTGGAAGTGGAGTGTCAGCCTGGGGCATCTCCTCCCCCAAGTTCCCAGGGGCAGTGTATATCCCACTCTCCTCTTTCCACAACCCAGTCTCCTTTCACGGGGAAGAGATAGGAGTAGAGAAATTAAAAAGAATCATTCTGGCCCAGGTATCCACTCTGTCTTGCCAAGTTAGCAAAGAAAAGGAAAATGACCTCTTTGTGCCTCAATTTCCTCTTTTGTAACAGGGGTTTAGGATTAGAGATCTGTAAGGGATCCATCTGGCTTGTGAAGTCTGGGGTTCTCCACTCATTGTAGTCCCCAACACTTCCAACCACATGTCCCTTGCTGCTTGCCAATTACTTCAATAGAATCTATCCTCATAACCTCTCCAGCCTTCAGAGTGCTGTTCTCTCTGTCTGTTCCTACCCAGCCCGGCCAAAGCAGATTGCGGTACCCATTTGCCCCAGCCCTCACCTTCTGAACAGACAGTAATCTCCTGCCTCAGAAGGCTTGAGGCCAACTCGAGAACTGTTCTCCTTGGGGAGCACTTGCGCTGACGTCTGTGTTTCCTCTCCCTGCCCAAAGAACCCCCCACATCCTTCCCGGATACTGTACCAAACTCAGGCCAAGAAGTCAGTCTGGGGGAGGGAACTGGTGAGCTCCTGAAAGGAGGAAAGGGAAATGCAGCTCCATCAGAGGCTAGTACACTTTGGCGCTTGCTCCTAGGGCTATCAGTCCCTTAGGGACACTCTCCTGGATAGCTGCACTAGCCTCTTCTGGGATCTTTCACGCAGCCTTCCAGCCCCCCTTTCCTGGTTCTTCCCTCCTTCCCCTCCCTCCTTTGTCCTGAACTTCCTCCCTCCAGAGACAAATGTTGCCGCCTCCTCTTTGCAGAAAGAAGTTGGGAGCTCCTCAGAGAAGCTGAGCGGTACTTGTGCCAGCATCGACTCCCCCAGTTGCAGGTTCGGGGTAGGGGCACTCTGAACCAGGAAAGCTCACCTGCCACGAAAGGTTGTCACGGAATTTTGGACCTGGGAGGAGATAGGGTGTTAGGCAGAGAGCGAGAGTTCCTGTGAGACTGCCTAGACTGTGCTCCTCCACAGAATAGCTCGGAATAGCTCGGTAACTCTGAGGCTGGAGGAGAGGTCTCTGGGAAAGAGGGCGGCCCTAGGCTGGGAGAGTAGCAAGGGAGGGGGCCTGGAAGGGGCGGTAAGGTCGGAATTCAGAGTTGAGAAATCAGAGGTCACAGTTTAGATCCCTTAACTTAAATCCTTGATCCCCCACTCCCTGCCTTTTTTTTAGGAAGGAGGAGCGAAATAACTCACTGGGGAGTGAGAGCCTGGAACTGCACTCTGTGCCCCACGATGTTTGCACCCCGCCACGTTCATGGTGCCCTGACTGTTTTGGCTTCCCACTTCCTGATCACCCTGCTCGGGACTCCAGGTAAGCGACTGGTCGCCTCACAGCTGACTGAGCGCTTCACGTGGTCCTGGTGCTCCAATCTCTCAGCTCATGCGAAAGAAGTCAGGTCAGGGGTGCCACAGAGAGAATAAGAGCTCAATGAAGGCCTGTGGCTTGTCAGGCGCACCTCTGAGCCAGACTTGCAGCCAACTATAGCTGGAAGCTTCCTTGGTCAGCGGTGGGCCAGCGAAGAAAAACAGTCCTGGATGCACGGAACTAGGAGGCCCCTGCGTGAGGGTGGCCAAGCCTGTGACAGGGAATTTTTGCATGTAATGGTTGGTAGTTATTAGCTAACTTTCCTAACAGAGAACACACACTCGCTGCAAAAGATCTAGAAAAAATCCCTTCTGAGAGTGATATCTTCATTTATTCCAGGACAGGTAGCATTGCATTTTCCCCTCTGTTGTACAGCCATAACTCCGCAGGTAGAGCCTCTAGGCAGAGTGCAAACTGTATTCCTAAAATTAAGTCCATAAATTGTGAGGAACTGATCAATTAAAGGGAAAATACACATTTGAAATCTTTCTCTGACCTTTGAAGGGTACTTCAAAAAAAAGAAAGGGACAGAGGATTCAATTTACTTTCTTTTTTGGATGTAGTTTTTTTTTTTTTTTTCAAATGTGTTGTCATTTATAATTCTTGAAGATGTCTGTCCCCAATATTTTTAAGTTATATTTTGAAAAACTCAGCAAAACAAAAACAAACAAAAACAGAGAAAGCCCCAACTAAACACAGCACTCATTCTTTGGGTCAGACTTGGTACACTTTCCTAAAAAGAAAAAGCAGGTGAAGTGACTGCTCTGGTAGATGGCACCTGCTGCTTTGGGTAGTGATTGCTTTTCCAGCCTGGAAACCCAAGAGGATCCTCAACCTTTTGCCACAGGGCCAAATGGTGGAAATTGCTAACAGGACTGTAATTAGCACCTTTCTGTAATTAGCTGCTTGTACTAGAGTCTGGAGATGGCTTACTTTGCAGCCTTTAGAGCTCTTGCGACTCTAATGTATTCAGAAAATCTCAGAGCCAAACTTTCCACCCAAGATCCCCCAGCCAATTCCCAATGTGTATTAGATTTGGACAAGGCAGTGGGCATTAGACACAACTGGAAAATCTTAATAGCTTATTTTTAGTTGTCATCTGCATTTTCCTCCATCATCCAGTTTTCAGTTCTTGGAAATGTAATACCCACTCCCATTCTATCCAGGCTTTCTGTTGAACCTAAACTTTATATCACCGGTAAGAATCTGGAAGTGTACTGTATGTTCTTGGTCAAAGTATTTAAATTCTTTGGACCTCTAGGACTTCCAAAGGTCCATTGAGATAATTCCAACATAATGAGGGTGATAATAATCATGTGTTAGTCATTTAACAACTCTTTTTTTGAGATATCTGTGGTACAGTTGAAAGAAAGATGGATATCTGAATAACTGGTCTTTAGTCTTGGCCCTACCACAAATACACTGTGTTCCCTTATTCTCTTGAGCCGTGGCTCTTTAATTGTAAATGAGAGGAAAAACTTGTATTTGGCTTTCATCTTTTTGTCAAGAAGAAAGACAATACCAGATTAGAAAAAGTAAACCAAATATTGGTAGTAATATAACATTTGCTGTGGATTGGAGATGAAAAGAGAGCACCTTACTGCTGGAATTAGGTGTAAGTCTCCTAGCTAGAAGAATGGTTTCCCTGGGCACTGAGAAAACATGTGGATGGGAAGTAATGAATCACTGAAAATAGTCACTAAGTAATCACAGAGATGTCATATATCTAGAGACTGCCAGTTGTAGTCCTGTATTGCAAAAAGAAGGGAAAGTATTACAAAACCTCTGTTTTTACTGTTGCTCTTTGTAAGAATCTAGAATTAATTATTTACAAGTTATTTCCTAAACTCCTGGAAGATAAATCCATAATCATTAGAACTGGTGTTAGTTGATTGAAGATAGGATTGGCAGAATAATGCAGTTTCTTTTGCAGTAAAATTCTGGAATTTAAACAAAGGGGGAATGCTGGAAAAATAGAATACTAGGGTCTCCCGAGGAATTGAGTAAAGTCTCTTCTTGTAGAGAAATATGGAGATTAGACCTAGGGGGACTTATAAATGTTTGGAATGGCCTCAGAACTGCTGGTTAAGGGGCACACATAAAATATATTTTTAGAATGGATATGTGTCTGGAGGACAATTTCTAAAGAGGAAAAAACACTAGGCATTGGCTTCATTCTCTTCAATAATTTTGTGCTTGTGTAGGAGGACAATATTTGTGGCATAATGAGAAAATATTCAATTAAAAGAAGGAATATATGGTCAGTTATAAAATTGGTATTCAAAAGGGCATTAAGAATGTTAATAAATATAAATACAAGCTTGTAACTTTGGGTGCTCCTCCTCCAAAGACAAGAGGAAGGGGGAAATAAAACCTTTAAGAAAATAATTGGAAGACATGGCTTATAGATGCATATTTGTGAAAAAGATAAAAGATAGGGATTTTTGCACCTATATTATTTTGCTGACATATTCAATTTACAGGTAAGTAAAACACATATTTTGATTATAGATGATCTTAAAAAAAATAGTATTCAGACCTAGAAAAAAACAGGAAGACCCAGAAAGGTTCTACTCTCTTTTTCATGGTCAGTCTATACCTGGTGTACTGCAGCTTGACTTTGGACACCACATTCTCAAAGGGACAGTGACAGGGTGGAATGTTTTCATATGAGATTAAATTGGATGGAGAGGGTTCTTGAAAATTTTTCAGTTAAGGAACAAAAATAAAATGTAGGGATTTTTAGCTAGGAGAAGGAAAAGCTCTTTGAGATGGGGTGGGAAGTTGTATGAAAGCTGTCTACAAGTGTTTGAAGGTCCATTTACACACAAGAACATTCCAACCATTTTAGCTGCTGCAAATGAAATGGGCTAATTTGGGGGCCAGGGAGTCCCCTATTACTGGGAATATTCAGAAAGGAGTAAAACATTACAAAGAATAAAGTTCCTACCTCTTCCCTGTAGTACTCATGTAGATATTTGAAGTTCTAAATCCCTTCTCTCTCTTAATCATCCTTCTCTGGATATAATATAGGGGTTGGCAAAAGTAGGTTTACAGGTATAATACAAATTAATAATACAATAATTATTAAATAACTAGAGGCCTGGTGCATAAAATTCATGCACGAGGGGGGGTTCCCCTCAGCCCAGCCTGCACCCTCTCCAATCCGGGATCCCTCTCACAATCCTGGACTGCTGGCTCCTAATCGCTCACCTGCCTGCCTGCCTGGTCACTCCTAACTGCCCCCCTTGCCAGCCTGGTCGCCCCTAACTGCCCCCTGCTGCCAGCCAGGTTGCCCCCAACTGCCCCCTCCCTGCCAGCCTGATTGCTCCTAACTGCCCTCCCCACGCCGGCCTGGTCACCCCTTACTGCCCCCCTCTGCTGGCCTGGTTGCCCCTAACTGTCCCCCCTACTGGCCTAGTTGCCCCTCACTGCCCCCCTGCCAGCCTAATTGCCCCCAACTGCCCCTCCCCCCCACTGGCCTGGTCGCCTCCAACTACCCCCCTCTGCTGGCCTGGTCGACCCCAACTGCCCTCCCCCCTGCCAGCCTGGTCACCCCTCATGGAACCCCCGCCGACCTGGTCGCTCCACACAGCCTGCTTGTTCAGTCGTTTGGTCATCTCTCACTAACACCCCTGCCGGTATAGTCACCCCATGCAGCCTGCTTGTTTAGTCATTTGGTCATCCCTAGGGCTGGGCCTGGTTACCTGAGCCTCAGGCAGCTCTGGGCGGCTGCGCAGCCAACATCCGAGGCTTGCCTGCACCTCGGGCCAGCCCTGGGCAGCTGGGGGGCTGAGGGGACTGGGTGCTGCCATCTTGTGGCTGTGGGCACCACCATCTTTGAGGGCATGACGGTCAATTAACATATTCTCTCTTTATTAGATAGGATAATAATATAAGAATAAATTCTGTGTTTTGTGTATGCACAATTGCAAACCTACTTCTGCCCACCCCTGTATGTTAATAGCTTAATTAATTTAGGGAGCAAGAGGCTCCAGCCAAGAAAGAAACAAAAAAGAAAACAACTTTATTATCTGGTGAAATTTTCACTCCATGCTAGGCTCTCTGGTAATGATGTGAATGAGTCAAGATAAAAATGACTGGAGGAAGCGAGATCTTGGGAAAGCTCTGTGGGGTCTCAGATTTCCTATTTGCTATTAAAGGATTTTGTGATCCCAGGAAATAGCACTTGCTACATATACATATAGGTGAAGTTTATTAAAATCCTAAGGCAGAAGAGAAGTTGTTAAGTAAAAGTAGCTGAAACATGATCATAGAGATTTTATGAAGAAAAATTGTGGTGCCTGCAAGGGAAGGATACCACTATGTATCTGTCTCTCCACTATTTCAAAAGGCCAATGTGGAAGTTAACTGGTCCTCAGAGGTAGGTGTCATTTTCATGGTGGTACCCTGAACTATCTGAATCATAATGGCTCAGACACTGATCTCTAATTGGAAATCCTTTGGAAAATCAAGTATTTTCTACTAGTGAACCTAATGGACCTCTTCACAAAAGGGAAAAAAGCTGGAATATTTCAGATCAAGCTAAAATTAAGTTCTTGGACTTACTTTCTTTTGTTTAGGGATACAAAAGGACAGGACACTGAGTCTCTGAATGGCAGGTGGAGTGGGAGCAGAGGCTTGGTGATTGGGATGGTAAGGTTTTCAAAATCCATAATTTCTTGTATTTGATAGCCCCAGTCTCTCTGTTTGGAAGTCTTTGTCCAACTTTATAGAGGTTCCTCAATTTGTATAGGCTTTACTATTGTCCTCCCTCTCTGCCTTTTTGTAAAAGGCTCTTCATAATCTCATGCACACAGTTCTTAGCATTCCACATATCTTGTATGCAAAGCTAGCTCTTTGGATTTGTCCTGGTGTTTTTGAAATCAGGTCAGACTGTTGAGCTGTGTAATGCTGGCCTCTAGGATTTCAGATATGGGAATGGGAGGAGGCCAAGTAAGTCAGGATTTTGTCTTTCTATCTGTACCCCCTTCAACCAGAGAAGTTCTGCTCTTATTTATTTTATACTAGAGGCCCAGTGCACAAAATTTGTGCGTGAGTGTGGTCCTTAGGCTTGGTCGGCAATCGAAGAATGAACATCTGACATGGAATGGCAAGTCCCAGATGACCTCTGGTCCTTGGGCAGCACCTGGGCCCCTGGGACACCATACGCCCCCCTCCACCTTTGTCACAGCACCCGAGTGCCCACACGGAGATGCAGTGAGCGCAGCTGGATGCTGTGGGCCGGGGCACAGTGTAGGCCTCTGGGCTGCCCAGCAACACTGCACTGAAGCCAGGTGGGCAGCACACTCTCTCCCAGCTGGCCTCGCAGACTGGCTCCTGCGTGAACCCACAGGGAACCTGACTGGCTCCTGTGGTCCCAGTAGCTACTGCCTTGCTCACCCGGAAGAGGCCACTTGGGTGCGGGGTGGGGTCCTCATCTGAGCATGGGGGGTGGGGTAGAGGCGGGGAAGTAGGGGGGTGGGCTTCCCCAGTGTGTGAGCCCTGGTGTCCTGGGGGAGGGTCGCAGGGGGAGTGAGAGCAAGCTCGGAGGACACTCTGCATTCTCCCTGCACCTAGATCCACATCACCCCTGCCCTCAGGTAGCCAGCAAGAGGTTGCAGTGCATCACCAATGCCCACCATGTTCCACACCGCCCCCCGTGGTCAGTGCATGTCATAGCAAGTGGTCAAATAACCACCTGAGGGGATAATTTGCATGTTAGGCTTTTATTATGTAGGATATTGAGTTTAGAGTTGAGGTTAATATGATGATCCATCTACTAAAACGAAAAAGACAATAAATGGAAGCAAACTGGAATACAAGATTATCTCAAGGGTTTTCCAATTTCAGAGAGTTCATGACTCTCAGACATCATTTCCAGGGTAGTTGTAATCTCCAAGGAGCAGAGAATCTTAGGAAGTTAACCCTGCCTTTTCCTTTTCCTTTTCTAAGTAGATAGTATATCTAAGGGGCCTGTGGTGAACTCCTTTAAATAGTAAGGTTCCAATTTATCAACTTGGCATTTAAAGTGCCACCAATGTTCTTGCAACCATCTAGGAGTCAAACATTTGTTCTGAAATCCTGCGATACATAAGGTATTTGGATTCCTTGTCCCACTTGTAGAGTTATATGGCCTCAGGTGGTCAGAACTGCAATGTCATCCTTAGGGTGACCATATATCCCAGTTTTCCCAGTACAGCCCAGTGTTACTTGTTGGCACAGACTGACTATTAATGATTGCTCAATTTTTATGGTAAATAATATAATCACCCCAATTTAAAGCCCACTTGTCTCATCCCCTTGGTTTACAGTTAGGCATAGAGAGGAGGAGACTTGCCCAAAGTCACACAACTTATTGGCATTTCTAGAAGTCTGGCTAGAATTATACACCTGCTATTTAGTATTATGGCATTGATCTGGTAAAATGAATATTTCCTTTTAATTTGTTTTAAAGAATGTCTACAGGCATTCACACATCTAGTTCTCTACTGCTCTGTATTCTTCAGGCCCAGTCTGAACTTATGTGGTTTCCTAACTATACTTTTCCAAAGATTATTTTAACAAAGACATAGGCAAAGAGCTCTCTGTCTTCTTTCAGGATTTCTCAAATGATTAAATAGGGGTGGAATTTCTTGATGTTGGCAGCACTGGTGTGTCTGGCTACCATACAGATCTCTCTCCAATGGAGACTGCATTTTCTCACTTCTACTTGGATCCCAGCTCCCTGTTTGGTGATATGAGCTATTTCTTATTAGCCTTATGAAACAATGGACTCTCCTGGCTAGAGGTAAGAGACTATGAAGAGCATTTAAAACCTGGTCCTACCTTTATCTAACTCTTATATTACTGTCTTGCCAGGTAATTGTCCAGTTTATGGTTGTACATCACTAGCTTAAGAGGTAGATTATTCCACCTTAGGAAAACTCCGATTATCAAAAGATCTTCCTGTATTCAATTTAGACCTTATCTCCCTGGGCTACTACACACTAATCCTAAAAATCTAAACCCAAACTTTGGGCCATGCAGAATATAATTAGCTTTACTTTCCCCATAATATTCCTGCAGAGATCTAAATATGAAAATGAGTTAACATTTATTAAATGTATACTATATGCCAGGTATTGTTTTAAATACTTTACCTTATTTTTTTATTAAATTTATTAGAACCTAGGTCCGGGTGAGGCCGTGTGCCCCTGGATCTGGGTGAGGCCACATGCCCCTGGGTCCGGGTGAGGCCATGCACCTCTGGGTCCAGGTGAAGCTGGATCCCGGGTCCGGGTGAGGCCGTGTGCCCCTGGATCCGGGTGAGGCTGGGTCCCGGGTCCAGGTGAGGCCGCGCGCACCTAGGTCCGGGTGAGGCCACGCGCCCCTGGGTCCGGGGGAGGCCATGTTCCCCTGGGTCTGGGTGAAGCTGGATCCCGGGTCCGGGTGAGGCCGTGTGCCCCTGGATCCGGGTGAGGCCACACGCCCCTGGGTCCAGGTGAGGCCACGCGCCCCTTGGTCCGGGTGAGGCCATGCGCCCATGGGTCCGGGTGAAGCTGAATCCTGGGTCCGGGCGAGGCCGTGTGCCCCTGGATTCGGGTGAGGCTGGGTCCCGGGCCTGGGTGAGGCCATTCACCCCTGGGTCTGGGAGAGGCCACGCGCCCCTTGGTCCTGGTGAGGCCATGCACCCATGGGTCCAGGTGAAGCTGAATCCTGGGTCCGGGCGAGGCCATGTGCCCCTGGATTCGGGTGAGGCTGGGTCCCAGGTCCGGGTGAGGCCGTGCACCCCTGGGTATGGGAGAGGCCACTCGCCCCTTGGTCCGGGTGAGGCCATGCGCCCCTGGGTCCGGGTGAAGCTGAATTCTGGGTCCAGGCGTGGCCCTGTGCCCCTGGATTCGGGTGAGGGTGAGTCCCGGGTCCGGGTGAGGCCATGCGCCCCTGGGTCCGGGTGAGGCAACGCGCCCCTGGGTCTGAGTGAAGCTAGATCCTGGGTCTGGGTGAGGCCGTGTGCCCCTGGATCCGGGTGAGGCTGGGTCCCGGGTCTGGGTGAGGCCGTGTGCACCTAGGTCCGGGTGAGGCCAACCGCCCCTGGGTCTGGGAGAGGCCATGCGCCCCTGGGTCCGGTGAGGCCTCGTGCCCCTGGGTACGGGTGAAGCCGGATCCTAGGTCCGGGTGAGGCCGTGTGCCCCTGGATTCGGGTGAGGCTGGGTCCCGGGCCTGGGTGAGGCCATTCACCCCTGGGTCTGGGAGAGGCCACGCGCCCCTTGGTCCTGGTGAGGCCATGCACCCATGGGTCCAGGTGAAGCTGAATCCTGGGTCCGGGCGAGGCCGTGTGCCCCTGGATTCGGGTGAGGCTGGGTCCCAGGTCCGGGTGAGGCCGTGCACCCCTGGGTCTGGGAGAGGCCACTCGCCCCTTGGTCCGGGTGAGGCCATGCGCCCCTGGGTCCGGGTGAAGCTGAATTCTGGGTCCAGGCGTGGCCCTGTGCCCCTGGATTCGGGTGAGGGTGAGTCCCGGGTCCGGGTGAGGCCATGCGCCCCTGGGTCCGGGTGAGGCAATGCTCCCCTGGGTCTGAGTGAAGCTAGATCCTGGGTCTGGGTGAGGCCGTGTGCCCCTGGATCCGGGTGAGGCTGGGTCCCGGGTCTGGGTGAGGCCGTGCGCACCTAGGTCCGGGTGAGGCCAACCGCCCCTGGGTCTGGGAGAGGCCATGCGCCCCTGGGTCCGGTGAGGCCTCGTGCCCCTGGGTACGGGTGAAGCCGGATCCTAGGTCCGGGTGAGGCCGTGTGCCCCTGGATTCGGGTGAGGCTGGGTCCTGGGCCCGGGTGAGGCCACACGCCCCCTGGGTCTAGGTAAAGACACGTGCCCCTGAGTCTGGGTGAAGCCGTGCCCCTGGGTCCGGCCGAGACCAAACCAGAGGGAGTCGGACCTCCGTTACCACCATTTGTCCACCATCCAGAGCTGAGGGGTCAGTGCTGACATGTACACATAAGGAACTGGTGGACATTGAAATTGGGTCTCAAAAGAACTGTTGGTCCAGAAAGAAACTCACTACAGACTGATTCATTTGCCTGTCAGCATAACTATTATTGCTCATCTCACATTCAGTTCTTATAAGTATATCTCTAGTGACACATGATCTCGCTCATCTAGGGAAAAGGATGAACAACATAGACTGATGCACAAGAACAGAACCAGAAACAAGGAGGCATCGATCGGACTATCGGGCCTCAGAGGGAGGATAGGAGAGGGTGGGGGGAGGGGGGAGAGATCAACCAAAGGACTTGTGTGCATGCATATGAGCCTAACCAATGGTTAAGTTCAACAGGGGGTTGGGGCATCCGTGGGGAGGGGTGTAGGATGGGAATGGGGGGATGAGGACAAATGTGTGACACCTTAATCAATAAAGAAATTTAAAAAAAATTATTAGAATGATATTGGTTAATAAGATTATATAGATTTTAAGTGTCCAATTCTATCATATATCATCTGTAGATTGCATTATGTGTTTACTATAAAACATCAAATCTTCTCCTGTCACCATATATTTGACGCCCTTTACCCTTTACTACTCCTACACCCCCTTTCTCTCTGGTAACCACCATACTGTTGTCTGTGTCTATGAGTTTTTGTTTGTTTGTTTTTCTTGTTTGTTCAGTTGTTGCTTTCAATTTTATAGCCCATATATTAGTGAAATCATATGGTTCTTGACTTTTTCTGCCTGACTGATTCCACTTAGCATGATATTCTTAAAATCCATCCATGTTGTCACAAATTACAATATTTCATCTTTTTAATGACTGAGTAGTATTCCATTGTGTATACGTACCACACCTTCTTTATGCAATCATCTATTGAGGGACACTTCATTTGTTTCTTTGTCTTGGCCACTGTAATGCTGCAATGAACATAGAGGTACATTTATCTTTTCAAATAAATTAAACATTTTATTAGCTCATTTAATCCTCACAACAGTTTCTTAGGGAAGTATTATTATTTATTTTTTTATGTTTTTCCTCTGTAAAGATTTTATTTTATTTTTATTTTTTATTTATTTTATTTTTTAGGTTTTAATAAATCTTTATTGTTCAGATTATTACAATTGTTCCTCTTTTTTCCTCCCATAGCTCCCTTCCACCAGGTTCCTATCCCACCCTCTGCTCTTATCTCCCCCCTACTGTCCTCATCCATAGGTGCATGCTTTTTGTCCAGTCTCTTCCCACACCCCTTTTCCCCCAAGAATTGTCAGTCCACTCCCTTTCTATGCCCCTGATTCTTGATTATATTATATTCACCAATTAATACTGTTTATCATATTTTTTATTACCTTGGTTTTTAGATTCACTTGTTGATAGATATGTATTTGTTGTTCATAATTTTTATCTTTATCTTTTTCTTCTTCTTCCTCTTCTTAAAGAATACCTTTCAGCATTTCATATAATTCTGGTTTGGTGGTGATGAACTCCTTTAGCTTTTTCTTATCTGTGAAGCTCTTTAGCTGACCTTCAATTCTGAATGATAGCTTTGCTGGGTAGAGTAATCTTGGTTGTAGGTTCTTGCTATTCATCACTTTGAATATTTCTTGCCATTCCCATCTGGCCTGCATAGTTTCTGTTGAGAAATCAGCTGACAATCGTATGGGAGCTCCCTTGTAGGTAACTAACTGTTTTTCTCTTGCTGCTTTTAATATTCTCTCTTTGTCTTTTGCTCTTGGTATGTTAATTATGATGTGTCTTGGTGTGGACCTCTTTGGATTCCTTTTGTTTGGGGTTCTGTGAGCTTCCTAGACTTGTAAGTCTATTTCTTTCACCAGTGGGGGGAAGTTTTTGGTCACTATTTCTTCAAATAGGTTTTCAGTATCTTGCTCTCTCTCTTCTTCTGGGACTCCTATAATTCTGATGTTGGTATGCTTGAAGTTGTCCCAGAGGCTCCTTACACTATCTTCAACTGTTTGGATTCTTTTTTCTTTTTGCTTTTTCGGTTGAGTGTTTTTGCTTCTTTGTATTCCAAATCTTTGACTTGGTTCTTGCAATCCTCTAGTCTGCTTTTAGGTCTCTGTTTAATATTTTTTTTTATTTCAGTCAGTGTATGTTTAATTTCTAGTTGATCCTTTTTCATATCCTGGAGGGTCTTGTTAAATTTATCAGCCTTTTCTAGAAAATTCTTGAAAAACCTTATAACCGTGGTTTTGAACTCTATATCCAGTCGTTTACTTTCCTCCATTTCCTTCATTTGTGACCTGCCTCTTTGCCTCCGCATTTTGGCTGCTTCCCTGAGTTGATGGAGTGGCTTTGTGTGCTAGGTGTCCTAGCAGGGCCAAATGCCTCCGCCTCCCCAGTTACCTGTGGTGGACACTCTTGGTGTGCCCCTTTGTGGGCTGTGTGCAGTCTTGTTGTAGTTAATCCTAGATTGTTGTTAGTATCACTGGGGGGAGTTGACCTCCAGGCCAATTGGCTGTGAGGATCAGCTGTGTCTCCACTGGAAAAGCTTCTGTGCTCAGCTTGGATGGGGCAGAGTCTCAGGGTGGAGCAGACAGCCATGGTTTCCCATCAGCCCTGACCAAGAGGCCCCTGTGTCTCAGTGTCCCACGGCAATGGCTGCACGCACCTCTGAGAGAAGGCTGCCCTCATATTTCGCCCACTGCCAGACAGTCCAGTTTCTCCCCAAATGAGTCTGGGTACCCAAAGTCTCACCCGGATCTGGATTTCAGTGCAGTCAGGAGGTTTTGTTTCCCTCCTGAACAATAAAGCTAGCAGCGTGCTTGATGCCCACCCACTCCGTGCGCCATGAGTAAGCCAGCTGCATATTCAGCTGCCCGCCATTTCTGCGCACGTGTGTCTCTACACCTCTGTCCTCCACAGCTCCTCTGGGTCTCAGTGTCCTTTTATCTTTCCTTATAGTTGTAGAATTTCCATTCAGCCAGCTTTCTGGTGGTTCTGGGCAATGTCTGCTCTGTCTTCCAGTTGCAGTTTTGAAATTGTTGTGTGAGGCAGCAGTATAGGTGTTTATCTATACCGCCATCTTGGTTTCTCCTATTATTTCTTACTACATGTCAAGAAACTGAGACACAAAGGAGCAGAGTGACTGGCCCTAGACACACAGCTTATAAGTGATAGGCATAATTTGAATGGACGCAGTCTAGCTCATGTTCTTAACCATATTCTAATTTATGTTCTTAAGCACTAGGCTGCACTGTTGGAATCGTTTCTCTTGATCCTCCCGATCACCTGGCAACTCTTTCCTACCTTGCTTTTCTTTATTCTAATAAATTGAGTGTGGCTTGATACTCAATTGACTCTTCTTTCCCCCCAATAATTAATAATAAAGTGTTTTGAAGGGGAAGGAGACTTTCAAAGTTGTGGCTGGACCACCATAGCAGTGAGCAGAGGAAGGGGTGAATAAGTGGGGAAGATTTTTATCTCTGAGAGGTGAACTTGTAGCTCTTTGTTATTCCCTGGCTCTTTCCAACTTCCCAGGGCAGTCACTGACCATAGACAGATCCAAATTTGGCCCCAGTCTGTCTGGCACCTCTGGATGGGAAGGAAATCTATGCATGTTAAGTATATTTTGAGATCCTACCCACTTTAGCTTTGCTTCTCCAAATAGGTTTCCTTAGATCTTCCTGTGTTCTTTCATAATTGTGGGAAAGACACTGTCAAGGAAGTAAATGAGGATGTTTGCCCATGATTAGAGATTGTTTAGGAAAAGGGGGAAAGGTGGTTTCACCCTTGTACTATCTGGCCAATTTTCTTTTCTTCTATTTTCCTGTACCATTATCGCCTCCAGTGCGTCTTAGTTTCCTTCTGATTCCTCTTTCCCATTTTTTCCTTGCAAAAACTTGCAGGGCACCTTCATCCAGGCTGCATTAACGGTGCGAAGAGTATTGTTTTTAGGATCCAGATAACCTAATTCTGGGCCTAGGTACGTCAAGTACTCATTGTGTGATGAAAAGTGTCTGTTGCCTTCTCTGAGCCTCAGTCTCATTATCTTTAAAATGGGATAATTTTGACTAGATATGATCTTTGAAGTGTTCTGCTGCTTTGAAGCATTGAGTTCTCTATTTTACTCTCCCTCCTCTGTATCTTTTAGTGTTCTCTTGTTACCCTTCTCTTTCCTTCTCGTGAATTTTCAATATTGTAATAAGACAGCACCATCTACTTTGGGATCAGATTTGAGGATTTATCCAATCTTCATGGACAATTTCAAACAAACACAGTAAAAATTGTGATAGTTTATTTTATTAGGAGATACAATCAGTTATTGGAATCAGGGGTGTTAGATTATAAGAATGCAAATTGGTATAAACTAAAAGTATTAGTATTTTATAAGTAGATGTAAAATTTTTAAGCAGGCCTAGAAAATGAAGACTTTTCTCAGGTACAAAAATGGTGGGGACATTTATTATAAATGAATTTAACAGCATGTGTAATTCTTTCCAAATGTTATGTTAGGGATGAGGTAGGAGTTATATTTATTTCTCATTTTTCTAAATAATAGAAATATAACAATGGAGGATCATAATGTGATGGATTTCTCTGGGTCAACTTCAATAAAAAGAAAAAAATTGTCCCAAAATGCAAGTTCACCATAGGGGATGAGAAGAGTTTAGATATCTGTACCCCTAGGCCAGTGGTCGGCAAACTCATTATTCAACAGAGCCAAATATCAATAGTACAATGATTGAAATTTCTTTTGAGAGCCAAATTTTTTAAACTTAAACTTCTTCTAATGCCACTTCTTCAAAATAGACTCACCCAGGCCGTGGTATTTTGTGGAAGAGCCACACTCAAGGGGCCAAAGAGCTGCATGTGGCTTTTTGGCACCATGAGTGTGACTCTTCCACAAAATACCATGTGTGGGTGCGCACGTGCGCAGAAGTCGGTTTTCAGCCTGGGCGAGTCTATTTTGAAAAAGTGGTTCTAACGCAGAGCCACACTCAAGGGGTCAAAGAGCCGCTTGTGGCTCGCGAGTCACGGTTTGCTGACCACTGCCCTAGGCTACAGGATAGAACAGCTGGCAATCAAAACTTCACCTTTTTTAGCTTTACAAACTTAATTTTATCTGAGGTAAAATATACATATGATAAAAAACACCCATTTTAAATGTATAGTTTGATAAATTTTGACAAATGTGTATATCCAAATAGCCACCACCACCACAATGAAGATATAAATGACTCTCATCATCCTAGAATGTTTCTTTGTGGCCTTTAATAGTCAGTTTCCTCTTTCACCCCCAGCCCGCTGATCTGTGTTCTGCCTCTATAGCTTAGTTTTGTCTATTCTAGAATTTAATGTAAATGGAATCATACAGTATGTGTCCTTTTGTGTCTGGCTTCTGCTCTGCAGGTTTTCTTTTCTTTCTTTTTAAAACATGTTTGTTTTTATTATTGTGGTATAAAGCACATAGCAAAATTTACCATCTTAGCCATATTAAGTATATAGTACATTAATGCACACTTCTAATACAGATCTCTAGAATTTTTTCATCTTATAAAACCAAAACAAGAACTCCCTATTTCCTTCTCCTATCTGCCCCTATTAGTCATATTTTTTGTGTTTCTATGATTTTGACTACATTAAATGCCTTATATAAGTTGAATGATTTAGTATTTGTCTTTCTGTGAATGGCTTATTTTAATTAGCATAATGTAGTCAAGGTTAATCCATTTGTAGCTTATGACAGAATTTTTTAAATTGAAGTATAATTGGCATATAATCTCCTAGTAGTTTCAGATGTATATCATAGTGGCTCAATATATGTATATATTACGAAGTGGTCATGGCAATAAATTTAATTACCATTTGTCATATAAAGTTATTACAATATTATTGAATATATTCTTTATGCTGTATATTACATCCCCATGACTTATTTATTGTATAACTGGAAGTTTATACCTCTTAGTCTCCTTTATCTATTTCATCCATCCCAAAACTTCCCCTTCTGATAACCACTAGTTTGTTTCCTGTATCTATAAATACATTTCCTATTTTGCTTGTTCATTTGATTTATTTTTTAAATTTCACATATAAGTAAAATAATATAGTATTTTCAGGGAACATAGTAGGTTATCTAGAAATACTGCTAATAGAATGAGTAGAATCACTCAGATCTTTGCTTTTTTTAGATAGGGAAATTTGTGACTCAGAGTGAGGAGGCAACTTATGCAACATCTTACAGTTACTGGCAGAGCTGGAACTGGACATATGTGCATCTCCTGACTGCTAATTCTTGACACTGTATGAAATTGCATTTGTAGTTAGTAACTAAATTATTACATATTTTATTTTAAAAATCTGTAGTTATAAATTGAATCACATTGCTTAATTTTCATAAGACTTTGGTGACATAAGAACTATGATTATATTACATAGAAGTACACCAAGACGTAGAGAAAAGGATGGTCTCAATTCCAGAGCCCCTTCTACAAGGGTAGGAGAATCCCCTTCTTTTTATTTTCAGAGGTGGTAATGGAGGAAGTGACATTTTAGGTGGCATGCTCCCTAATGAGAGCTTTCATTAACTTCATGATCTGCATACTGTCATGTCACCTATGTCCCATTAGGTTAATTGCCTGAGAACCCAGGATCTTAAGCTCAACAATCTTTGGAGAGATGAAAGGAACCTGTGTTAGGTTTGATTATTTTTCTCACTTGCCCCTGCCTGGCCACACTTGTTGAGATGGAATACCTACAGTAAATACTGCCCATCATTAGACCACATCATACCTGGGCACCAAGCCTGGAGCTAAAAAAAAGGCATGTTTATATCAATTGGTCTCACCAGAGAAAGCCATGGGAGAGCAATTAAGTTGCTCTGCCATTGTCAATGCCGATTCAGGACATGTGCGTTCCATTGCCATCAGTCTCAGGAACCATTAGCTTTTCCTTCCGTGAGTCAAATGCTGACAGAGAGAGCCACAGTATTTTTTTGTAATTATCCATATACTTCTTAACAAAATCCATTTTCATTGTTTTCTTCCATACCCTGGTTTATCATCATTATTATTACTAATATTACTAGAGACCCTGTGCATGAAATTCATGCACGGGGTTGGGGGGGTGTCCCTCAGCCCAGATTGCACCCTCTCCAATCTGGGATCTCTCTCACAATCCAGGACTGCTGGGTCCCAACTGCTCACCTGCCTGACTTCCTGATTGCCCCTAACCACTTTTGCCTGACAGCCTGATCACCCCCTAACCACTGCCCTGCCAGCCTGACTAATGTCTAACTGCTCCCCTGCTAGCCTGTTTGCCCCCAACTTCCCTCCTCTGCCAACCTGGTCACCCCTAACTGCCCTCCCTTGCAGGCTTTATTGCCCCCAACTGCCCTCCCTTGCAGGCCTGGTCTCTCCCAAATGCCCTCCCCTGTTGGTCATCTTGTGGTGGCCATCTTGTGTCCACATGGGGGCAGCATCATTGACCACATGGGGGCAGCTATCTTGTGTGTTGGAGTGATGGTCAATCTGCATATTACTCTTTTATTAGATTGGATAGAGGCCTGGTGCATGGGTGGGGGCCAGCTGCTTTGCCCTGAAGGGTGTCCAGGATCAGGGTGGGAGTTCCCTTGGAGCGTGGGGCAGCCTGGGCGAGGGGACTGTGGTGGTTTGCAGGCCAACCATGCCCCCTGGCGACCCAAGCAGAGGCCCTGGTATCTGGGATATATTTATCTTCTACAATTGAAACTTTGTAGCCTGGAGCAAAGCCAAGCCTTCTGCTTGCTCTGTGGCTGCCGCCATTTCTGTTTGGAATTGTTTACCTTCTATAATTGAAACTTTGTAGCCTTAAGTGGAGGCCTGGGCCAGCCAGGGCAGGTTGAAAGCTTGGCTTCCTCGGTTGCTGGGGGCAACCCTAGCCTGCTCTCTCCAGCTCTGTGGCTGCCGCCATTTTTCTTGGGATTTATCTTCTATAATTGAAACTTTGTACCCTTGAGTGGAGGCCTGGGCCCGCCAGGGTGTATGGAAAGCTTGGTTTCCTCCATTGCCTGGGAATCCCAAGCCTCCCTCCTGCTCTCTGTGGCTGCAGCCATCTTAGTTGGAGTTAATTTGCATACTTGCACTGATTGGCTGGTGGGTGTGGCTGGTGGGCGTGGCTGGTGGGTGTAGCAGAGTGATAGTTAATTTGCATATTACCCTTTTATTAGGTAGGATTTTAAAATTCTCTAATCTTTAGTTTCTGTGGTTTCTCCAAGTACAAGCCCAGTGGTGGGATAGAAAGCTAGAAATATTGAGGGGCTCTGGAACTGCATGTGGTTAAATGAAAGGACATGGGAAGGTGGAGAGCACAGGGAAGGGGACTGTTATTTTTCTAGAAACAGAGCAAACAACTTCAGTCTGAGCTCATGTCCATGTAGTTTAGCAGATCCCCAGAATCAGAAATCAGTACACAAGAGAACTTTTATAATGTTTAATAATTATGTAACATTCAAGAAGCTCAGAATCCAATTAGCATGAGGTTGTTAATTATAGTACTTATCGTAATCATTTAATTCGGAACCATTTTAAGATTTGATATTTTTTTAAGGAGAAGTTGAGAGGGGGTGGTGAACAAAGTTTTTACATTTTTCTCTCTAGATCTTCACAATTGCTATAGACAAAGAGCTTTATCTCCAGTTTTGTGTAGTGTATAAAGGAACTTTTCTTCCTTCAATCACCAAGGTTTTGTAATTTGGTATGCAGGCAAAGTTCTGGAACCAGTGTGCAGTGTGGTGCAATGCAAAGAACAATGGTTTAGGAGTTAGGACACTGAGTTCCAGGCCTGACTATGGTGCTCATTCACTTTGGACTTAGGGCACAGAAAGAGGAGGTGACTAGTGCTCATATTTATACTCTAGTATTTAGGTGGAGAACTTGGTTGTTTCCAAGTTTGGTCAGTCTGTGGTTCTGGCATTCTAAGAAGTGAGATGCACTACACAGAGGTTTCTTCCTGCTTTGGAATCCATCCTCCTTGTAATTTTGGCAGATGTTACTTGTTTTATTCCTGTAGGACAGGGCTGCCTGAGTCATTAAAACTTTTATTGAAGTATAATGTACATGAAGAAAAGTGTACACACAGAATACAGATTGGTCAATTTTACAAATTGAATACACCTATATAATCAACATCCAAATAAAAATACAGAACATTACTGTATCCCAGAAATGGCTCTTCTGACCCCTCTCAACACATCCTTCCTAAATGTAATTATTATCCTGTCTTTTAATAGCATAAATTAGTTTTGCTGGGCTTTCTGCTTTATATAAATTGAATTACAATCAGTACATATTCTTTAGTGTCTTTCTTCTTAAATATTCATCCAAACTGTGATGGGTAGCCATAGATCATTCCTTCTTATTGCTTTGTAATATTTAATTGTATAAATACACCACAACATGAAATGCATCTATTTTTGCAACCTATTAATTTAGGCAAAAACGTTTTGCTTCATAACATAGAGATTCCAAAAATTTCAATCATACACTAATTATAAAAATCCTCCTATTTTCACAACAAAAAATAAAAACAAAACCACAAATAAGACTGGTTGTCATTGAAGTTTTAGAATCTGTTGATGTTGCTTTGGTATTTTCACTCAAAAAAATTTAAAAGTGCAAACCTCATCTTCATCCTCCCCCTAATTCACATTCTAATGATGAAGCTTTGCCTGTATAAGTGCCCAAATTTGAGAACCATAAACTTGGAAAATGTTGTTTATTGACTTTAGAGATGGGGCATGAAGAGAACAAGCTCAAGTTACTTGTCAGTCTCAGCAAAACTCCAAGTTATCTCGCTTAGGTCTGTTTTTCATCATCAGCCCACTCCCTTGTGTCATCTTAGCCCAGAGATAAGGATGAACCTGACAGATGGTCTGATACAAAGTTACTTTATTTAGTGTTTCTATTTTTCTGTAGACAGAAGAGAAATAGAGAGATAATAATTAAAATTGTTTAGTGCTTCATCATTTACAAAGCACTCCTCATGACAATTCTACCCCATTTTAGATAAGACTCAAGAGGTTTAGTGTTTTGTTTGCACAGGATGTCATGATGATCATATAAGTACAGGTCTCAGGTGTCAAAAGTAGACCACATGTACCTCTCAGACTTCATGAGCATATACAGTGTTTGCTCAGACTAAGTACTTCAAGATGCAATGTAAATCATCTTTACAATAGGCTCTTGTTCTTCCCTTTTCCACTTTACCTATATACCACACTCAATAATATGAAATCACCATTTTCATCATGCCACTTATTGTATCAAGAGCTACAAATGATTCCTCACTGCCTTCATGATCAAGGCCAAATTCCTTGGCACTTCCTTGCTCAGACCCTTTCACCATCTGAAATCTTACCCCTACTTCACCTCCCAACATGTGGAAAATCAAGTAGCGGACAATTTCCTCAGGGAACAATCTTTTTCCTGTTTTAATTATCCAGCTGGCTTCTCCCACACCAAGCTTCCTTCCTGCACTGGAAAAAGGTGGGACACACTGACTTGAAATCTTGACTTTAGTGAGGCTGTCAGTTTGGCATTATCCATCTGAGCTTAGGTAAGTTATTCAGCCAATCTGGTCTTCAGTTCCTTTAGGTTTTACAGAATAAAAACCAATTCTTGCATGCTGTGAAAATAGTCCTTCTTGCTTAAAAATGCCCTTTAGTGCCAAGACAGGGTAGATGGAGGGGACTGGGACATGAAATATTTTACCAAGTGGGCTTCCCTCCAGAATCATAGCAGGCAGTGTATGAAAAGTTCCTATTTTCTTAGAAAACCACTGGCAGCCTTTGTTGTTATTGACTTTAGGGGTGTTGATGGTATAGGAGTGAAAAGGCCGGTTGTGTTTGGATTGGTTATTGTTTTCTATTAAATGGTAGGAAAAGAAGGAGAAACCCAACTCTGTCGTCATGAACAGTGGAGTCTATTCTTTGTCACCACAGAGAAGGAAATGATGTTCTGGCTAAACTGCTTCCATTATGTCTGGTAATAATGCCTACAGAATAAGATTTCAACAACCAGAGCTTTTCTCAGCTAGGCTCCTATTGTTTCAAACTGGAGCAGAAGTGCTGTATTCTAAATTAACTCTTATAGGAGGAAAGTCTAATGGTCTGGTCTATAATATTAGCAACATTAGAGCATGAGGGAAACACTGCAGCAGGTGCCAAAGAAGCTGGTTGTTGTCTGGCAAGAGGTCAATATTCGATACCCAGGTAATTACAAAACAACAGGATGTCCGGGCTTAGAGGGATTTTAATGTTCTGTTAGGAACCTCTATTTTCAATTTCAAATCAGGAGATAGATCATAGCTTTTCTGAGTCTTACATTCTTTAAGCTAAAGAAACAGAATCCTTTGTCCTTCAACTATTTCTCATATGACATAGTTTGGTGTCCATCCAGTCTCTATGGATATATAGATATGTAGGGTGGAGCAAAAGTAGGTTTACAGATGTTTGTATGGAAGATTATACAATAATAATACAAGAATAAACTCTGTGTTTTGTATACTCACAACTGTAAATCTTTTCTCCCACCGTATGTATGTGTGTGTGTGTGTGTGTGTGTGTGTGTGTGTGTTGTGTGTGTGTGTGTATTCAAATATTGGCCAGCTGAGGAACTTCTGGTCACCTGACAGAATTTCCAGAGCAGTGATTCTGTTGCTGACACTATGATGGGCTTTTCTAAGAAGGTAAGAAGACAGTAGATAGAGCTGTCCTTAATTTTCACTGAGGTTAGAAAAGGAAATGGGTTGAAGCCACATGGCAGGAGAGGTTTAATTTTGCCAAAGGATGAATCTGGGACATAGGTCATCAAGAAGTCTCTGCTTTCTTTATATATCCTGAGGAAAATCATTCAAAGACACACAGGATGCAAAGTTATAACAGTTTGGATAATTTTCAGGGAAGAGTAAATTACCATATAACTGGTTGGTGAAGGATCACCAAACTTATAACTCCTAGAAAAATGGATTTTTTTCACTATCCCTTTGCCCATGTAATATAAGTATTAGCACTCCTCTGCTTCCCATCATGATTCCCTTACTTCTCCTTCACTTTTTAATAATGGGGCCAAGAAAGCAAAGGCACTTTCCCAGAGGTACCATATTCACTTAGAAACTTCAATTCAAGTGCAGACAAGAGAAGAGAGATTACATTTTCCCAAGCCTGTTCCCTGATTTTCTTTGTCCTGCTACCCACTTATTTTATCCTATTGATTCTAGACAAATGAATAAACTGCTGCCCAGCTGATCAGATAACGTTATGTTTAAGAAAATCAAAATTTGTTCAGAGACCATCCAGTCCCTTCCCATTTTACATATAGGGAAACTGAGTCTCAGAATAACTTTGTTTCAATATTCATTGCACACTAGTGGCAGAATCAGTTACAACTCTGTTTTTCTCATTCATTGTCCTTTTAACTACACGTCCTAGGGTATGGAATATGAATTCTAGAGTAGGAAAAATTTCCACTAAAAATTACTTCTCCTCCTATGACTAATGCTTGAAATTTAATCAAGAGGGTTTAACTCTTGGCTTAGGGCTTTGATCCCAGTTAAAATAGAAATATAGAGGGTAGGGGAAATCATTCTATTAGTAGTTTCTGGCACCTCAGTGTGAATAAGTTTCTCACCTCTTTTCCTGAGATCCCTTTTACAGGTCTGGAAAAAGAAATTAGGTGTGTACTATATACCCAGGGAGAAAAATACAGTGGCAAAGTAACTGGAAAATGGGCATGAATCCAGATTTTTTTCTGGGATAGAACAGTTGCCTCTGCTCATCAATCCAATGCAAAAGGATACTACCTCCACCTACCTGCTCTTGGTATGATATGAGAATAAGGTCCTAATGGTACCAAGGCCATAAGGAGAATTATTTCTTCTAAGATACTAGCATTCAACTAAAAGTACTTGCTTGCTCAATTCTGTTGAGTGTTGATTGAATATAGCAGTGTGGGATGTACATGCAGAACTTTAGTGAAGAAACCACTTGCTGGGAGTACTCCACCCTGCCATATTTGAGTTTGGGAGTGCTAAGAAAACGCCTTGAATTAAATATTTCCAACATAGCATGGAGTCAAATGGCATCTGAAGGACCAAGAGAAAACACTAAGTAAGCATGGCCTGAATTTAATCCCATTCATGCTGGCCAGGACTAGGTCCTTGATAGACCCAGCTATGTGCAAAATGACAACTATGTTTACCCACCACTCTCCAAATCTCTGCTCCCTAAGGCTCTCGAGCAGATAGAAGAACCTATTGTATGCTTTGGAGTGCTGCCATGATTTATAGAGAGACCATGCTTGAAGGGTGGAGATAGGAGTCAAAAGCTCAATGGAAAATATAAGATCTAAAGATGGTGGAAAGCCCCACAGATCATCAAGACAATTTTGTATATTAATATACTTCCTGTTATGACTTCCTCCTATCTGATGGTTTCCTGCACTTTTCTCACATCTAATAATAATAATACACATGTAAGAATCATCACCTAAGGAACTGACTAAAAACTGATAGCAGCCTCTTGTGTATTGAAGGGAGAGGGCCCAGGAATGAGAAGGAATCTGGAAATATCTTATGAGTAATGGTTGAGGGACCCTGGCATGCTGATCCTAAAGAAGACTTGGAGGAGAAGTGGCAGGAGGTCTATGGTCTCACATTTTCATGACAGCTCTCAGCTGAACACAGTTCTGTAGTAGAAGTGGGTGAAAAGAACACTTGGTGATTAGGAATCTAATCCAATTTCTGCTACAAAACTTTTGTATCTATTTGAACAAATTACTTCTTTTTTATCTTAATTCTCTTTTATGTAGGCCAGGAAAGCAGACCTATGACTCATGGATGGATGTTTCACTAAGACATAGATTTCAACTCAATTTAAGGAAGAAATTCCTACAAAGTTGTATAAAGGGTTTATTTATGAGATAGTAAGTTCCCAATTGAGACTGTTTTTTTTATTTATTGGCTTTTTGTATTTCAACTTCTTGGAAATTTCTGTTCATATTTTTTGTCTACTTTTCTATTAGGGTTTTTGACTTTTTATTACCCATAGGAAGTTTTTTATATATTTATTTTTTGTTAGTTATATAAATAATTCCTACAAGTCTATTGCTTATCTTTTGCTTTGGTCTTTTGTTGCATAGAAGCCTTAAATTTCTCAGTATTTTCCCTTGTACTACATGTGTTTTCTATTTTGTTTTAAAGGGACTTCCTTTGCTCAAGATTTTACAAATAGCCTTCAGACTTTTATATTGTAATACATTTATGATTTTATTTCTCTTTTGTGTATAATTAAAGCTTTAAAATATCTTTAATTTATATTATTGTATGCTGTGAAGTAATGACCTAACTTATTTTTTCCAAGTAATTGCCAATAGATCAGCGTCATTAATTGAATAGGTCACATATACACACACTCTTTTATATTCCATTGTTTTCTCTAAATATATGGTATGTGTTGATAGCTTGTGGAACAAGTACCTGTTCTAAGTTATTTGTTGTTTTTTTAAATTATCTTGCTTTTTAATGTACATTTTCTGTTGTAGGTGATCTTAAGAATCAGTTTGTCAACTTCCATTAATTTTGTTGAAAAATTAGTATATCCTATCTAATAAAATAGTAATATGCAAATTGACCACACATCTTCCACACCCACAAGCCACGCCCACACATCACACCCACCAGCCAATCAGGAGCGAATATGAAAATAAACCCAACCAAGATGGTTTCGGCCACAGAGAGCAGGAGGGAGGCTTGGGTTTCCCCGGCAATGGAGGAAGCCAAGCTTTCTGCCTGCCCTTGCCGGCCTAGGCCTCCACTCAAGGCTACAAAGTTTCAATGATAGAAGATAAATAAATCCAAACAGAAATGGTGGCAGACATGGAACTGGAAAGAATAGGAAGCTAGGGTTGCCCCCAGCGATGGAGGAAGCCAAGCTTCTGAAGCCCTGGCCTGCCTTGGCCCCTGCTCCAGGTTACAAAGTTTCAATTATAGAAGATACATAAATCCCAACAGAAATGGCTGCTGCCACGGAGCAAGCAGGAGGCTTGGCTCCACTCCAGGCTACAAAGTTTCAATTGTAGAAGATAAATAAACCCAGATACCAGGGCCTCTGCTTGGGTTGCCGGGGGGCATGGCCAGCCTGAAAACCACCACAAGCCCCTCCACCAGGCCACCCCACACCCTAAGGGAACCCCCATCCTGATCTGGGACACCCTTCAGGGCAAACCAGTTGGCCCCCACCCATGCACCAGGCCTCTATCCTATCTAATAAAAGAGTAATATGCAGATTGACCATCACTCCAACACACAAGATGGCTGCCCCTATGTGGTCAAAGATCCTGCCCCCATGTGGACACAAGACGGCCACCACAAAATGGCCAGCAGGGGTGGGCAGTTGAGAAGGACCAGGCCTGCAAGGGAGGGCAGTTGGGGGTGATCAAGGCTGCAAGGGAGGGCAGTTAGGGGTGACCAGGCTGGCAGAGGAGAGAAGTTGGGGGTGACTGGGCCTGCAGGGAAGGGCAGTCGGGGGGGACCCAGGCCTGCAGTGGAGGGCAGTTAGGGGCAAACAGGCTGGTAGGGGAGCAGTTAGGCATCAATCAGGCTGGCAGGGGAGTGGTTAGGGGGTGATCAGGCTGGCAGGCAGAAGTGGTTAGGGGCAATCAGGAAGGCAGGCAGGCAAGCAGTGGGGAGCCAGCAGTCCTGGATTGTGACAGGGATGTCCAACTGCCTGTGAGAGGGATGTCCGACTGCCCACTGGGATCGGGCCTAAACGGGCAGTCGGACATCCCTCAAGGGGTCCCAGATTGGAGAGGGTGCAGGCTGGGCTGAGGGATACCCCCCCATGCACAAATTTTGTGCACTGGGCCTCTAGTAGAATAATAATTTTAAAAATGTTTATTCTCACCCATGGATATGATTTTTTCTTAATTGATTTTTGGGGAGAGGAAGGGAGAGAGAGAGAGAGGGAAAGATCAATGTGAGAGAGAAACATGGATCAATTGCCTCCCTATGCACCCTGACTGGGGATTCAACGCGAAACCTAGGTATGTTACTTGACTGGGAAGCAAATCTGAAACCTTTTAGTTGGTGGGACTACACTCCAACCAACTTAGCCACCTGACCAGGGCTACAATAATAATTTTATATATAACAAATATATCTTTATACTTATACTAGAGGCCCGGTGCACAAAATTCGTGCACAGCGGGGAGGGGGGGTAGCGGGGGGTGTTGTCCCTCAGCCCAGCCTGCAGTCTCTCCAATCTGGGACCCCTCAAGGGACCTTCATTTTTTCCTTCAAGAGTGTGGTGGAAAAACCCTAGATTACCTTCTTGGATTCTTATAACCCAAATTACCAAGAACACTGCAATTGGTGGCCTACAGGGAGCTTAGCCAATGAGTTGTCAGAAAAGGTATTTACTCTCAAAATGGTTTGGCTCAGTGGATAGACTGTGGGCCTGCAGACTAAAGGGTCCCAGGTTTTATTCCTGTTAAGGGCATGTACCTTGGTTGGAGGCATATCCCCAGTGGGGAGTGTGCTGGAGGCAGCTAATGGATGTTTCTCTCTCATTGATATTTCTGACTGTCTATCCCTCTCCGCTCTTCTCTGTAAAAAAAAAAAAAAAAATCAATAAAAATTTTTTTAAAAAAGGTGTATCCTCTGCAGCTCATGCAGCCCCTGGGTTGTGTCCACTGGGCTAGGGGCATGTCCCTGCCACCCGGTGGTGGCTGCTGGGGTCTCTGCACACCCAGAGGCCAGCGGCAGTCCCTGGTCCTGGGCACCTGGCTGGGGGCGTGGCCCCAAGCTGCTTGCAAAGGCTCCTGCACAAAGCTGCGGTTTGGGGCCACGCCCCCTGCCAGGCACTCAGGCTCGGGGCTTGCAGGGACCCCAGGCAGCACACAGCAGTGGCCGCCAGGGTCTTGGCACACCTCAGAGGCCAGCGGCAGCCCTGGTCCTGGGCACCTGGCTGGGGGCGTGGCCCCAAACCACTTGCAAAGGCTCCTGCACAAAGCGGTGGTAACTGCAGCTTTGTGCAGGAGCCTTTGCAAGCCGCTGGGGGCGGGGCGGAACATCCCTGCGTCGCCCCGCCCACCAGGTTGCTTGGCGCCTACACCCATAGGCTCTGAGTGGCCAGGAGGCGTTCTGGGACCCCTGCCGCTCAGGACCTAAGTACGGGCTTACAGGCTAGGAGCGGCCTGGGTCTGGAGGATGTTTCCTGGACCCAGACCGCTCAGTGCCTGCATATGCAAATTAACCACCATCTTGTTCGCTCTGATTGGCTGTGGGCGTAGCGGAGGTGCGGTCAATTTGAATGTTTCTCTATTATAAGGTAGGATTTTTTCATATTTTTATAAATTTTATAAAATATTTACATACTTTTATTATTAGATATTTGATACTTTTTGTAACTATTATGGAAGTATCTTCATCACATTTTCTGATTGCTTATTGCTGGTATATGGAAAAGCTTTTGGTTTGTTTGAATCAATCTTATATCTGTTCAGCTTATTGATTTCTAAAAGCTTTTGATAGACTTCAATATAGGTCAAAATTACTATATAGAGTAATTGGAGTATTATTTCTTCATTTCTAATATTTTTACTTTGTATATTATTCAAGGTTCAGTTACAGATTATAGAAACCACCATAGATATGCTAAGCAGGAAGCTATTTAATACAGTGAACTGAATAATTCCAAAATTTTTGGAAGGTCTGGAAGATTAAAAATTAGGTTTGGCTTCAGGGAATGACTTCCAGAAAAACTGCCAAGGAAAGTGCTACTTTTCTGCCAGGATCAGTAAAGTTGAAATTAGAAAATTGATGCCTTAATTGCTGGCTGCAAAAATCATTCTATTTTAGCTGTAACTGGGGATCAGAGATGTACCCTCAAGACTGTGGTTCCAGAGTCATAACATGCCTACTAGATACAAAACAGTAAAAATTGATGCTTTTCATATCACCTCCATTCTTCCTAATAATTCTATTGCAAATTCAAATTATGCTCTAGTGTGACTGACTGGTGAACCCTAAAGTATCTATAACCATGATTGCAAAGATCCTGGGGAATCTAGATTTTCACTTTCCAGCCTATGCAGAGCATGAAGGTATACTAGTGATGTTGTTAATCTACAGCATAAGCCATGCTCCTCATTTTTATTCCTTACATATTTTCTTGCCTTGACTAAGACCTCTAGTACAATGTTTTATAGCAGTGGTGATTCTTTTCTTTTTTCTAACTTCAATAGAATGGTTCCAATGTTTCATGAGGTTTGCTGTAGGTTTATATTAGCTTTCTTTTATTGGGTATAAAAATATCTTTCTATCCAATTTGCTTAAAATATTCTTATTTTCTTTTTTAGAAATTCACAACAGATGTGGAATATTATAAATTTTTCTGGCATTTATCAATATGATCATATAGGTGTTTTCTTTTTACTTATATTCTGATAATGTAACAAATTACATTAGTAAATTGCTTAGTATTAAGCTATTGTTGCATTTGTGATATAAACTATACCAGATTTATATCATATTCTCATATATTATTTTAATTCACAGGTTAGTTCATTTTTCTAATGTTTTACTTAGCAGTTTTTTTTATATCTGTACATGAATAAAATTGGCATAGAGCTTTCTTTTTTGTGTGCTGTCCATGTCCACCTTTGATTTGGGGTAATATCAGCCTCTTAGAATGAGATGGGAAGATCTACATATTTTCCACTTTTCTGAACACAGTTTATATAACTAGTCATATACATAGAACTTATACTTACATGCACTTATATAGTCCTGAATTGTTCCCTAGTTGTTTTTTCCAGGTATGTCACTTTTTCCCCTTAGGTAATCTGCAAATCTCATGAATGTAGGAGCCTGCCTCATAATTTGTCTATTTTTCCATTGCACGGAATGGAGGCATATAGCATATTCTCAATTGAAAACTAGGTGAATGTTTTCCCTGGCTTCTCCGAAAACATTTCTTGGCAAGGATATAGGAGTAATGATATCTCAGACACTTTAATCAATCAAAGAAGAGAGAAGAGGCAGAAAATTGAGAAAGAGTGATGAGGAAAATGTAGGGAAAAATTAGTGAGAGAGAAAGGCTGTTATTGACCTTGATTTACCGAAATATTAATTTATACCCCTATATTGCTGAAAAACAGCCCAGTTCTTGGATTCAGAGCTGGGTGTGGAACTGATGTAGGATAACAATTATCATCTCCATGAGTCAGGGACAGCCTGTCTAGCACTGGGGGCAATGGTAGGATAAATTAAAGATAGCACAGGGTTGAAGTAGCAGATGGAGTTCCTACATCCCCTTCCACCTAGGCCTTTTGCAAGCCCACCCACTCAGCCCACTCACCCCTTAACTCATTCTCTTCCATTCCCTCACTGCTATCAAATCTTGTTTCCTATGCCATAATGATGCAAGGAGCATACAAGATAAAGAGAACCATTCCAGAATGCATAGCTGTGGTAAGTATGGGCTACATTTCTCTTTCTAAAGCACTGGATCATCCATATTTTTGCACTCTGCAGCCCACAAATCTCTTGAATAGGTACTACAGCTCCTTAAACTACAGGGAGTTTTGTAGTTTTGTTTCAAACAGATCTCTTTTAAAGTTTATAAAGGACTTTCATATCCATTAGTATTTAATTTAATCTTCAGAAGACTTGTGAGAAATAGGTATTATTATAAAAACTGAGGCTTCAGGGAGGTTAAGATCTTTCATAACTAATAAACAAAACATTACTATTTTAAACACAGTTGTAAAGACCCATTGAAATACTATAATGGGAAATCTCATTGTAAATTATAGAGTATTACACATGTATAAGGGATATTATTATCATTATTATTATTAAAGCACATATTAATCAAATATTTGGAATGAGATACTTTGGGTACTTAGCACTGAACTGGAGCTGTGAATGGAGAACAACACACATGGTATGAAAGAGCAAGAAGAGACATATTAACTGCCTTCTGGGAACTTGGTAGTCTTGTTAGGAGAAACTAAAATCTATATATATAAAAGCCTAAGTGATCATTGCAACCGAAACAACCGAACGGACTACTGAACAGGCTGCATGGGGCGACTAGGCTAGCAGGGGGGTTAGTGAGGAATGATCAAACGACTGAGCAACAGCCTGCATGGGGAAACCCCTGAGGGGTTCTGGATTGAAGAGGGAGCAGGCTGGGCTGAGGGGAACCCCCCCCCCCATGCACGAATTTCATGCACTGGGCCTCTAGTATTTTATAATACAAGAAACAAGTCAGAAGGCAACATAAGCAGAATAATGAAGTGTCTACTATGTGGTTGTGAATAAATGCCATGTAAGGCCAACAGGGAGGACATGAGAGACAGTCACAATTATTACTGACTAATAACATGTATCCAATGGGCCTGGAACTCTGTCTACATTGAATGGTGACTGAATTTTAGATAAGTTGAAAAGAGTAAGGAGAACTTATGTGAAAAAATAATATATGTAAAATTGAGAAGGCAAGAATGAGCTTGATGATGGGAAGTGAGGTCTCCTGGCTGACAGTGCCAACCACATAGTTGAACAAGTTGGAAAGGTAGATTGGGATCACATGATTGTGGGACTTAGGATCTTTTATCAACTTATGCTCTAGCTGAGTTGCATAATTTTAGAATGGGGATTCTAGAAGAAAAAAAACTAGAAACAGACAAGGTAGGTACTTACACAGAAGTGATAGTTGAATCTATGAATGCATATTAAGTAAGGATAATGGAGTCTCAGTTACAGGGTGGGAGAGGAAAAGGAAACAGTGAAAAATATATCTTGTCCTGCATCAGTCCTGGGGGACCCTATTTACCATGACTCCTGAGTACTTTAGCAGCCATCTCCTGAAACTGTAAGGGTAAATGAGATGACATTTCCTCTTTAATGAGAGCCCACAGCATACTGGATTACTCCCTTAATTAAAAAGCAAACAAAATCACAATAAAACTTCTCAAAGCAATCATAGGGAAACCATAAGTTGACTTCCCTTATTATACTTTAAAAACAAAAACCAACCAACCAAACAAACAAACAAAAATAACAGTAGAAAAGTTTGTCAAGAGTTCAAATTTACTAGGGAGGTTGAGGAAAGAGCCTACTGGCATTCCTTCTCAGTCACTGTGAGCTTTGAAATTGAACAATAAAAAGCTCATCTTGAGAATAGATAATTATTGTTTACTTGTTTTTCAATCTTGTCCCCAAATTGGGTCTTCTGAGCCATCATTAATGTCAAGTAGGTCTTTATTGTGTTAACGTAAATAAACAATTGAAACCTGTAAAGAATTGTTGTGAGTTTATTTGAGCCAAACTGTCAACCTCAATGAATTGAGATAATGCTCCGGAGAATGGTGGATTACATTTGTATTTATACATTGCAATCAAAGGAGGGACTTAGGTGGGTTACGTGAAATTCATTGGTGATAGATTAAGGAGGTGGGATAAAGCAAAGTGTGTGTGTGTGTCGGGGGGGAGGGGGGAGAGGAACCCCTAGGATTGGATAAAAGGTAAAATGATGGACACATACTTAAGTGGGTGCAGGAACAATTAACATGATAATGAAGGAAATTGTGGTATCTGTCCTGGCACCCAGCACATTTGATTGTGCCCCAGGGGCTCCAGAAAAAGGGAAGTTACAAGTTACCCAGACACTTCAAGGGTATGTTATCATAGATGCAAAAAAGCAGATAGGCTAAGTTAAGGTAAAGGTTGACCTTTTCAGTGAAGATACCAGCCTAGGACGCAATTGCCCACAATAACTACTTTTAGTTAAAGTTTAATTTCAGACCATCCTTTGTGGTTATTTTAGGTCTCTGAGTTTGCAAAACTGCCATGCAGGCTTCCCCTGAGCTTGTCAGGTCAGCATGTGGCCCCTTTCATCCATACTTGCAAGCTCAGAAGGAAAGGCCCTACTTATTTCAGACTTTCGGAAGAAGGGGCCTTGAAGCCCTGGAGAGGCAGATAAATAAATTCTGTACATCACTCCTTTTGTTGGGGGAGGAAGGAGGTAGGAGGTGGGTTATGACATAAGATTTCCATTTAGTGTAGTAAATAGATTGAAAGCCATTTATCAATAGGTAATAGTAATACATTCCTCCCTCCCCTCTCAGTCAACCTCAACAGGCACCCCAAAAAGGGTGAAGAAAATTTGGGGCAAGCCAATGCAGAAGGCTGACCCAATTTGGATAGTGAATTTGAAATCTGATCTCTCTATTGCCTATCATACATGATTGGCACTGGGTGAAAGGTTTCTTTCTTTTTTTCCCCCACTTCTGGAAAAACTGTATTTTTTATTTTATTTTTTAATTCTTTATTGTTGAAAGTATTACATATGTCTCCTTTTCCCCCCCATTGACCTCTCCCAGGCTGCTCCCACCTTATATTCTGTGTCCATTGATTATGCTTATATACATGCATACAAGTCTTTTGGTTGATTTCTTACCCCCCTCTCACCTCCCCTGCCTTCCCTCTGAGGTTTGATGGTCTGTTCAATGCTTCTATGTCTCTGGGTCTATTTTTGTTCATCAGTTTATGTTGTTCATTATATATTAAAAATGAGTGAGATTATGTGATACTTACCTTTCTCTGACTGGCTTATTTCGCTTACCATAATTCTCTCCAAGTCCATCCATGCTGTTGTAAATGGTAAAGAGTTTTTCCTTCTTTTTTAATTTAATAAATCTTTATTGTTCAGATTATTACAGTTGTTCCTCCTTTTTCCCCCATAGCTCCCCTCCACCTGGTTCCCATCCCACCCTCTTCCCTTACCTCCCCCACACTGTCCTCATCCATAGGTGTACGATTTTTGTCCAGTCTCTTCCCCAACCCCCCACACCCCTTTCCCCCTGAGAGTTGTCAGTCCACTCCCTTTCTATGCCCCTGATTCTATTATATTCACCAGTTTATTCTGTTCGTCAGATTTTGTATTCACTTGATTTTTAGATTCACTTGTTGATAGATATGTAATTGTTTTTCATAATTTTTATCATCACCTTTTTCTTCTTCTTCCTCTTCTTAAAGAATACCTTTCAGCATTTCATATAATACTGATTTGGTGTTGAGGAACTCCTTTAGATTTTTCTTATCTGTGAAACTCTTTAGCTGACCTTCAATTCTGAATGTCAGCTTGGCTGGGTAGAGTACTCTTGGTTGTAGGTTCTTGCTATTCATCACTTTGAATATTTCTTGTCACTCCCGTCTGGCCTGCATAGTTTCTGTTGAGAAATCAGCTGACAATCGTATGGGTGCTCCCTTGTAGGTAATTAACTGTTTTCTCTTGCTACTTTTAATATTCTCTCTTTGTCTTTTGCTCTTGGCATTTTAATTATGATGTGTCTTGGTGTGGTCCTCTGGATTCCTTTTGTTTGGGGTTCTGTGCGCTTCCTGGACTTGTAAGTCTATTTCTTTCACCAGGTGGGGGAAGTTTTCAGTCATTATTTCTTCAAATAGGTTTTCAGTATCTTGCTCTCTCTCTTCTTCTGGCACCCCCATAATTCTGATGTTGGTATGCTTGAAGTTGTCCCAGAGGCTTCTTACACTATCTTCAACTTTTTGGATTCTTTTTTCTTTTTGCTTTTCCAGTTGAGTGTTTTTTGCTTCTTTGTATTTCAAATCTTTGACTTGATTCTTGCGTTCCTCTAGTTTGCTGTTGGGTCTCTGTATAATATTTTTTATTTCAGTCAGTGTATGTTTAATTTCTAGTTGGTCCTTTTCCATATCCTTGAAGGTCTCTCTCATATCCTCGAGGGTCTTGCTAAATTTATTGGCCTTTTCTAGGAGTTTCTTGAAAAACCTTATAACCGTGGTTTTGAACTCTATCTCCAGTCATTTGTTTTCCTCCATTTCTTTTGTTTGTGATCTGTTTCTTTGTCTCCGCATTTTCGCTGCTTCCCTGAGTTGGTAGGGTAGCTTTGTGTGCTAGGTGTCCTATATGGGCCAGTGGCTCAGCCTCCCCAGTTACCTGAGGTGGACACTCTTAGTGCACCCCTTTGTGGACTGTGTGTACAGCCTTGTTGTAGTTAAGTCTTGATTGTTGCTGGTATCAGTAGGAGGAGTTGACTTCCAGGCCAATTGGCTGTGAGGATCAGCTGTGTCTACACCGGGAAACAGCCTTATTCGACTAGACTTGCAAAATTGCAAAAGCCTCTGTGCTCAGCTTGGATGGGGCAGAGTTTCAGGGTGGAGCCGACAGCCTTGGCTTCCCATCAGCCCCGCCCTATGAGGTTCCTGGGTCTCAGTGTCCCTTAGTGTCCCTCGGTACTCGCTGCAAGCACCTCTGAGAGAAAGGCGCCCTCGAGTTTCACCCTCTGCCAGACAGTCTAGTCTCTCCCCCAATGAATCTGGATTCCCAGATTCTCGCCCAGAACTGGGGTTCAGTGCAGTCAAAACTGGGATTCAGCGCAGTCCAGAGCTTTTGTCTCCTTCCCACTAGGGCAATTCAGCGACGCAGTCAACAGTCCGTGCTCTGCGTGCATTCACATGCGAGCCTCCGGACCTCTGCCTTTCGCCGCTCCCCTGAGTTTCCTCCTTACAGCCCACTTTCCCCCCATATGAGCCTGGGTTCCCAGGGTCTCGCCCGGAACTGGGGTTCAGCGCAGTCCGGAGCTTTTATCTCCTTCCCACTATAGAATGCCAGCCAGGCACTCAGCCGCCACGTCCTCTCCGGCTCAGTCCTCTCCGCACATGCGCGCCCATGTCTCCATACTTCAGGCTTTTACAGTTCCTCATGGTTTTTTCTTTCCTTCTAGTTGTAGAATTTCCAGTCAGCCAGCTTTCCTGTGGTTCTGGATGATGTCTGGTTTTGTCTTTTAGTTGTATTTTTGAAATTGTTGTGCGAGGCTGCAGTTTAGGTGTTTACCTATGCCGCCATCTTGGTTTCTCCAGGGCTCTTTGTTTTTTATAGTAGAGTAGTATTCCATGCGTAGACAGGTTTTTAGTCCACGCATCTGCTGATGGACACTTAAGCTGTTTCCAGATTTTAGCTATTGTAAATTGTGCTTCTATGAACATAGGGGTGCATATATTCTTTCTGATTGGTGTTTCTGATATCTTGGGATATATTCCTAGGAGTAGGTTGAATGGGAGTTCCATTTTTAATTTTTTGAGGAAACTCCATACTGTTTTCCACAATGGCTGCACCAGTCTGCATTCCCACCAGCAGTGTATGAGGTGGGAATGTAGACCTTTTTACTATTATCCACATCCTGGCCAGCACTTGTTGTTTGTTGATTTGTTGATGATAGCCATTCTGACAGGTGTGATAGTACCTCATTGTTGTTTTGATTTGCATCTCTCAGATGATTAGTGACTGAACATTTTTTCATATGCCTCTTGGACTTCTGTATGTCCACTTTCAAAAAGTGTCTATTTAGGTTCTTTGCCCATTTTTTATTGGATTCTTTATCTTCCTTCTGTTAAGTGGTATGAGTTCCCTATTAATTTTGGAGATTAAACCCTTGTCAGATGTAACATTGGCAAATATGTTCTCCCACGTAGTGGGCTCTCTTGTTTTGTTGATGGTTTCTTTTGCTGTGCAGAAGCTTTTTATTTTGAGTTAGTCCCATTTGTTTATGTCTCCTTAGTTTCTATTGTCCTAGGATATGTATTGGTAAACATATTGCTATGAGATATGTCTGATATATTGATGCCTATGTATTCTTCTAAGATTTCTATGGTTTCTGATATTACATTTAAGTCTTTTATCCATTTTGAGTTTATTGTTGTGTACGGTGTAAGTTGGTAGTCTAGTTTCATTTTTTTCCATGTATCTGTCCAATTTTCTCAACACCATTTATTGAAGAGATTGTCTTGACCCCATTGTATGCTCTTGCTGCCTTTGTCAAATATTAATTGAGCATAATGGATTGGGTTGATTTCTGGGTTCTCTGGTCTGCTTCATTGGTCTATATGTCTGTTCTTTAGCCAGTACCAGGCAGTTTTAAGAATAGTGGCTTTGTAATATAACTTGATATCTGATATTGTGATCCCTCCAACTTTGTTCTTCTTTGTCAGGATTGCTGTGGCTATTCAGGGTCTTTTTTTATTTCATATAAATTGTTGGAGAGTTTGTTCTAGGTCTGTGAAATATGCCTTTGCTATGTTAATGGGGATTGCATTGAACCTTTAGATTGCTTTGGATAGCATGGATATTTTAATGATATTGATTCTACCAATCCATAAACACTTTATATTTTTCACATGTTTATATCTTCCTCTATCTCTCTTTTATTTCAATGTCCTGTAGTTTTCAGAGTACAGGCCTTTTACCCCCTTAGTTAAGTTTATTCCTAGGTATCTTAATTTTTTGTTGCAATGGTAAATGGGATTTTTTTTTTTTTTTTAGTTTCTCTTTCTGTGAGTTCATTATTGGTGTGTAAAAATGCTTTCTGGGTGTTAATTTTGTATCCTGCTATGTTGCCAAATTCATTTATTAAATCTAGTAGTTTTCTTATGGAATCTTTAGGGTTTTCTATGTACAATATAATGTCATTTGAGAATAATGACAGTTTTACTTTTTCCTTTCCAATTTGCACACCTTTTACTAGTAATTCATCTTTTTGTCTGATTGCTATGGCAAGCACTTCCAGTACTATGTCGAACAGGAGTGGTGAAAGTGGTAATTCCTGTCTTGTTCCTGTTCTTAGGGGAAATGGGTTTAGTTTTTGCCTATCGAGTATGATATTGGCTGTAGGGTTGTCATATAGGGCTTTTATTATGTTGAGGTATGATCCCTCTATTCTCACTTTGCTGAGAGTTTTTATCAAAAAGGGGTGTTGGATTTTGTCAAATGCTTTTTCTGCATCAATTGATATGATCATGTGCTTTTTGTCTTTCAATTTGTTTATGTGATGTATCACATTTATTGATTTGAGGATATTGTACCAGTCTTGCAGCCCCAGAATAAATCCAACTTGGTCATGGTGTATGATCTTTTTAATGTATTGCTGGATTGGATTTGCTAATATTTTGTTTAGGATTTTAGCATCTATGTTCATCAGGGATATTGACCTGTAATTCTCTTTCTTTGTAGTGTCTTTATCTGGTTTTGCAATTAAAGGAATGCTGGCTTCAGAGAAAGAGCTCAGAAGTGTTCCTTCCTCTTGAATTTTTTGGGAATCAAACCTGTGACCTTTTAGTCCACACGTTGACACTCTAACCAGTGAGAAAAAAACAGCCAGGACCATGTACTTTTGAATTTATTTTTCTAGTATTTTATCAAAAATTTTTGCATCTATATTCCTCAGGAATATTGGCCTGTAGTTTTCTTTTCATGAAGTGTTCTTCTCTGGCTTTGATGTCAGCGTAACTTTGATTTATCAAAAAGGGGTGTTGGATTTTGTCAAATGCTTTTTCTGCATCAATTGATATGATCATGTGCTTTTTGTCTTTCAATTTGTTTATGTGATGTATCACATTTATTGATTTGAGGATATTGTACCAGTCTTGCAGCCCCAGAATAAATCCAACTTGGTCATGGTGTATGATCTTTTTAATGTATTGCTGGATGGGATTTGAGAATGAGTTTGAGAATGTCCCCTCCTCTAAAATTTTTTGGAGCAGTTTGAGAAGGATTGATATTAATTATTCTTTAAATTTTAGGTAGAATTCACAAATGAAACCATCTAGTCCTGGGATTTTCTGTGTTAAGTACCTCCCAAAGGTCCAACCTACTAATACCATCACATTCGGCATTAGATTTTAACATATGAATTTGAGGTTACACAAACATTGAGCAACACTTACATATGTGTGTTTGTGGGAGGGAGGTGGGAAAATAATGGACTAATTCTAGCCCTGGCTGGTTTGGCTCAGTGGATAGAGCATCGGCCTTCGGACTGAAGGGTCCTGGGTTCGATTCTGGTCAAGGGCACATGCCTGGGTTGTGGGCTTGATCCCCAGTAGGGGGCGTGCAGGAGGCAGCCGATCAATGATTCTCTCTCATCATTGATGTTTCTGTCTCTCTCTCCTCTCCCTTCCTGTCTGAAATCAATAAAAATATTAAAAAACAAAAGAAAATAATGGACTAATTCTAATCTGAAATGAAGTGTCTCCTGGATGATATATATAGTGTCTCCAAGTAGATTATGAACTCATTTGGGACTCACTTCCCCTTTGATTAGTCTATGTATTCAAAGCCCAACAGGTATCAACAAGTTTGAATTTTAGCTTTATTTCTGTCATGGCCTATATATGTGACCTTAGGAGAGCTCATTCCTCTCTGGCATCAGTGAAATCTAGAGAAGGGGTAAACACTTGCCCAAAGTCACACAGTGACTCACTCTGAGAATAACTAGGGATCAAGTCCATGACTCTTCCCATCTCATTGTGTTGCCTCTCTACTTGGTTGAACTAGTTTTAGGGCCATGAAACTTATGGGAAACAGGCAGAGCGGGAAAAATGAAAATTTAAAGTTTCACAGCATTTATCCTATTGAACGTAAGAGTGGGAAATTGATGTTGTCTCCCCCACTTTCACCTACCACATCTCCCCTTAAGTCCTTTTCTTAAAACATACATTTTTTATTGATTTAAGAAAGGGAGAGGGAGAGAGAATAGAAGCATCAATGATGAGAGAGAATCATTGATCAGCTGCCTCCTGAATGCTCCCTAATGGGGATTGAACCCGCAACCCAGGCATGTGCCCTTGACCGGAATAGAGCCTGGAACCCTTTAGTCTGCAGGCTGATGCTCTATCCACTGAGCAAAACTGGATAGGGCAAGTTTGTTTTTTCATTCTAGTATCCCAACAATTGAGACTGGCTAAATCCCAATGTTGTGGGATTCCAGGATAGGAATACTATTTAAACAAACCATTTTTAATTTTATTTTTTGGAAAATAATTTGCATTGTTTAAATCCAATAATTATTGGTATTTTTCTCCAACCACATCCTCTTTTCCCTTATTGTCTTCTTTTTAATTAAATTTACTTTTTCCATCCCCTACAGCCCTCCATTCTGGCAACCATCAACTTGTTCTCTATAGCTGTGGGTTGGTTTCTGTTTTGTTTTCAACAAACCACCTTAAGTACAGTCCTAACTCTGTAATGCTATTGTTCCAGGAGCCTATTCCTGTTAACAGATGCTTCTCATGATTCCTGATGCCAACCTCTGAGATTCTTAATAATGCAAACTGTAGAAAATTCCACTCAGGCTGTACTTTACACAATAAAGTACATTTATTGATTTATAGTTCTATAATGTTCTCATAGGTAGAGTGGTCTTCAGTGTTGGTTAGTTTGCTACTTTGGTTTAATGATGTCATTGAAGATACAGTATCTTCAGTCTCTCCCCACTATATCTTCAAGTATAGGTTTCATTCTTAGATTGGCTTCCCATCATGGTTCCAGATGGCTGTCAGGATCTCTTGAACTAACATTTCCTCATCCATGATCAGGATGAGAAAGCACTTCTGTCTTAGAATTCCAAGGAAGAATCCTGAAATTCATCTTGAAGAGACCAGCTTAGAGGATGCACATTTACCCCAAACAATAACAGTGGCCAGAGAAATAAAATTGGCCAATTGGCTTAAGTCAATCAGGGTTCACTTCTAAAGCTTGGGAGGTAAGGTTGAGGTCATTTTTCTTTGAAGTTCCTGTGCTGCTTTGAAGAAAAAGAAAAATGTCTGAAGGGAAATATGGGTCTGTTAGGAAGGCAGGAGAGAGCAATGGATATTGAGAAAACAATCAACAAGTGTCCACTATTCAATGTGGTGAAGCTTCTGAGGCAGTCTACTGGCACAGATTTGCCTTTGGCAGGATATATCAATAGTTTACCTTATGTTGGGCTTAAAATAGTCTCCCTTGAAATGAACTAGAGAAATGAAATCCCGTCACTCACACATTAAGCACACATTTCAGATGGGTTCTTAAATGAGCTTTAGTTTATATCGTTTTAGTTTTGATGTTTTAGAGTAAGATAGCTGTAGGGTTAAGTAGGGTTCTCCAAGGTCTACAAGTTCATCTCATTCTGGGAGCTTGAGTAAAAGTGGTAATGGATGTAGAAGGGTGCAACTCTTCCTCCATGAAATGATTTCCATGACTTTTGCATCAATGATTATTCTTATACTAGAGGCCTGGTGCATGAAATTCGTGCACTGTGGGGGTGTCCCTCAGCCTGGCCTGCACTTTCTCCAATCTGGGACCCCACAGGGATCTGGCCTAAACCGGCAGTTGAACACCCCCCTCATAATCCGGGACTGCTGGCTTCTAACCACTCGCCTGCCTGGTTGCCTGATTGCCCCTAACCACTCTGCCTGCCAACCTGATAGTCCCCTAACCGCTCCCCTGCCTCCCCAATCACTGCCAACTGCCCTCCCTTGCAGGCCTGGTCCCCCCCAACTGCCCTCCCCTGCAGGCCTGGTCCCCTCCAACTGCCCTCCCTTGTAGGCCTGGTCGCCTCCAACTGCCCTCCCCTGCCGACCATCTTGTGACTATGTGGGGGTGGCCATCTTGTGGTGGTCATCTTGTGATAACATGGGACGGCCATCTCGTGATGACATGGGGGAGGACATCTTGTGACGATTTGGGGGTGGCCATCTTGTGGTGGCCATCTTGTGATGTGAGGGCGTGAGGGTCAATTTGCATATTGCCTCTTTATTATATAGGATCCTAGAGGCCCGGTGCATGAAATTCATGCATGGGAGGGGGTCCCCTCAGCCCAGCCTGCACCCTCTCCAATCCGGGATACCTTAGGGGATGTCTGATTGCCGGTTTAGGCCCAGTCCCGGGGATTGGGCCTAAACCAGCAGTTGGACATTCCTCTCACAATCCGGGACCGGTGGATCCTAACTGCTCACCTGCCTGCTGCCTGATTTCCTCTAACTGCCCCCCCTGCCAGCCTGATCACCCCTAACCACCTCTGCCTGCTGGCCTGGTTGTCCCCAACTGCCCCACTGCTGGCCTGGTCACTCCCAACTGCCACCCTGTTGGCCTGGTCGCCCCTTACTGCTCCCCGCTGCACTGGTTGCCCCTTACTTCCCCCCCCACCAGCCTGGCCGCCCCTTACTGGCCCCCCCTGCTAGCCTGGTTGCCCCTAACTGCCCCCCACCACCAGCCTGGTCTCCCCTTAATGCCCCCTACTGGCCTGGTCACCCCCAACTGCCCCCTCTGCTGGCCTGGTTGCCCCTAACTGCCTCCCCACTGGCCTGGTTGCCCCCAACTGCACCCCCCCTGCCGGCCTGGTCACCCCATGCAGCCTGCTGTTCAGTCATTTGGCTGTCCCTCACTAACTCCCATGTTGGCCTGGTTGCCCCATACAGCCTGCTATTCAGTTGATCGTTACTGTTATTGTGACAGTGTCCTGGATAATTTGCATATTCCTCTATTATTAGTATAGATTGTTGACTTAATAAAATTACAATATCTTCAAAGTGTCAGAAAGGATGGGTCTCTTCCTTTCTGTGTCCATCCCGATTTGGATCTCTTTTTTTTCTTTTGTACATTGTGGAATAGTTTTCTGAAAGTTGGAAGGCAACCAGGTACATTGGAAGATTCATTGTACTAAACCCAAGTACTATTCTGTTTCTAACTAATTGTGTGTATAACCTTAATTTGTGTATTCCCTCAGTGTTTGCATCTGAAAAATAGATGGATTAGACAAGATAGTTTCTAAGGATCTTCCTGGCTCTTCCATTCTAAGATATTGCAATAAAAATATATTAATAAATAACATATAAATCTTAGCAGCTAATTGGAAAAAAAATCTGTCACAGTTCTCGGTATAAATAAATGTTGTTGTTTTTTTTCCATCTCAGGATGTAAGTGTTTAAAATTCAGCTTAGCTCACAATTAGTTCTAAGTTATCTATGATCATAAGAGAAGGGAATGTTGTATCATGACAATGCACAGATACTCTGTGCTCCTTTCTAGGAAAAATAATTTCCACTTCCTTTCCTCAACCTATTACCAGAGCTATGAACAAAAAAGCAAAATATTTTGGATATGAGTTTTATCTTTGATTTCCCTTTCTGATTTCTCTGGAGGAGGTATTAATGATCAGTGATTTGGTTCAGAAAGGCATCAAGCCAGAGTGAAAAGGCTCAAGGTTCACTCCCCCACTTGGATAATATAGCTATGAATAGTGAATTGACTGTATTTGGAAGCCAGTAGCTTTAGAAGGGAGCAGGAGGAAAGAAAAAACAATTATGCTTCAGTCTTAGAAGTGCTGGATGTATCTCTTGTTGCAAGGCTAATTGCTCCAACTACTAGAATCCAAATCATGGTGCTGGATTGAGAGAGTTGGAGACAGTTAAGTAACTGTTTCTTACCTGGATTTAGGCAATGATGTGCTCTCTTATACTCAAAGTATGGAGTATTTTAGAGACCCAGCAGCTGTGTAAGTAGAATTTTCTAGCCTCCTGTGAAGTAACAAAGACCTAAATATATCTTATCTTATAGGAAAAAATAAACAAAGGGCTTTAAATATCTCATTGCTCTTAGACTCTTGAGTGAGGTGATGAAAAAAAGAACATGTTTATTCTAAAAAGTATTTATTTATTGTCTGAAATGTGCTAAGAATTGTCCCAAGTTCTGGGATTATAGCAGCGAAAAGTAAAATATATTTCCTCATAGATCGAACATTTTAGCAGGGGGAGACAGATAATAAGCAAATACATAAACTAGACAGATAATAAGCAAATACATATTAGAAGGTGATAAGTGCTACAGAGAAAAACAAAATAGGGAAATGAGATTAGGAGTATTGGTAGGCAGTGCTTGATTTGCAGTTTTAAATAGAGTGGGGAAGGCCATGCATTGGCACCAAAGTGCTAAGTTTAACTAAGTTAATGTCTCCCTTCCTGGAAATATCTTTCCTTTTGGGGCATCAGTTGATTCATCTGAAATATGAGGAGAAATGAACTAGGGAAGTACTGGGGATTCCTCCACAATTTTCAACTTTAGTTTTAACAATGTAGGTTTGGAAGGATGTAAAAAACCTGTACTCAGAAAATTATGACACTGAAGAAATAAATTGAAGAAGCATATACTATGTTCCTGGATAGGAAGAATTAACATCATTATAATGTCCATATTTCCCAAAGCAATCTGTAGATCTAACACAATTCTTATCAAATACCATAACTAGAACAAATATTCCAAAAATTTATGTGGAATCATAAACCACGCCAAATAGCATCAGCAATAGTGAGAAAGAAGAACGAAGTTGATATCATACAACCTGATATCAAACTATACTGCAAGGGCATAGGAATCAAAACAGCATGGTACTGGCATTAAGAACACAAATAACTCAACACCAAAACAACAACAATCCAATTAGAAAATATGGGCAAAGGACCTGGATAGACACTTATCCATAAAGGACATACAGAGAGCAATAAACACATGAAAAGATGCTCAGCATCACTAATTGTCAGAGAAATGTAAATTAAAACCTCAATGAGCCTTTCCACCTACTAGAGAGCTAGAAAGGCTGAACATCTCTCATGGGCTCAGACATTGGGTCATTTTTTGGCTGGAGGGGGCGACAGTGGAGGAGGGGGCTTGGTGCTCCCTCTGACCCAAACTCTTCAAGCCTTCTTCCATTTCTGTTGCCCTAGTAAAGGTTTGGAAAGTTTATTATTGAAAAAAAAATCAGGGCTTGAATTTTCAATCTTATTTTTCCTGATTTGGCAACAGCACATTTTTCATGTTGCAGCCTGGGGCATGAATGCTTTCTTGCTGTGATTCACATTCTTAGAAAAGGTTTTGGCCTCTTCCCTTCATACCACAGTCTCCCCAAGAGTTTTTTTTTTTTTAATGTGACCTGGGATGCAGATCCTGGGAGAAGAATCCTGTGCTCTTTCCCCTCCCTGGCCTCCACCTTCTTCATGAGGCACTCCAGGTTGGTCTGGGGGGCTGAGGAAGGATGTCTAAGGTCTTTCCCTGCCAACTTAGGACCCCCCCCCCATTATGTTCCAGGCCAGGCTGAAGCTACAGGCTAGCTTCACTCCCACGTCCACAACCCCTACTTTCAGCCAGATATAGACCTGGGCCCTGCATGAGCCTGCTGGGAGGACATTCCCATGATGAATCTTTGTTGGGGATAAATAACTAGAGCTAGTGACCCCCCCAAAAGAAAACACAGTGAGATATCATCTCACACCTATCAGAATGGCTATCATCAATAAAAAAACAAACAACAAGGATTGGTGAGGATATGGAGAAAAGGGAACCCGTGTGCACTGTTGGTGAGAATGCAATTGGTGCAGCCACTATGGAAGAGTTTGGAGTTTCCTCAAAAAATTAAACATGGAATGCCTTTTGATCCAGCAATCCCAGTTCTCAGAATATATCCTAAGAATTCTGAAACACCAATCAGAAAAAATATATGCACATCTATGTTCATAGCAGTGTTATTTACAATAGCCAAGATCTGGAAACAGCCCAAGTGCTCATCAGTAGAAGAGTGGATAAAAAAGCTGTGGTACATTTATGTAATGGAATATTACATGGGTGTAAAAAAGCAGGAACTCTTACCCTTGGATGGACCTGGAAATTATTATGCTAAGCAAAATAAGCCAGTTAGAGAAAGACAAATACCATATGATCTCATTTATATGTGGGATCTAACAAACAAAATAAACTGATGAACAAAATAGAACCAGAGGTATGGATACATGGAACAATCTGATAGAGGTGAGAGAGGGATGAGGTGGGAGGACTGAATAAAAGAAGGTGAATAGAGTAGCCAAAGAACATATCCTATCTAATAAAACAGTATTATGCAAATCATCACTCCACTACACTCACAAGCCATGCCCACCCGCCACGCCCACCAGCCAATCAGAAAGTGAATATGCAAATACACCCAACCAAGATGGCTGCAGCCTCGGAGAGCGGCCATGGTTGGAACTGGCGATTGGAGCCGAAGATCAGAGGGGAAGATCAGAGTCAGCTGGGGTCCCCTGCAGGCAATCGGAGCCAGCTGGGGGTCCCTGCCCAGGGCCCGAGCCTCAAACAGAGGCTTGTGGTATTGGCTGGGGCAGAGCTGGGCCATTGGAACCAGCTGGGATCCCCTGCGGTGATTGGAGCCAGCTGGGGGTCCCTGACCAGGGCCCAAGCCTCAGCCAGAGGCTTGCAGCCTTGGCTGGGGGTGGAGCCCAGCGATCGGAGACAGCTGGGGGTCCCTACCCAGAGCCCGAGCCTTGGCCAGAGGCTTGAGGCCTTGGCTGGGGGCAGAGCAGGGTGATCAGAGCCAGCTTGGGGTCCCTGCCCAGAGCCCAAGCCTCAGCCAGAGGCTTGCGGCCTTGGCCATAGGTGAAGCCAGGTGATTGCGCCAGCTGGGGGTCCCTGCGGGGGATTGGAGCCAGCTGGGGGTCCCTGCCCAGGGCCCAAGCCTCAGCCAGAGGCTTGCAGCCTTGGCTGGGGGTGGAGCCCAGCGATCAGAGCCAGGTGGGGGTCCCTGCCCAGAGTCCAAGCCTCAGCCAGAGGCTTGCAGCCTTGACCGTGGGTGGAGCCGGGTGATAGAGCCAGTTGGGGTCCCCTGCGAGCGATCGGAGCCAGCTGGGGTTCCCTGCCCAGAGCCCAAGCCTTGGCCAGAGGCTTTCAGCCTTGGCTGTGGGTGGAGCTGGGCAATTGCACCAGCTAGGGGTCCCTGCCCAGGGCCCTAGCCTCAACAGAGGCTTGAGGTCTTGGCCAGGGGCGGAGCCTGGCAATCGAGCCAGCTGGGGGGTCCCCTGCCAAGGGCTGGAAGCTTTAGGCCTTGGCAGGGGCGGAGCCAGAGATCACAGGAGATAGGTGTGAACTACAGAGGAAATACCTTTTCTGACTGCTCATTGGCTAAGCTCCCTGTATGCCACTGGTAATATTCTTAGTAACCTGGGTAGAAGAATCCAAAAAGGTGATCTGGGGCTTTTCCACCACACTCCTGGGGGAAAAAAACGAAGGTCTGCTGCTAGAGGGCTAAGAAATGTCATAACCTGCCCTACACGGTTTGGCTCAGTAGATAATGCCTAGATTTGCCAACCACAGAGTCCAGGTTAGATTCTGATCAAGGGCATGTACCTAAGTTACAGGCTCTTCCCTGGCTGGGGCCCAGGTCAGGGCTCATGCAGGAGGCAACCAATCTAAGTATTCCTTTCACTTTAATGTCTCTCTCTGTCTTTCCCTTTCTCTTTCACATTCTCTAAAAGTCAATGGAAACATATACTCAGGTGAGGATAAAAAAAAAAAAAGAAAGAAAGAAATGTCATATTCTATGAGAGACACATCTTGACAATGCCTAAAGAAAGTTGTCATTTTTTCTTGGTGAAGGGACTGGAGTCCGTGTTGATGAAAACACCTTGGTGGCTGCGGTGACTGGCAGTGGCTCCAGCAGTGGGGTGATGGGGCTGGTGCCTTTCCCTGATTAGCCCGGTTGTCTCTCACAAAGGGAGACCAGACTGTGGCTTAGGCCATCAGTAGGACATCCCCTGAGGGCTCCCAGTATGTGAGAAGGGGAAGGCTGGGCTGAGGAGACACCCCCAGTGCACAAATTTCATTCACCGGGCCCTAGTACTCGTATAAATAGCCCATAGACACAGATGACAGAGTGGTGAAGGCCAGGGGAAGGGTGGTGTGGGCTGGGTGAAGGTGGTCAAATGGGGTGGGAAATGGGGGACATCTATAATAGTGTGAACAATAAAACACCCCTCCAAGAAAAAGCTGTGGTACATTTACACCATAGAATACCAGTTGGCCACAAAAAAGAAGGGAAGTTACCTTTTCAACAGCATGATTGGATCTAGAGCAGGGGTCCTCAAACTTTTTAAATAGGAGGCCAGTTCACTGTCCCTCAGACCGTTAGAGGGCCAAACTATAGTTTAAAAAAAAAACAACTATGAACAAATTCCTATGCACACTGCAATATCTTATTTTGAAGTAAAAAAACAAAATGGCAAAAACACCTGCATGTGGCCCACGGGCCGTAGTTTGAGGATGCCTGATCTAGAGGGTATTATGCTAAGTAAAATAAGCAACTCAGAGAAAGAAAAATACAATATGATTTTTTACATATTTATATGGGCAATCTAATCAATAAAATAAACTAAAAAACAAAATAGAAACAGACTCATATATACAAAGAACAGATTTACAACTGTCAGAGAAGAGGGAGATTGAGGGGGTGGGCTAGGTGAAAAAGGTAAAGGGGTTAAGCAAAAAGAAAGCCCACCCACCAGGAATCACAGACACAGATAACAAACAGTATGGTGATTACAGAGGTAAATGGGGGGGAGGGGCGGGTGATGACAGGTAGAAAAGGGCAAACAGGGGATAGTGATGGAAGGAGACTTTATTTTGCGTGATGAACACACAATACATTACAATACATAGATGATGTATTATATAGAACTGTAAACTTGAAACCTATATAATATTATTTACCCATACAACCTTCATAAATTTAATTAAAAACAAACTGCTTAATAGGTTTAGAATTGTTATTAGCTGACTGTGACCACCCCACAAACTTTATACATTGAAATCCTAACCTCTAGTACTTCGGAAATCTATCTAATAAAGAGGGAATCTGCTAATTGAACCTCACGCTGTCTCAAATATGGTGGCGCCCACAGCCAATAAGGAGGGAATATGCTAATTGATTGCTCCTCCTTTAAAGATGGCGGCGCCCACAGCCACAAGATGGCGGCGCCCAGTGCCCTCAGCCCCACCAGGGCGGCAGGCGCCTCTGGAGTCCCCCAGTCCTTTCAGTCCCCCAGCTTCCCAGGGCCACCCAAGGCTCAGGTAACCGGCCAAGGCTTGCACTGCCGGCAGTGACAGCAGCAGAGGTGTGATGCAGCGTCAACTTCCCTTGATTGCCAGGTCACCTTCCGCCCCTGAGGGCTCTCAGACTGTGAGAGGGGGAAGGCCAGGCTGAGGGCCCCTCCCTCCAGTGCATAAATTTTCATGCACTGGGCCTCTAGTATAAATATATCTGGAGATAGGATCCTTAAAGATGTAATTAAGTTAAAATGAGGTTATTAAGGTGTGTCCTAATCCAATATGACTGATGTCCTTATAAGAAGAGGAAATTTGGACACAGATACATATAAAGGGAAGACCATGGTTATATACAAACTAAGGAGAGAGTCCTGGGACAGATTCTTCCTTCATGGCCTTCAGAAACCAATCCTGCTGACACCTTGATTTCACATTTCTAGCCAGAACTGTGAGAAAGCAACTTTCTGTTGTTTAAGACACCCAGACTCTGATATTTTGTGGTGGCTACCCTAGGAAACCAGTATGGGGGTTTTGCTTTGGAATGACAGAAGTGTTTTGGAACTAGAGAGAGGTGGTAGTCCCACAACATTGTGAATGTACTAAATGCCACTAAATGTTCAGTTTAAAATGGCTAATTTTATTTCATGTGAATTCCACCTCAATACAAAAAAGAATGTAGGGTTACTTTGCACTTATTTCTTTTTAAAAAATCACAAAGCTTGTCTTCCCTAATAATAAAAACATCCCTTGCAAATGATAAGAGTTCTTTCTTTTTTCAGCTTCATAGTATTCCATGGTGTAAATGTACCATGGCTTTCTTATCGCCTCATCTGCTGATGGGCACTTGGGCTGTTTCCAGATCTTAGTTATTGTAAATTGTACTGCTATGAAATATGGGTGCATATATTCTTTCTGATTGGTGTTTCTGGTTTCTTAGGATATATTCCTAGAAGTGGGATTGCTGGGTCAAATGGGAGTTCCATTTTTTATTTTTGAGGAAACTCCATACTGTGTTCCACAATGGCTGCACCAATCTACATTCCCACCAGCAGTGTATTAGGGTTTCCTTTTCTCCACATCCTGGCTGGCACTTGTCATTTGTTGATTTGTTGATGGTACCCATTCTGACATGTGTGAAGTGATACCTCGTTTTTGTTTTAATTTGCATCTCTTTGATGATTAGTGACCTTGAGGATTTTTTCATATGTCTCTTGGCCTTCTGTATGTCCACTCTGGAGACGTGTCTATTTAGAGCCTTTGCCCATTTTTTAAATTGATTGTTTATATTCCTTTTGTTAAGTTATATGAGTTCCTTATATATTTTTTACATTAACCCCTTATCGCATGTATCATTGGCAAATACAGTGGGCTCTCTTTTCATTTTGTTGATGGTTTCTCCTTTGCCCTAGGAGACATATTGGTAAACATATTGCTATGAGAAATGTCTGAGATTTTGCTGTCCATGGTTTCCTCTAAGATTTTTAGGTTTCACAATTTACATTTAAGTTTTTTATCCATTTTGAGCATCGATGGACTTGGAGAGTATTATGCTAAGGGAAATATGCCAGTCAGAGAATGATAGGTGTCACATGATCTCACTCATATGTGGAATCTAAAGAACAAAATAAACTAATGAGCAAAATAGGTAATAGACCTAAATCAGCCAAGACTACACAAAGGCAGTATAGTGTGGGCCAGTCTCCTGTCTGTTTTTATTCTTTTTGCAACAACAATGGTCAAGGTATGTCATGGCCACCCCTTGTAGGAGACTAGTGCCTTGTAACTCTTCTTTGCCTGAATATGCCTGAAGAAAACTTTCCCTTGGTAACTTTAGGAACAACATGCCAAGCTTTGATCCCTTATCTCTTTGTGGAATTCCTTTTTGATTTATTTTCTTATTTCCTCCTTATGTTTTTAGCTCATAGAATATAGATGTCAGCATGGAATTGAGGAAAGGCTCAAAATATAGGACATCTGAGCTCAACAACTTTCTTTCATAATTTTTAGCTATATCACGTTGGATAGTTCCTTTCGCTCTTTGGGCCTCAGTTTCCTTTTCTATAAGTAATCAGATCATTATAATTGTTTGAGTTTGCTGAAAAGATAAAATGATACTGGAAAAGAATATGCTTTGTAAGCTATTAGGAAGTATTCTAATGTAAGGCTTTGTTTTGAGTATATTATCATTAAGATCCCAGAACCAACCAATGTCAGACATAAATATGTGAAAGATGAGCCTACCCTGCCATAACAGTAGTACATGTACCTAAGGTACAAATGTATTGGTGCTCATTCTTTGTTGCTAAAATATACAAACAAACAAATCAGCAAAAAGCAAACCTACCTTTTAAAAATATTGTATAAAATTTAATTTATGAGATATTTTGAGTTTCTGAGCTTAAGGGTAAGGAAGTCACTTATCTTGTATTTCCCCGTGGCTGATCTATGATGGGCCAAATAGAAATGCTAAAGACTGTTGAATGAACAAGAATAATGAGCATACCTTTATGGCCTTTGTCAATAGCCCTGGAGATGAATTTCCCTGTTGAACAAGCCTATTTCCTCCAAGGGATGAATATTGAAGAAAGTAAGTTTCCAGATGCAGTTTATATCCAGGTGTTATGTTGGCCATTTTGACACCGTTTCTTTCTTTCTTTTTTTAAATAATTATTGAATTAATCAGGGTGACATTGAACAAAATAAACCAACAAATAAAATAGAAACAATCTCATAGGTACAGAGAACAGACTGATAGCTGTTAGAGGGATAGGTTGTTGGGATGCTGGGTGAAAAAGGTGAAGGAATTAAGCAAAAAACAACCTCATAGACACAGACAACAGTATGGTGATTACCAGATGGAAGAGGGGTTTGGGACAGTAGAAGAAGGTAAAGAGGGGATAAATGGTGATGGAAGGAGACTTGACTTGGGGTAATAAATACACAATATAGTATACAATTGTACACTTGAAACCTATAAAATTTTATTAACCAATACCTACCTTTTCTTTATGCTAAAAGTCATTGATGAAGCCTGCAGACACTTAAGGAAATAAATGATTTCATTAAGAACAGGCATGATAAAGAGACATTTCACTGGAAAGGATATATAAATAATCACAAGAACATAAAAAGATGTTGGGCAACATTAGCCATTAGGGAAATACTAAGACCATAATAAAGCTACCAGAATAGCTAAAATAAAATGTGATAACAATATCAAGTGCTGGTGAGGATGTAGATAAACTAGATCATGGTGGCAATTCAAAATAGTATAGGATACTCTGGAAATATTTTGGTAGTTTTTGAGAAACTAAAAATATGATTTTCATATAACCCTTGATTGCACTCTTGGGCATTTATCCCAGAGAAATTAAAAATCATGTTCGCTTAAAAAATCTATGCATGTTCATAGAAACTTCATTAATCAAATAATAATAGTAATAAATAATATCTCCAAACTGGAAACAACCCAAATGTTACACAAATCATGGTACATCTATACCAAGGAATACCACTCAGCAATGAGGAACCAACTATTGATGCATACACTTGGATGAGTCTCCAGAGAATTATGCCAAAAAAAGCCAATACCAAAAGGTCACCTACTGTATGATTCTATTTATATAACATTCTCAAAATTAAGAAAACATTGTAGAGATGGAAAACAGCTTAATGGTTTCCAGGGATTAGTATGGTGAGGTGGGTGAAGTAAGTGGATCTGACTAGGAGTTCTTTGTGGTGATAATTTTGTACCTTGATTTCAGTAGTTATATGCTCTAGAAGACACATACTAATTCCAATTTTCTTGTTTGATATTGTACTAAAGTTAAGTAAGATATAACCATTAGAGGGAAGCTTAATGAAAAATGTATAAGACTCCCTATACTATCTTTGCAACTTCATATGACTCTTTTTAAAATATAGAATAAAAAGGAGTCACAGCAACATTTGTAACATCAGCTTAATAACTTATTTCAGAGACATGAAGTAGATCCCTAACTCTTCAGTCCAGGCTTTCCTAGAATCAGGACAGCACAGAGCCAACTAGGGGTTGGCTATCTAATTAAAGAGGGAACCATTACACTAACTGTAACCGCTGCCTTTCAAGTGGGAGGAGGATTTCAAACCTGCGAACAGATGAAGCTGAATTTGCTTGTCAAAGGCCCACAACTTCTGAGGAAGTCTCAGTAGTTAAACCAATAACCAGGGAACAAGATTATTCCTTTAAACTCATGTCCTAAATTGACCCTCTAGATTTCTTCTTATGGCTGAAAAAGTTAAAGTGGACATGGCAGAGTGAGTTTGAATTTTCCCTACCAGATCCTTTTAATTTCCAACTTTCCCATGCTTTATTTACATTTAATGTCTGTTTCTTGTTACTGAGTCAAAGTAAGAGATCGAGACAGCATATGTCTCAACTAATTCAATATATGTTGTCTCTGCCTGATGTTGATTCCAAGTATTGAAGGCCCAAACCATCCAAAATACAACTGTTTTAGGAAAAATTATCCACTTTGGGATTCCTTGACCCTGATTATTGCCAGTACGGCTTTGATATGAGGATTACGCAATATAGCTAAAATATTCCAACCTAACAGCACTTATCTTTATTCCCTGCCCGACAGTATTCCTCCTCATGCCCAACTTTGTTTGCCCTTGAAGATTTTCCTGTCTGTCATTTTCCTCAGTGTACTTTCCCATCTGGACAACCATCTCCTTTCATGTTAGTCAAATTCCACCAGATCTTTAAAACTGAACTAAAATGTTACTTCCTCTATGAGAATCATCTGGCTTGTAGGAGCTCTCCCACACCTATTCTTTAGGGCATTGTTGGTAGCACCTTCATGGAATATTTCAGGTCCTCCTTTGGATATTCATAATTTAGGTATGTGTATTATATCTTTTGTTAAATTAAATTTATTGGGGTGACATTGGTTAATAGAAACATAGAAATATAATTTCAAATGTACATCTCTATGTTACAAGATCTGTATACTGCACTATGTGTCCACCACACAAAGTCAAATTATCTTCCATCAAAATATATTAGAACTCCCTCACCCCCACACCCTCTTCCTTTCCATCTGACAACCACCACACTGCTGTTTGTATTCATGAGTTTCAGTTTTATATCCTACATATGAATTAAATAATATGGTTCTTAGCTTTTTCTGATGGACTTATTTCAGTTAGCATAATATTCTCAGGGTCCATCCATGTTGTCCCAAATGGCAGTATTTCATATTTTCATATAGCTGAGTAGTATTCCATTGTGTATATGTACCACTTCTTTATCCAGTCCTCTATTGTGGGACACTTTGGTTGTTTCCATGTCTTGGCCACTGTGAATAATGCTGCAATGATCATAGGGTAGCATATATCTTTGCAAATACATGTTTTAGAGTTTTGGGGGTATATACCCAGGAGAAGGATTGCTGGGTCATATGATAGTTCTATTCTTAATTTTTTTGAGGAATTGCCAGACTGTTTTCCATAGTAGCTGTGCCAGTCTATATTCAAACCAGCAGTTGTAATGTAGTCTTCTCCACAACCTCTCCAGCACTTGTTACTTGTCTTATTGTTAATAGTCATTCTAACAGGTGTGAGGTGGTATCTCATTGTAGTTTTGATTTCCATTTCCCTATTGCTAGAGAGGTTAAACATCTTTTCATATATCTATTGGCTGTTTGTATGTCTTCTTGAGAGATGTATCTATTCAGATCCTGTGCCAATTTTTTAAAATATATTTTATTGATTTCAGAGAGGAAGGGAGAAGGAGAGATAGAAACATCGATGATGAGAGAGAATCATTAATCGACTGCCTTCTGCATGCCCCTTTGTAGGGATTGAGCCTGCAACCCAGGCATACGCCCTTGACAGGAATCAAACCGGGGACACTTTAGTCCGCCTGCCAATGCTCTATCCACTAAGCACCAAACCAGCTAGGGCCTGTGCTCATTTTTTGACTGGGTTGATTGTTTATTTGGTGTTAAGATTTATGAATTATTTGTATATTTTGTCAGGGCTAATGTTTGCAAATATCATCTCCCATTTGGTCAGCTGCCTCTTTGATTTGTTGTTGGTTTCTTTTGCTGTGCAGAAACATTTTAGTTTGATATAGTCCCATTCATTTATTTTTGCCTTTACTTCCCTTGCCTTTGGGGTCAAGTTCATAAAATGTTCTCTATGACCAAGGTCCATATGTTTGGTACCTATATTTTCTTCTATGTAACTTATGGTTCTGGGTCTTATATTTAGGACTTTGATCCATTTTTAATTAATTTTTGTACATGGGGACAAACTGTAATTTAGTTTTATTCCTTTGTATGGTGCCTTCTGGTTTTCTCAGAACCATTTATTGAGGAGACTATGTTTATGCCATTCTGTGTTTCTGGCTTCTTTGTTGTAAACTACCTGCCCATATAAATGTGGTTTTATATCTGAGCTCTCAATTCTGTTCCACTGATTTGTGTGTCTGTTTTTCTGCCAATACCATGCTGTTTTGATTATCATAACTCTGTAGTATAACTTGAAGTCAGGTAGCGTGATTCCTCCAGCTTAGTTCAGGATTGCTTTCGCTATTCAGGATCCTTTGTGTTTCCATACAAATCTGATGATTTTTTTTGTTCTATTTCTTTAATAAATGACATTGGAATTTTGATGGGGATTGCATTATATCTGCATATTGCTTTGAGTAATATGGCTATTTAACTATGTTGATTATTCCAGTCAATGAACACGGGATATTTTTCCATTTTGTTGTGTCTTTTTTCAGTCTCTTTTAAGAATGCTTTGCAGTTTTTGGTGTATAGTTCTTTGTGAACTTTATTCCTAGGTATTTTATTGTTTTGGTTGCAATTGCAAAAGGAATTGTGGGTTTTTAAATTTTATTTTTCTGAAGTTTTGTTATTAGTATACAGGAAGGCAGTGGAATTTTGTACATTAATTTTGTACAAACAGAAAATTAATTCAAGCAGAAAATTAATAAATATGATCTATCTAGAGCTGACAATGGAGTATTAAAGTCATCAACTATGATTTCATTTTGATCTGTTTCTCCTTTTAGTTCTGTGAGTACTGGTAGTTGTTTATATATTTTCGTGCTCCCTGATTGGATAGAGATATACTGAATGAAGGATTGCAACTTCACTGTATTTGTTTTTTGTTTCTAATAGTTTTTTGGTGGAGTCTTTAGGGTTTCCTATATACAGAATCATGTCGTCAGAAAAAAAGTGACAGTTTTACTTCTTCCTTCCATTATTTCGATGCTTTATATTTCTTTCCCTTTTTCTTTCTCTGGCTAGAACTTCTTCCAGAACTATGTTGAGTAACAGTGGCGAGAGTGGACATCCTTGTCTTGTTCTTGATCTTAGAGAAAATGCTTTCAATTTTTCACTATTGAGTACTAGCTAAGGGTTTATCATAAACTAGAGGTCTGGTGCATAAAAATTCATGCACTGGATGGGGGTCCCTCAGCCTGGCCTGCCCCCTCTCAGAGTCCAGAAGCCCTCAGGGATGGGAGGCGACCTGGCAATCAGGGGGAGGTGACGCCCCATCACACCTCTGCTGCTACCACTGCCGGCAGCACAAGCCTCGGCTGCCCTAGTTACTTGAGCCTAGGGTGGCCCTGGGCAGCTGTGCAGCCACCATCTGAGGCTTGCCTGCACCTCGGGCATCAACTGGGCAGCCACCATCCGAGGCTTGCCTGCACCTCGGGTCGGCCCTAGGCAGCTGGGGGGCGGAGGGGACTGGGGGACTCCGGAGGCAGGTGTGCGGAGGCAGGCACTCCTGCGGGGATGAGGGGACTGGGTGCCGCCATCTTATGGCTGTGGGTGCCGCCATCTTTGAGGGCATGGCAGTCGGTTAGCATATTCTCTCCTTATTGGCTGTGGGCACCACCATGTTTGAGGGTGGGGCAGTCAATTAACATATTTCCTCCTTATCAGCTGTGGGCACCGCCATCTTTGTGACAGTGTGAGGGTCAATTAGCATATTCCCTCTTAATTAGATAGGATGGCCTTTATTACATTGAGATACTTCCCTTCTATTCCTATTTTATTGAGTGTTTAAATCATAAATGGATGTTGTATATTATCAAATGCTTTTTCTGTGTCTATTGATAAAATTATATGATTTTTATTCTTTCTTTTGTTAATGTGGTATATTACATTGATTGATTTTCATGTTTGAACCATCCTTGTGCCTATGGAATGAACCCCATTTGATTATGATACATTTTTTTATGTATTGCTATATTAGATTTGCCAGTATTTTGCTTAGGAGTTTTGCATGTGTATTCATCAGAGATATTGGCCATAGTTTTCTTTTTTGTGTTATCCTTGCCAGATTTTGCTGTCAGGTTTATATTGGTCTCATAAAATATGTTAGGAAGTGTTGTCTCTTCTTAAATTTTTTGGAAGAGTTTGAAAAGGGTAGGTTTTAAATTTTTTTTGAATGTTTGGTAAAATTCACTGGTTAAGCTACCAGATCTGGACTTTTATTTTTCAGGAGTTTTTTGGCAGTTGTTTCAATTTCCTCACTGCTGATTGGTCAATTTAGATTTTCAAATTCTTCATGATTTAGTCTAAAAAGGTTATATATTTCTAGGAACATATCCATGTCTTCTAGGTTATTAAATTTGGTGGCATATAGTCCTGCATAATATTCTAGTATGATCTTCTGCATATCGGTGATGTTTGTGGTGACTTCTACTCCTTCATTTCTGATTTTGTTTATATGGGTCTTTTCTTTGTTCTTCAGTGAGTCTAGTCAGAAGTCTGTCAGTTTTATTAATCTTTTCAAAGAACCAGCTCTTGCCAAAACCGGTTTGGCTCAGTGGATAGAGCGTTGGCCTGCAGACTGAAGGGTCCCAGGTTCGATTCCGGTCAAGGGCATGTACCTTAGTTGCAGGCACATCCCCAGTAGGGGGTGTGCAAGAGGCAGCTGATCGATGTTTCTCTCTCATCGATGTTTCTAACTCTCTATTCCTCTCTCTTCCTCTCTATACAAGATCAATAAAATATATTTTTTAAAAAAAGAACCAGCTCTTTGTTTGATTAATTTTTGTGTAGTCTTTTTGTTCTTTATTTCATTCAGTTCTGCTCTAATTTTTATTATTTGCTTTCCTCTGCTGATTTTGTGTTGCTTTTATTCTTTTTCTACTAGTAGTAATTTAAAATGTAATGTTATGTTGTTTATTTTGGATTTCTCTTGTTTCTTGATATAGGCCTATAATGACATAAACTTCCCTCTTATTACTGCTTTTGCTGCATCCCAGAAGTTTTGATATGTAGTATTTTCATTCTTATTTGTCTCTATAAATCTTTTAAAAAATATATTTTTATTTATTTCAGAGAGGAAGGGAGAGGGAGAGAGAGATAGAAACATCAATGATGAGAGAGAATCATTTATCGGCGGCCTCCTGCATGCCCCCTAGGGATAGAGCCTGCAACTCTGGCATGTGTCCTTTACTGGAATCAAACCCAGGACCCTTCAATCCACAGGCCCATGCCCTATACACTGAGAAAAACTAGCTAGGGCTATAACTCCTTTTTAAAAAATTTATCTTTATTGTTGAAAGTATTACAGATGTCCCTTCTGCTTTTTTTCCCCATTGATCCCCCCACTCCCCACCCACCTCAGGCCTTCACCAGACTATTGTCTGTGTCCATGGGCTATGCATATATGCATATAAGTTCCCCAGTTAATCTCTCCCCACCAATCTCCCACCCCCACTTTCCCTCTGAAATTTGTCAGTCTGTTCCATGCTTCTTTGCCTCTGAATCTATTTTGTTCATCAGTTTATTTCGTTCATTAGATTCCACATATGAGTGAGATCATGTGCTACTTATCTTTCTTTGACTGGCTTGTTTTGCTTAACATAATACTCTCCAGGTCCATCCATGCCATTATAAGTGGTAAGAGTTTCTTCTTTTTTACAGTCATGTAGTATTCCACTGTGTAAATGTACCACAACTATTTTACCCACTCATCTGCTGATGGGCACTGGGCTGTTTCCAAATCTTAGCTATTGTAAATTTTGCTACTATGAACATAAAGGTGCATATATTCTTTCTGATTGGTATTTCAGGTGTCTTAGGATATATTCCTAGAAGTGGGATCACTTGGTCAAATTATCTCTATAAATCTTTTAATATCATCTTTTATTTCTTCTTTGACATAGTAATTTTTTAGTGTTATGTTGTTTCATCTCCACACATTTGTGGGTTTCTTTAACTCCTTTTTGCAATTGATTTCTAATTCCAAAGCATTGTGGGCAGAGAATATGCTTGGTAAAATTTCAATCTTCTTGAATTTGTTGATGATAATATTGTGACCCAACATATGGTCTATCCTTGAGAATGTTCCATGTGCACTGGAGAAGAATGTATAAACTGATTTTCTGAGATGAAAGGCTCTGTAAATGCCAATTATGTCCATTTGGTCTAGTGTGTCATTAAAGGCCAATATTTCTCCCCCTTTTTAATTAATTATCACCCGAGGATATTTTTTCCATTGATTTTTAAAGATAGTGGAAGGGGGGAAAGGAGGAGGGGAGAGAGAGAGGGGCGAAAGACTGATGTGAGAGAGACACATCAATTGGTTGCCACCCACATGCACCCCAAGCAGAGCCAGAGATTGAATTGGCAACCCAGGTATATGCCCTTGACCAAGTAATCAAACCTGTGACCTTTTGTTGCATGGGATTACGCTCTAACATACTGGCCAGGATGAGGCTGATATTCTTTATTAATTTTCTGTTTGAATGATCTATCTAGAGCTGACAATGGAGTATTAAGGTCACCAACTATGATTTCATTTTGATCTGTTACTCCCTTTAGTTCCGTGAGTAGTTGCTTTATACATTTTTGTGCTCTCTGGTTGGGTGGAGATATATTAAGAAATGTTATGTTTTCTTTCTTTTTTTTTCCATGAGAAATAATACGTTTATAGTTTTAAGCCACTGTGGGTTTTTTAAAATTTATTTTTATTGATGAAAATATTAAAGATGTCCCCATTTTCCTCCCCTGTTGACCCCCACCACCCTGCTCCCTCCCTCTTCCCTGGCCTTCCTCACACTATTGTTTGTCCAAGAAGTGTTATGTTTTCTTGGTGCTGCATCCCCTTTACTATTATAAAATGTCCATCTTTGTCTCTTGTTACCCTTGGTTTTATTTAAATCTATTTTGTCAGATATAAGTATGGCTACAGCTGCTTTTCTGTGAATGTTTTGCTTGGAGAATCATTTTCCACCCTTTTACTTTGAATCTACCTTTGTCTTTGCAGCTTAGATGTGTCTCCCATAGGTAGCACATAATTGAATTTTGTTTTTGTATCTACTCTGCTACTCTGTGCCTCTTTATTGGTGAATTCGGACCATTTACATTTAGGGTAATTATTGATTTACTAGAGGCCCAGTGTATGAAATTCGTGCACAGGGGGGGAGGGGGGGCTTGTCCCTCAGCCCAGCCTGCACCCTCTCCAATCTGGGACCCCATGAGGGATGTCTGACCGCCCGTTTAGGCCCAATCCCACTGGCGGTCAGACATCCCTCTCACAATCCAGGACTGCTGGCTCCCAACTGCTTGCCTGCCTCTGCCTGATTGCCCCTAACCACTTCTGCCTACCAGCCTGATTACCCCCTAACCACTCCCCTGCCAGCCTGATTGATGCCTAAGTGCTACCCAGCTGGCCCGATTGCCCCTAACTGCCCTCTCCTGCCAGCCTGGTCACCCTTAACTGCCCTCCCTGCTTGCCTGATCGCCCACAGCTGTCCTCCCCTGCAGGCCTGGTTCCCCCCAACTGACCTCCCCTGCAGGCCTCATCCCCTCCAACTGCCCTCCCCTGCAGGCCTGGGTCACCCCCAACTGCCCTCCTCTGCTGGCCTGGTCACCCCTAACTGCCCACAGCTGCCCTCCCCTGCAGGCCATCTTGTGACAGCCATCTCGTGTCCCAATGGGGGCAGCCATCTTTGACCACATGGGGGATGCCATCTTGTGTCTTGGAGAGACTGTCTGTTTGAAAATTACTCTTTTATTAGATAGGATGAGGATTTCCTATAGCCATTTTATTTTTTGTTTTCTGGTAGTTTTGTGTCTCCATTGGTTCTTTTCCTTTGTGTTTCTGTCTGTTGCTCTTGTTTGGTGGTATTTCATTCTTCTTTCCTCTTTTTTTTAAGCTAAGTGTTTTAGTTTGGAGATTTTTGTGTGTAGTTACCATTAGGTTTATCCTATCTAATAATAGACAAATATGCAAATTGACCATACCTCCGACACACTCGCAAGCCATGCCCACAAGCCACACCCACCATCCAATCAGAGAGAGTATGCAAATTAACCCAAACCAAGATGACTACAGCTACAGAGAGCAAGGTTTCCTAGGTAACAGAGGAAGCCAAGCTTTCTGCAAGCTGTTGCAGGCCTAAGCCTCCACTCAAGCTACAAAGTTTCAATTATAGAAGGTAAACAAATTCAAACAAATGGCGGCAGAATGGAGCTTGAGAGAGCAGGCCAGAGTTGCCACCGGCAACAGGGGAAGCAAAGCTTTCCGCACACCCTGTCCGGGCCCACCCGCTTAAGGCAACAAAGTTTCAATTATAACCCCAACACAAATGGCTGCAGGCCTCGGAGGGAGCCCCAGGCTTGGCTCTGCTCCAGGCTACAAAGTTTCAATTGTAGAAGGAAAATAAATTCCAGATACCAGGGCCTCCGCTTGCATTGCCAGGGGGCATGGCTGGCCTGCAAACCACCACAGGCCCCTCGCTCAGGCTGCCCCATGCCCCAAGGGAACCCTACCCTGATCCAGGACACCTTTCAGGGCAAACCAGCTGGCCCCCACCCCTGTACCAGGCCTCTATCCTATCTAATAAAAGAGTACTATGCAGATTGATCATCACTGCAACACACAATATAGCTGCCCCCATGTGGTCAAAGATCCTGCCCCCATGTGGACACAAGATGGCCACCACAAGATGGCCAGCAGGAGAGGGCAGTTGGGAGACACCCAGCCTGCAAGGGAGGGCAGTTGGAGGTGATCAACCCTGCAAGAGAGGGCAGTTAGGGGTGACCAGGCCAGCAGAGGAGGGAAGTTGGAGGCAAACAGGCTGGCAGCAGAGTGGTTAGGGGGTGATCAGGCTGGCAGGCAGAAGCAGTTAGGGGCAATCAGGAAGGCAGGCAGGCAAGCAGATGGGAGCCAGCAGTCCTGGATTGTGAGAGGGATGTCCGACTGCCCGAGGGGTCCCAGATTGGAGAGGGTACAGGCTGGGCTGAGGGACAACCCCCCTCTGTGCATGAATTTCGTGCACCGGGCCTCCTGTAAAAAATAAAGTTGCATATATACAGTAGTTTTTTTTTTTCTTTTTTTCTTTTGAGTGCATCTGATCTTCATTCTCCTTTGCCAGTTCAGACCTTTACCCATTTATGTTTTTGTTGTCACAAATTATCCCTGTTAATGCTGTAAGTTTTTTTGTTTGTTTTGTTTGTTTGTGTGTGTGTGTGTGTGTGTGTGTGTGTGTGATCGTTCTCATAGTTTTGTGACCTTCTGTTCTTTGTTTCAGTAGAATAACTCTTGAATATTTCCTAATTGGAGGTTTTCTGGTGATAAACTCCCTCAGCTTCTGTATATCTGGGAAAATCTTTATTTCTCCTTCATATTTTAAGGATAATTTTGCTGGATATATTATTCATGGCTGCTAATTTATCTCTTTCAGACAATTGAATATTTGGTTCCACTCTCTTCAGGCTTGTAGAGTTTCTACTGAGAAGGTGGGTAATATTCTGATGGGTTTTCCTTTGAAGGTCACCTCCTTTTCCCCAGCAGCTTTGAGACTATTTTTTGTCATTAATTTTTGACAGTTTTAATACCATGTGCCTTAGAGAAGGCCTCTGTGGATTGAGGTAATGAGATGTTCTGTTTGCTTCTTGGATTCAAGGATATAGTTCTTTCCATAGGTTTGGAAAGTTCTAATCCATTATTTGTTTGAATTGACTCTGTTCCCTGCTCCCTCTATTCCTCCTCTGGAATGCCTGTTATTCTAATTTTTTTTTTTCTGATTGAATCAGAAAGTCCTTGTAGATCCTTTCATTTTCTTCATATTCAGGTCTCTCTCTTTTCCCCTCTGCCTTATTTCTATATTCCCATCTTCAATGTCACTAATTCTTTCCTATGCTCAGTAGTTTACTCCTAAACTCCTTAAATGCATGCTTAATTTCCAGAATTTCTGATTGGTTCTTTTTTAAAGTTTCAATCTTTTTGGTAAAGTATTTTTTGTTGTTGTTCATTAATTTGTTTTCTGAGTGCATTGAATTGCCTGTCTGTATCTTCTCACATCTTGTTGAGTATTTTCAGAAATGCAATCTGGAAATCTCTATTATTTATATCATGTATTTCCATGTGTCCAAGCTTGCTTTCTGGAGATTTTTCATTTTCTTTCCGAACTTCCTCGTTACTGTGGTTATTCATGGTATTTGCTGGTCTCCTCTGTCTAGGCAGGTATGCATGTATGTATTATTGGCTCTTCTCTAGCAACTTTCTCTGAAGAGGTCTGTCTATTATTTTCCAGTAGATGGCGCTGAATCACAAGATTTTTACCTCTGAGATCTCCCAAAGTTGACCTTCATGGTTTCCGTAACAATAAAGCCATGTTGCTTGGGGGTGGGGGTTTGTTTTGCCCTCACTGCAATGGTGATCCTGGATTTCTACCCCCACCCACCCCCAAACACCCTACCCAGGGATTAATTACAGAGAGAAACAGTAGTTCTACTGCAATAGCTCTCAGGTTACAGATAATATGCTCCTCAATTGACAGCAAGGGCAATAGGAGGTGGGATTTGGGAATCCACAGAGATGAATCACTCTATGGTTCCATTTCTTTGTCTGAAACACCACCACCCAAAAGTGGACAGCTGTGCAGCATAATCCCTGTGCTCTGTCCTTGTTCAGGCATTTCTGGTGGTTCAGTCTCTGCTGGACTGCACACCATGACTCTTTATTCCTCCCAGCCTAGAGAAGAGCCTGCTACCATCCACTTCCTCCCCACTTAGGGCTAAGTTCCTGGCTGTAAAGCATCATCTGTGGCTATCTAAACTTTCCTCCCTTCTTGCCTCACCATTTATTCCTGGTTGCCCAGCTTTAGATGCTTAAATGCATGCGTCTCTCAGGCATGCCTATATATTGAGTAGAGAATTCTTTATTTAGTTATAGTTGGTTTTGTTGAAATTTCATGGGGAGAGACCAAGGGAATCTCTCACGCCACCATTTCTCGGACCTCACTTTGCATTTTATCTTTTACTGTCATTTTAGCTTCTTAGGATGGTTTATCTGATTTATTCCTATTGTTGCCTTCTACCAATGGCATGTAGTCCAAGATATGGCACATAATAGGGCATTCATTGTTAAATGTGAATAAATGACTGGTATTACCTCACTATTTTGGTCAGCAATTAGTCTTATGTTTTGATTTTGATATATGGATTTTTGTTCTGTATTTGTGTTCATTACTGCTAACTACCTAGGATGGTAGGCTCCCATAGGGAAGGGATGTGATTTATGTACATTTCCTTTAAATAATATCTAGTAGAGTATTAACTTGTATCTTCATATAGTGAACAAACCACTGGTATGAGTCAATAATTTTTTGTTTGAATCTTTATTCTACCAATTAATAGCTGTGCTACCTTGGAAAAATCTTGTTACCCCTCTGAATCTTCAATTTCTTTGCCTATAAAATATAAATGATAGCCCTGGCCAGTGTTGCTAAGTGGTTAGAATGTCGGCCTGTGGACTGAAGGATCAGGGATTTGATTCCTGGTCAAGGGCGCATGTCTTGGTTATGGGTTCTATCCCTGGCCCTGGCTAGGGCGCATGCAGGAGGAAACCAACTGATTTGTCTCTCTCATGTCAATGTTTCTCTATCTCACACCTCCCCTTCCCCCGCTCCATTACACTCTGAAAATCAATGGAAAAGAAATCCTCATGTAAGGATTTTAAAGAAATGATAATATGTCATTTTCAGGGGTATTGTAAGCCTGAATGTAAATTGCACATATAAAGTACCTATCAAAATGTTTAGCAGATAGTAGGTGTTTAGTGATAATAAGCTTTCTCCTCCCCTTTCCGCTTTAACTTCTTTAAGTATGGTCTAGTCATGGTAACAAAGCTGAAGTGGGAAATCAGTAGGAATAGATTCTAGTCTTGGCTCTGCTATTTACTTAATGTGTGCCCTTACTCAAGTTTCATAATCTTTGGGTTTTGTTCTTTCATCTGTAAAATGGGGATGATAATGATTTATGTTTCCTTTCCCTTATATGATTATTAAGATAATCAAAGAAGATAGTAAAAGAAAAATATTTTTTTTTAAATGTGTAAGTGTAAGATGTGGCTATTGTTATGTTTTAGAAAATACTTTTGATGGATAATGACACAGTATGCATAGGCTAACATGAAATTGACAAAATTCCCCTGACTCTATGTCATTATTCATTCAAAAATTTTTTTTCCATTTAAGTACCTGTTGTTGTTTTTACATGCAGTCTGTGGTCTTCTCATTTTTAATGATTTATTCCATTTAGAAAAATCTCAGTGAAGCCAAACAAAAGACATACTCAATCTTATTTTGCCACACTGCACCCCTCTGGGCTTTACACTGAGATAGGTGGGATCCATGCACAATTTTGATGTTAGATGAAAGGGTTAGCCCCTGTTAAAAATCAACCATGTTATATCAGACAGTTACCCATTGTCACATTTTCTTCAGAACTATTCATCTCCTCAATCTTTTATTTTTGTTATTCCTCACCCAAGGACATTTTTTCCATTGGTTTTTATTTTTTATTTTTAAAATTTTCATTTTATTGTTTAAAGTATTACAAATAGTAGTACATATGTCTCTTTTTTTGCCCATTGACCTTCCCCTGGCCTCCCCTACCCCATGGCACATGCCCTCACACACACCCCCGCCCAGTGTCTTGCGTCCACTGGTTATGCTTCTATGCATGCATACAAGTCTTTTGGTTGATCTCTTACCTCCCCCCTCCAACCCTTCCCAGACTTCCCGCTGTAATTTGACAGTCTGTTAGATGCTTCTCTGCCTCTGTATCTATCTTTATGTTTATCAGGTTAAAATGTTCTCTTTTTTTTTTTTTGCATTTTAACACATAAAAATTGAAATTTTATTTATTTATTTATTTTTGCTTTTTTCATGTTTTTATTTTTTTACATTTTAATTTCTTTATTGGTTAAGGTATTGCATATTTGTCCTCATCCCCCCATTACCTTCCCAACCCCCCGCAATCTTGCCCTACCCCCCTGTTGTCTGTGTTCACCGGTTAGGCTTATATGCATGCATACAAGTCCTTTGGTTGACCTCTCCCTCTTACCCCCACCCTCCCCTAGCTTCCTTCTGAGGTTTGACAGTCTGATCGATGCTTCCCTGTCTCTGGATCTGTTTTTATTCATTAGTTTATGTTGTTCATTATTTCCCATACATGAGTGAGATCATGAGATATTTATCTTTCTCTGACTGGCTTATTTCACTTGGCATAATGCTCTCCAGTTCCATCCATGTTGTTGCAAATGGTAGGAATTTCTTCTTTTTTAGCACAGCACAGTATTCCATTGTGTAGATGTACCACAGGTTTTTAATCCAATCATCTGCTGATGGGCACTTAGGTTGTTTCCAAATCTTAGCTATGGTAAATTGTGCTACTATGAACATAGGGGTGCATATATCCTTTCTGATTGATGTTTCTAGTTTCTTGGGATATATTTCTAGAAGTGGTATTACTGGGTCAAATGGGAGTTCCATTTTAGTTTTTTAAGGAAACTCCATACTGTTCTCCACAGTGGCTGCACCAATCTGCATTCCCACCAGCAGTGCACGAGGGTTCCTTTTTCTCCCCATCCTCGCCAGCACTTGTCATTTGTTGATTTGGTGATGATTAACATTCTGACAGGTGTGAGATGGTACTGCATTGTCGTTTTGATTTGCATCTCTTGGATAATTAGTGACTTTGAGCATGTTTTCATATTTCTTGGCCTTCCTCATGTCTTCTTTCAAAAAGTTTCTATTTAGGTCCTTTGCCCATTTCTTGATTGGATTGTTTTCTTTTTTGTTGTTGTTGTTGTTGAGTTGTATGAGTTTTCTGTAAATAGTTATAGGCCTATTGAGATTTTTAGAATCTTCCTGATTGAGTTTTTGAAGGTTGTATTTTTCTAGGAATATGTCAATTTCCTCCAGATTGTCTACTTTGTTGGAATAGAGTTGTTCATAGTATTTTTTTTAATCGTTTGTATTCCTGTGGGTCTGTTGTTATTTCGCCTCTTTCATTTCTGATTTTGTTTATTTGGGTCCTCTCTCTTTGCTTCTTGGAGCGCCTGGCAAGAGGTTCATCAATCTTGTTTATCCTTTCAAAGAACCAGCTCTTGGTTTCATTGATTTTTTGTTTTGTTCTTTTTTTTTTTTTTTGGTCTCTATGTCATTTATTTCAGCTCAAATCTTCATTATCTCCTTCCTTCTGCTCACTCTGGGCTTTTCTTGTTGCTCTCTTTCTAATTCTTTGAGTTATAGTGTTAGATGATTTACTACCATTTTTTCTTGTTTTTTTGAGGTAGACCTGTAGAGCTATAAACTTCCCTCTCAGGACTGCTTTCATTGTGTCCCATTGGTTTTGAATTGTGTTTTTATTGTCATTAGTTTCTGTTGTTTTTAATTTCTTCTTTGATCTCATTGGTAACCCAATCAATATTTAATAACATGCTATTCAGCTTCCAAGTGTTTGAGTGTTTTGGATTGCTTTTATTGTAGTTTATTTCTAATATTATGCCATTGTGGTCTGAAAAGATGCTTGGTATGATTTCAATCTTGAATTTGGGGAGACTTTGCTTGTGATCCAGTATGTGGTATATTTTTGAAAATGTCCCATGTGCACTTGAAAAGAACATATATTCCGTAGCTTTGGGGTGAAATGTTCTGAAGATGTCAATTAAGTCCATCTGATCTAGGGAGTCATTTAGGATTGTTGTTTCTTTGCTGATTTTTTTGTCTAGAGGATTTATCCAGTGATGTCAGTGGTGTATTAAAGTCCCCTACTATGAATGTATTGTTGTCGGTCTCTCTTTTGATATCTTCCAGATTTTTTATGTATTTGGGTGCTCCTGCATTAGGTGCATATATGTTTATCAGGGTTATATCCTCTTGTTGTATTGATCCCTTTCGTATTATGAAGTGGCCTTCCTTATCTCTTGTTATGGCCTTCACTTTGAGGTCTATTTTGTCAGATATAAGAATTGCTACCCTAGCTCTTTTTTCATTTCCATTTGCCTGAAAGATATTTTTCCATCCCTTCACTTTCAGTCTGTGTGAGTCCCTTGTTCTGTGGTGGGTCTCTTGTAGACAGCATATATATGGGCCATGTTTTTTTATCCATTCAGTCACTCGATGTCTTTTGATTGGTGCATTTAGTCTGTTTACGTTTAACGTTATTATTGAAAGGTACTTGTTTGTAGCCATTTTTATTTTTTGAGGCTTTGTTCCTTCTTACCTTTTTGTTTCTTCTTTTTACAGCATTCCCTTTAGCATTTCTTGCATTGCTGGCTTGGTAGTGATAAACTCCCTTAGCCTTTTGTTTGTCTGCGAAGCTCCTGATTTCCCCTTCAATTTTGATTGATAGTCTTGCTGGATAAAGTATTCTTGGATTCAGTCCCTTGCTTTGCATCACTTTGTATATCTCCTTCCATTCCCTTCTAGCTTGATGTGTTTCTGTTGAGAAATCATTTGATAATCTGATGGGAGATCCTTTGTAGGTAACTCTCTGTCTCTCTCTTGCAGCCTTTAAGATTTTCTCTTTGTCGATAACATTTGCCATTGTAATTATGGTGTGTATTGGTGTGGGTCTTTTGGGATTCATCTTGCTTGGGACTCTCTGTACTTGAGTAACTTTTTTCTTCCCCATATCAGGGAAGTTTTCTGTCATTATCTCTTCAAATAATTTTCTAATCCTTGCTGCTCTTCTTGTCCTTCTGGCAGCCCTATTAGATGTATGTTATTTAGTTTTGCATTGTCCCAAAGCTCCCTTAGGCTCTCCTCTTGCTTTTTAATTTTTTTCTCTAATTGCTGTTCAGATTGGGCTTGTTTCTGTACCTTATCTTCTAACTCACTAATTCGGTCCTCTGCTTCTTCTATTCTACTGTTGAAGTCTTCCATGGTGTTTTTGCTTGTAGCTATATCATTTTTCTTTTCTTCCTGATTTTTGCATAGGTTGTTGATTTTTCTCGTCCACCCGGTGTATGAACTATATGACCATTACTCTGAATTCTTTTTCTGTCATGTTGCATGCTTCTGTTTCACTTATTTCCAGTCTTGGTGATTCCTCCTTTTCTTTCCTCTCGAGATTGCTTCGTTGTCTCCCCATTCTGACTATCACCAGAAGGTTCAAATGTTGAGCTGTGGGTGACTGGGCCATGTGCAGTGGGAGTTTTGCACCCCCCCCAAGTGTCACTGAAGAGGTGTGACATCAAGATCTGCAGTTGCTGTGGGTTGGTGGGAGCCACGCTCACCCTGGGTCAGAGTCACAAGTGCTTAGTGTGGCCTGGTGTGCGCATCTAGATTCAGGGACCCTGCCTGTGCCACATTGAAACAGAGAACCCACTGGCATGTGCCAAAAATGAAAGTCTCCTATTGCATGTCAGGAGTCAGAGGCTCCCTGTATCCATGCCGAGAATCGAGTATCAGAGTCTCTGTTGCTTGGTGCTACCTTGCACTGAGAATCAGGGTCCCTGTGTGCACATGAGCCAAGAAATGGAGTCACTGCCTCTTAGTGTGAATATACTGGGAATCAGAGATCCCAGGCACATGCAATGAGGAACAGAGTCTAGGCACTGGTGATCATTGCTGCCTCTTTCATGGAGATTCAGAATCCTTAATCTGCTTGGGAGACCGAGTTGCTCAGTCACACTGTGTTGGCAGGAGGTCCACCTCTGCCCTGTGGTAAACAGCCTTCTGTATATGCTTGCCCTGAATCAAAGTCAGGTGGCACTGCTGCTTAGTGTGGGTGTGGGGTCGGGTCACGCAGGTGTGCACTGCAGAAAACAAACTCCCCATGTCTATGCACCCAGGCTCAAATTCAGCGCTGCCTCCCTGTGTGGGCACAGGGTCTGGTCGAGGGGAACAAGCTCCCCGAGTCTGCACATCCTGGTTCAAATTCAATGCAGCCTCTCTGCTAAGGTGCAGGGTCTGGTCATGGGAAACAAACTCCCCAGGTTTGCACTCCCAGGCTCAAATTCAGCGCTGTCTCCCTGCGTGGGCGCAGGATCTGGTCGCAGAAAACAATCTCCCTAAGGTTGTGTGCCTATGCTCAAATTCAGGACAGCCTCCCTGCCTGGACACTGAGACTAGTCCCTGCAAAAAATTCCCTGAGTTCGCAAGTCCAGGCCCAATTTCAGCGCTGTCTCCCTGCCCTGCTTGGGTACAGGATCTTGTCACAGAAAACTACCTCCCTCGGGATGAGCAGCTAGGCTCAAATTCAGCTCAGTCTCCCTGCCTGGGCGCAGAGACTAGTTGCAGGAAATAAAATCCCCGAGTTCGCTAGTCCAGGCTCAAATTCAGGGCTGTCTGCCTGCCCTGTCTGGGCGCGGGATCTGGTCTCAGAAAACAACCTCCCTAAGGATATGCAGCTTGACAAATTTAGCTCAGTCTCCCTGCCTGGGCTCAGAGCCTAGTTGCAGGAAACAAACTTCCAGTGTCCGACACCAAGGCTCAAAGTCAGGCAGAGTCGCCACTGCTTTGTGTGTGAAGAAAGCCTTATTGTGCTGCTGGGGTCTTGTAGTTTCTATGTTGCTGCCACAGGGGCAGCAGGGTAGAGGGATTGGCTTTGTGACTCACAGAAATCTGCGGCTGTGGTGCCTGGAGTCTTGGTGTCCCTGGGTCTCCAGCAGTGATCGCAGGTCTTTTACCAGAGTGGCTGTAGGGTCCTGGTTTACTTCTGAGACCACACTGGGTGTTGGCGAGGCTAGGATTCTAGTCTCAAGCAGTTCTGTTCTTCAAGATGGCATGGTCTCTGTACCGTCAGTGTCCTCTCTGGAGTGTTTGCTGTGGCAGCGGGGTTTTGCCGTCTAAGACTGCCCGGATTGTGTGTGGTGTAATTTGGTGCTCTAGTTTCATTGTTTTGCATGTATCTGACCAAATTTCCAAGCACCATTTATTAAAGAGAGTGCTTTGACTCCATTGTATGCTTTTGCCCCCTTTGTCAAATATTAATTGAGTATAATGGCTTGGGTCAATTTCTGGGTTCTCTGTTCTATTCCATTGGTCTATATATCTGTTCTTGTGTCAGTACCAGGCAGTCTTGAGAACCATGGCTTGGTAATATAGCTTGCTATCTGGTATTGTGATTCCTCCAACTTTGTTCTTCTTTCTCAGGAGAGCTGTGGCTATTCGGGGTCTTTTTTTTATTCCAGATGAATTTTTGGAGAGTTTGTTCTAGATCTTTGAAATATGGCATTGGTTTTTTAATAGGTATTACATTGAATCTATAGATTGCTTTAGGCCGTATAGGCATTTTAATGATGTTGATTCTACCAATCCATGAACATGTTATGTTCTTCCATTTGTTTATGTCTTCCTCTATCTCTTTTTTCAATGTCCTGTAGTTTTATGAGTAAAAGTCTTTTATGTACTTAGGTAAGTTTATACCTAGGTATCTTAATTTTTTTGGTGCAAAGGTAAATGGGATTTTTTTTTTCATTTCTCTTTCTGTGAGTTCACTATTGGTGTATAAAAAGGCCATAGATTTATGGGTGTTAATTTTGTATCCTGCTACATTGCCAAATTGATTTAATAGGTCTATTAGTTTTTTGATGGAGTCTTTGGGATTTTCTATGTATAGTATCATGTCATCTGCAAATAAGGAGAGTTTTATTTCTTTTTTTCCAATTTGGATGCCTTTTATTTCTTCTTCTTGTCTGATAGCTATGGCTAGTACTTCTAGTACTATGTTGAACAGTAGTGGTGAAAGTGGGCATCCTTGTATTGTTCCTGTTCTCATGGGAAATGAGTTTAGTTTTTGCCCACTGAGTATGATGTTAGCTGTAGGTTTGTCATATAGGGGTTTTATTATGTTGAGGTATTATTCCTCTATTTCCACTTTGCTGAGCATTTTTATCAAGAAAGGGTGTTTGATTTTGTCAAATGCTTTTTTTGCATCAATTCATATGATTATGAGATTTTTTGTCTCTCAGTTTGTTTATGTGATGTATCACATTTATTGATTTGTGGATACTGTACCATCCTTGCATCCCGGAATAAATCCCACGTGGTCATGGTGTATGATCTTTCTAATGTAATGCTGAATCCGATTTGCTAAAATTTTGTTGAGGATTTTACCATCTATGTTCATCAAGGATATTGGCCTGTAGTTCTCTTTTGTGTGTGGTGTCTTTGTCTGGTTTTGGGATTAGGGTAATGCTGGCTTCATAGAAAGAGTTTGGAAGTCTGCCTTCCTCTTGAATTTTTTGGAATAGTCTGAGGAGAATAGGTTTTATTTCTTGTTTGAATGCTTGGTAGAACTCCCCTGTAAAGCTGTCCAGACCAGGGCTTTTGTTTGTTGGAATATTTTGATCACTGCTTCAGTTTCTTCGGTAATTATCAGCCTATTCAGGTTTTTTTATTCTTCTTGGTTGAGTTTTTGGAGCTTGTGTTTTTCTAAGAATATGTCCATTTCATCTAGGTTGTGCATTTTGTTGGAATAGAGTTGTTCATTGTATTTTTTCATAATCATTTGTATTTCTGTGGGATCAGTTGTTACTTCACCTCATTCATTTCTGATTTTGTTTCTTTGGGTCCTCTCTCTTTGCTTCTTGGTGAGCGTGGCTAGAGGTTCATCAGTCTGGGTTATCCTTTCAAAGAACCAGCTCTTGGTTTTGTTGATCTTTTGTATTGTTTTTTGTTTGTTTTGTTTGTTTGTTTTTTTAATCTCTATGTTGATTATCTCCCTTCTGAACATTATTATTTCCTTCCTTCTGCTTATGCTGGGCTTTTCATGTTGCTGTCTTTATAACTCTTTGAGTTGTATAGTTAGATAATTTATTACTATTGTTCCTTGTTTTTCAAAATAGGCTCGGAGAGCTATGAACTTCCCTCTCAAAACTGCTTTCACTGTGTCCCATAGATTTTGGATTGTTGTGTTTTCATTGTCATTTGTTGTCATGATGCTTTTTATTTCTTATTAGATCTCTTTAGTAACCCAGTCATTGTTTAATGGTATGCTATTTAGCCTCCAGGTGTTTGATTTTTAAATATTTTTATTGTAGTTGATTTCTAGTTTTATGCCATTGTGATCTGAGAAGATCCTTGATATGATTTCTATCTTCTTGAATTTGAAGAGACTTTGCCTGTGTCCCAACATGGGGTATATCTTTGAAAATGACCCATGTGCACTTGAGAAGAATGCATATTCTGTGCCTTTGGAGTGAAATTTTCTGAAGATGTCAATTAATTCTATCAGGTAGTGAGTCATTTAAGATTAATGTTTCTTAGCTAATTTTTTTGTTTAGTGGATTTGTCCAATGGTGTTAGTAGAGTATTAAAATCCCCTACTATGACTATATTGCTGTCAATCTCTCTCGATATCATCCAGAAGTTTATTATATATTTGGTTGCTCTTGTATTGAGTGCATATATGTTTACCAGAGTTATATCTTTTTGTTGAATTGCTCCCTTTAGTATTATGAAGTGGTCTTCCTTATCTCTTGTTATGGCCTTCACTTTGAGGTCTAATTTGTCAGATATAACTATTTCTACCCCAAAACATGACCCATACAGATGCTGTCTACAGGAAACCCACATCAGAAAAAAAAGGACTGACACAGACTGATGGTGAAGGGATGGAAAAAGGTTCTTTAAGTGAATGGAAATTTAAAAAGACACACATTCGCTTGAAGAACCTTTTGCCATCCCTTCACCATCAGTCTATGTCAGTCCTTTTTTTCTGAGGTGGGTTTCCTGTAGACAGCATCTGTGTGGGTCATGTTTTCTTATCCATGAACCATCTGTATGGGTCATGTTTTCTTTTCTTTTTTTAATATTTTTATTGAGGTATTATATGTGTACATATCTTACTATTACCCCCCCACCCCACACCCACACATGCCCTCCCCCCCAGAGTTTTGCGTCCATTGTTTATGCTTATATGCATGCATACAAGTCCTTCGTTTGATTTCATAACTCCCCCACCTTTCCCAAACTTTCCCCCTGTAATTTAAAAGTCTGTTTGATGCTTTACTGTCTCTGTATCTATCTTTTTGTTCACCACTTTATAATGTTCTTTATTATCCCTAAATGAGTGAGATCATGTGGTATTGTTCTTTCATTGACTGGCTTATTTCACTTAGCATAATGTTCTCCAATTCCATCCAGGTTGCTGCAAATGATGAGAATTCCTTCTTTTTTATGGCAGCATAGTATTCCATTGTGTAGATGTACCACAGTTTTCCGATCCAGTCATCTGCTGATGGGCACCTAGGCTGTTTCCAAATCTTAGCTATTGTAAATTGTGCTGCTATGAACATAGTGGTGCATATATCCTTTCTGATTGGTGTTTCTAGTTTCTTCGGATATATTCCCAGGAGTGGGATTACTGGGTCAAATGGGAGTTCCATTTTCAGTTTCTTGAGGAAACTCCATACTGTTCTCCACAGTGGCTGCACCAGTCTGCATTCCCACCAGCAGTGCACGAGGGTTCCTTTTTCTCCGCATCCTCGCCAACACTTGTTGTTTGTTGATTTGTTGATGATAGCCATTCTGACAGGTGTGAGATGGTACCTCATTGTTGTTTTGATTTGCATCTCTCGGATAATAAGTGACTTTGAACATGTTTTCATGTGTCTCTTGGCCTTTCTTCTGTCTTCTTTTGAAAATATTCTGTTCAGGTCTGTTGCCCATTTTTTTATTGGATCATTTATCTTCCTCTTATTAAGTTGCATAAGCTGCCTGTAGATGTTGGAGATTAAACCTTTATCAGTGATAGCATTTGCAAATATGTTTTCCCATGCAGTGGGCTTTCTTGTTGTTTTGTTGATGGTTTCTTTTGCTGTAAAAAAGCTTTTTATTTTGATGTAGTCCGATTTGTTAATTTTCTCTTTAGCTTCCATTGCCCTAGGGGCAGTGTCAGTGAAGAAGTTCTTGTGGCATATGTCTGAGATTTTGTTGCCTGTGGATTCCTCTAGTATTTTTATGGTTTCCCATCTTATGTTTAAGTCCTGTATCCATTTTGAGTTTATTTTTGTGTATGGTGTAAGTTGGTGATCTAGTTTCATTTTTTTGCATGTATCTGTCCAGTTTTCCCAACACCATTTATTGAAGAGACTGTCTTGACTCCATTGTATGTTCTTGCCTCCTTTGTCAAATATTAATTGAGCATAGTGGTTTGGGTCGATATCTGGGTTCTCTATTCTGTTCCATTGATGAATATGTCTGTTCTTGTGCCAGTACCAGGCTGTTTTGAGAACAGTGGCTTTGTAATACAGCTTGAAATCTGGTATTGAGATCCCACCTACTTTATTCTTCTTTCTGAGGATTGCTGAGGCTAGTCGGGGTCTTTTTTTATTCCAGATGAATTTTTGGAGAGTTCTTTCTAGGTCTGTGAAATATGCTGTAGGTATTTTGATGGGGAGTGCATTGAATCTGTAGATTGCTTTGGGTACTATGGACATTTTAATGATGTTGATTCTACCAATCCAGGAACATGGTATGTTCTTCCATCTGTTTACGTCTTCCTCTATCTCTTTTTTCAGTGTCCTGTAGTTTTCTGCGTATAGGTCTTTTACCTCCTTAGTTAAGTTTATTCCTAGGTATTTTAATTTTTTTGGTGCGATGGTAAATGGGATTGCTTTTTTAGTCTCTCTTTCTGTAAGTTCATTATTGGTGTATAGAAAAGCCATAGATTTCTTGGCGTTAATTTTGTATCCCGCTACATTGCCGAATTCATTTATTAAGTCTATTAGTTTTTTGATGGAATCTTTTGGGTTTTTTATGTACAATATCATGTCATCTGCAAATAAGGACAGCTTCACTTCTTCTTTTCCAATTTGGATGCCTCTTATTTCTTCTTCTTGCCTAATTGCGATAGCTAATACTTCCAGTACTATGTCAAACAGAAGTGGTGAGAGTGGGCATCCCTGTCTTGTTCCTGTTCTTAGGGGAAATGGTTTTAGTTTTTGCCCATTGAGTATGATGTTTGCTGTGGGTTTATCATAAATAGCTTTTATTATGTTGAGGTATGAGCCTTCTATTCCCACCTTGTTGAGAGTTTTTATCAAGAAAGGGTGTTGGATTTTGTCAAATGCTTTTTCTGCATCTATTGATATGACTATGTGATTTTTATCTCTCAATTTGTTTATGTGATGTATCACGTTTATTGATTTGCGGATATTGTACCATCCTTGCATTCCTGGAATAAATCCTACTTGGTCATGGTGTATGATCTTTCTGATGTACTGCTGGAGCCGATTTGCTAGAATTTTGTTGAGGATTTTGGCATCAATGTTCATGAGGGATATTGGCCTGTAATTCTCTTTCATTGAGTTGTCTTTATCTGGTTTTGGTATTAGGGTGATGCTGGCTTCATAGAATGAGCCTGGAAGTGTTCCTTCCTCTTGAATTTTTTGGAATAGTCTGAGGAGGATAGGTTTTAGTTCTTCCTTGAAAGTTTGATAAAACTCTCCTGTGAAGCCATCTGGCCCCGGGCTTTTGTTTGCGGAAGCTTTTTGATGACTGCTTCAATTTCTTCCATAGTTACTGGCATGTTGAGCTGTTTAGAATCTTCCTGATTGAGTTTTGGAAGGTTGTATTTTTCTAGGAATATGTCGATTTCCTCTAGGTTGTCCAGTTTGTTGGAATAGAGTTGTTCGTAGTATTTTGTAACAATCCTTTGTATTTCTTCGGGATCTGTTGTTATTTCACCTCTTTCATTTCTGATTTTGTTTATTTGGGTCCTCTCTGTTTGCTTCTTGGTGAGCCTGGCTAGAGGTCCATCAATCTTGTTTATCCTTTCAAAGAACCAGCTCTTGGTTTTGTTGATCTTTTGTATTGTTTCTTTGGTCTCTATGTCGTTTATCTCCGCTCTGATCTTTATTATTTCTTTCCTTCTGCTTACACTGGGCTTATCTTGTTGCTCTCTCTCTAACTCTTTGAGTTGTTGGGTTAGGTAATTTATTACCATTGTTTCTTGTTTTTTGCAGTAGGCTTGTAGAGCTATGAACTTCCCTCTCAGGACTGCTTTCGCTGTGTCTCATAGATTTTGGATTGTTGTGTTTTCATTGTCGTTTGTTGCCATGATGTTTTTTATTTCTTCCTTGATGTCTTTGGTAACCCAGTCATGGTTTAATAGCATGCTGTTTAGTCTCCAAGTGTTTGATTTCTTTGGGTTGTTTTTATTGTAGTTGATTTCCAGTTTTATGCCACTGTGATCTGAGAAGATACTTGGTATGATTTCTATCTTCTTGAATTTGGAGAGACTTTGCCTATGTCCTAACATATGGTCTATCTTTGAAAATGACCCATGTGCACTTGAGAAGAATGTATATTCTGTGGCTTTGGGGTGAAATGTTCTGAAGATGTCGATTAATTCCATCTGTTCTAGTGAGTCATTTAGGATTGATGTTTCTTTGCTGATTTTTTGTTTAGAGGATTTGTCCAATGGTGATAGTGGGGTATTGAAGTCTCCTACTATGATTGTATTACTGTCAATCTCTCCTTTGATATCTTCCAGGAGTTTTTTAATGTATCTTGGTGCTCCTGTATTGGGTGCATATATGTTTACCAGAGTTATTTCTTCTTGTTGGATTTCTCCCTTTAGTATTATGAAGTGGCCTTCATTATCTCTTGTTATGTCCTTCACTTTGACATCTAATTTGTCAGATATAAGTATTGCGACCCCAGCTTTTATTTCATTTCCATTTGCCTGGAAAACCTTTTTCCATCCCTTTACTCTCAGTCTGTATGCATCCTTTTTTTTGAGGTGGGTTTCCTGTAGACAGCAGATATCTGGGTTTTGTTTTCTTATCCAGTCTGTTACCCTGTGTCTTTTGATTGGGGCATTCAATCCATTTACATTTAAAGTTATTATTGATAGGTACTTATTTGACGCCATTTTTATTCTATACCCCTGTGTACCTTCTTTGCTTCCTATTTCTTTCTTTCTTTTTTTTTTTTTTACAGCAGACCCTTTAGCATTTCTTTCATTGCTGGTTTGGTGGTGATAAACTCCCTTAGTCCTTTTTTGTCTGTTAAGCTCCTGATTTCACCTTCAATTTTGATTGATAGCCTTGCTGGGTACAGTATTCTTGGATTTAGACCCTTCCTTTGCATGACTTGGTATATTTCATTCCATTCCCTTCTGGCCTGATGAGTTTCTGTTGAGAAATCAGTTGCTAGTCTGATGGGGGTTCCTTTGTATGTAACTGTCTGTCTCTCTCTGGCCGCTTGTAAGATTCTTACTTTGTCGTTGGTGTTTGCCAACTTAACTATAATGTGCCTTGGTGTCAGTCTTTTGGGGTTCATTTTGCTTGGAACTCTGTGAGCTTCTTGGATTTGTGAGCGTTTTTTCTTCCCTATATCAGGGAAGTTTTCTGTTATTATTTCTTCAAACAGGTTTTCTATTCCTTGCTCAGTTTCCTTTCCTTCTGGAACCCCTATTATCCTGATGTTGTTTTGTTTTGTATTGTCCCGAAGTTCCCTTACGCTCTCCTCAATCTTTCTAATTTTTGTTTCTAGAAGCTGTTGTAATTGGGTATTTTTTTCCATCTTGTCTTCTAGCTCACTTATGCGGTCCTCTGCTTCATCTAGTCTATTCTTGATGCTTTCTATTGAGTTCTTTACAGCAGCGATGTCATTTTTCATTTCTTCTTGGTTCTTCTTCATTTCTTCTTGGTTCTTACTCATATTGTCGAATTTGTCTTCCATCCTTTTCAACCACTTTATGACCATTTCTCTGAATTCTTTCTCTGATAGGTTGTTTGCCTCTAAATCGTTTACTTCCTTTTCTGGTGATGCCTGCTTCTCTTTCCTGTGGGGGCTGTTTCTTTGTCTCCTCATGGTCTCTCTTCTCCGGATGTCTGGTTATATAGATTTCTCTCTCTGGCGTTGATTTAAAGGTATAAAATACAACACAACCAGGCACAATAGACAAGGCACTGAACAGAATTGTATTCACGATATTAATAACCTCCAATCAAGGTAACCACCAGAGAAAGACAAATTAGGGAATAGGAGTGGAAGAGGGAGAGTAAAAAGAAAGAACAACAACAACAACAAAAAAAAACAACAAAGAGTGTGAATCTGAAATTGGGAAAAGAACAGAAAGAAAGAAAAGAAAAAGAAATAACAGAAAAGAAAAAAAAAGTAAGAGAGACAAGAATGATACTGAGAGAGAAAAGGGGAACAAACTATATATATGGGGAGTAAACTCCACTAAAACAACCACTATTCCCAGCAAATTCCAGCAACACGAGCCTGGAGGTTGATACAAACTGCAACAGCAGCTAATATCAAGTGAGGCAAGGGAAAACAAAAGTAAAAAACAAACAAAAACAAAGCAAACAAAAGAACCAACCAAACCAACAAAAATAATAATCAAAACAATCTCATAAAAAAGCATAAAAATTCAATCTAATCAACATTCAAGCAAACAACAACAAAAGGCCCGAGAGAAAAATAATTTTTTTAAGGTAGCGTAGAGAGAGGTTTGTATGGATTTGGAGCAGGGGGTTGGGAATTAGATATATAAGTAGGGTGAAGTTTTAGCAGGGAGTAAACTGAAAAAGTTGGGAAAATCTAAAGCCAGAAAGGGTTAAGATAAACTGGGGACCAAGGGGGAAAGGTTAGGAGAAGAGTGATGGCATAATGTTAGCTTTGAGATAGGGTAAAGCGATTGTAAGGGAAAGATGCAAATCGAATGTAGGACACTAATCCAAAAATAAAAGAAAGAGAAAATCAAATGACATTAAAAAAAAATAAGTAAAATACTAGTAATAATAGTGCTGATTGAAAATAAAAATGTAATAATTCAAAAGGTGAAAATCGAGTGAGGAAAAAGAAAAAAAATTAGTTTCTTAAGTAAAAGATGCAAAAAATGAAAATAAAAAAATGAGAATAAAAAATTTAAAAAATTGAAAAAAGAATTGAAAATTAAAAAAAATAGGAAGACTAAAATGTGCAGTAGCGGCTGTCATTCACTTCCTCTATTATTCTGTTTGGTACGCCTTTTTCCCAGTCTGGGCGGTATTTCAGTTCAGCTTCATTCCAGGGCTCCTCAGTGTTGGAAGCCAGTCCTGCTTTTTAAGCCAGCCGTGTCTTAATTTCTCGTATTTATTTTTTATTACACCAGAGACAATTAGCGTTACAGCCCCTGGGTGGCAGTGTTTCTGAATTGACTTCCGGGCCTCTCTAGCTCTTTTTTTTTTTTTTCCCCTCTATGGCACTCATTACTGGTTTGTGGAGGTGTGCGCCTCAGAGCTGCCTCTCTGATGGTCACACGCAGCTCTGGTCCCCAGGTTCCGAAAAAACACCTTCCCCCTGCAGTCTTTCAGGGCCCCTCCACCTGGGTTTTTCTATGTGTTGGGCTTAGCAATCAGAGTCTGAAAGAGCCCAGGTGTGCGGACCGTGGGTCTGTGCACCAGGCTAAGGAGCCTGCACTCCTTTGAAAATTCTCAGTCTGACCCTCCTCGTCAGATTAAAATGAGTTGCTTTCAAGAAGTCACTTCTGTTAGCAGCTCAGAAGACCCCCCTCCTCATTCATGGATCACGGCAGTTCCAACTGCCGCCGATTTTTCTAGGCACAGACCTCCCGGCTCCTGCAGGTCCTGCGGCTGCCGCGCTTCCCTCACCCAGTGCTTCCCTCACCCACCGCGGGGATTAGAAACCGCACCTCATTTCAGGCGAAATCTGACCTTTCCGTGGTGCAGTGAAGAGTTTCTTTGAATCCGAATGTTTGCGCTGATAGGGGACCGGTGGTCTGGTGCTCCCAGCAGTTCAGTGTTTGCAGTTGTCGCGGAAAGTCAGGTTTCCACTAAAATCCTCCTTTCCTTGCAAGATGGCGAGGTGCCCGGTGAGCCCGCAGCTCCTGGAGGGGACACAGCCCCTGTGGGTGCTGCACGGTCAGGGGAACACTGCCCAGCACTCCCCCGCCTTCTCCTGGAGTTTAGCTGTCCCTTGGCTTGCCCACGTACACTCCCTCTGCGAGCCTCTGCTGCTCCGACTCTCTGCCCCAGGAACAGACTCCAAACCCGACTCTATTCCGTCGCCATTTTCTCCTGGGTCATGTTTTCTTATCCACTCAGCTACTCTATGTCTTTTGATTTGGGTATTTAATCCATTTAAATTTAAAGATATTATTGATAAGTACTTGTTTGTCACCATTTTTATTCTTTATGCCTGTGTTCCTTCTTCACTTCCTATTTCTCTTTTTTACAGCAGACCCTTTAGTATTTCTTGCATTGCTGATTTGGTGGTAATAAAGTCCCTCAGTCCTTTTTTGTCTGTGAAGCCTAATTTCACCCACAATTTTGATTGATAGCCTGCCTGGGTACAGTATTCTTGGATTCAGACCCTTCCTTTGTTTGACTTTATATATTTCATTCCCTTCCGTTCTGGCCTGATGTGTTTCTGTTGAGAAATCAGTCGCTAGTCTGATGGGCGGGGGATCCTTTGTAGGTAACTTTCTGTCTCTCACTGGCCACTTTTAAGATTCTTACGTTGTCATTTGTGTTTGCCAATTTATTTTATTTTATTTCCTTTTATTTTATTATTTTATTTTTACAGAGAGGAAGGGAGAGGGATAGTTAGTTAGAAATATCAATGAGAGAGAAACATTGATCAGCTGCCTCCTGCACACGTCCTACCGGGGAAGTGCCTACAACCAAGGTACATGCCCCCAACCGGCATCAAACTTGGGACCTTTCAGTCTGCAGGCGAACACTCTATACACTGAGCCAAACCAGTCAGGGCTGTGTTTGCCAATTTAATTATAATGTGCCTTGGTGTCAGTCTTTTGGTATCTATTTTGTTTAGGACTCTGTGAGGTTTTTGGACTTGTGTGAGTTTTTTCTTCCCTATATCAGGGAAGTTTTCTGTCATTATTTCTTCAAACAACTTTTCTATTCCTTGCTCAGTTTCCTCTCCTTCTGTCACCCCTATTATGTGGATGTTGTTTCATTTGGTGTTATTTAAAGTTCCCTTAGGCTCTCCTCTTGTTTTTTAAGTTTTTATTTTTTATTTTTTCTAGATGTTGCTCTGCTTGGGTATTTTTTCCTACCTTATGTTCTAGCTCTCTGATGCAGTCCTCTGTTTCTTCTAGTCTACTGTTGATGCTTTCTATTGAGTTCTTTATTGCAGTGATGTGATTTTTCATTTCTTTTTGGTTCTTATTCATTTCCTAGTGGTTCTTGCATATATTGTTGAATTTGTCTTCCAACCTTTTCAGCAGCATTATGACCATTTCTCTGAATTATTTCTCTGACATATTGCTTGCCTCCATTTCATTTACTTCCTTTTCTGGTGATGCCCTTTTTTCTTTCGTATGCAGGCTGTTTCTTTGTCTGGGTTTCTGGTCATGTAGCTCTCTCTCCGGCATTGACTTAAAGACACAAAATACAACACAATAAGGCACAATGCACACGACACTAAACACAAATGTATTCATGATACTAATCACCCCAAATAAAGGTGACCACCATAGAAAAGAGAATTAGGGGATTTAAAAAAAGAGAGTGCAAAAATGATATTGAGAAAAGTGAAAAGTAAGATAGAGAAAAGAAAGAATAAAAAAGGAATGGGGAAATACTCCAATAGAACAACAACTAATCCAAAATAATGCAAACAACAAACACCCAGAGATGAATGTAAACTACAAACAATGACTAATAACAAGCAAGGAGAGGAAAAACAGGACCAAAAATAAAAAAGAGAAACAATCACACACACAAAAAAAAATCTAAGTAATCAACAATCAAACAGACACAACAATAAGAGAGAGAGAAATAAGGGAAAAACAAAACAAAATAAAACAAAAAAATAAAACAAAAGGGAAGAGGGAAAAATTGGATAGAGAAGAGAGAAGTGTGTATGGACTTGGAGCAGGGGTGCAGAAATTTGATATATAAGTAGGATGAATTTTTAACAGGGGTAAAAAGAAAGAATAGGGAAAATATAAAGCAGAAACAGGGTAAGAGAAACAGGACAACAAAAGTGGAAAAGTGAGGAAGAGAGTGTTGGCATAAAGGTAAAGTTGAGATAGAGTAAATTGGTGCTAAAGGAAAAATGAATATAGAATGTAGGACACTAATCACAAAATAAAATAAAAAAAAATAAAATGAAACTTTAAAAAAAGGTAAAATAATCCTATATAATAAAAGGCCAATATGCAAACTGACTGAACAGCAGAACAACTGGTTGCTATGATGCGCATGGAGCACCAGGGGGCAGACACTCTATGCAGGAGCTGCCCCCTGGTAGTCAGTGCGCTCCCACAGAGGGAGTGCTGCTCAGCCAGAAGCAGGGCTTATGGCTGGCGAGCACAGCATTGGTGGCGTGAGCCTCTCCTACATCTGCGGCAGTCAAACATCCTCCAAGGGCTCCCAGACTGCGAGAGGGCACAGGCCCGGCTGAGGGACACCCCCACCACCACCAAGTGCACAATTTTTGTGCACCGGGCCTCTAGTAGTAGTAATAATAATAATTAAAATTAAAAATATAATAATTAAAAAGGTAAAATCAAGTGAGAAAAATTTAGTTTCTTAAGTAAAAGATTAAAAATAAAAATGTGCAGTAGTGAAGGTCATTCACTTCCTCTACTGTTCTGTTTGGCCCGCCTGTTTTCTGTCAGGTGGTCAGGACACTATTGAAGTTCCCTGCGTTCCACTGCTCTTCTGTGTCATAAGCCACAATCCTGTTTTCAAGCAGGTGGTATTTCTTTGTTTCTCAGCCTTCCTTTAGTTATATTTACACAAGAATCAATTTTTGATTCAACCCATGGGTGGCAGTGTTTCTGTATTGACATCCAAGGCTATAAGTCCTCTCTACCCAGTATTTAGTTTTTGTTTTCCCTGCCTCACTTAATACTGGGTTTTGGGAATGGACTGCCCCAGAACTGGTTTTATGATGATTTCTCCCCGCTCTGATCCCCAGGTTCCTTAAAAACAACTTTCCACTGCAGTCTCTGAGAGTGTTTTTAATTGGAAGATCATATGTACTGGGCTTAGTAATCATAAGCAAAGATTTAAAGAGAAAAAAAAAGACAGAGTACGCGCACAGACTCGTGACTTTTTCCCTCAGCACTGCACGCATCTCTGCACAAGTCTTTTTCCCTTGGCACTGTGCAGCCAGTATACTGGTAGACCTTCAGGCTGCCTTTCTGTGCCCAGCCCAGCTATGGGTTGATTTCTAGAGTTACCTCTGCCAGCAGCACTGTGGACCCCCTTCCACATTCATGAGCTATGCTGACCCCAACAGCCATGGATTTTGTGGGGTGCAGCCTTCCTTTAAAACTCTAGATCCTGCTGCATGTGTTTCTCCCTCCTGCCTGGATCGCAGACCTCACATTTCACTAGGCGATATTTAATATTTCCATGAGAAGGTTCAGGGCTTGTCCACATCTGCACATTTGCACTGCTTGAGACTCGGTGTTTGTGGGTTCACAGCTGGTCCCTGGGTGTTGTGGTTGTAGGGTTGCGGGAGGTATCTGAGTTCTTCCGGGTTGAAGGTAAGGCTAAGCTTCTGATCACAGCCACTGTCTCCTTCAAGATGGCGCAGTCTCTGCAGCAGAGCTAGTCACTCTGGGAGAGATTTGAGCAGCAGTGGAGGCTGCCCGGTCAGGGAAGCCCGGTCTGGCAGTCTCCAACAGTCCCTTGGGATATATCTGTCCCTCACTCACAAATAGACACTCCCCATATGTCCACACACTCTCCTTACGTTCTCTCACTCACACACTATCTTGCAGCCTGCCTTCCCATCAGCAGCCATCTTCTGAAAACTTGTTGTTGTTGTTTTTTCTATCTAGTCATTTTCTAGGCAAATGGCTTTAACTATGGCCAAATGTGAACTGATTGGTGTGATGGCGTTAATTGGCATCAATATGACTTTGTTCTTGCTTCTGATTCCAGGTCATCTTTATCTGGGTAATTTAGACAAGTGGCCAAATTACATTCCTGATCATTCTAGGTACTTTCAGTTTTGTAGTTTTTGTTTTGCATTCCAGTCAAAATGCATTCTCACAGAGAGACAACACTGAGATAAAATATTCAAATGTATTCTTCTTAGTCTCCTAGGGAGTTCATGATTAAAGACAAAAAAGTATTCAAATGAGATGTTTCAAAAACAAAATAGCATTAGGTGGAGGATTCCCTACTTTTGGAAATAGAAAAGTTTCATACTAAGCTTTTGATATAGAAGAAGTCAAATGTAAAATACTTCCACAAAACCTGGAGACCTCCAGTAGGTGAGAAAAAGTTACTATAAATCTTAATTATGGTGGATGAGGAATGCTGTCTGCTCTTTCTCATGATAATCTAAGAAAAACATAGGGTAAGAGCAGTGTTGGGAAGTGTTGCTGACAAGGTTGACCTTAGCTATTATGTTAAAACAAAATTCGGGCATGGGGGGGTCTGTGTGTGTCCCTCAACCCAGCCTGCACCCTCTCCAATCTGGGACCCCTCGAGGGATGTCCGACTTCCCATTTAGGTGGGATTGGGCCTAATCGGGCAGTCGGACATGCCTTTCACAATCCAGGACTGCTGGCTCCCAACCGCTCGCCTGCCTGCCTGCCTGATTGCCCCTAACTGCTTCTGCCTGCCAGCCTGATCACCCCCTAACCACTCCCCTGTTAGCCTGATCAACAACTAACTGCTCCCCTGCCTGCCTAATTGCCACTAACTTCCCTCCCCTGTTGGCCTAGTCACCCCTAACAGCCCTCCCCTGCTGGCCTGGTCACCGCTAACTGTCCTCCCTTGCTAGCCTGGTCACCCCTAACTGCCCTCTCCTGAAGGCCTGGTCACCCGCAACTATCCTACCCTGCAGGCCTGGTCACCCCTAACTGTCCTCCCCTGCTGGCCTGGTCACCCATAACTGCCCTCCCCTGCTGGCCATCTTTTGTCCACATGGGGGCAGCCATCTTTGACCACATGGGGGCGGCCATCTTGTGTGTTAGAGTGATGATCAATTTGCATATTACCTCTTTATTATATAGGATGACCAGAAAAAGGACAAAGAAAAGGAGTCATTTGGGATCTACCAGGAAAATTTTATAAACTTCATTGAGCTATTATTTACATAGCATGAAATGCACACATTTTAAGTGTGTAGTACAATGGGTTTATGCAAAAGTAAAAAATCCATGTATATGAAGAGATTTTGAAGCCTCATGTGAGTGACTTTGAAGCCAAATTTTGGTCGTGAGCATGCAATAATGCATAGATATTGAATTGTAATGCTTACAGCAGAAACTTATGTTTTTTAATTTTTATTGAATGTATTGGATTAACATAGGTTAATAACATTATATTGGTTTCCAAGTGTACAATTCTATGACACATCAATAGCATATCTTACTGTGTTCATCATTCTAAATCAAGTTTCCTTCCATCACCATTTATCTCCCCTTTACTATCATCTGTCTCCCTGAACTCACCTTACCCTCTAGTGATCACCATACTGTTGTTGGTGTCTATGATATATATTTTTTGTTTAATCCCTTTACCTTCTTCACCCATCCCACAACCCCCCTACCTTCTGATAGCTGTCAGACCATTCTCCATATCTATGAGTGTGTTTCTATTTTGTTTGTTAGTTTATTTTGTTCATTAGATTCCATATATGAGTGAGATCATGTGATACTTATCTTTCTCTGACTGGCTTATTTCACTTAGCATAATATTCTTCAGGTACATCCATGCTGTTGAAAAAGGTAAGATTTCCTCCCCCGCCTCCCAGCCATGTAGTATTACATTGTTTAAATATACCACAGGATTTTTATCCACTCATGCACTGATGGGCACATAGGCTACTTCCAAATACCCTATATAATAATAGACAAATATGCAAATTGACCATACCTCCGACACACCCACAAGCCACGCCCACAAGCCATGCCCACCATCCAATCAGAGCGAGCATGCAAATTAACCCAAACCAAGATGGCTACAGCCATAGAGAGCAAGGTTTCCTAGGTAACAGAGGAAGCCAAGCTTTCTGCCTGCCCTGGCCAGGCTTAAGCCTCCACTCAAGCTACAAAGTTTCAATTATAGAAGGTAAACAAATTCAAACAAATGGCGGCAGAATGGAGCCTGAGAGAGCAGGCCAGGGTTGCTGCCGGCAACAGGGGAAGCAAAGCTTTCTGCACACCCTGGCCGGGCCCACCCGCTTAAGGCAACAAAGTTTCAATTATAACCCCAACACAAATGGCTGCAGGCCTCGGAGGGAGCCCCAGGCTTGGCTCCGCTCCAGGCTACAAAGTTTCAATTGTAGAAGGAAAATAAATTCCAGATACCAGGGCCTCCACTTGGGTTGCCAGGGGGCGTGGCCGGCCTGCAAACCACCACAGGCCCCTCGCTCAGGCCGCCCCACACCCCAAGGGAACCCCCACCTGATCCGGGATGTCGTTCAGGGCAAACCAGCTGGCCCCCACCCCTGTACCAGGCCTCTATCCTATCTAATAAAAGAGTAATCTGCAGATTGATCATCACTGCAACACACAATATCACTGCCCCCATGTGGTCAAAGATCCTTCCCCCATGTGGACACAAGATGGCCAACACAAGATGGCCAGCAGGAGAGGGCACTTGGGAGGCACCCGGCCTGCAAGGGAGGGCAGTTGAGAGGGACCAAGCCTGCAAGGGAGGGCAGTTGGAGGTGATCAACCCTGCAGGAGAGGGCAGTTAGGGATGACCAGGCCGGCAGAGGAGGGAAGTTGGGGGCAAACAGGCTGGCAGCAGAGTGGTTAGGGAGTGATCAGGCTGGCAGGCAGAAGCGGTTAGGGGCAATCAGGAAGGCAGGCAGGCAAGCAGTTGGGAGCCAGCAGTCCTGGATTGTGAGAGGGATGTCCGACTGCCCGTTTAGACCCGATCCCAGGGATCGGGCCTAAACGGGCAGTCGGACATCCCTTGAGGGGTCCCAGATTGGAGAGGGTACAGGCTGGGCTGAGGGACAACACCCCTCCGTGCACGAATTTCGTGCACTGGGCCTCTAGTTTTTTAAATAAATCTTTATTGTTCAGATTATCACAGTTGTTCCTCTTTTTTCCCCCCCCATAGCTCCCCTCCAACCAGTTCCCACCCCACCCTCTGCCCTTACCCCCCCCCAATTGTCCTCATCCATAGGTGTATGATTTTTGTCCAGTCTCTTCCCACACCCCCACACCCCTACCCCCCAAGAATTGTCAGTCCACTCCCTTTCTATGCACCTGATTCTATTATATTCACCAGTTTATTCTGTTCATCAGATTTTTTATTCACTTGATTTTTAGACTCACTTGTTGATACATATGTATTTGTTGTTCATAATGGGTTTGGGCCTAAACGGGCAGTCAGACATCCCTCGAGTGGTCCCAGATTGGAGAGGGTGCAGGCTGGGCTGAGTGACACCTCCCCCCCCCCCCGCCCCCTGTGCATGAATTTCGTGCACTGGGCCTCTAGTTTCATATAATACTGGTTTGGCGGTGATGAACTCCTTTAGCTTTTTCTTATCTGTGAAGCTCTTTACCTGACCTTCAATTCTGAATGATAGCTTTTCTGGGTAGAGTAATCTTGGTTGTAGGTTCTTGCTATTCATCACTTTTAATATTTCTTGCCACTCCCTTCTGGTCTGCATAGCTGCTGTTGAGAAATCAGCTGACAATCATATGGGTACTCCCTTGTAGGTAACCAACTGTTTTTCTCTTGCTGCTCTTAAGATTCTCTCTTTGTCTTGGCATTTTAATTATGATGTGTCTTGATGTGGTCTTCTTTGGATTCATTTTGTTTGGGGTTCTCTGCACTTCCTGGACTTGTAAGTCTATTTCTTTCACCAGGTAGGGGAAGTTTTCTGTCATTATTTCTTCAAATAGGTTTTCAATATCTTGCTCTCTCTCTTCTTCTGGCACCCCCATAATTCTGATGTTGGTACGCTTAAAGTTGTCCCAGAGGCTCCTTACAGTATCTTCATATTTTTTGATTCTTTTGTCTTTTCCACTTGGGTGTTTTTAGCTTCTTCATATTTCAAATCTTTGACTTGATTCTTGGGATCCTCTAGTCTCTTGTTGGATCTCTGTATGTTATTCTTTATTTCAGTCAGTGTATGCTTAATTTGTAGTTGTTCCTTTTTCATATCCTTGAGGGTCTCACTAAATTTCTCAGAGGTTTCTAGAAGATTCTTGAATAATCTTATAACTGTGGTTTTGAACTCTATATCCAGTCGTTTGCTTTCCTCCATTTCTGTCATTTGTGACCTGTTTCTTTGTCTTTGCATTTTGGCTGCTTCCCTGTGTTGATAGAGAGGCTTTGTGTGCTAGGTGTTCTATAGTGCCCAGTGGCTCAACCTCCCCAATTACCTGAGGTGGACACTCTTGGTGCACCCCTTTGTGGGCTGTGTGCACAGTCTTGTTGTAGTTAAGCCTTGATTGTTGTTGGTATCACTGGGAGGAATTGACCTCCAGGCCAATTGGCTGTGAGGATCAGTTGTGTCTATGATGGGAGAACTTCTGTGCTGGAGACACCCTTATGGGTCAGGACTTTCTTTAGTGGGGCTTTGGTGTTCACTGAGTCTGCCCCCTGAGTGTGTCCCTTATGGATCTGAGGATTTGTAATCTGGATGGTCCCACTCTGACCACTGGGTACACTGGCTCTTGGATATCCAAGGAGGTGCAAATTTAGCTCTGCCTGAGACCACCCAGCAGGAGCTATGGAGAGATCTGCAGATTCTTCTTCTTTGTTTGGGTTTTGGAGGTTCCCAGATGAGGCTCAGCTGTGAAGCAATGCAAGCTGCTGTGGAGGCTTGGGCCTTCTTTTGGAAGTTCTGGGGCTCTCTGACCCAGCTGCAATTTGTTAAGTAATTTTAGATCGCAAAGGGCCAGGCCATTCATATGCAAAGGCCTATTCGCACAGCTGGGGTGGGGTTGTAAATTGGGTGGGGCAGGGTCTCAGGGAATCAACAGGGTGGAGCAAACAGCAATGGCTGACCTTCAGCCCTGCCCTAAGAAGCCCCCGTGTCTCAGTGTCCTGCGGTAATTGCTGCAAAGCACCTGAGAGAAAGCTGCCCTTGTGTTTGGCCCAATGCCAGACAGTCCAGTTCTCCGCCCGGCCCCCCCCCCCCCCCGTATGAGTCTGGGTCCCCAGAGTCTCACCCGGAACTGGAGTTCAGAGTAAACAGGAGCTTGTGTCTCCTTCCCGATTGAAAAAGACAACCAAGTCCTCAGTTGCCAGCCCCTTTCCGCACACTTGTGCCTCCGTACCTCCACACTTTACTTCTGCACCTCCTCTGAGTCTCAGTGTGCTTTTCTCTTTCCTTCTAGTTGTAGAATTTCCACTCAGCCAGCCTTCCTGTGGTTCTGGATGATATCCATTTTGTCTTTTAGTTGTAATTTTGAAGTGGTTGTGCAAGGCAGCAAGTTCAGGTGTTTACCTATGCCACCATCTTAGTTTCTCCTGCTTCCAAATTTTGGCTATTGAAAAATAATGGTGCAATGAACATAAGGGTGCATACATTCTTTTAAATCATGTTTTGTGTTTATTCCCAAAAGTGGGATCTCTGGGTCATAAGGCAGTTCCATTTTTAAATTTTTTAGTAAAGTCCATATTGTTTTCCATAATGGCTGCTCCATTCTGTGGAGTACACTCCCACCAGTAGTGTACAAGGGTTCCTTTTACTTCATGTCCTCGCCAACACTTATTGTTTGATGATTTACTGATGATAGCCATTCTGAAAGGTGTGAGATGATGTCACAATTTGATTTTAATTTGCATTTCTCTGATTATTAGGATATGAGTACCTTTTTATATGTCTTTTGGCCATCTGTATGTCCTCCTTGGAGAAGTATCTATCAAGTGCTTGCCTATTTTTAAAATTGGACTGTTTATTTTTTGGTGCTGAGCTGCATAAGTTCTTTAGGAATTTTGGATATTAAACTTTTATCAGATGTATCTTTGATGAATATGATCTCCTATTCAGTGGGTTTTCTTTTATACTTTGTTGATGATTTTCTTTGTTGTGCAACACCTTTTTAGTTTGATATAGTTCCATTTGTTTATTTTTTCTTTTGTTTTCCTTGTCTTAGTAGATATATCAGAAAAAAATATTACTACAAGAAATGTCTAAGATTTTACTGACTATGGTTTCTTTTAGGATTTTTATGAATTCAAGTCTGACATTTAATTTTTAATCCATTTTGAGTTTATTCTTATGTATGGTCTAAGAAGGTGGTCTGATTTCATTGTTTTGCATGTATATATCCAATTTTCCCAGCACCATTTATTGGAGACTACCTTTACCTCATTGTGTGCTCTTATCTTCTTTGTCAAATATTGATTGACCACAAAGGCATGGGTTTATTTCTGGCTCTTTATTCTGTGTCAATGACTTATGTCTGTGTTTATATCAATATCTTGCTGTTTTGATTACTATGGCTTTGTAGTTAGTTTTATATCAGGTAGTGTTATTCCTCCAACTTAGTTATTCTCAAGATTACTGTGGCTGTTCGGGGTCTTTGTGGTTCCTTATAAGTTTTTAGAATAGTTATTTGAATCCTGTAAAATATGCAATTGATATGTTGATAAGAACTGCATTGAATCTATATAGCACTTTGGGTAGTAGGGATATTATAATGATGTTATTTATTCCTGTCCATGAAGAAGATATATACTTCCACTTATTTGTATTTTCTTTAATTTTTTCAGTGTCTAATGTTTCAAGTACAAGTCTTACATCTTTTATTTATTATATGTCATTATTATTGAGAATATTATAGCTATTCCCCCTTTACTTCCCCCTCATTGCCTTTCTCCACCCGGATCCCACCCTGCTCCAGGCCTTTACAACCCTATTGTCTGTGTCCATAGGTAATGCATATATACATACAAATTCTTTGGTTAATATTTTCCCACCCCCACCTCCCTCTGAGGTTCATCAGTCCGTCCCATATTTCCATGCCTCCAGTTCTATTTTATTCATTAGTTTATTTTGTTCATTAGATTACTTGTTTGTTTATTTTTAGATTTAATTGTTGATAGGTATGTATTTATTGCCATTTTATTGTACATATTTTTTACCTTTTCCCCCCTGCTTCTTCTTGTTTTTAATTCTTTATTGATTAAAGTATAACATATGTCAGCTTTTTCCCCCATTGGCCTCTCCCTGACCACTCCCATGCCCCAGCACATGCCCTTACCCCCTAGTGTCTGTGTCCATTGGTTATGCTTATATATGTGCATACAAATCCTTTGGTTGATCTCTTACCCCCACCCTCCCCTACCTTCCCTCTGAAGTTTGACAGTATGTTCGATGCTTCTCTGTTTCTGGATCTATTTTTATTTATCAGTTTATGTTGTTCATTATATTCCACAAATGAGCGAGATCATGTGATACTTATCTTTCTCTGACTGGCTTATTTTGCTTAGAATAATGCTCTCCATGTCCAACCATGCTGTTGCGAATGGTAAGAGTCCCTTCTTTTTCATAACAGCATAGTATTCCATTGTGTAGATGAACCACTGTTTTTTAAAATCCACTCTTCTGCTGATGGGCACTTAGACTGTTTCCATATCTTAGCTATTATAAATTGTACTGCTATGAACATAGGAGTGAATATATCTTTTCTGACTGGTGTTTCTGGTTTCTTGGGATATCTTCCTAGAAGTAGGATTAATGGGTCAAATGGCAGTTCCACCTTTAACTTTTTTGAGAAAATCCTTTACTGTTTTGCACAGTGGCTGCACCCATCTGCATTCCCACCAGCAGTGCATGAGGGTTTCTTTTTTTCAATATCCTAGTCATCACTTGTTTTTTGTTGATTTGTTGATGATTGCCATTCTGACAGGTGTGAGATCGTACCTCATGTCATTTTGATTTGCATGTTTTGGATGATTAGTGACTTAGAGCATGTTTTCATATGTCCCTTGGCCTTCTGTATGTCCTCTTTCAAAAAGTGTCTATTTAGGTCCTTTGCCCATTTTTTGATTGGATTTTTTATTTTCCTTTTGTTAAGTTGTCTTAGTTCCCTGTAAATGTTGGAGATTAAACCCTTATCGGGGATAACTGGCAAATATGTACTCCCATGCAGTGGGCTTTCTTCCCCCTGCTCTTCTTAGAGAAGAGCCTTTAACATTTCTTGTAATACTGGTTTGGTGGTGATGAACTTTTTAAACTTTTTCTTGTCTGTGAAGGTCTTTATCTGACCTTCAATTCTAAATGATAGTTTTGCTGGGTAGAGTAATCTTGGTTATAGGCCCTTACTTTTCATCACTTTGAATATTTCTTGCCACTCCCTTCTGTTCTGCACAGTTTTTGTTGAGAAATAAGCTGGAAGTATTATGAGCACTCCCTTGTAGGTAACTAACTGCTTTTCTCTTGTTGCTTTTATTTATTTTTCTTTATTGATTAAGGTATTACATATGTGTCCTTATCCCCCCATTGCCTCTCTTCTCTTGATGCTTTTAATATTCTCTCTTTGTTTTTAACCTTTAGCTTTTCCATTATGATGTGTCTTGGGTGAGCCTCTTTGGGTTCATCTTTTTGGGACACTCTGAGCTTTCTGGATTTGTATGTCTATTTCTTTGACCAAGAAGGGGATGTGTTCTATCATTATTTCTTCAAATAGGTTTTCAATTTATTGCTCCCTCTTTTCTCTTTCCAGCACCCCCATGATGCAAATGTTGGTATTATTGAAGTTGTCCCAGATACTCCTTACACTATCTTCAAATTTTTGGATTATTTTTTCCTTTTGATCTGACTGGATGCTTTTTCCTTCCTCATATTCCAAATGATTGATTCGATTCTCAGCATCATCTATTTTATTCTTCATTTCATTTAGTGTATCCTTCATTTCTGACTGGTCCTTTTTCATATCTTTGATGTTCTCACTAAGACCCTTGAAATTCTCACTAAGATCTTTGAAGCTCTAATTAAGTTCCACGAGCATCCTTATCTCTGAATCTAATGGCTTGCTTGTTTCCATTTCATTTAATTATTTTTCTGGAGATTTCTTCTGTTCTTTCATTTGTGACATGTTTCTTTGTCTCTGCATTTTGGCTGCTTCCCTGTGTGTTGTTTTCTTCTTCTTCTTCTTCTTCTTCTTCTTCTTCTTCTTCTTCTTCTTCTTCTTCTTCTATGTATTAGGTAGAGCTGTTATGTCTCCTGGAATTGGTAGGGTGGCCTTGTGTAGTAAGTGTTCCATAGGGCCCAGTGGCTCAGTCTCCTCAGTCACCTCAGTTGGGCACTCTAGGTGGGCTGTGTGCACTGTCTTATAGTTAAGACTCGATTTCTATTGTTGTCACTGGGAGGGACAGACTCCAGGGCAATTGACTGTGATGACCAGCTGCGACCATAGTTGAAGAGCTACTGTGCAGGAGACACCTCTATGGAGCAGGAATTTCTTCAGTGGCGCTTTGGTACTCACTAAGTCCACCCCTTGAGTATGTCACCCATGGATATGTAGAGTTCTAATCTGTCATGGTCTGAAGCTGACCATCTGGTGCACTGGCTCTAGGCTCCCTAGGAGGTACAAAGTCAGCCACTGCCTATGCCCTGCCTGAAGCCACCTGGCACAAGCTACAGAGTGACCTAAAGATTGCTCCTACTTGTGCTGGGCTAGGAGGTTCCCAGGACAGGCCAAGCTCTGAACCTTAGCAGGATTCTGCCAGTGCCAGACCTGGAGCCACTTATCAAGAGGTATGGGGCACACTGAGTCCAGCTGCTGCTTGTTTGAGAGATTTCAGGAAAGTCTGAAGCCTGAGCCAGAAAAGGCCATTTACATGGAAAAGACACTGCTAGCAGCTTGAGTGAGGCTGCAAATTGGGTAGGTTGAGATTTCATGGAATCACAAGGGCAGGGCAAACAGTGTGGGCCAGATTGATGGAGACTCAGAAATGGTGTCTGCCAGTCAGCTCAGTGGGAAGGAGGTCCCTGCACTTTTGTCTGGGAGAAAACTACCCCTGAGTTCTTACCCTGATGCCAGACAATTTAGTTCCTCCCTGTATGTCTCTGTATCCTTTCAATCTGCTGCCCCAGCACTGGAGCTCTGAGGGAGCAAGTCCGTATAAGTCCATGTGCTGCCCCTTTTATTTTTATTTATTTATTAATTTTAATTTTTTATTGTTTAAAGTATTACATATGTCTCCTTTTTCCTCCATTGACTTCTCCCCAGCCACCCCCACACCCCAGCACATGCCCTCACCCCCCTAGTGTCTGTGTTGATTGGTTATACTTATATGCATGCCTATAAGTCTTTTGGTTGATCTCTTACCGCCCCCCCCCCCTGCATCCTCCCCTACCTTCCCTCTGAAGTTCGACAGTATGTTTGATGCTTCTCTGTCTATGGATCTATTTTTGTTCATCAGTTTATGTTGTTCATTATATTCCACAAATGAGTGAGATCATATGATATTTATCTTTCTCCGACTGGCTTATTTTGCTTAGCATAATGCTCTCCATGTCCATCCATGCTGTTGTAAAAGGTAAGAGTTCCTTCTTTTTTACAGAAGCATAGTATTCCATTGTCTAGATGTATCACTGTTGTTTTTTTCTTTATTGATTAAGGTATTACATATGTGTCCTTATCCCCCCATTGCCCTCCCCACCCCTCCACTCATGCCCTCAACCCCTGGTGTCTGTGTCCATTGGTTAGGCTTATATGCATGCATACAAGTACTTTGGTTGATCTCTCCCCTTTCTCCCACCCTCCCCTACCCTCCGTCTGAGGTTTGATGGTATGATTGATGCTTCTCTGTCTCTGGATCTGTTTTTGTTCATCAGTTTATGTTGGTCATTATATTTCACAAATGAGTGAGATCATGTGATATTTATATTTCTCTGGCTTGTTTATTTCACTTAGCATAATGCTCTCCAGCCCCATCCATGCTGCTGCAACTGGTAAGAATTCCTTCTTTTTTACTGCAGCATAGTATTCCATTGTGTAGATGCACTACTGTTTTTTTAATCCACTCATCTGATGATAGGCACTTAGACTGTTTCCAAATATTAGCTATTGTAAATTGTTGTGCTGCTATGAACATAGGGGTGCTTAAGTCCTTTCTGATTGGTGTTTCTGATTTCTTGGGATATATTCCTAGAAGTGGGATTACTGGGTCAAATGGGAGTTCCATTTTTAATTTTTTGAAGAAACTCCATACTGTTTTCCACATTTGCTGCACCAGTCTTCATTCCCACCAGTAGTATGTGAGGGTTCTTTTTTCCACATCATCGCCATGTGCTGGGCCTTTTAGAGGAACTGCATGGGTCTACAGCTATCTCCATGTCACTCAGCCATAAATCCCACTGTTTTTTACAGACTGACGTTATGGGGACTTCTCTTCCCAGCATTGGAACCCTTGGCTGAGTGGCCTAGTGTGGGAAAGGGACCTCTTGCTCCTCTTGGGAGGCCTCTTCAGCCAAGATATCCCTCCCAATTAAAAACATTCCACATGTGGATGTTGGACCAGCCCTTCTGCACCACCACCACTCCTAAGAGTCTCAATGTGCTTTCTTCTTTAATTCTCTAGTTGCAGGACTTCCATTCAGCCAGATTTCAGGTGGTTCTGCATGATGGTTATTCTCTATTTTAGTTGTAATTTTGATGTGGTTGTGGGAGGCAGTGTTTACCTACATCACCATCTTGGTTCCTCTCCAAGTACAAGTCTTTTACATCTTTGATTAAATTTATTTCTAGGTATTTTATCTTATTTTATTTTTGATGCAATTGTAAATTAGTTTGCTTTCTTAGTTTCCCTTTCTGATAGTTCATTATTGGTGTATAAAATAAAAACTTTTTCTGGATATTAATTTTATATCCTGCTACTTTGGAAATTGCATTTATTAGATCTAGTAGTTTCTGGTGAAGTCTTTAGGGTTTTCTGTGGGAAACCGTGAGAGGCAATCGGGTAAACAATCCAGTAACCTTGTTTTCCCCGCTTTACTGGCCTGTATTATTTGCTTTCTTTACAACATATCTCTTCTCCTTCTTATACCTACACAACCTTCTATTGAGACACTTCTAAATTAGCCTTTAAACCTTCTTTCTATGTCCTTTAAAAATGCATAACCATGCCTCAGACCTTCTACTCAGTATTCCTTATTCTTTGAAACTTCAATCCTTTAATGAATCCTAAAAACTAAACCTTTAGTGATAAAGCCAAGAGTAGGTAAAAATATTTCATTTTCTTTGAAAGGTTTTACAATGTATATTAATTACATCAAACTTAATGGCCAATTGAGACAAACAGTTCTGATACTGTTCCTCCACCACTGATTAAGACTGGGTGGTGGCAGGTGTCAGAAATAAGATTCATTTAGGTTTTGAATGAATCTTGCTGGGCAGACTTGGTGACTTTGCCAGCTCCAGCTTTCTTCTTATAGTTAATTTTAGAATGTGGTCCCTGCTTTAAATCTCTTTGGACTACAATTGTTATAACTTTATATCTTTAAATTAATAAATATAGACAGAAATGTTGTTAGGCAGGCCGATTCCCCCTCTGACAGAGAGAAAACACCCCTGGGAAAAAAGAATCCCAGTGGCCACTCGGGGGGGGGGGGGTTGCTACCTGTCAGAGCACTCAGCCTTTAACAAATTAAATGTGTTGTTGTTGTTTTTTTATATATGAACAAATAATTATAACCAGGCAGACAACAAAATATCAAACAAACATCTGTCCTTATATCATTTCAGTAAATAAGTATTCTTATATTCTTGGGATCTAAGCAGATAACAGGAACACTGCCTCTAAGTCCCCTGATGGGGGCCTCCCTTTCCTATCGTCGCTTTTTCTGGCTTCTGCCATAGGCCAGTGGGCGGGACCAGTGTGTTGAAGGAAAAGTCATCCTGCAGTCCGGCTCGGGGAGGGACAGGTTATACATAGAGCGTTATTTCAGGAGAGGCAAAACCTTGATAAAAGCTCAGTAATCCAATTACACAGTCAAAGGTTAAACTGGAAGGGAAGAACCACTCAATGTCCTCTAAGAGGATTTTAACAAACTGATAAACTGACAAAACCTTGACAAATCAAAACTCAATAAATAATATATACATATAGGGCCCAATTATGACAGAAAATATAAGACAAAAAGACAAAACAAACAGTCCTGATACCAACACGACAAAACACAAAACAAACACCTGTTGAGAGGGAGAGCCTCCAGCCCCTTCTGGGGGGTCCCTCTCTCCTCTCTCAGGGGAAGATTTCTTGTGAGCTGAAAGCCTGGATGGCCTCCTGAAAGAAAAGATTTTTAATCCAGTTACAGATGCTATTAGGATCAGGATGAGAGAGGAAGGGAAAGTCCAGGTTATGTCCTCTATGAGGATCCTAATAACTGAAAACAGTAAGTTAAACAAACGGTTAACAGAGTCTATAAAGAGTTAATAGTAACTTCAGCCTTAGTTCCACGTTGGACTATGATGTCACAGGCCTGTAAATCTTTCCGCCCTGTGAAGTTGTTAGCTGGGAGTCTCCGAGCACCAAAAGAGATAAGGAAGCTGTAAATAAAAGTTCTTTTGTTCTTTGAAATGTTATAAATGGATACTTTTAAATCAACCTTAGAACTTTAAAATTCAATTTAATACAGTAAATTCACAAATCAGAGCAAACTGAAACCTTCATTTATACAAACAGAGGAATTTTTATAAACTAAGTGGGCTTATTCCCTCTCTGACGGAGAACAAAAGGCTCTGAGAAAAAGGTGTCTCAGCAGCTGCTAAAGACTTGTATTCCGTCACAGCAGGTCCGCCCTATCTTTAAACAAATTAAACAACAGAAAGAGATAACAAATACTTTCACACTTACATTTATACATCAGACAGTCTGAGTTTTTGACCTAGGGGAGGTGATCAAGCTCCCCCTTCCACTCACTGGGATATGGGAAAGTTGGCCATTCCCGCTCACAAAATTTCTGTAAATCAAAAGTATTAACGGAGGCTCCGTAATCATCCGCTTGCCGCTTGAATTCCTGAAAACTTTTCAAAAAACATTGCAGGGGAGTACAGACAGAAGAACATGAAGCAGACTGACCCATTCTAATGATAAAGACAATTAGACCACAATAACACAGAATAACAAAGACAAAGACAACCAACAGGATCTCCGGGCACCGTCGTGCACCGGGATCTGGTCTCGGAAGTAGCGCTGTGTCCAGCCTTCCAGAGACCCCAGATGGGCACCCACAGAACAGAACCAGAAATAAGTTTCTTACCGGTAAGAACCAGATCCAGGTGGCTCCTATCAGAGTCAATCAGGAAATTTAGCAGGCAGGCTTTCCTAACTCTACCAGTCCCGGGGCTGAGGAACGTCTCTCAGAGATCTCCCCAACTGCATCCTTCCTCCCACCCAGCCTTGTCTTCCCATGGCTCTGTAGCTTCCCCTAAATCCCACCCGGGCTTGTCTTTCCATTTTTGTCCTTCATGCTTCTCTACTAGACTGTCCCTCACTAGGCTCCATAAAGAGAAGGCATCTACCGGCGTTCGGCGGGGACCGTGAGCCTGGAAATGCCCTTGAATTCTCTTCCCTACCTGTTCCCAAGTTTCTAAACACACAGTTCCCTCTTCAGGAAACCATGGGCACACTTCCTTAATAAACATAATGAAGCACTCTATTTTCTTTTGACTCGTATCAATACCCCGAGCCTTAAGCATTCCCTTAAGCATGTGCACATATAGTAAGCTACTGCTAGTTTGTCCCATTTTCACTAGCTTCTCCCGCCGTCTGCTCTGTCACCGAGTCCCACTACCTCTGCGAACGTTCTCTTACCTTATTACCGCGGTGCTCCTTCACCGAATCCCCTGTGTTCAGGTCCCTGTTCCGGGGCGCCACCTGCCGGAGCCTGCCGGCACTGCAGTTGAACGGTACCTGAAAAGGGGGGTGAGGATTAAAAAACACAGACACACTAGTTCCCGGGAGGGCAAACAGTTCAAGACTGCGCGCCGAGTTTATTTTCTCACCCCCTTTTTATAAGCAGAAACAGCTTGTACAAGCATAAAGGTCATTGCCAAGGCTAGATGTTTTTCCCGCCTCCACAGGATCCTAGGTACACTCTATACTTCTCTCCCCGCCAACCTCCCTATCCTAGTTTCTGATATCAAGAACATACTACAGCTTTTGTCCCTGCTATTGAAAACATGTTGCAACTTTTGTCCCTACCACAATGCTACTCCCTCTTCGAGTCTGCTATGTATCAAACCTAAATATGTGAAACAAAGGGCCCCAGTAAAGCGGGGAAAACAAGGTTACTGGATTGTTTACCCGATTGCCTCTCATGGTTTCCCACAGTTTTCCATGTGCAGTATCATGTAATCTGCAAATAATGACAGTTTTTCTTCTTTTTTTCCTATTTGGATGCCTTTTACTTCTTTTTGTCTGATTGCTGTGGCTAGGACTCCCAGTACTACATTTAATATAAGTGGTGAAAGTTGACAACTCTGTCTTTTCCTGATCTTAAGGGAAACACTTTTAATTTATGTCCATTTAGGATGATGTTGGCCATAGTTTTGTTGTATATAGTTTTTATTTATGCTGAGGTATGATCCCTCTATTCCCACTTTGCTGAAAGTTTTCATCATAAATGGATGCTGGATTTTATGAAATGCTTTTCCTTTATCTATTGATATGATCATGTGATTTTTATCCTTCATTTTGTTTGTAATGTATCATGTTTATTGATTTGCAAATATTGTACTAACCTTGCATACCTGGAATAAATCTCACTTGATCATGGAGCTTGATCTTTTGTAATGCATTCCTGGATTCTGTTTGCTAATATTTTGTTTAGAGTTTTGGCATCCGATTAGTTAGAATGTGGTCATATACCTAGTCTTAGCTGTAAAAGAAGTGAGGATATGTAGTGTTTATTTTGGGCAACCATGTACTCAGTTATAAACTTCATTACTGTGTTAGAGAATTTTTATCACAGGATAATTTGCTTACCCTGCCACATAATGCTACTATAGGCCAAGTTACTGATTGTGATCTCCCAAACATGTATCTATGATGGTTTTTATTCCTGGCACTCACCAGAGAAACTTGTCTTCCCTTTTTACCTATCAATTTCATCAGAGTCAAAAAAGTACTGCCCAGGCAATGTTGCCCAGTGGTTCACTGACCTATGAACCATGAGGTCATGGTTCCATTCCTAGTCAAGGCACCTGCCAGGGTTACAAGATAGATCCCCAATAGGGCAGTGCAGAAGTTCCTATCTCTCTTTCACTCTGCCTTCTTCTCTCTGAAACCAATACAAATATATTAGAAATAAAAGTAGTCTGCAGCAGAGTTTCAGCTGAATAGTCCACCTCTGCCTCTTTGCCTTACCCTTACCCCTAGGACCCACTTACTCAAGTCAGCATGGATCCACCAGACAAGCAAATATGGGCTTTCTCTATGCTCTGGATACCCAAAATTCTACTTTTTTTGTCACTTGCTATATTGTACAACCTACAAATCTTATTTGGGTCTGTCTTGATTTATTGGTGACTGCAAATGTTCCCAATTCTGGGGCTATTTTCAATTTCAAATCCCTCCTGGAAATCATACCATACAAACCATATACTTTCCTTCTCTTTAATCATTCCCCACCCCCCACCACCATCATATACCACATCCATCAATCAGGTTTGTCCAGCCAAGACTCACGGCCTTGATAAAGCTGTCTTTGTGTTTCTTGTCCCATCTTCCTCTGGTAAGGGCTCTGGGAAAGGAAGTGGTCCATGTTAATGAAAATAATGGAGCTAAGCAATAAAATGGTCAGACCAACGGAGAAATGGCCTTGGATTCATCAGACCCCCAGGGCAACTGTTCTTGCTCCATAGTTCTAGTTTCTCTGAGTAGTAGGCTTTCTTCAGGGCATGACTGTCAATAGAAATCCAGGGAGGATGGGTACATTTATATTTTCCATTTCAATAGCTTTTAACCCCATGGGATACCAGAGTGAAAAAAGGGCATTTTAGAAATCATGAAGCCTAGCTGGTCTGGTTCCCCTTATTTTATGGATAAGGTAACTATGACCCAAAGGATAAGTGGATTAATATGTCCAAGATCACACAGCTAGTCTGAAGCAGGATCTGGATTAGAAGGCTGTCCTCTTGTCATATAACAGTTAATTTGGATTGAGTGTTGCTATGTATCAGACACTTTTGTAAGCACTTTATATATATTGACCCACTTAATCCACACAAAAGCCCTATCAGGTGGGTGCTATTTATTACCATCTCCATTTTACAGATAAGAAAACTGAAGACCAGATTTGTTAAGTAATTTTTCCACAGTCACAGAACTAATAAGTGGAAGAGTCAAAATTCAAACCTAGGGCATCAGCTCCAAACCCCATACTCTTAAACATTCTGCTTTCCTGCCATTCAGTCTGGAAGGACCTGGAAGATTATTTATCCTTGTCCATTCCTGGCAGATGATTCTACTAACCATCTGGACTAGCCTGGCAGATACAGAAAAGGGCAGGATATTTCTGGAAATGGCAGCAACTGGGTCCTGCTGATCCCAGTAAAGTTTTCAACCACAGCACATCTGTGGAGGAGCAGCAACATATTCTTTGTGATGGAACAATGCTGAATTGGATACTCTAGGATGACTGCTGTTAATCTGAATCTTTCTGCCTACTTCATGCTTTGCTTGGTGGAATTTTCAGTGCTAACTGCTCTCCCTGAGTGGCGAGGTCTCCTCCTGAAGGATGTCACAGGTGGGGACCCATGCTCAGTTAATTTTAGATTATACTGTCCTTTGGAGCATAGTTTTAAGAAAATGGAAGAGACACTTCCAGTTATATACACTCTTCAGAAATTGCATAAATGCATAGATCATAGATGACACAAGTTTCTTTGGACTGCAGGGAAATAAGGTGAAGCAGAAAGCTTAAGAAAAAGAGACAGCTTGCAGAGGGGGAAAGGGAAGGAGAAGGAGATTACTTTGGTGGATATCTGGAGAGCCATTGTTAAGAAGTGCCCCCTCTACTCCATAGCTACTTGCATAATGTTTTTCCTTCATCAGCAACTGGCACTCCCAGAAAGGGTTTTCAGCCTTTATGAAAGGTCAGGAAATAATCTGCCTGACCTTGGCCTGTGGTTAACAAGAAAGAACATTTTGATCCAAGTGACTCCTTCAGAAGGATACACTTTTCTGCTCCTGATGCATTGACAACCCAGGCTTGGCTTTTCCTCTTGGCAAATGTTGGCAAAAATGTGTAGAAATGAGTTTGTTTCAACACCAGTAGCTCTAGAGTTTGAGGTATTATTTTCCAGAGTTTTGAAAGGAATGTACCTGGTATGAGATCCAAGTGAAAATGACTTTAGGGAGAAGTGGCTGTGTGGGGTGCAGGACAAAACTTGGTTTGAGGTTTCTTTGTTGCCTCATTTTTTTCAGCTCTAAACCACATGTATCTGGGAGAGTTATAAATACTTCAGTCTCAGTTTTTTTTCCAGATTTATTCTTCTCAAAGGATCAACGCAAGTTAAGTATTATTAGAGGCAGTGCTGACATATAACCACAATGCACTGATTCAGCCCTTTTGATTGGCTACTGGTTAAGAAAAAGTGCTATAGTGGTTAGGAGCACAGGCTTTGGAACCAACTGCCTAGGTTAAATCATAGTGCTACCATTTACTAAGTGTATTCTTAGGTGACTTAACTTCTTTTTGTCTGTTTTATCATTGTTTTAAATGAGGATCATAGTAGTACTTATTGGTACTTGGTATCCCTTGATGACAGATAGCCATACATGAATGATATTCACTCTTGTTAGTGTTCTGGCCATCAAAGGACAAGGATTCTTTCTATCTGTGTCCCATGTCAACATTTCAAATTTATGTCAAAATTATTCTCTTCCAAGCTACTGAACTATAGTTCCAAACTTTTTCTTTCCTTTTTTGTTTTTAAAATATAGTTTTATTTTTTCAATTATAGTTGACATATAATATATTAGTTTCATGTAGACAACCCAGTGGTTAGACCTTTATATGACATAAATTTATCACACCCATAAATCTAGTACCCGGCTGACAGCATATACAACTATTATATTATTGCCTATATTCCCTATGCTGTATTTTACATCTCATGACTATTCTGTTACTATCAATTGATACTTCTTACCTTCCCTTCTTCCCTTTTTCACCCATCCACCCAAACCCACTCTCATCTGGCAACCATCAAAATGTTCTCTGTATCTTTGAGTATGTTTTTGATCTGCTTGTATGTTTATTTTATTCATTTTTTATTGTTGAGAGTATTTCAGATGTCTCCTATTTGCCTGCCTAACCCATGTGAGTGGGGGGGGAGATTGGATCTTGTTCCCAAGCCACTCACTTCAGTGTTCATCTAAGAGTCTTTCTATAGTTTCTTTAGGAAAAAAAAAAAAAAAAAAAAAAGCTCACTACAGGCATCTGTTGGATATAGCCAACAGTCCTTTATGCCATATTTGAAATTGGCAGGGTGGTAGCACCAGTATTTGGAGGACGGGTTTAGTGCACTTTCTCTAGCTTGTGCTGTAAGCATAGACGTGATGGACCCTGGGAGATGGTGCCTGAGAGCAGCCTGGGAGGACTGGGACCTCAGAAGCCTACCTTCCAGATCTCCAGAGCTGTGCCACCCAGACACTTTCCTTATGGCTTCTGTATGCCCTGAGTCTCCTTCCCTCTACCAGAGCCTTGGGTGAGTGCCCAAGAGTGAATTCCTCTGTGTTAGTTAGGAAGATTACCCTGGATTCAAGCAGACTTCCTCCGCTTTCCAATGGACAAAGTCCACACTTATTTTTGATGCCAACTGCTATGCAAGCTCTTCTTCCCAGTCCTGGTGTTCTGGATTGGGGGTCCCAGAATGAGTTGAGACCCATTCCCTCTGGGAGGGACTTTTGCAGCTACAATATTTCTCAAGCTTCACAGCTGCTGTCCCTTGGTGCAAGGACAAGCTCTTTCAATGTCTCTGTCTCTTTCAATGTCTTAGCAGTCTCTGTGTAGCACAATTTTTTCAATCCTTGGATATAGCAGTCCTATTCATGTATCGTTTTGTTGTTAATTCAGGTTGATTTCTCTAAATCTTAGTTGTAACTCTGGTTCAGCGCTGGGAGGAGGTGTATGTTGCTTTTACCTATTCCACCACCATCTTGGAATTCTTGTTTGTTTATTTTGTTTTTTTGATTCCACATATAAATGAAATCATCTGGTATTTGCCATTCTCTGCCTAACTTATTTCACTCAGCACAATACCCTCTAGGTCCATTAATTTTTTTTTTTTTGCAGAAGGCAAGATTTAATTTTCAATGGCTGAGCCATATTTTTTTTCATTATTTTAAACTTTATTGGGGTGACATTAGTCTACATTAATATATAGGTTACATGTGTGGATTACTAATTTACAAAATCTGTATATAAGGCCATGTGCCCACCACTCAAAGTCAAATCTTCTCTTGTCACCTCACATTAGAATTTCTTTCTTCCCCCACCCCCTTCCCTCTGGCAACCACCACACTGCTGTTTGTGTACATAAGTTTCAGTTTTATATTCCACATATGAGTTAAATCATATAGTTTTGAGCTTTCTCTGTTTGACTTATTTCATTTTGCATAATGTTCTCAAGGTCCATCCATGTTGTTGTAAATGACTCTCATCCTTTCTTATGGCCCTGTAGTACTCCATTGTGTATATACACTGAGTGGCCATATTATTATGATCTCTGAATGCATAATAATCTGGCCACTCAGTGTATATCCTATATAATGAAAGGCTAATATGCAAATTGTCTCCTTGACCAGGAGTTCGACCAGCAGGCAGGCCGGCCAACCGCCCATGTTCCCTCCCCCTGGCCAGGCTGGCTGGACCCCACCCATGCATGAATTCATGCACCGGGCCTCTAATATATATATATGCGTTCAGAGATCATAATAATCTGGCCACTCATTGTATAGCACATCTTCTTTATCCAATCCTCTATCGTAGGGCACTTTGGTTGTTCCCAACTCTTGGCTACCGTGAATAATGGTAGCTCTATTTTTAATTTTTTGAGGAATTGCCAGACTGCTTTCCACAGTGGTTGTACCAGTCTACATTCCCACCAGCAGTGAATGAGGACTCCCTTTTTTCTACAACCTCTCCAACACTTGTTGCTTGTCTTGTTGATAATGGCCACTCTAACTGGTATCTCATTGTAGTTTTAAATTGCATTTCCCTGATTGCCAGTGAGGTTGAACATCTTTTCATACATCTATTGGCTGTTTGTATGTCTTCTTGGGAGAGGTGTATTTTCAGGTCCTCTGCCCACTTTTTGATTGGATTGTTTGTTTGGTGTTGAGTTTTATGAGTTATTTATATATTTTGGAAATTAAACCTTTGTCAGAGCTACTGTTTGCAAATATCATCTCCCATCTGGTTGGCTGCATGTTTGTTTTGTTGTCCACTTTTGCTGGGCAGAAGCACTTCAGTTTGATATAGTCCCATTCATTTATTTTTGCCTTTAGTGCCCTTGCCTTTGGGGTCAAGTCTATAAAATGTTCTCTACCACCCAGGTTCATAAGCTTGGTACCTATATTTTTTTCTATGTGACTTATAGTTTTGGGTCTTATGTCTAAGTCTTTGATCCATTTTGAATTAATTTTTGTACACAGGGGCCAACTATAATCCAGTTTCATTCGTTTGCATGTGGCTTTCCAGTTTTCCCAGCACCATTTATTGAAGAGACTATCTTTACTCCAATGTGCATTTCTGGCTCCTTTGTCAAAAATTATCTGTCCATATATGTGTGGTTTTATAGCTGGGCTCTCTATTCTGTTCCATTGATCTGTATATCTGTTTCTCTACCAATACCATGCTGTTTTGATTATTGTAGCTCTGTAGTATATTTTGAAGTCAAGTAGCGTGATACCTCTAGCCTTGTTCTTTTATTTTTTTCAGGATTGCTTTGGCTATTCTGGGTCTTTTGTGGTTCCGTACAAATATAGTGATTTATCATTGTATTTCTTTAAAAAATGACATGGGGATTTTGAGGGGCTTACATTAAGTCTGTATATTGCTTTGGGTAAAGTGACCATTTTAACTATGTTGATATTTCCAATCCATGAACATGAGATATTTTTCCATTTCGTTGCGTCTTTTCAATCTCTTTTAATAATGTTTTGTAATTTTCAGTATATAGGTCTTTCACATTCTTTGTTAAGTTTATTCCTAGGTATTTTATTCTTTTGGTTGCTATTGCAAAAGGAATTGTTTTCTCAACTTCTTTTTCTGAAGTTTTGTTGTTGGTATACAGGAAGACAATGGATTTTTATACATTGATTTTGTGTCTTGCAACTTGACTGTATTTGTTTATTGTTTCCAGTAGTTTTTTGGTAGAGTCTTTAGGGTTTTCTATATACAGCATCATGTCATCTGCAAAAAAAGTTTGACTTCTTCCTTCCCTATTTGGATGCCTTTTATTTCTTTCTCTTGCCTTATTGCTCTGGCTAGTACTTCCAGTACTATGTTGAATAAGAGTGGTGAGAGAGGACATCCTTGTCTTGTTCCTGATCTTAGGAGAAAAGCTTTCAGTTTTTCACCATTGAGTATGATATTGGTTGAGGGTTTATCATATATGGCCTTTATTAAGTTGAGGTACTTCCCTTCTATTCCTATTTTATTGAGTGTTTTAATCATAAGTGGATGTTGTATCTTATCAAATGCTTTTTCTGCATCTGTTGACAAGATCATAGGATTTTTATCTTTTCTTTTGTTAATATGGTGTATTGTGTTGATTGATTTGAGAATGTTGAACCATCCTTGTATCTCTGGAATGAATCACACTTGATCATGATGCATTATTTTTTGATGTACTGTTGTACTAATTTTTTGATTAGCTAGTATTTTGGTTAGGATTTTTGCATCTGTTTTCATCAGGAATATTGGTCTGTAGTTTTCTTTTTTGTGTTATCATTGCCAGGTTTGGGTATTAGGGTTATGTTGGCCTCGTAGAATGTGTTAGGAAATATTGCCTCTTCTTCAATTTTTTTTGGAAGAGTTTTCAAAGAATAGGCTTTAATTCTTCCTTGAATGTTTGGTAGAATTCACTGGTGAAGCCATCTGGTCCTGTACTTTTGTTCTTTGGGAGTATTTTGATGGCTGTTTCAATTTCCTCACTGCTGATTGGTCTATTTATATTTTCCAGTTTTCATGATTTAGTCTAGGAAGGTTATATATTTCTAGGAACTTACCCATTTATTCTAGATTATTGAATTTGGTGGCATAAAGGCTTTCATAATATTCTAGTATGATCCTTTGTATATCTGTGATGTCTGTGGTGATGTCTCCTCTCTCATTTCTGATTTTGTTTATATGGGTCTTTTTCCTTTTTTTTCCTTAGTGAGTCTAGCCATGGGTTTGTTAATTTTATTAATCTTTTCAAAGAACAAGCTCTGTCTTTTATAACTTTTTTCTACAATTTTTTTGTTCTCTATTTCATTTAATTCTGCTCTGATTTTTATTTATTTCCTTTCTTCTGCTAACTTTTGGTTGCTTTTGTTATTCTTTCTCTAGTCTTTTTAGGCGTGATGTTAGGTTGTTTACTTGGAACTTCTCTTGTTTCTTGAGGTAGGCTTGTAGTGATATAAACTTCCCTCTTATTACAGCTTTTGCTGCATCCCAGAGGTTTTTATATGTTGTGTTATCATTCTCATTTCTCTCTATGTATCTTTTGATTTCATCTTTTATTTCTTCTTTGACCCAGTCATCTTTTAGTAGTATGTTGTTTAATTTTCATGTATTTGTACGGTGTGGTTTTTTTTTTACCTCTTTTTTGCAGTTGATTTCTAATTTCATGGCATCATGGTCAGAAAATATACGTGGAAAAATTTCAATCTTTTTGAATTTGTTGATGCTTGTTCTGTGACCCAACATATGGTCTATCCTTGAGAATGTTCCATGTGAACTGGAGAAGAATGTATAGTCTGATGTTCTGGGATGAAATGTTCTGTAAATGTCTATTATATCCATTTGGTCTCGTGTTTCATTTAAGGCTGATATATTTTTATTGATTTTTTTGTTTGGTTGATCTGTCTAGAGCTGTCAATGGAGTATTAAGGTCTCCAACTATAATTGTGTTTTGATCTGTTTCTTCCTTTAGTTCTGTGAGTATCTGCTTAATATATTTCGGTGCTCCCTAGTTGGGTGCATATATATTAAGAAGTGTTATGTTTTCTTGATGTAGTGTTCCTTTTATCATTATAAAGTGTCCATCTTTGTCTCCTGTTATCTTGAGATTTATTTTATCAGATATAAGTATGGCTGCACCTGCTTTTTTGTGGATGCTATTTGCTTGGAGAATCATTTTCCACCCTTTTACTTTGAATCTACCTTTGTCTCTGATGTTTAGATATGTCTCTTGTAGGCAGCATATGTTTGGGGTTTGTTTTTTTTCATCCATTCTGCTACTCTGTGCTTCTTTACTGGTGAATTTAGCCCATTTACATTTAGGGTAATTATTGATGTATGAGGATTTCTTATAGCCATTTTATCTTTTGTTTTCTGGTAACTCTGTGCTTCTGCTGGTTCTTTTCCTTTATGCTTCTATCTGTTGTTTTTGTTTGGTGGTATTCCATACATCTTTCCTCTTTTTAAAAGCTATTTCTTATTTGGGGAATTTCTGTGTGTGATTGCCATTAGTTTTATAAAAAGTGAAGTTGCATATATACCATAGTTTTTTTTTTCCCTTTTTATCTTCATCTTCCTTTGTCTGTCCATACCTGTCCCTCTTCCCCTTGTATGTTTTATTGTCACAAATTATCCCTGTTTATGCTGCGAGTTTTTGGAAATGCTGGTAGTGTTATGACCTTATGTTCTTTGTTTCAGGTAGAATAACTCCCTTGAGTATTTCCTGCAATGAAGGTTTCTAGTAATAAAATCCTTAAGTGTCTCTATGTCTGGGAATGTTCTTATTTCTCCTTCATATTTAAAGGATAATGTTGCTGGATATAATGTGTGTGGCTGGTAATTTCTCTCTTTCGGGCGTTTGAATATTTGGTTCCACTCTCTTCTTGCTTGTAGAGTTTCTGCTGAGAAGTCCGGTGAAATTCTGATGGGTTTTCCTTTGTAGGTCACTTTCTTCTTTTCCCTGGATGCTTTGAGGACTTTTTCCTAATTTTTGACAGCTTCATTACCAAGTGCCTTGGAGAGAGCTTCTTTGATTGAGATAATTAGGTGTTCTGTTTGCTTCTTGGATTCGAGGATCTAGTTCTTTCCATAGATTTTGGAAGTCCTCATCCACTATTTGTTTTAATAGACTCTCCATTCCATACTCTCTCTTCCTCCTCTGGTATGCCTATGATTCTGATGTTATTTTTTTTATGGAATCAGAGAGGTCTCATAGGGCTATTTCATATTTCTTTATTCTCAGGTCTTTCTCTTCTTCCCTCAGAATCATTTCTTGATTCTTATCTTCAATATCACTAGTTCTTTCTTCAGTTTGGTGCTGTTTTCTATGCTCATCAGTTCAATCTTAATTTCTTTAATTGCCTACTTCATTTCCAGGATTTCTTCTATAGTCTTTTTTTAATAATTCAATTTCTTTGGATAAATAGTCATTTTGTACATTGATTTGTTTTCTGAGTGAGCTGATTGCCTGTCAGTATTTTCTCGTATCTCATTGAGTATTTTCAGAACTGCAATATTGAAATCTCTGTCACTCAACTTCCATAATTCCATGTGTTCCAGCCTGTATTCTGGGGATTTTTCATTTTCTTTCTGGTCATTGTTGTTGTGGTTGTTCATGGCATTAGTTGTTCTCCTTTGTTTTCCCATTTATCTCTGAGGTCTTTCTACTCTGTTCCAGTAGATGGCGCTGAATTGCAAGATTACCCGCCCCCCCCACTCCCCCCACCCCCTTGGACTCACAGTTTTGAGCCTCTGCAGCTTCCGTAGGGCTCTATTGCCTCTGCTGCTTGGGGGTGAGGTTTGTTTTTCCCTCGTAGTAATGGCAGTCCCTGACCTCCAAAAGTCTAGCCCAAGCACCTTTCCTGGGGTTCAGTCTCAGAGGGAAACTGTGTTTCTACTGCAACAGCTCTTGGCCTACAGACAGTACACTCCTGGAAACAATCCAAGGGCAATGTGAAGTAAGACCTGGGAGTCTAATCAGTGGCAGGGCTCTGCAATCTACTTTCTTTGCCAGAAAGCCATCAGCCAGGCCCAGCCTTGGGAAGCAACTCTGGAAGGAGGTTGTCTGCTGACTTGCAGCTTAGGCATGCAACTCAGATCTCATTCACAATGTGCCCCTAAAGTTCAGACACTCTCACTGTTTGTGTGCGTGACCACACAATGCTGCCACTCCAGTGGCTATTCCAACAGCCAGCCACTTGTTGGTTAGCTCTCTGTTGGTCCAGACTGGCTGAGGAAACTGCTGGTAACTGCTGCTGTCAGTTCCCAGCTGCACTGTGGACAAGCTGCTGCGCTGTAGCCATGTTTGGCTTCCCTCCCTTCTCTCATCTCCCTGCTTATTCCAAGGAGCCCACCTTAGTTGTTCAGGTGTGCATCTGTGTTGAGCAGGGACTTCTTTGTTGAATTATAGGTGGTTATTTTGTTGAAAAGTTAGGGGGAGAGTATAGATACACCCTTATGCTGCCATTCCTTTGACATCACTCCTGAGCCATATTCTATTGTGTATATGCAACATTTATTCTTTATCCATTTATCAATGGATGGACACTTAGGTTGCTTCCATATCTTGGCTATTGTAAATAATGCTGAAATGAACATATATATGTCAGCTAAAATTTGTTAAAAATAACAGTGGCCCAGCCAGTGTGGCTCAGCAGTTTCACATTGACCCAGGAACTAAGAGGTTGCTGGTTTGATCTCTGGTCAGGCACATGCACAGGTTATGGAGTTGATCCCCAGTAGGGGGCATGCAGGAGGTAACTGATCAATGATGCTCCTCTCTCTCATCAATGTTTCTATATATCCTTCTCCCTTCCTCTCTATAAAAATCAATAAAAATATATTAAAAAATAAAAATGAATAAGTAAAAATAACTAACAGAAATAATTTATTAATTTAATTATAAGCAAATCTTGGTAAAATCATCTTAAAATTAACAGGATGTTAATTTTCACATGACATAAGGACCAAAAATTGTATCCAATAAATCCGAAGTCCAGCCCAGCCAGTGTGGCTCAGTTGTTGAGCATCAACCTATGAACCAGGAGGTCATGGTTCGATTTCAAATCAGGGCACATGCCCAGGTTGCAGGCTCGATCTCCAGTATGGGGCATGCAGGAGGCATCCAATCAATGATTCTCTCTCATCATTGGTGTTTCTATCTATCTTTCCCTCTCCCTTCCTCTCTGAAATCAATAAAAATATATATTTAAAAAAATTCATAGTCCATTATATTGAGATCCACAAAATCCAGCGTTTACTGCAGTTTTATTATAGAATTCTGGCTTCTACAAGAGCATTTTCAGAAAACAAAACCAATGCCAACAGCGGGTTGTTGTACTGGGCTACCAATCTATAGTGAATGTAAGTGTTCTGGGAGCTCATAGAAACTCCTCCCTGTCTTCATACACACAATTTTCTATTCCCAGGTGAAACTCAGGTTCAGAAGACAGTTTATTAGCCTTTAATAGTGATGTGAATGGTAGAAAGTTGAGTCAGAAAATTATGGGAAATACTGCTGTGTAATAATAATAATAAACAATGGGTAAGTAATATGTTTTCAACGTAATAACTTATTTAATTCTCACCTTAAACATGTGTGATAAGTTCTGTAGTTATTCCCATTATACATATGAGACAGTTGTGGAAGAGTTAAGTAAAGTCCCCACAGTTATCCTATATAATAAAGAGGTAATATGCAAATTGACTCTTACACCCTCACACAAGATGGCTGCCCGCATGTGGTCAAAGATGGCTGCCACAAGATGGCTGGCAGGGGAGGGCAGTTACAGGTGACTAGGCTGGCAGGAGAGGGCAATTGTGGGTTACCAGGCCAGCAGAAGAGCAGTTAGGCATTGATCAGACTGGCAGGGGAGTGGTTAGGGGGTGATCAGGCTGGCAGGCAGGTGAGAGGTTGGGAAACAGCAGTCCGGATTGTGAGAAGGATGTCCAACTGCCGGTTTAGGCCTGATCCCCTGAGGGGTCCAAGATTGGAGAGGGTTCAGGCTGGGCTGAGGGATACCCCACCCCCTCAATGCACGAATTTCATGCATTGGGCCTCTACTATAGATAATCAATAGAACTGAGTCACAAATTCAGGTGGTCTGCCTCCACATTTGGTGTTCTTCAACTCTACACTAGATATGATGAATTGGAATTTTTCAAATCACATAACGTTTCAGTCAACAAACATTTGTGGCATTGTTTACTGACTTGTCTGGGCTCCCACAGCTTTTTAAAATACTTTTTGTAGCATTTAACATACTCAATGAAATCATTTGTTGATGTCTGCTTCTCTTACTAGACTGTGAGCTCTATGAGGGCAAAGACCATGTCTGAAACCTCTGTTTCACACATGGCATCATTAACCTAAGAAATGGCATATTTCTTGAATTGGCCATGGGGCAATCTTCTGCTATGTGCTCTGGAGTGGGGGTACACAGGTGAATAAACACAGTTCCCAACATCAGAGGCTTCTAGTCTCTGAGGTGGCCAGGCATAGGAAAAATGGCCATTCACCATAAGGCAGAGTAAATTGAGACCTATAATTATGGTCTCACAGTATATTGCTGGAACCTCAGAGAAAGGATCAACTAATTCTCAATGAACCTGAAATAAAATGTTTTGGGTAATATTGCTATGAAATGTAATGTAAAATAACACCACCACTCAATGCAATTTAGCTTTAGTTCCATTTTAGACACTTGCTTGGACATTTTGGCACTTGGACATTAGCCCTGGACTTGGAAAAAAGACAAACTATACTTCATAGATGTAACATTGAGGTTATGGAGACACAAGGTTGAATCCAATCCCTACCACTTATAGGCTATCTGACTCTAAACCTCAGTTTTCTTTTTTGTTTCCTCAGTTTTCTGAATTGCTGAAAGAGGTATAATAATACCTGCCTGGTAGAGTTGTTGTGATGATCCAGTGAGTTAAGACAAGTAAAACTTTAGCATATTTAGTAGGTACTCAATAAATAGTAGTTTCATTTCACTTTAAACAATTGACAATAAATATTTTTTTTTGTTTTCTGGCATACTTAGTTGCACTTACTTATTTTGAAAGGCAATTTATTATCAAGGAATATAATTGAAAATATACCTAAGGGTATTGCACAGGTCAGCTGCAACCTTAAAAATGCTGCCTAACAATCTAGGTCCAAATTGAGCAACAACGTCACATATATAAAACATAGGACTTCTATAAAGAATAAGCAAAAAAACACAACTCAAAAAGAAGACAAATACTCCCCTTCCCCAAAGTTACAAAGATTTGAATAGACACTTTTAAAAAAAAATGTATTTTTATTGATTTCAGAGGGGAAGAGAGAGGGAGAGAGAGATAGAAACATCAATGATGAGAATCATTGATAGGCTGCCTCCTGCATTCCCCCTACTTGGAATGGAACCTGCAATCTGGGCATGTGCCCTGACTGGGAATTGAACCATGATCTCCTGGTTCGTATGTCAATGCACAACCACTGAGCAACACTGGCTGGGCTGAATAGACACTTCTTAAAAAAACTTATATTGATGGTCAATAAGCACATGAGAATATGCACTACATTATTAATCACCAGGGAAATGCAAATTAAAACCCCTATAATATATTCCTACACACTCATTAAATTTGTTATACTTTAAAAGACTGACCATATGAAATGTTTGTAAGAATGTGGGACAACTGGACCTACTATTCATTGCTAGTGAGATTGCAAAATGGTCCAAACACCTTGGAAAATAGTGTGTCAGATTGTTAAAAGGTTAAATATATGCCTACTATATGGCCCAGTCATTACACATCTTATATAATAAAAGGCTAATATGCAAATTGACCGAACGGCAAAATGATCGGTCACTATGATGCACACTGACCACCAGGGGGCAGATGCTCAACACAGGAGCTGCCCCCTGGTGATCAGTGTGCTCCCACAGGGGGAGCGCCGCTCAGCCAGAAGCCAGGGTTACGGCTGGTGAGCACAGTGGCGGTAGCCTCTCCAGCCTCCATGGTAGTCAGACAGCTCCCAAGGGCTCCCAGACTGCAAGAGGGCACAGGACAGACTGAGGTACCTCCCCGCCCAGTGTACAAATTTTGTGCACTGGGCCTCTAGACTAAGATAAATGGCAATAAATGTTCACATAAAGACATGAATGTTTATAATAACTTTTTTTTATTCTTTATTGTTTAAAGTATTACGTATAGTATTACATATGTCTCCTTTTCCCCCCATAGACCTCTCTCCGGCCATCCCCACTCCCCAGTACATGCCCTCACCCCCCTAGTGGCTGTATCCATTGGTTATGCTTATATGCATGCATACAAGTCCTTTGGTTGCTCTCTTATTCCCCCCAATCCTCTGTCTTCCCTCTGAAGTTTGACAGTATGTTCGATGCTTCTCTGTCTCTGGATCTGTTTTTGTTCATCAGTTATGTTCATTATATTCCACAAATGAGTGTCATCATGTGATATTTATCTTTCTCTGACTGGATTATTTCACTTAGCATAATGCTCTCCAGGTCCATCCATGCTGTTGCAAATGGTAAGAGTTCTTTTTTTTCACAGCAGCACAGTATTCCATTGTGTAGATGTACCACAGTTTTTTAATCCACTCATCTGCTGTTGGGCACTTAGGCTGTTTCCAAATCTTAGCTATTGTAAATTGTGCTGCTATGAACATAGGGGTGCATATGTCCTTTCTAATTGGTGTTTCTAGTTTCTTGGGATATATTCCTAGCAGTGGGACCACTGGGTCAAATGGGAGTTCCATTTTTAGTTTTTTGAGGAAACTCCATACTGTTCTCCACAGTGGCTGCACCAGTCTGCATTCCCACCAGCAGTGCACGAGGGTTCCTTTTTATCCACATGCTCTCTAGCACTTGTTGTTTGTTGATTTGTTGGTGATAGCCATTCTGACAGGTGTGAGATGGTGTCATTTTGATTTGCATCTTTTGATGATTAGTGATTTTGAGCATTTTTTCATATGTCTCCTCACATCTCCATAGTAGCTCTTATTCATAATAGCCAGAAATTGGAAACAACCCAAATATCCATGAACAGATGAACAGCTAAACAAAATGTGATTATATCCTAACAATGGAATATTTTTTTGAAATATAATGGAATGAACTATTGATGTATGCTATGACAGGCATGTGTCTCAAAATCATTACTTTGAGTGAACAGACCCAGGCATGAAAGAGTATATACTATGTAATTGAATTTATTTTAAAATTGTAGAAAATTCAAGCTAATCTCTAGTGAAAGAAAGCAGATTATTGGTTGCCTGGGGGCAGGGTTGGAGAGACAGATTACAAAGGAACACTAGGAAAGTTTTAGGGGTGATGGATATATGAATTGTTTTCATTGAAGTCATAGTTTCATGTGTGTATATATGTGTTAAAACTTATAGAATTTAAATATGTTCTGTTTTATTTTAATTATACTTAATTAAATTATATTTAATTACTGTACCACCTTAAATATTTATTTCTTGCTCACGCAATTGTGCATTGTCTGGCGATCTGCTGGGTTTCACTTGAGCCTGTGGTGTCTAGGTCTGTTCCAGTTGTCATTCCCCTTGGAACAGTAGCCTACCTAAGTTCAGCTTTGTTTTAATGATGATAGAAAAGGAAGAGATTGAATAAGACCATGAAATGTTTATTAAAACTCCAAACTGAAATCGGTGCTGTATAATCTCAACCCAAATTCAACTGGCTAAAATCAATTATACTGTATATCAATAAAATCAGATATAGATGTAGGTGCTCAATAAGTGTGTATTTGGCCAAATCAATCACCAAGCTCCAAATCAATGGGGTGGGCAAATAGACTTTTTGTACTATATTGAGTAGTAATGAAAAGTAATTGTAAACAATGGTTCAATATATCGCAGGTGTGTACTGTGGAAAGCCACATTACATGCATTTTCCCTTCTAAGAGGTAACAACCTACACATAATTTTGTGTGTCTTCCAGTTTTGTGCATACATAAATACCCATATTTTCTTCTTTTACACCAATAGTTATATACTATACATATTATTTTGTATTTTGCTTTTTATTTTGAGACTGTATAACATATATTGTTTCATTTTTTCTGTTTTACTGCTGTGTATACCATCATATGTATATGGAATAATTTAATCAGCCCCTTATCAATAGGCATTTGGCTCTTTCTAATAGTTTGCTATTACAGAAAATGCAGCAGTTGGCTTTACATATATATAAATTTACTCATGTGGAATGTGAAATGTTATTTAGATACATATGATAACCAATTGAAAAATTCTAATAGCAACAAATTTTATCTTGGTTCAGGTCTTGCCAATAAAGAGATCATGATGAAACCAGAGATGAGCATTCTTGGAGATCAAGTGGTAATCCAGGCTGGTGGAACATTTGACATAACCTGCAGGTAACAATATCAAGGCCCTTGAACTTTTCCTGATTAAAAGACCCATGGTAGGGAGTTCAGAAAAGTTGAGTGTTTGATCACACTCCAAATTTTTTATTTCTTTTACAACAATAGAAGATAGGTTCTGAAAGGTCAGGTTCCTTGCTACTGGTTTTCCAAAAGTATACATCTCTGGGTGGAGCAGGATAGCTTTTCAGCTGGACCCAGGTATCTTTGTCTTTGGCTCCCTTATTTATATTATTACCTTTTTCAACATTTCATAAAACTAAGTTGACTGTTAAAGTCTTTAATATGCCAGAATGTACGTTAATTCTCTTGGGAAGTATCTGCTCTTAACTTGTCTGTTTATAGCAATGCCAATAGCACACGGTATGTGCCCCTGTAGACTCTCCTTTGTCATGGTTACATTTTTGAACTCTTAAATAGTACATATTTCCTTGATATCTACAGTGTCACATTTCTTTCATTTTTTGTTGTTTTTTATTGATTAAGGTATTACAAATGTGTGGTTATCCCCCCATTGCCCTCTCACGCCCCAATCCTGCACTCACCTCACCCTCTGTTGTCTGCGTCCATTGGCTATGCTTATAGGCATGCATACAAGCCTCTTGGTTGATCTCTCCCATTACCCCACCCTCCCATACCTTCCCTCTGAGGTTTGAGCATCTGATCGATGCTTCTCTGTCTCTGGATCTATTTTTTTCATCGGATTATGTTGTTCATTATAATCCAAAAATGAGTGAGATCATGTGATATTTATCTTTCTCTGACTGACTTATTTCATTTAGCATAAGACTCTCCAGCTCTATCCATGCTGTTGCAAATGGTAGGAGTTCCTTTATTTCTTTTTAAAAATATATATATTATTGATTATTTACAGAGAGGAAGAGAGAGGGATAGAGAGTTAGAAACATAGATGAGAGAGAAACATCCATCAGCTGTCTCCTGCACACTCCCTACTGGGGATGTGCCTGCAACCAAGGTACATGCCCTTGACCGGAATCGAACCTGAGACCTTTCAGTCTGCAGACCGACGCTCTATCCACTAAGCCAAACCGGTTATGGTTGGAGTTCCTTTCTTATTACAGCAGCATAGTATTCCATTGTGCAGATGTACCAAAGTTTTTTAATCCACTCATTTGCTGATGGGCACTTAGGCTGTTTCCAAATCTTAGCTATTGTAAATTGTGCTGCTATGAACATAGGGGTGCATATGTCCTTTCTGATTCGTGTTTCTGGTTTCTTGGGATATATTCCTAGAAATGGGATCACTGGGTCAAATGGGAGTTCCATCTTTAGTTTTTTGAGAAAACACCATAATGTTTTCCACAGTGGCTACACCAGTCTGCATTCCCACCAGCACTGCAGGAGGGTTCCTTTTTATACTCACCCTCTCCAGCACTTGTCGTTTGTTGATTTGTTGATGATAGCCAATCTGACAGGTGTGAGATGATACCTCATTGTCGTTTTGATTTGCATTTCTCAGATGATTAGTGACTTTGAGCATGTTTTCATATGTCTCTTGGCCTTCCTTATTTCTTCTTTCGAAAAGTACCTATTTAGATCCATTGCCCATTTTTTGATTGGGATGTTTATCTTCCTTTTGTTAAGTTGTATGAGTTCCCTGTAAATGTTGGAGATTAAACCTTTATTGGTGAAAATATTGGCAAATATGTTCTACCATGCAGTGGTTTCTTGTTGTTTTGTTGATGGTTTCTTTCTCTGTACAAAAGCTTTTTTATTTTGATGTAGTCCCATTTGTTTATTTTCTCTTCAGTTTCCAATGCCCTAGGAGCTATATCGGTGTAAAAATTGCTTCGGCATATGTCTGAGATTTTGTTGCCTTTGGATTCCTCTAGTATTTTTATGGTTTCCCATCTTACACTTAAGTCCTTTACCCATTTTGAGTTTATTTTTGTGTATGGTGTAAGTTGGTGGTCTAGTTTCATTTTTTTAATGTATTTGTCTAATTTTCCCATTAGCATTTATGGAAGAGATTGTCTTGACTCCATTGTATGTTCTTGCCTCCTTTGTCAAATATGAATTGAGCATAGTGGTTCGACTCAGTTTCTGGATTCTCTATTCTATTCCATTGATCTATATGTCTGTTCTTGTGCCAGGCAGTTTTGAGAACAGTGGCTTTGTAATTCAGCTGGATATCTGGTATTGAGATCTCTCCTACTATGTTCTTCTTTCTCAGGATTGCTGTGGCTATTCGGGCACTTTCTTTATTCCAGATGAATTTTTGGAGAGTTCGTTCTAGGTCTGTGAAATAAGCTGTTGGTATTTTAATGGGGAGTGCATTGTATTTATAGATTGCTTTGGGTAGTATGGACATTTTAATGATGTTGATTCTACCAATCCATGAACATGGCATGTTCTTCCATCTGTTTATGCTTTCCTGTATGTCTTTTTTCAACATCCTTGTAGTTTTCTGAGTAGAGGTCTTTTACCTCGTAAGTTAAGTTTATTCCTAGGTATCTTAATATTTTTGTGAAATGGTAAGTGGGATTTTTTTTTAATTTCTCTTTCTGTAAGTTCACTGTTGGTGTATAAATATGCCACCAATTTTTTGGTATTAATTTTGTATCCTGCTATATTGCCACATTCATTTATTATGTCTAATAATTTTTGATGGAGTCTTTAGGGTTTTCTATGTACAGTATCATGTCATCTGCGAATAATGACAACTTTACTTATTTTCCAATTTGGATGCCTTTTATTTCTTCGCCTTGTCAGATTGCATTGACTAGCATTTCCAGTACTATGTTGAACAGGAGTGGTGAAAGCTGGCATCCCTGTCTTGTTCCTGTTCTTAAGGGAAATGGTTTTAGTTTTTTTCCCATTGAGTATAATGTTGGCTGTAGTTTTATCATGTAAGGCTTTTATTATGTTGATGTATGATCATTCTATTCCCACTTTGCTGAGTGTTTTTATCAGAAAAGGGTGTTGGACTTTGTCAAATGCCTTTTCTGCATCAATTGATATGATTATGTGATTTTTGTCTCTCAATTTGTTTATATGATGCATCATGTTTATTGATTTGCGGATATTGTACCAGACTTGCATCCTTGGGATAAATCCCACTTGGTAATGTTGTATGATTTTTCTAATGTAATGCTGGATCCAGTTTGCTAGAATTTTGTTGAGGATTTTAGCCTCTATGTTCATCAGGGATATTGGCCTGTAATTCTCTTTCGTTGTGGTGTCTTTATCTGGTTTTGGGATTAGGGCAATGCTGGCTTCATAGAAAGAGCTTGGAAGTGTGCCTACCTCTTGAATTTTTTGGAATAGTCTGAGAAGGATTGGTTTTAGTTCTTTCTGAATGTTTGGTAAAATTCCCCTGTGAAGCCATTTGTTCCAGGGTTTTTGTTTCCTGGATGCATTTTGATTACTGTTTCAATTTCATTAGTAGTTATTGGCCTATTCAGGTTTTTTGATTCTTCTTGATTGAGTTTTGGGAGCTTGTATTTTTGTAGGAATGTGTCCATTTCGTCGAGGTTGTCCAGTTTGTTGGAGTAGTATTTTTTTTTTACAATCCTTTGTGTATCAGTGGGGGCAGTTGTTACTTCACCTCTTTCATTGCCGATTTTGTTTATTTGGGTCCTCTCTCTTAGCTTCCTGGTGAGCCTGGCTAGAGGTTCATCAATCTGGTTTATTCTTTCAGAGAGATACTGTGGCCTTTTCTTGCTCTCTTTCTAATTCTTTAAGTTGCAGGTTTAGATAATTTATTACCATTTTTTCATGTTTTTTGTGATAGGCTTGTAGAGCTATGAACTTCCCTCTCAGGACTGCTTTCATTGTGTCAGACAGATTTTGGATTGTAGTGTTTTCATTTTCATTTGTTTCCAGGATGCTTTTTATTTCTTCTCTGATCTCTTTGGTAACCCAATCATTGTCTAATAGCAAGCTATTTAGCTTCCAAGTGTTTGATGTATTTCATTGTTTTTATTGTAGTTGATTTCTAGTTTTATGCCATTGTGATCTGAAAAGATGCTTGTTATGATTTCAGTCTTCTTGAATTTGAAGAGACTTTGCCTGTGTCCTAATATGTGGTCTATCTTTGAAAATGTCCCATGTGCACTGGAGAAGAATGTATATTCTGTGGCCTTGGGTGAAATATTCTGAAGATGTCAAATAAGTCCATTTGATATAGTGAGTCATTTAGGATTGCTGTTTCCTTGCTGATTTTTTGTTTAGTGGATTTATCCAGTGGTGTCAGTGGGGTATTAAAGTCCTGTACTATGACTGTATTGCTATCTCTCTCTCCCTTGATATCTTCAGGAAGTTGTTTTATGTATTTGGGTGCTCCTGTTTTGGGTGCATGTATGTTTACCATAGTTATATCTTCTTGTTGAATTGCTCCCTTTAGTATTATGTAGTGGCCTTCCTTATCTCTTGTTATGGCCCTTACTTTGAGGTCTATTTTGTGAGATGTAAGTATTGCTACCCCAGCTTTTTTCTCATTTCCTTTTGCCTGAAAAATGTTTTTCTATCCCTTCACTATCAATCTGTGTGAATCCTTTGTTCTGATATGGGTCTCTTGCAGACTGCAAATATGTGGGTCATGTTTTCTTATCAATTAAGCTACCTTATGTCTTTTGTTTGAGGCATTTAATCCATTTAATTTAATGTTATTATTGATAAGTACTTGTTTGTTGTCATTTTTATTCTTTTTTTGCATTTTAATTTCTTTATAGGTTAAGGTATTACATATTTGTCATTTTTATTCTTTTTTTTTTCACTTTTTTTATTTAGGTATTATATGTGTACATATCTTATCATTGTCTCACCCACCCCACACCCATACATGCCCTCACCCCCCAGAGTTTTGTGTCCATTGGTTATGCTTATATATATGCATACAAGTCCTTCGGTTGATCTCTTATCTCCCCCACCTCTCCGTAACCTTCCCCCTGTAATTTGACAGTCTGTTTGATGGTTTACTGTCTCTGTATCTATATTTTTGTTCATCCTCTCTAATAAAATTGTAATATGCAAATTAACCACAACTCTGCTACATAAACCACGCCCACCAACCAAGCCACGCCCACCAGCCAATCAGGGCGAGTATGCAAATTAACCCAAACCAAGATGGCTACAGCCATAGAGAGCAAGGTTTCCCAGGTAACAGAGCAAGCCAAGCTTTCCATAGCCATTGCATTTCTAAGCCTCCACTCAAGCTACAAAGTTTCAATTATAGAAGGTAAACAAATTCAAACAAATGGTGGCAGAATGGAGCTTGAGAGAGCAGGCCAGAGTTGCCGGCGACAACAGGGGAAGCAAAGCTTTCCGCACACCCTGGCCAGGCTCACCCACTTAAGGCTACAAAGTTTCAATTGTAGAAGGTGAATTAACTGCCACAGAAATGGCTGCCGCCCCGGAGGGAACAGCAGGCTTGGCTCCACTCCAGGCTACAAAGTTTCAATTGTAGAAGGAAAATAAATCCCAGATAACAGGGCATCTGCTTGGGTTGCAAGGGGGCGTGGCCGGCCTGCAAACCACCACAGGCCCCTCGCTCAGGCTGCCCCACACCCCAAGGGAACCCCACCCTGATCCAGGATGCCCTTCAGGGCAAAGCAGCTGGCCCCCACCCATGCACCAGGCCTCTATCTTATCTAATAAAAGAGTAATATACAGATTGATCATCACTGCAACACACAATATAGCTGCCCCCATGTGGTTAAAGATCCTGCCCCCATGTGGACACAAGATGGCCACTTCAAGATGGCCAGCAGGGGAGGGCAGTTGGGAGGCACCCGGCCTGCAAGGGAGGGCAGTTGAGAGGGACCAGGCTTGCAAGGGAGAGCATTGGAGGTGATCAACCCTGCAGGAGAGGGCAGTTAGGGGTGACCAGGCTGGCAGAGGAGGGAAGTTGGGGGCAAACAGGCTGGCAGGGGAGCAGTTAAGCATCAACCAGGCTGGCAGTGGAGTGGTTAGGGGGTGATCATGCTGGCAGGCAGAAGCGGTTAGGGGCAATCAGGAAGGCAGGCAGGCAAGCAGTTGGGAGCCAGCTGTCCTGGACTGTGAGAGGGATGTCCAACTGCCCGTTTAGGCCTGATCCCACCAGGATCGGCCCTAAACGGGCAGTTGGACATCCCTCCAGGAATCCCAGATTGGAGAGGGTATAGGCTGGGCTGAGGTACAACCCCCTGCCATGCACGAATTTCATGCACTGGGCTTCTAGTCAGTTTATAATGTTCTTTATTATCCATAAATGAGTGAGATCATGTGGTATATTTCTTTCATTCACTGGCTTATTTCACTTAGCATAATGTTCTCCAATTCCATCCAGGTTGCTGCAAATGATGAGAATTCCTTCTTTTTTATGGCAGCATAGTATTCCATTGTGTAGATGTACCACAGTTTTCTGATCCAGTCATATGCTGATGGGCACCTAGGTTGTTTCCAAATCTTAGCTATTGTAAATTGTGCTGCTATGGACATAGGGGTGCATATATCCTTTCTGATTGGTGTTTCTAGTTTCTTCAGATATATTCCCAGGAGTGGGATTACTGGGTTAAATGGGAGTTCCATTTTCAGTTTTTTGAGGAAACTCCATACTGTTCTCCGCAGTGGCTGCACCAGTCTGCATTCCTACCAGCAGTGAACGAGGGTTCCTTTTTCTCTGCATCCTCGCCAACACTTGTCGTTTGTTGATTTGTTGATGATAGCCATTCTGACAGGTGTGAGATGGTACTGCATTGTTGTTTTGCTTTGCACCTCTCGGATAATTAGTGACGTTGAGCATGTTTTCATGTGTCTCTTGGCCTTCCTTCTGTCTTCTTTTGAAAAGATTCTATTTAGGTCTTTTACCCATTTTTTTATTGGATCATTTATCTTCCTTTTATTAAGTTGCATAAGCTGCCTGTAGATGTTGGAGATTAAACCTTTATCAGTGATAGCATTTGCAAATATGTTCTCCCATAGAGTGGGCTTTCTTGTTGTTTTGTTGATGGTTTCTTTTGCTGTAAGAAAGCTTTTTATTTTGATGTAGTCCCATTTATTAATTTTCTCTTTCGCTTCCATTGCCTTAGGGGCAGTGTCAGTGAAGAAGTTCTTTTGGCATAGGTCTGAGATTTTGTTGCCTGTGGATTCCTCTAGTATTTTTATGGTTTCCCGTCTTATGTTTAAGTCCTGTATCCATTTTGAGTTTATTTTTGTGTATGGTGTAAGTTGGTGGTCTAGTTTCATTTTTTTGCATGTATCTGTCCAATTTTCCCAACACCATTTACTGAAAAGACTGTCTTGATTCCATTGTATGTTCATGCCTCCTTTGTCAAATATTAATTGAGCATAGTGGTTTGGGTCGATATCTGCATTCTCAATTCTGTTCCATTGATCTATATGTCTGTTCTTGTGCCAGTACCAGGATGTTTTGAGAACTGTGGCTTTGTAATACATCTTGAGGTCTGGTATTGAGATCCGGCCTACTTTATTCTTCTTTCTCAGGATTGCTGTGGCTATTTGGGGTCTTTTTTTATTCCAGATGAATTTTTGGAGAGTTCTTTCTAGGTCTGTGAAATATGCTATTGGTATTTTGATGGGGAGTGCATTGAATCTGTAGATTGCTTTGGGTAGTATGGACATTTTAATGATGTTGATTCTACCAATCCATGAACATGGTATGTTCTTCCATCTGTTTACGTCTTCCTCTATCTCTTTTTCAGTGTCCTGTAGTTTTCCGTGTATAGGTCTTTTACCTCGTAAGTTAAGTTTATTCCTAGGTATCTTAGTTTTTTTGGTGTGATGGTAAATGGGATTGCTTTTTTAGTCCCACTTTCTGTTAGTTCACTATTGGTATATAGAAATGCCATAGATTTCATGGTGTTAATTTTGTATCCTGCTACATTGCCGAATTCATTTATTAAGTCTATTAGTTTTCTGATGGAGTCTTTTGGGTTTTTTATGTACAATATCATGTCATCTGCAAATAAGGACAGCTTTACTTCTTCTTTTCCAATTTGGACGCCTCTTATTTCTTCTTCTTTTCTAATTGCAATGGCTAATACTTCCAGTACTATGTCAAACAGGAGTGGTGAGAGAGGCATCCCTGTCTTGTTCCTGTTCTTAGGGGAAATGGTTTTAGTTTTTGCCCATTGAGTATGATGTTTGCTGTGGGTTTATCATATAAAGCTTTTATTATGTTGAGGTATGATCCTTCTATTCTCACTTTGTTGAGAGTTTTTATCAAGAAAGGGTGTTGGATTTTGTCAAATGCTTTTTCTGCATCTATTGATATGACAATATGATTTTTATCTCTCAATTTGTTTATGTGATGTATCACGTTTGTTGATTTGCAGATATTGTACCATCCTTGCATTCCTGGGATAAATCTTACTTGGTCATGGTGTATGATCTTTCTGATGTACTGCTGGAGCCGATTTGCTAGAATTTTGTTGAGGATTTTGGCATCTATGTTCATGAGGGATATTGGCCTGTAATTCTCTTTCATTGTGTTGTCTTTATCTGGTTCTGGTATTAGGGTGATGCTGGCTTCATAAAGGAGCCTGGAAGTGTTCCTTCCTATTGAATTTTTTGGAGTAGTCTGAGGAGGATAAGTTTTAGTTCTTCCTTGAATGTTTGGTAATACTCTCCTGTGAAGCCGTCTGGCCCCGGGCTTTTGTTTGCCAGAAGCTTTTTGATGACTGCTTCAATTTCTTCCATAGTTACTGGCCTGTTGAGCTGTTTAGATTCTTCCAGATTGAGTTTTGGAAGGTTACATTTTTCTAGGAATATATCCATTTCCTCCAGGTTGTCCAGTTTGTTGGAATAGAGTTGTTCGTAGTATTTTGTAACAATCCTTTGTATTTCGGTGAGGTCTGTTGTTATTTCACCACTTTCATTTCTGATTTTGTTCATTTGGGTCCTCTCTCTTTGTTTCTTGGTGAGCCTGGCTAGATGTTCATCAATCTTGTTTATCCTTTCAAAGAACCAACTGTTGGTTTTGTTGATCTTTTATATTGTTTATTTGGTCTCTATATTGTTTATCTCCTCTCTGATCTTTATTATTTTCTTCCTTCTGTTTACACTGGGCTTTTCTTGTTGCTCTCTCTCTAACTCTTGAGTTGTTGGGTTAGGTAATTTATTACCATTGTTTCTTGTTTTTTTGCAGTAGGGTTGTAGAGCTATGAGCTTCCCTCTCAGGACTGCTTTCGCTGTGTCCCATAGATTTTGGATTGTTGTGTTTTCATTGTCATTTGTTGCCATGATGTTTTTTATTTCTTCCTTGATGTCTTTGGTAACCCAGTCATTGTTTAATAGCATGCTGTTTTAGTCTCCATGTGTTTGATTTCTTTGGATTGTTTTTATTGTAGTTGATTTCCAGTTTTATGCTGCTGTGATCTGAGAAGATACTTGATATGATTTATATCTTCTTAAATTTGGAGAGACTTTGCCTATGTCCTAACATACGGTCTATCTTTGAAAATGACCCATGTGCACTTGAGAAGAATGTATATTCTGTGGCTTTGGGGTGAAATGTTCTGAAGATGTAGATTAATTCCATCTGGTAAAGTGAGTCTTTTAGGATTGATTTTTCTTTGTTGATTTTTTGTTTAGAGGATTTGTCCAATGGTGATAGTGGGGTATTAAAGTCTCCTACTATGATTATATTGCTGTCAATCTCTCCTTTGATATCTTCCAGGAGTTTGTTTATGTATTTGGGTGCTCCTGCATTAGGTGCGTATATATTTACAAGAGTTATTTCTTCTGGTTGGATTGCTCCCTTAAGTATTATGAAGTGGCCTTCATTATCTCTTGTTATGTCCTTCACTTTGAGATCTAATTTGTCAGATATAAGTATTGCTACCCCAGCTTTTGTTTTCATTTTCATTCACCTGGAAAACCTTTTTCCATCCCTTCATTCTCAGTCTGTATGCATCTTTTTTTCTGAGGTGGGTTTCCTATTAGACACCAGATATATGGGTTTTGTTTTCTTATCCAATCAGTTACCATGTGTCTTTTGATTGGGCCTTTCAATCCATTTACATTTAAAGTTATTATTGATAGGTACTTATTTGTCGTCATTTTTATTCTATATCCCTGTGTTCCTTCTTTGCTTCCTATTTCTTTTCTTTCTTTTTTTTTTTTTTTTTTTTTACAGCAGATCCTTTAACATTTCTTGCATTGCTGGTTTGGTGGTGATAAACTCCCTTCGTCCTTTTTTGTCTGTGAAGCTCCTGATTTCACCTTCAATTTTGATTGATAGCCTTGCTGGGTACAGTATTCTTGGATTCAGACCCTCCCTTTGCATGATTTTGTGTATTTCATTCCATTCCCTTCTGGCCTGATGAGTTTCTGTTGAGAAATCCGTTGTTAGTCTGAGGGGGTTCCTTTGTATGTAACTTTCTATCTCTCTCTGGCCACTTTTAAGATTCTTATTTTGTCCTTGATGTTTGCCAATTTAATTATAATGTGCCTTGATGTAGGTCTTTTGGGGTTCATTTTGCTTGGGACTCTGTGAGCTTCTTGGATTTGTGTGGGTTTTTTTCTTCCCTATATCAGGCAATTTTCCTGTTATTATTTCTTCAGACAGGTTTTCTATTCCTTGCTCAGTTTCCATTCCTTCTGGTACCCCTATAATTCGGATGTTGTTTTTTTTTTCATGCTGTCCCAAAGTTCCCTTAGGCTCTCTTCATGCTTTCTAATTTTTTTTCTAGAAGCTGTTCTATTTAGGTATTTTTTTCAAAATTGTCTTCTAGCTCACGTATGCGGTCCTATGCTTCTTCTAGTCTAATCTTGATGCTTTCTACTGAGTTCTTTACAGCAGCGATGTCATTTCTCATTTCTTCTTGGTTCTTCTTCATTTTCTCTTGGTTCTTACTCATATTGTCGAATTTGTCTTCCATTCTTTTTAACCACCTTATGACCATTTCTCTGAATTCTTTCTCTGATAGGTTGCTTGCCTCGAATTAGTTTACTTCCTTTTCTGGTGATGCCTGCTTTTCTTTCCTATGGGGGCTGTTTTTTTGTCTCCCCATGGTCTCTCTTCTCTGGATGTCTGGTTATATAGTTCTCTCTCTCCTGCGTTGATTTAAAGGTACAAAATACAACACAACCAGGTACAACACACAAGGCACTGAACAGAATTGTATTCACAATATTAATAACCTCCAATAAAGGTGTCCCCCAGAGAAAGCCAAATTAGGGGATAGGAACGGAAGAGGAAATGGAAAAAGAAAGAACAAAAAAAGGAGTGTGAAAATGAACTTGGGAAAAGAGAAGAAAAAAAGAAAAGAAAAAAAAGCGAGAGAGACAACAACGATACTAAGAGAGAAAAGGGTAACAAACTATAAATATGGGGAGTAAACTCCAATAGAACAACCACTAATTCCAGCAAATGCCAGCTACACGAACCTGGAGATTAATACAAACTACAACACCAACTAATATCAAGTGAGGCAAGGGAAAACAGAAGTAAAAAACAAACAAAAACAAAGCAAGCAAAAGAACCAAACAAACAAAAAAAGAATAAGCAAAACAATCTCATAAAAAAGCATACAAATGCAATGTAATCAACATTTAAGCAAACAACAACCAAAGGCCAGAGAGAAAAACAATTTTTTTTATTTTTTTATTTTTTAGTTAAGGTAGCGTAGAGAGTGGTGTGTATGGACTTGGAGCAGGGCGTTGGAAATTAGATATATAAGTAGGGTGAAATTTTAGTAGAGGGTAAACTGAAAGAGTAGGGAAAATCTAAAGCCAGCAAGGGTTAAGATAAAGCAGAGATTAAAAGAGAAAAGGTTAGGAAGAGAGTGATAGAGTGATGGCATAAAGTTAGCGTTGAGATAGGGTAAAACGATGTTAAAGGAAAGATGCAAATAGAATGTAGGACACTAATCCCAAAATAAAACAAAGAGAAAATTAAATGACACTTTAAAAAAAAGTAAAATAATAGTAATATAATGCTGATTGAAAATAAAAATGTAATAATTAAAAAGGTGAAAATTGAGTGAGGAAAAAAATTTAGTTTCTTAAGTAAAAGATGCAAAAAATGAAAATAAAAAATAAAACATTAAAATATAAAAAATTAAGATAAAAATTAAAATTAAATTAAAATAAAAAATAAGAAGAATAAAATGTGCAATAGTGGCGGTCATTCACTTCCTCTATTGTTCTGTTTGGTACGCCTGTTTCCCGGTCCGGGCTGTATTGGAGTTCCCTTCATTCCACTGTTCCTCAGTGTTGTAAGCCAGTCCTGATTTTTAAGCGGGCGGTATCTTAATTTCTCTTAATTATTTTTTATTAAATGAGAGACAATTTGTGTTTCAGTGCCTGGGTGGCAGTGTTTCTGGATTGACTTCTGGGCCTCTCTAGCTTTTTTTTTTTTTTTTCCCTATGTCACTCACTACCGGTTTGTGGAAGTATGCGCCTCAGAGCTGCCGCTCCGATGGTCACTCCCAGCTCTGCTCCCCATGTTCCAGAGAAACAACTTCCCCCTGCAGTCTCTCAGGATATTCCCCAACTGGGTTTTCCTATGTGTTGGGCTTAGTAATCAGAATCAGAACAAGCCCAAGTGTGCGGACAGTGGATCTCCGCATAAGACTAAGCATCCTGCACTCCTTTGAAAAATTCTTAGTCTGACCCTCCTCGTCAGATCCAAATGGGTCGCTTTTTAGAGAACCCTTCTGTTAGCAGCTCAGAGGACCCCATTCCACATTCATGAATCTCGGCAGCTCCAACAGCCACGGATTTTTTTAGGCACAGACTTCCCCGGTCCTGCAGTTCCCGCCGTTCTCGCGTTTCCCTCTCCCGCCAATGGGACGAGAAACCTCACCTTATCCCCGTGAAATCTGACCTTTTCTTGGTGCAGTGAAGAGTTCCTTTGAATCTGTGTGTTTGCGCAGATTGGGGGCCGGTGTTCTGGTGCTCACAGCTGTTCAGTGTTCACCGTTGTCGCGGAAATTCAGGCCTCCAATAAAACCCTCCTTTCCTTGCAAGATGGTGAGTTTTCCTCCTCTGAGCCCGCAGCTCCGGGAGGGGACCCAGCCGCTGTGGGTGCTGCATGCTCAGGGTAACCCTGCCTAGCACTCCTCCACCTTCTCCTGGAGTTTAGCTGTCCCTTAGTTTGCCAACAGACACTCCCCGTGCGAATCTCAGCTGTTCTTACTCTCCGCCCCAGGACCAGTCTTAGAACACGTCTCTATTTAGCCGCCATTTTTCCTACTCTCCCTCATTTTTATTCTTAAAGTTTGTGTTTTTTATTGCCTTCCTGTTTATTCTTTTTACAGCAGTCCCTTTAGCATTTCTTGCATTGCTGGCTTTGTGGTAATAAACCCTCTTAGCCCTTTTTTGTCCGTGAAGCTCCTGATTCCACCTTCAATTTTGAATGATAGCCTTGCTGGAGATAGTATTCTTGGATTCAGTCCCTTGGTTTGAATCACTTTGTATATTTCATTCCAGTTCCTTCTGGCCTGGTATGTTTCTGTTGAGAAATCAGTTGATATTCTAATGGGAGATCTTTTGTAGGTAACTCTCTGTCACCCTCTGGCAGCTTTTAAGATTCTTACTTTGTCGTTATGTTTGCCAATTTAATTATAATGTGTCTTGGAGTTGGTCTTTTGGGGTTCATTTTGTTTGAGACTCTATGTGCTTCTTGGACTTGTGTAGTTTTTTTCTTACCAATATCGGGGAAGTTTTCTGTCATTATTTCTTCTAACAGGTTTTATATTCCTTGCTTCTCTTCCTCTCCTTCTGGTACCCTATTATGTGGATGTTGTTTCGTTTTGTGTTGTCTCAAAGCTCCTTTAGGCTCTCATCTTGCTTTTAAAATTTTCTTTCCAGTTGGTGCTGTGTTTGTGTGTTTTTTCCTACCTTGTCTTCTAACTCACTGATGCAGACCTAAGTTTCTTCTAGTCTACCATTTAAGCCTTCCATTGTGTTTTATTGCATCTTTGTCATTCTTCATTTCCTCTTGGTTCCTTTTCATGTTGGTGACATTATCATTCAACCCCTTATAATTCTCATTGAGTTGTGTGTATTTGTCATTGAGTTGCGTGTATTTGTCATCCAGCCATTTTAGCATCCTTACAACCATTACTCTGAATTCTTTCTCTGAGATGTTACTTGCCTCCATTTCATTTAAATCCCTTTCTGGTGATTCCTCTTTTTCTTTCCTTTGAGGATTGCTTATTTTTTTTTTTTTTTGTCTCCCCATGTTTTGCTGTAACATTTTTGTTTTGGTTGTGTTTCTTTTTTTATTGTTTAAAGTATTACATATAGTAGTACATATATTTCCTTTCCCCCCCCCATTGACCTTCCCCCAGCCTCCCCTATCCCCTGTCGCATGCCCTCATCCCACCCCCCCCAGTGTCTTGAGTCCATTGGTGTGCTTATATGCATGCATACAAGTCCTTTGGTTGATCTCTTTCCCCTCCTCCTAAACACTCCCCAGCCTTCCCACTGTAATTTGACAGTCTTTTCAGTGCTTTACTGCCTCTGTATCTATCTTTTTGTTCATCAGGTTATAATGTTCTTTATTTTCCATAAATGAGTGAGATTATGTGGTATTTTTCTTTCATTGCCTGGCTTATTTCACTTAACATAATGCTCTCCAGGTCCATCAATGCTGCTGCAAATAGTAAAAGTTTCTTCTTTTTTATAGCAGCGTAGTATTCCATTGTGTAGATGTACCATAGTTTTCTAATCCACTCATCTGCTGATTGACATTTAGGCTGTTTCCAAATCTTAGCTATGGTAATTGTGCTGCTATGAACATAGGGGTGCATATATCCTTTCTTATTGGTGTTTCTAGTTTCCTGGGATATATTCCTAGAAGTGGGATTACTGGGTCAAATGGCAGTTCCAGTTTTAGTTTTTTGAGGAAACTCCTGCTGTAACATTTTAATTGTTTCTGTGTCTTAGATCTGACTGCTTTGCTACCCAGGTTCTTTTGGGGATGGTGCTGCTGGTTTGTTCTCTCGGTTCTCCCAGGCTTGGTAATCTAGCATAGCTCCCTACTTGAGCTATTTGGGTTTTCTTGATGTATGTCTGCAAGCTGGAATGGCGCAACTGCGGTGTCCTGATGTCAGCAGCCTGGGAGGGGGGTATCCAAATTTTTGCTGCCTTGCATCTTTGGTTGAAATCATGCATGCCAAGCAGGGGCTCACGGAGGTACCCAGGAGCCATCTGTCAGGGTGATGAGGCTCAGGAGGCCTTCACTCTGGAAAGGCACGACTGTGGTGTCCAGAGTTCTGTAGGTATAGAGTAGGAAGACTCAGTTTTTGCTGCCATTTCCTTGGTTGGATACACACGCACCCAGTGGCAGCTCACAGGGGCACTAGTGGTATGTTTGCCAGTGCGGTGCACTGCTGCACTCTGAAGGGTCCTGGCTGAAGCCATGCGATCAAGGTGTCTGTGGGCAGGTATCCAGAATGAGGGTATTCAGTATTTCTACTGCCAGGGCAGTGCACCCTTGTTTGGATAAGAGTATGCCCAGGAGGGGCTCACAGGGCACCCAAGAGCTGCCCTTGTAGCAGTGGGCTCAGGAGGCCTACGCACTAGAATAGTGCGACTGTAGTGTTCAGAGTTCTGCAGCTGTAGGATGGGAAGACTCAGTTTTTGTTGTTGTTTCCGTAGTTGGATACACGCGCTCCCAGTGGCAGCTCACAGGGATACCCGTGGTGCGTTTGCGGTGCTGAGCTCTGATGTACTCTGAGGGGCCCTGGCGCTGAAGTTGTGCGGCAGTGTCTGTGGGCAGTTATTCAGAAAGAGTGAATTCAGAATTTCTACTGTGGCGCTGTGCACCCTGTTTGCACAATATCGCAGCCAGCGGGGGCTCACAGTGGATTCTAAGAGCTGCCTCTGGGTGGTGGGCTCCAGAGGCCTGCATGATGGAAACGCACAACTGTGTTGTCTGAAGGTCTGCTGCTAGGGAGGGGGAAGCTGTACTTACTGCTATGGGAGCGGTGCACCTTTGGAGGTGGAGGTCCTAGGGTCTGCGGGTCTGTGGGTGGGTCAGCAGGATTTTGGCTGGAGTGGCTGCTGGGTCGCGGACAGTGTCCAAGGGCTGTCTGGGTGGTGGTGCTGATAAGTTCCTAGATGAGGCTGCTCTCCCCTTCAAGATGGCAGCTCCGTGTCTGAGTCCCGCAGCCTGGGGAGTGCCAGCAGTGGTGGTAGTCTCTGCTTGTCCAGGAGAATCTGGTCTGCTATCCCCTGCTACTCCTGTCGGATTTAACTGTCCCTCACTCACTCTCACACACACCACACACTCTCCTTTCACCCTCTCACTCATTCACATCCTCTCCCTCACCTCTATCTTACTAGCTGCCATCTTTTTTTCATGTCACATTTCTTATAGACTCACATGTATTTGGCCAAAGAAACAAATTCATGTTTTCAAAAATACCTAGAGAAATGGAAGTGGGTACTTCTCCTTTTCTTTGTGTTATTCCTTTTGGTGAATTACTGGAAGATGGAAATTCTAGCAGAAAGATAAGTTTCATTTCAAAGACCTAACCAGAATTTAACATTATGAGAAGAGTAAGTATGTGGGTTTGGGAGAGAAAGCATATTAGAGATGAAGATGTGAGAAGTATTCACAGAAACTGGATGAGAGTTGAAACTATATGAATAGATGAGGATAACAGGGAGAGTGTATTGAGTGAGGAGATAAAACAATATTGGTCATAATCTTGAGGAGCCTCTGTGCTTCTAGATTGTACAGGTAGAAAGGGGACTTGGGGAAGTATATGGTGAATAGGTAAGAGGGAGAAATAAGGGAGAACTGTCATAGCGGAGAGCAGAGTTTCAAGAAAGGAGTGATCAAATTTTGTGGCAGATATAGATGTAGGTGCTCAATAAGTGTGTATGGAATTTAATTGAACTGAAAACAGAATGCAATGATTCCTTCTTCTTTAAGATAGCCACTGCCTCAGTGTGTCAGTAAAGGTTATATTGTAATACGTGCAATAGGAAATCCAAGTTAACAGTGGGTTTTGTAAATAAAGTTTAATTATTTTATGGGAAAATGTCCAAAGGATGGATATCTGGGGATGGCATGCCAGTCCCATGAAATCATTAGAAACTCATACTCCTTCCGTATTGTAGATTCATCTCCATTAACTAATGGCTTTCATCATGTGGTCCAAAATAGTTATTCAAACTCCATTTTTCATGTATGTATTCCAGCTAGTTAGAAAACAAAAGAAAGTTAAAGAAAGGCATGCCTTCTATCTCTGAGAACATTTCCCCCAAAACTCTGTACACCACTTGTCCTTATATCCCTTTGACCAAAACTTAGTCACATGATCACATTTAGTTGCAAGAGAGGCTGGAAATGCAATGTTTTTCCCAGGAGGTCATATGTCCAACTAAAAAAAAAGTGAATATTTTATTATCATGAAAGAAAGGGAGAACACATATTGTCATGCCTAGTGAATTACACTAAAGTTAAGTGATAGTGGTGATATTTAACTTCTATTTTCAACTGGACGGGGTGGGGGGGGGCGGTCCTTCCAACCTAGGTCTTGTAGATTCCGGTACTCACCCTCCAGGGGGTGCCCTTTACTAGCTGCCTGGGCTTCCAACAATACACATGAGTTTTTAATAGGATATTTGATCCAGACATTTGGGTTTTGGAGGCTACCTTACACCTGCTTAGAAACTTCTCTGGGTGTAAAGCATGATTGAGGAGTCAGCCGCAGTGCATTATCAGACTCTGCTCACACAGGATCACTTTACCCCAGTGACCCTGAATGGCATCTGATCTATTAGCTATCATATACTAGAAGCTGCCACCAATGGCCTGCTTGTGTTCTGCTCTGTCATGTTTCAATAGATCATACTTATTCCAAGGGCTTCTTTCCAGGACCTTTAGTCTCATAAAACCTAGATTTAATTGACCATAAGTGTTAGACACTCAACCTCAGGTGATGCATTTGAGACAGGCTTAGCTCTGGCAGGGAGGCTGGTTGGTACTTTAGGGAAAATTTGCTTCACTGCTAAGAAGATCCTAGAGAAAGTTAATCTGGATGACAGTCTAATAGTTTCTCAGGTAGACGTGGAGGAATGAGAGAAGGAAGTATGGCTTATGAAATCACAAATAATTCTTCAGAAATTTTCAGAACTATGAGGAGCTCTTCTAACCGCCCCTTTTAAATGTGTAAGTTGAGAACTGAAATGGTGACAGTATCTGCCAAAGGACACATAACTGGGCAGTGGAAGAGCTTCTGACTTACTTTTAGTTTCCACTACACAAATAAAATTTTGAATATTTCTTTCCTTGCACTTAAATTATCATAGATGTCTTTTTTCCCCTACTGGTTGATATATATACTCCTTCATTTATTGTATAGAAAACATTTTGTTGATGTAAACAAATAATAATTACTGAATAAAAAACTAAATAAAATGAATAATTTACTGTGTGTCTGCTACTAGGCACAATACTCTGGCTGCTGGTGGGAATGGCCATATATTCACAACTGGGTAAATCATACTCCATGATTTCTAGGGGAGTACTTCACAGTTGAATGAAAAAGATAGGCATGCTCAAAGGGAAGTTAAAAGAGCCAGGACTATTGATTGGAAATTTCAGAACAGATTTGGAATTAAGTACATTTAGGAAAATAAAATAACCTCAAAAAGACAAAAGTTGGACTCTATATCTTTCAAAGTTGTTTCAAGAGACTAATATATTTTATCTCCACATCAACCCTACAGAGTAGATAGAAAAAGGGATCGTTTCCCTTATATATTCAACAAATATTTATTTAGCACGTACTATGTACCAGTCACTGGACTAGGTGCAGAAGATATGATACTGAACAAAATGGGCCACGATCCCTGCCCTCATGGAGATGACACTCTGGGAGAGATAGATGACAAGATAAATAAGAAAATTGTATGGTATGTGAAAAGATTACAAGTGCTATGGTAAAGTATCAGAGTAAATGGGAGGTGTTTCTCTTAAAAGATTGGTCAAGATAGAAGCATCATTTGAACAGTGACAAAAAGGAAGGAAGGAGCCATGCAGGTATGTGGAGGAAGAATTTTCCACATATGGAGAATAGCAAATGCAGAAAACTTGAGGTAAGGGTGAATTTGACATGATCAATAAACAGCAAGAAGTTGGTGTGGCTGTAACAACATAAGCAATGGAAAGAAAGATAGGGGATTAGGTGGAGTGGCAGCAGGATTTTATAGACCCTAGTGAGGATTTTGAATTTAAGTTGCTATAAGAATTTAAGCAGGGGAATGATATGATATATATACAGTATATTTAAAAGTCTCCTTCTGGGTTCAGTGATAGATATGGATTAAAAGGGGAAAGAGTCTGAAGCTACTGCAGTGTTCCAGGTGAGAGATGATGGGTGCCAACAGTGGAGAGAATGAGAAGTGGTCAGCTTCTGAATACATTTTGAAGGTAGAGCATAAAGGGCATTCTGATGTAGTGGAAGTGGAGTGTGAAAAAAAATGTGATTCAAAAATTATTTCCATGACAGATAAAGATGATAACCATAAAAACTACCATTTGTTGGGTACTTACTATGTGACAGGCTTTGCTCTAAGCACTTTATATGGATTGACTCAGTAAATCTTTTCAATAAATCTGTGAGGTAGGTTCTATCAGGCCCACTTTATAGATGAGGATACCAAGGCCTGAAGATGAGAAGGAACTTGTTAAGTTTCCAATATTAGAACCAAGTCCTCTTGATGCCCAAGCCAGTGAGTTGTTTATTATGTAAATATTAGATGCCTGGTGCATGAAATTCATGCACGAGGGGTGGTGTCCCTCAGCCCAGCCTGCATCCTCTCGCAATCCAGGACCCCTCGGGGGATGTCTGACTTCCAGTTTAGGCTTGATCCCACAATCCAGGACCGCTGGCTCCTAACCGCTCTACTGCCTGCCTTCCTGATGCCCCTAACTGCTCTCCTGCCTGCCTGATAGCCCCTAACCACTTACCTTACTGCCTGATCACCCCTAACCATTTGCCTGCCTGCCTGATGCCCCTAACTGTTCACCTGCCTGCCTAATCACTCCTAACCACTTGCCTGCCTGCCTGATCACCCCTAACTGCCTCTGCTTGCTTGCCTGATTGCCCCTAACTCCTCGCCTGCCTTCTTGATTGCCCCTAACTGCCTCTGCCTCGGCCCCCACTGCAGCTTCATCTGGAAGGATGTCCAGAATGATGTCCAGAAGGTCATTCGGCTGTCCTATCTAATTAGCATATTACACTTTTATTATTATAGGTGCATGCAACTATATACTTTCCAAGTCTTGATAAGTCCATAGAACAGGCTGAGCTCATGCTTTCTTTCCTAGCTCCAACAGAGACTGACCATACTTCCTTATGTTCAGTTGGGCCTTTGTAATGATTCTTGGTGCAAGTAACTCAAGTTTCCAAGCCTTAAGATGTAGGCCTTTGGTGCACTCGCATGCAAATCCAGCATCTTGTGGAAGGTAAATGGGGAAAATGAATCAGCCTGTGAGAAAGCCCAAGACTCTGGCATGTGATTCTCCCTAGGATGTTATCAGGAATAGGAGGCCTAGTCATTCCAAATATCCAACTGCTCAGACCTAGGCATGCATGAGAATCTGCTATTGGAATCTCTGGAACTCAGTTTATACTCCTAGAATATTTTCAAAAGTGTCCTCTTAGACTCAATAAAATATTCAGAGATGGGAGCTAAAAATGGGTCTAAATTGGGAGTGTGATGTGTGAATAAACTTAAACATCTTTTCCTTTTTTACCCCCACCCCTCTCTACATACCCCAGTCCTTCATCTTTGCTCTTATTCCCAAGTCTTCTCTCTCTAAAGATCCTCATACCTTAGCCACCCTCTGCCCACCATCCTAAATAATAAGTCCTGTGCCCCAACTTCATTAAATCTGCTAATCTAATGCATGTCCAGCTTATATTGAATTATTTTGGTAAGGTATATTTCCACAGATTCCTTCTACAATGGAAGTAAAGTCTAGTATGCTATGACTGTATTCCTTATTAAGAAGCAATAATTTTCAGATATTTTGTTAGTGATAGAATGGGCTACTTTGGGGAAAAGAGGATGATGGGGATTTGCCCACCACTAGCGGTATTGAAACTGAGGATCAGTATGTTGGGGTTCTGTAGTAGGAATTCAGAAATTAGGCAGAGGTGCAAATTCTTTTTTTTTTTTGTCTGTTTCAAATATAAAAATTTGTTTTCATTTTTTATTTGTTATTTTAAAAAAATATTTTTGTTAATTACTGAGAGGAATGGAGAGGGAGAGAGATAGAAATATCAATGATGAGAGAGAATCATTGATCAACTGCCTCCTGCATGTCCCAACTGGGGGTCAAGCCCACAACCCAGGCATGTGCCCTTGACCGACTCAAACCTGGGACCCTTCAGTCTGCAGGCAGATGCTTTATTCACTGAGCCAAACTGGCTAGGGCTATTTGTTATTTTAAAAATGTTTATTGTTAAAAGTATTACATATGTCCCCTTTTCCCCTCATTGACCTCTCCCATCCTGCCCCTGCCCCCCACCCAAGCCTTCACCACCTATTGTCTATGTCCATGGGTTATGCATATACACATATGAGTTCATTGGTTGATCTCTCCCCCATATCATCCTCCCCTGCCTTCCCTCTGAGGTCTGATAGTCTGTTCAATGTTTCTATGTTTCTGTGTCTATTTCTCTTCATCAGTTTATGTTATTCATTAGATTCCACATATGAGTGAGATCATGTGATACTTATTTTTTCTCTAACTGGCTTATTTCACTTAGCATAATGCTCTCCAGGTCTATCCATGCTGTTGAAAATGGTAAGAGTTCCTTCTTTTTTACCACTGCATAGTATTCCATTGTATAGATGTACCACAGTTTTTAATCCACTCATCTGCCGATGACCACTTAGGCTGAGGCAAAATTTCTGAACTCAGTAAATTATAGCCCTTTCAGCAATTATTTTTGTTTGTTTGTTTGTTTGTTTGTTTGTTTAAGGGATATGCATATAAAAATAAGAAGAATTTGAGACAGAGACTCACAAAGTCTAAAATATTTATGTGGCCCTTCATAGAAACCATTTTAATGTTTGGTAAAGACAGTGGATATAGCCTGATCTCACCTCCTCCCACAAATACACCAAAATTACAACTAAATATACAGCAAGCATTGTTGAGAACCATATAAAGACTAGCTGGACAGAATTCCCATAGCTAAGAATTTAAAGAATAAGCCATGTTGAGATAGGTAAGAGGGACAGAGACGTGGTCTAATAAGATCCCAAAGTGTGGTAATGCATAAACAGGAAGGAAATCATAGTGGAAGTGGTCCTCCCTGAGGACTGAGGGTCTGAGCCCCACATCTGGCTCTCCAGCTCAAAAGATCTGTGGTAGAAAGAGAAGTCCCCATAATATCTGGCTTTGATAACCAGCAGGGATTGCATCTGAAAGAGACAAAGAGCTTGGGGAGACTGAGATGCTCTTCTTAAAGACCCCAAGAACAAAGTCACCAGATCTAAGCTCCAGTGTAGAGGCAGCAGTTTGAGAAGCACCTAGCTCAAATGGAGATAAATTAAACAGATCAACATTAGGGTGATTGTGAGAGGTACAAGGATTAGTGGAAGTTCTCTCTGAAGATGGAAGGACTGATGGGTGCAATTGGTGTTGTTTTTGTTTGTTTCTTTTGCACTGTCCTTCTACTTGGCACCAAATCTGTTATCTCAATTAACCTGGTTAAAGCTGTGTGCATCGCCCTAGCAAGAGCTTTTCCCAAGCAACTCTAGACACAGCATACATGGCAACCACCTTTGGATAAACTCATAACCTATTCTGAGAAACTCTAGACCTGCCAAACATGGCAGCTGGCCTCAACTAACATTTTAACATTTCCCAAGTTGCCCCACACCCAGCACAAATAGTGACTGGCCTTGCTTCACATTTTAGAGACTATCAAGTTGCCCCAAGCTTGGTACAAGTGGTTGTCATTGGACTGCACCAAAGTTTCTCCAAAGAGGTTACATACTCAACAAAACCAGTGGCTGGCCTCAGCCTGCACCAGATCCCCACCCAAATGGTTCTATAAGTATAATATTGATGGGTAACCTTAGCTGGCACAGGAGCAGCTCCCACTCATGGGACCAACTCTCAAACATGCTAATTTCTGCAGTAGCCATAGCCATTCTTTGAAGCCTGTTAGCCTCAAGATTAACTCCATCCAGTGGTGCACCTGCAGCAATCATGACCCAACTACAACAGGAAGATGTACACACTCCACAAAGGTGAAACACCTGAAGCACCTGGCTCTGGTAATCACATGGCCCCACAGAACACCTAAGGAAAGGCTACTTTTGAATGGATGGTGTGGTTGAGCATCAACCTTTGAACCATGAGGTCACAGTTCGATTTCCAGTCAGAGCACAAGATTGGATTGTGGCTCAATCCCCAGTAGGGGCCATGCAGGAGACAGTCAATCAATGATTCTCTCTCATCATTGATGTTTCCATCAATCTCTCCCTCTCCCTTCCTGTGTCTGAAATCAATAAAAATTTATTGAACACAGTTTTTAACATAAAGACTGTGTTCCAGGTATACCTGGCTCATCATTTGATTCAACTTCTTCCACCAGACCTGGCAGATTTCAAAAAAAAAAAAAAAAGGAGTTGGAGAATGTAAATACAGTAAAACCTCAATATAATGGACTAATTTGGGTGAGGGGATGTCTGTTAAAGCTGAAATTCTGTTATGTAATAAGGTAGGTTTTCCCAATCGGTATGTTAAAAAATGGACAAACTAGTTAGTTTACCTGTTTTTACTTATGTAGACACATTTGTGTAATTAAAATTAAATATGTTTTACTAGTAATTTCACAAAAAAAGTTTTCTATATTCATTACAATAATTTTTAATGAATAATGAAGAGGTCTAATAAATGTGTGCATTCACCTGTCACTGTGAGTAAACAAATGCACATGGCTGGGGCATGGCTTAGCACATGTTGGAACATCATCTGGCACACCTTAAAAGTGCTGCAGAAAGTCACCCCACATGACAACAGAACCAATTACAGCACAGGATGTGATGTGATCACATGCTAATAATTCACCAAACATTGTTTACGAGTGGAGACTTTTGGAGTTAAAGATGTAAACTATAGTTGTAGATATATAATATTTACATGTTGGCAAAATAGGAAACATAGTTTATCTACCTATCACGTAGTAACAAACACATAGAAACAGCCAAAATAAGGAAACAGAAAATTATCTTCCAAATGAAAGAACAGGAGAAAACTTCAGATAAAAATAAGTGAAATGGAGACAAGCAATCTACCAAATAAAGAGTTCAAAGAAATGGTGACAAAGATGCTGAATGAACATGGCAGAAGAATGGATGAAATCAGTGAGAACTTGAACAAAGACACACAAAGTATGTAAAAGAACCAATTATGGGAGATCAGCATGGTGGCTGAGAGGGATGGAAGGGTGGGAGAGTGCATGAAAGAGTAAAGGAGTGAAATGCGTGTGTGGTGTGTGTATGGGTGAGTGAGGGATAGTTAGATATTGCAGAAGTCTCAGGGACTGGAAGATTGGGCTCTCCTAGATGAGGACTCCTGCTACTGCTGTGGGCACTCCCAGGCCTGCGTGGCTTTTGCACAGAACCCATGTCATCTTGAAGGGTGAAGCAACAGAGGCCAGGAGCGCAGCCACACCAATCCCCAGACTGACCTTGGTTATCACCCCCAGACCTGTGCAGGGAGCTGCTTTCCAGCCATAACCTGCGTGCCCAGCAGTGATCAGTGTGGTACTGTGTTGTGGGCTCCCAGATGTCAGCAGTGAGTGCATGCCAGAGAGATCTCTTAAACTGTGCCTCCTTGCTGGAGCCTAGACCCAGCATTCCCAGATCCCATGCTTCAGGTCCCCATGCTATGAATGCAAGCCAGGGGTACCACTGCCCTGTTCCATCCCCAGTCCCAGTACAGAGCCATCTGCCAGTGCACTCTAGGGTGCCATCCTGTTTGGGTGCTGGGGCTGCATGGAGAATTGAATGCCAGAAGGCCCTAGGCCCTCACAGGGAATCACACACCTGAGGAGCTGTGCACATGTTTCTGCCGACCCTGAGAATCTGAAGCAGACAACTGAGGGAACACAGCCATGAGAAAAGGGGATACAATTTAGAGCAGATACAATAAAGGTGTGAAACTCAAGGCAGACCCAGCCTCCAGGCTAGTTAGTTCTGGACCATTGGACCACTAGGGGGTTCAACTTCTCAGAACCCAATCAGGGTGCCCAAGCCAAAAAGAGACAGCAAAAATGGAGAGACAAAGAAACAATCCACAAAGGAAAGAAAAGTAGGAATCTCTAGAAAAGGAACTAAATTAAATGAAGGCAAGCAATATATCAGAGAAAAAATTCAGAGTTATGGTCATAAACATGCTAACCATCTAGATGAGAAATTCACCAACATATGTAAGAATCAAGAGAAAATAAAGAATGATGTAGCTGCAATAAATAACACAATGGAAAGTTTCACCAGTAGACTAGAAGAAGAAGATCTAATCAGTGAGTTAGAAGACAAGAAAGAAAAACACACAATCTGGACAGCAAATGGATAAAAAATTAGAAAGCAGGGGGAGATTTAAGGGAGCTTAGGGACAACGTGAAATTAAGCAAGGTCTGTATAATAGGAGTGCCAGGAGGAGAAGCAAGAATTATAAAACCGATTTGAAGAAATAATGATAGAAAACTTCCCTGACTTGGGGAAGACAAAAATCACATAAGCACAGAGAGTCCCAAACAAGATGAACTCCAAAAGATGCAAACCAAGAAATGTAATTACAATGGCAAATGTAAACGACAAAGAGAGAATCTTAAGAGCCATAAGAGAGAGACAGAGAGTTACCTGCAAGGGATCTCCCATTACACTATCAAATGGTTTTTCAACAGAAACACATCAGGCCAGAAGGGAATGGAATGAAATCTACAAAGTGATGCAAAGCAAGGGACTGAATCCAAGAATAATCTATCCATCAAGGCTATCATTAAAAATTGAAGGGGAAATCAGAAGCTTCAGAGACAAAAAGCAAGCAAACAAAAACCCTAAGGGAGTTTATTACCACCAAGCCAGCAATGCAAGAAATGCTAAAGTGACTGCTATAAAAAGAAGAAATATAAAGGGAAGAAGGAACACAGGCATAAAGAATAAAAGTGGCTACAAACAAGTACTTATCAATAATAACCTGAAATATAAATGGATTAAATGCTCCAATCAATAGACATAAGGTTGCTGAATGAATAATAAAACATGACCCATATATATGCTGTCTACAAGAGAACCTCATCAGATCAAAGGACTTACACAGACTGAAAGTGAAGAGATGGAAAATTTTTTTTTCAGGCAAACAGAAATGAAAATAAAAAGCTGGGGTACCAATACTTATATCTGACAAAATAGACCTCAAGGTGATGGCCATAACAAGAGATAAAGAAGGCCACTTCATAATACTAAAGGGATCAATACAACAAGAGGGTATAACTCAGGTAAACATATATGCACCAAATACAGGAGCACCCAAATACATTAAAATAAATTCTGGAAGATACCAAGACTGAGATCAACAGCAATACAATCATAGTAGGAGACTATAATACCCCATTGACATCACTGGATAAATACTCTAGACAAAACAACAACAACAAGAGACAAACAAACAACAACAAAAAATCACAAAGAAACAGCAATCCCAAATGACTCACTAGATCAGATGAAACTAATTGACATCTTCAGAACATTTCACCCCCAAGCCACAGAATACACATTCTTCTCAAGTGCACACTAGACATTTTCAGAGATACACCACAAATTGGGAGACAGACAAAGTCTTATCAAATTTAAGAAGATTGAAACCATAGCAAGCATCTTCTCAGATAACAATGGCACAATAAAAACAATGAAAAATTCTGCACTTGGAGGCTAAATAGCATGCTATTAATCAATGATTGTATTACCAAAGATATCAAAGAAGAAATAAAAAACATCCTGGAAAAAATGACAATGAAAACACAACAATTCAAAATCTATGGGGCACAGTGAAAGCAGTACTCAAAGGGAAGTTCATAGCACTATAGGCCTACCTAAAAAAAACAAAAACAAAAAACAAGAAAAACTGGTAAAAAATTATCTATCCCTACAACTTAAAGAATTAGAAAGAGAGCAACAAGAAAATCCTAGAGTAAGTGAAAGGAAGGAAATAATAAAGATCAGAGCAGAAATAAATGACATAGAGAACAAAGAAAATAATACTAAAGATCAATAAAACCAAAAGCTGGTTCAATGAAAGGATAGAGAAGATTGATAAACTTCTTGCCAGGCTCACCAAGAAGCAAAGAGAGAGGACCCAAATAAACAAAATTATAAATAAAAGAGGTGAAGTAAAAACTGATGCCACAGAAATACCAAGGATTGTAAGAAATACTACGAATAACTATATTCCAAAAAACTGGACAACCTAGACAAGATGGACATATTCCTAGAAAAAAATACAATTTTCCAAAACTCAATAAGGAAGGATAAAAAAATCTGAATAGGGGGATAACTATGGAATAAATTGAAACAGTAATAAAAAAACATCCAGCAAACAAAAGCTCTATTCTGAACAGCTTCACAGGGGAGTTTTACCTAACATTCAAGGAAGAACTAACACATAACCTTCTAAGACTATTCCAAAAAATTCAAGAGGAAGAAACAATTCCATGCTCTTTCTATGAAGCCAGCATTATCCTAACCCCAAACCCAGTTGAAGACACTACAAAGATAGAGAATTACAGGCCAATATCTCTGATGAACAGAGATGCAAAAACCCTCAACAAAATTCTAGCAAAACAGATCCAGCATTACATTAGAAAAATCATACACCATGACCAAGTGGGATTTATTCTGGAGATGCAAGGATAGTTCAATATCTTCAAATCAATAAACATGATACATCAGATAAACAAATTGAGAGACAAAAATCACATAAAAATATCAATTGATGCAGAAAAAGCATTTGACAAAATCCAACACCCTTTCTTGATAAAAATTCTCAGTAAAGTGGGAATAGAGGGATCATACCTCAATATAATAAAAGTCTTATATGACAAACCTACAGCCAACATCATACTCAATGGGAAAAAGCTAAAACAATTTCCCCTTAGAACAGGAACAAGACTGAGATGCCCACTGTCACCACTCCTGCTCAACATAATACTAGAAGTGCTAGCTATAGCGATCAGATAAAAAGAAATAAATGGCATCCTAATTAGAAAAGAAGAAGTAATACTGTCATTTGCTGATGACATAACATTGTACATAGAAACCCTAAAGACTCTATCAAAACACTTCTAAATTTAATAAGTGAATTTGCTAATGTAGCAGGATACAAAATAAACACCCAGAAATCTGTGGCATTTTTATACACCAATGATGAACTCACAGAAAGAGAAACTAAAACAACAACAACAACAACAACAACAACAACAACAACAAAATCCCATTTATCATTGCAACAAAAAATTAATATACCTAGGAATAAATTTAACTAAGGAGGTAAAAGTCCTGTACTTGGAAAACTACAAGATACTGAAAAAAGAGAAGAAGAAGATATATAAACAAGTGGAAGAATATACTGTGTTCATGGATTGGTAGCATCAACATTATTAAACTGTCCATACTACCCAAAGCAATCTATAGATTCAATGCAATACCCATTAAAATACCAACAGCATATTTCACAGATCTAGAACAAACTCTCCAAAAATTTATATGGAATAAAAAAGACCCAAGTAGCCACAGCAATCCTGAGAAAGAAGAGCAAAGTTGGAGGGATCACAATACTAGACATCAAGCTATATTACAAAACCACTGTTCTGAAAAGATCATGGTACTGGTGCAAAACACACATGTAAACCAATGGAACAGAATAGAGAACCCAGAAATCGACCAAAACCTTTATGCTCAATTAATTTTGACAAAGGAGGCAAGAGCATACAATGTAGGCTAGACAATCTCTTCAGCAAATGGTGCTGGGAAAATTGGACAGGTACATGCAAAAAATGAAACTTGATCACCAACTTACACCTTACACAAAAATAAACTCAAAATGGATAAAAGACTTAAAGATAAGATGGGAAACCATAAAAGTCTTAGAAGAATCCATAGGCAGCACAATAACAGATATAGCTTCTAGCAATATGTTTACTGACACATCTCTTAGGACAATGGATCCGAAGTAGAATATAAACAAATGGACTACATCAAAATAAAATGCTTCTGCACCACAAAAGAAACCATAAGCAAAACAACAAGAAAACCCACTGCATAGGAGAACAGATTTTTCAATGTGACTTCTGATAAGGGTTTACTCTCCAAAATTTATAGGGAACACATACAACTTAACAAAAGGAAGATAATACAATCAAACAATGGGCAAAGGACCTAAATAGACACTCTTCCAAAGATGACATACAGAAAGCCAAGAGACATACGAAAAAATGTTCAAAGTCACGAATAATCCAAGAGATGCAGATAAAAACAACGAGGTACAAACCACACATGTCAGAATGGGTATCATCAACAAATCAATAAACGACAAGTGCTGGCCAAGATGTGAAGAAAAGGGAGACCTCGTACACTGTTGGGAGGAATGCAGACTGGTGCAGCCTCTTTGGAAAACAGTATGGAGTTTCCTCAAAATATTAAAAATGAACTCCCATTTGACCCAGCAATCCCACTCCTAAGAATATATCCCAAAAATCAAGAACACCAGTCATAAAGAACATATGCATCCCTATGTTCATAGCAGCACAATTTACACTACCTAAAATTTGGAAACAGCCTAAGTGCGCATCAGCAGATGAGTGGATTAAAAAACTGGTACATCTACACAATGGAATACTATGCTGCTGTGAAAAAAAAGAACTCTTACCATTTGCAACAGCATGGATGGACCTGGCAAGCATTATGCTAAGTGAAATAAGGTAATCAGAGAAAGATAAGGATCACATGGTCTCACAAATTTGTGGAATATAATGAACAACATAAACTGTTGAACAAAAATAGATCCAGAGATACATAATCATATAACAGACCATCAAAACTCAGAGGAAAGGCAGGGATGGTGGGTTTTGGGGGGGGGGTGTAAGAGATCAACCAAAGGACTTGTATGCATATTAGCATAACCAATGTACATAGACCAGTGATGGCGAACCTATGACACACGTGTCAGCACTGACACGCGTAGCCATTTCTGATGACATGCGGTCGCCGAGGCGGCTGCATGCCGAGGATGAAACATTTGCTGCTCCTGAGAATGAAACATTTGCGAAATATTGTTTTTTCCTCAAAGTGACACACTACCCGAGTTATGCTCAGTTTTTTGGCGAAGTTTGACACACCAAGCTCAAAAGGTTGCCCATCCTTGACATAGACAATGGGGCGGGGGACGTAAATACCAGGGCTGAGGAGAGGGGGCAGGTTTGGAGAGGACATTCGGGGAAAAGAGGGACATATGTAATACCTTCAATAATAAAGAATTTAAAAAAATATATTAAATAGAAAATTCCAGAAATAAAAAATTAATAAGTTTTTAAAAAAGAACAGATTACAACAGAAGAATATAAAGTCTAAAATGAAAAATAGAGCAGATTAGTGATGCATAAAAAAAGAATCATTCATTTGGAAGACAAGGTAGTGGAAATCACCCAATTGGAAAAGCAAAAAAGGAAAAAGAATTTTTTAAAAATGGAAGATGCTGACCATGCCTTGCCATGCTAGCAGTCAGCAGATGTGCGTCACTGCAGATTGCCCAGGACCAAACCAGAGAGGGTCGGACCTGCATTACCACCATTTGTCCACCATCCAGAACTGAAATATCATTGCTGTTATGTACACATAAAGAACTGTTGGACATAGAAATTGGGACTAAAAAGAACTTAGGGACCAGAAAGAAACTTACTATAGACTGATTCATTTGCCTCTCAGCATAACCATTATTGCTTGTCTCATTTTCGGTTCCTATAAGTGTATTCCTAGTATCACATGAGCTCACTCATCTAGGGGAAATGATGAACAACATAGACTGAAGAACAAGAACAGCATCGATCAGACTGTCAGACCTCAGAGGGAAGGTAGGGGAGGGTGGGGATAAGGGAGATAGATCAACCAAAGGACTTGTGTGCTTACATATGAGCCTAACCAGTGACCATGGACAACAGGGGGGTGAGGGCATGCGTGTGGAGGGGTTTGGGATGGGAATGGGGGGGGTTGAGGACAAATATGTGATACCTTAATCAATAAAGTAATTAAAAAAATAAAATACAAATTCCACTTATAAGTGAAATCATATGGTATTTGTCTTTCTCTGACTGGCTTATTTTACTTAACATAATGCTTTTCAGGTCTTTCCATGCTGTTGAAAAAAGTAAGAGTTCCTTTCTCCCCATCCCCCACCCCCCACAGCCAGGTAGTATTACATTGTCTAAATGTACCACATATTTTTTATTCAATCATCTACTTATGGGCACTTGAACTCTTTCCAGATCTTAGCTATCGTAAATAATGTTGCTATGAACATACGGGTGCATATATTCTTTCTGATTGGTGTTATGGGATTCCTAGGATATATTCTGAGAAGTGGGATCACTGAGTCAAAAGAAAGTTCCATTTTTGATTTTTTAGGGAAAACATACTGTTTTCCACAGTGGCTGCAGCAGTCAACATTCCCACCAGTAGTACACTGTGGTTCCCTTTTCTTCACATCCTCGCTTGCACATTTTTGTTGATTTATTGATGGTAGCCATTCTGGTAGGTATGAGATGATACCTCATTATAGTTTTAATTTGTATCTCTCTGATGATTAGTGATGTTGAGCATTTTTTTCATAGGTATGTTCTCTTTGGGGAAGTGTCTATTCAGATCTTTTGCCCATTTTAAAACTGGATTGTTTATCTTCCTGGTGTTGAGTTATATAAGTTCTTTATATTTTGGATATGAACCACTAATCAGATGTATCACTGGCAAATATGTTCTCCCATCCAGTGGATTCCCTTTTCATTTTGTTGTTTTCTTTTGTTGTGCAGAAGCTTTTTAGTTTAAAGTGGTCCCCTTTGTCTATTTTTTCCTTTGATTCCCTTACCTTCAGAGATGTATCTGTAAAAATATTGCTAGGAGAGACGTGTGAGATTTCACTACTTATACTTCCTTGTAGGATTTTTTATGGTTTTGTGACTTACATGTAAGTCTTATACATTTTGAGTTTATTCTTGTGTGTGGTGTAAGTTGGAAGCCTAGTTTCTTTTCTTTTTTGCATGTATCTGTCCAATTTTCCCAGCACCATTCATTGAAGAGACTATTTACTTCATTGTATGCTCTTGCCTCCCTTGTCAAATATTAATTGACCATAAAGGCATATCTTGATTTCTGGGCTCTATCTTCTGTTCCATTGATCTGTATTCCTCTTCTTGTGCCAGTACCAGGCTTTTTTTAAAATTACAATGGCTTTGAGGTATAGTTTGATATATGGTATTGTGATACCTCCAACTTTATTCTTCTTTTTCAAAACTTCTGACACTATTTGACATTTTTTTTTTGTGGTTCCATATAAATGTTTGGAATATTTGTGAAATATGCCATTGGTATTGTAATAAGAATTGCATTGAATCTATAGATTGCTTTGGGTAGTATGGACAATTTAATGATGTTAATTCTTCCATTCTACAAACATGGTATATGCTTCCACTTATTTGTGCCTTACTCTATTTTTTTTCGATGTCCTAGAGTTTTCTGAGTACAGGTCTTTTACCCGCTTGGTTAAATTTATTCCTAGTTACCTTAGTTATTTATTTGTTGTTGTTGTTGCAACAAGAAACAGGATTGTTTTCTTAGTTTCTCTTTCTGATAGTTCATTATTGGTGTATGAAAATGGGACCGATTTCTAGATATTGATTTTGTATTCTGCTACTTTGCCAAATTCATTTATTAGATCTAGTAGAGTTTGGTGAAAATTTGAGGGATTTCTACATACAATATCATGTCATCTGTGACTAATGACAGTTTTAGTTCTTCCTTTTCAAATTAGATGCCTTTTATTTCTTCTTCTTGTCTGTTTGCTATTGCTAGGACTTCCACTACTCTGTTGAATGAGACTGGTGATAGTAAACATCCCTGTCTTATTCTTGATCTTAAGAAAAACACTTTTAGCCCTAACCGGTTTGGCTCAGTGGATAGAGTGTCGGCCTGCAGACTGAAAGGTCCCAGGTTCGATTCCGGTCAAGGGCATGTACCTTGGTTGTGGACACATCCCCAGTAGGGGGTGTGCAAGAGGCAGCTGATCAATATTTCTCTCTCATCGATGTTTCTAACTCTCTATCCCTCTCCCTTCTTCTCTGTAATAAATCAATAAAATATATTGTAAAAAAAAAGAAAAACACTTTTAGCCTTAGCCAGTTTTCCTCAATGGTTAGAGTGTCAGCCCTCAGACTGAAGGATTATGGTTTCAATTCTGGTCAAGGGCACGTACCTCAATTTTAGGCTCAATCATCAGTCCTGGGTCAGGCATGTGCAGGTGGCAACCAATTTATGTGTCTCTTTCACATCAATGTTTCTCTCTGTCTGTCTCTCCTCCTCCCTTCCACTCTAAAAATAAATGGAGAAAATATCCTCCTATGAGGATTAACAAAAAAAAAGATTTTAGAAAGAAAAATGCTTTCAGTTTTTGTCCATTATATATGACTAGCTTTCCCCTTGCAGGAAAATTCCTGCAATGGGATTTCCTGCTGCACTCTACCCCGCCTCCGTTCCTCCCTTGCCGCTCGCCTCGCCTTCTCCTCCAGCCCGCCCGCATTTCCCTTTGCTCCGCCATTGTCGCCCGCCTCCGCCCCGCCCCGCCCTTGCCGCCCGCCTCACCTTCTCCTCCAGCCCGCCTGCTTTTCCCTTGGCCCCCGGCCCCACCTCCGCCCCCGGCCCCGCCTCCGCCCCGCCCTTGCCGCCCACCTCACCTTCTCCAGCCCAACCGTGTTTCCCTTCGCCCCCGGCCCCGCCTCCGCCCCGCCCTTGTCACCGGCCCTGCCTTCTCCTCCAGCCCGCCCGCGTTTCCCTTCGGCCCCGGCCCCGCCTCCGCTCCGCCCTTGCCGCCGGCCCCGCCTTCTCCTCCAGCCCGCCTTCGTTTCCCTTCGCCCACGGCCCTGACTTCGCTCCTCCCTTCTCCTCCCCCTGCCCCCCTGGCTTGCTTGCTTCTTTGAAGCTTTACTCCCCTTTGCAGCTCTTGGCTTCTTTCGACACTGTCTTGATATGCAAATCAGCCGCCATCTTTGTTGGGTAATTTGCATACTCGTCCTGATTGGTTGGTGGGCGTGGCTTGGCTGGTGGGCGTGGCTTAGGTGTAGCGAAGGTGCGGTCAATTTGCATATTTGTCTATTATTAGATTAGATGTTGGCTATAGGCTTTTCATATAGCGCCTTTATTATGTTGAGGTATGATCCCTCTATTCCCACTTTTCTTAGAGTTTTATCATAAATGGGTTCTGGATTTTTCTAATGTTTTTTCTGCATTTATTGATATGATCTTGTGATTTTTTATCTTTTATTTTTTATTTGATGTATCACATTTATTGGTTTGTGTATATTTTATGAAGATTACATTCCTGGAATAAATCCCACTTGGTCATTGTGTATGATCTCTTTAATGTATTGTTGGATCCAATTTCCTAATATTTTGTTGAGAATTTTAGCATCTACTAGTATGTTCATCATGGATGTTGGCCTATAGTTTACTTTCTTTGTAGTGTCTTTATCTGGTTTGCAATTAGTGTAATGCCAGCCTTATAAAAAAAGGTTGGCAATCTTCCTATCTCTTGAATTTTTTGGAATAGTTTGAAGATGATAGGTTAGGATAAAGTGACTTCTTTAAGTAGAAAAGAAAAGGCCCAAAGTACAATAAATTATAGCATAGAAATAATTTCATTGATAAAGTCAATCATTTAGTGGATCAACCAATTATAAAGCTATTATAAAGATTAAAATAAAAGAGTAATAAAATCATGAGTATCTACAATAACAAATTAAATGGCATGCACACAGAGAACATTTAAAATATTATGTAAAAATATAAATGGGGGATTAAAAACTGTAGTCCATTTATAATGCATTCAAACTTAAGTGACCATCAACTTAAAATGAACTGTATAAATGTAAATATAGTTTGTTGCATATGAACATATTATATCCACATGGTTATATGTAACCATGTAATAAACCAAAGCCTATAATAGTTACACAAAAAATTAAAGAGAAAGGAATCTGAACATATCACTAAAGAAAGTCATCATTGAATAAGATAATAGAACAGAGAAGAAAAGAGAAGTACAATAAAATAGAAAACAATTAATAAAATGGGCAATGAGTATACACCTATTAATTACTTCAAATGTAAATGGACAAGATGCTCAAATCAAAACACATACAGTGACTGAATAGATTAAAAACAACAACAACAAGAGGAGAATCCAAGATGGCTGCCAACGGGACAGCAGGCTGCAAGATAGTGTGTGAGTGAGAGAATGAAAAGAGAGTGTGTGGAGGTGCGGGGAGTACCTGTATTTGTGAGTGAGGGACAGCTATATTCCAAGGGACTGTTGGGGACTGCCAGACCAGGCTCTCCTGGCTGGGCAGCCTCTACTGCTGCTGAAATCTCTCCTGGAGCAGCCGGCTCTGACGCAGAGACCATGCCATTTTGAAGGGGAGACTGGCTGTGATTGGAAGCCCAGCCTTACCTTCAACCAGGGAGAACTCGGATACCTCCCGGCACCCTACAACCAAACCGCCCAAGGACCAGCTGCCTCAACTGCGAACACTGGTATTTCAGCCTCCCTGACTGCAGGTGCCTAAATAGTCTGTCCAGGTGGAGACAAAGTGTTGCGACTACGTGGATGTGGACAAGCCCTGCACCTTATCACAGAGCTGATAGAAGGAACAGCTGAATTGAACAACACCCACCTGGAATTGGTGAATTAAACACTGCTGGTGAGGCAATCCATGGACGGAAAGGTCAGATATTGCCTAGAGAAAGGTGAGGTCTGGGATCCAGGCTATAGGGAGAAATGCGTGCAGTGGGAACTAGAGTCTAGGGGAAGACTGCACCCCACAAAATTGGCAGCCGTTGGGGTCAGTGTAGCCTGCGAATGTGGAAGGGGGTCCACAGGGCTGCTGGCAGAAGGGGACTCTAGAAATCAACCCACAGCTGGGCTGGGCACAGAAAGGCAGCCTGAAGTTCTACCAGTATACTGGCTGTGCAGAGGCAGGGGGAAAAGATGTGCGCAGAGATGCATGCAGTGCCTGGGGAAAAAATCATGAGTCCACGTGCTTACTCTGGCTTTTTTTTTTTTTTTCATTTTAAATCCTTTCTTTTGAATACTAAGCCCAGTACATAGTATCTTCCAATTAAAAACACTCACAGAAATTGCAGGGGAAAATTGTTTTTGTGGAACCTGGGGATCAGAGTGGGGAAGAGATGAACAGAAAACCAGCTCTGGGACAGTCTTTCCTCCAACACAGAATTAAGTGTGGCAGGGAAAGCAATCTAAAGCAATCTGGGTAGAGGGGGCTTTAAGCACCGGATATTAATACAGAAACACTGACACCCAGAGGTTGAATCACAAATTGACTCTTGTATAAATACAACTAAAGGCAGGTTGAGAAACAGAGTCCCACCTGCTTGAAAACGGCATCCTGGCTTACAATACAGAGGAGCAGTGGATCGCAGGGAACTTCAATACTGTCCTGACTACGTGACAGGAAATTGATATGCCAAACAGAACACTAGAGGAAGTCAATGACCTTCACTAATGCACATTTTTATTTTTTATCTTTTACTTAAGAAACTAATTTTTTCTCACTTGATTTTACCTTTTTTATTAATATATTTTATTTATTATTATTACTACTATTATTTTACCTTTTTAAAGTTTTATTTCATTTTTTCTTTATTTTATTTTATTTTGGGATTAGTTTTCTACATTCTATTTTTATTTTTCCTTTAGCATTATTTTATTCTATCTCAGTTTTGCCTTTATGCTAACAATCTCTTCCTTACTTTTCCCCTTTTTTGTCCTGTTTCTATTACACTGTTCCTGCTTTATTGTTTCCCTATCCTTTCTTTTTACCCTCTGTTAAAAATTGATCTTACTTATATATCTAATTTCCCCTCACCTGATCCAACTCTATACACACTTCTCTCTTCTCTTTCTTCATTATCTAAATTTTTTCTCTTCCTTTTTTGTTGTTTTGTTTTGCTTTGTCTTTTTCCTTCTCTCTGTCTTGTTGTTGTTGTTTGTTTGATTGTTGATTAGTTTGTTTTTCTTTTTTTTTTGCTTCTGTTTTTCTTCTCCTCCTTTGTTTACTTATTATACTAATAGCTTAACTAATTCCAATCAGCAACTCAGACCTATCTACTCTCTATTCTCCTTTTACAATAGTTAATGAATACATAGATAGATTTAAAAAGGAAAAAATTATATATATATAAACTTTCTTTATATATATATTTTAATATATGTGTACATATTTTTTTGTATTTTTTTTCCTTTTCTTCTTTTTTTCCTTTATTGATTAAGGTATTATAAATATGACCTTATCACCCCATTGTCAATCCTGCCCTCACCCTCACCCACTGTTGTCTGTGTCCATTGCTTATGCTTATATGCATGCATACAAGTAATTTGGTGGATCTCTCTCCCTTACCCCCCCCACCCCTACCCTCCCTCTGAGGTTTGAGCATCTGATCAATGCTTCTCTGTCTCTGGATCTATTTTTGTGCATTGGTTTATGTTGTCCATTATAATCCACAAATGAGTGAGATCATGTGATATTTATCTTTCTCTGATTGACTTATTTCACTTAGCATAATGCTCTCCAGCTCCATCCATGCTGTGGCAAATGGTAGGAGTTCCTTCCTTTTTACAGCAACATAGTATTCCATTGTATAGATGTGCCACAGTTATATAATCCACTCATCTGCTGATGTGCACTTAGGCTGATTCCAAATCTTGGGCTGCTATGAACATAGGGGTGCATATATCCTTTCTGATTGGTGTTTCTGGTTTCTTGGGATATATTCCTAGAAGTGGGATCACTGGATCACTGGAAGTTCCAATTTTAGCTTTTTGAGGAAACTCCATACTGTTCTCCACAGTGGCTGCGTCAGTCTGCATTCCCACCAGCAGTGCACGAGGGTTCCTTTTTCTCTGCATCCTCGCCAGCATTTGTCATTTGTTGATTTGTTGATGATAGGCATTCTGACAGGTGTGAGATGGTACCTCATTGTCGTTTTGATTTGCATCTCTTGGATGATTAGTAACTTTGAGCATGTTTTCATGTCTCTTGGCCTTCTTTATGTCTTCTTTTGAAAGTATCTATTTAGGTGCGTTGCCAATTTTTTGATTAGGATGTTTCTCTTCCTTTTGTTAAGTTGTATGAGTTCCCTGTAAATGTTGGAGATTAAACCCTTATCCGAGATAACATTGGCAAATATGTTCTCCCATGCAGTGGGTTTTCTTGTTGTTTTGTTGATGGTTTCTTTTGCTGTACTGAAGTTTTTATTTTCATGTAGTCCCATTTTTTTTATTTTCTCTTTAGTTTCCATTGTCCTAGGAGCTATATCAGTGAAGATATTGCTTCAGCATATATCTGAGATTTTGCTGCTTGTGGATTTCTCTAATATTTTTATGTTTTCCCTTCTTACATTTAAGTCCTTTATCCATTTTGAGTTTATTTTTGTGTATGGTGTAAGTTGGTGGTCTAGTTTCATTTTTTTGCATGTGTCTGACCAAATTTCCCAGCACCATTTATTGAAGAGACTATCTTGACTTCATTGTATGTTCTTGCCTCCTTTGTCAAATATTAATTGAGCATAGTGGTTTGGGTCGATTTCTGGGTTCTCTATTCCATTGGTCTATATATCTGTTCTTGTGCCAGTATCAGGCTGTTTTGAGAACAGTGGCTTTGTAATACATCCTGATATCTGATATTGACATCCCACCTACTTTGTTCTTCTTTCTCCAGATATCTGTAGCTATTTGGGGTCTTTTTTTTTATACCAGATGAATTTTTGAAGAGCTCTTTCTAGGTGTGTGAAATATGCTATTGGTGTTTTAATTGGGAGTGCACTGAATCTATAGATTGCTTTGGGTAGTGTGGATATTTTAATGATGTTGATTCTACCAATCCATAAGCACGGTATGTTCTTCATTCTCTTCATGTCTTCCTCTATCTCTTTGTTCAAAGTCCTGTAGTTTTCTGGGTAGATGTCTTTTACCTCCTTAATTAAGTTTATTCCTAGGTATCTTAATTTTTTTGTGCAATTGTGAATGGGATTGCTTTTTAATGTCTCTTTCTGTAAGTTCACTGTTGGTGTATAAAAATCCCATAGATTTCTTGGCATTAATTTTGTATCCTGCTACATTGCTGAATTCATTTATTAAGTCTAATATTTTTTTGGATGAAATCTTTAGGGTTTTCTACGTGCAGTATCATGTCATCTGCGAATAATGACAACTTTACTTCATATTTTCCAATTTGAATGCCTTTTATTTCTTCTTGTCTGATTGCATTTGCTAGCACTTCCAGTACTATGTTGATCAGGAGTGGTGAAAGCGGGCATCCCTGTCTTGTTCCTGTTCTTAGGGAAATTGTTTTAGTTTTTGCCCATTGAGTATGATGTTGGCTGTAGGTTTGTCATATAAGGCTTTTATTATGTTAAGGTATGATCCTTCTATTCCCACTTTGCTGAGTGTTTTTATCAGAAAAGGGTGTTGGACTTTGTGAAATGCCTTTTTTGCATCGATTGATATGATTATGTGATTTTTGCCTTTCAATTTGTTTATGTGATGTATCACGTTTATTGATTTTCAGATATTGTACCAGCCTTGCATCCCTGGAATAAATCCCACTTGGTCATGGTGTATGATCTTTCTAATGTAATGCTGGATCTGGTTTGCTAGAATTTTGTTGAGGATTTTAGGATCTATGTTCATCAGGGATATTGGCCTGTAATTCATCTTCTTTATGATGTCTCTCTGGTTTTTGGATTAATGTAATGCTGGCTTCATAGAAAGAGCTTGGAAGTGTGCCTTCCTCTTGAATTTTTTGGACTAGTCTGAAGACCATTGGTTTTAGTTCTTCTTTGAATGTTCAGTAATACTCCCCTGTAAAGCCATCTGGTACAGGGCTTTTGTTTGCTGGAAGCTTTTTGATTACTGTTTCAATTTCATCAGTAGTTATCAGCCTATTCAGCTTTTTTGATTCTTCCTGTTTGAGTTTTGGGAGCTTGTATTTTTGTAGGAATGTGTCCCTTTCGTCGAGGATGTCCAGTTTGTTGGAGTAGAGTTGTTAGTAATATTTTTTTTACAATCCTTTGTATATCAGTGGGGGCAGTTGTTACTTCACCTCTTTCATTTCTGATTTTGTTTATTTGGGTCCTCTCTGTTTCTTGGTGAGCCTGTCTATAAGTTCATCAATCTTGTTTATCCTTTCAAAGAACCAGCGCTTGGTTTGATTGATCTTTTGTACTGTTTTTTTTTTTTTCTTTCTCTATGTCATTTATTTCTATTCTGACTTTTATTACCTTCTTCCTTCTGTATACTGTGGGCTTTTCTTGTTGCTCTCTTTCTAATTCTTTAAGTTGCAAGGTTAGATAATTTATTACCATTTTTTTCTTCTTTTTTGAGGCAAGAGCCAGGAACTTCTCTCTCAGGACCACTTTCATTGTGTCCCATAGATTTTGGATTGTAGTGTTTTCATTGTCATTTGTTTCCAGGATGCTTTTTATTTCTTCTTTGATCTCTTTGGTAACCCAGTCATGGTTTAATAGCATGCTATTTATACTCCAAGTGTTAGATTTTTTTCTTTGTTTTAATTGTAGTTGATTTCTACTTTTATGCCATTTTGATGTGAGAAGATGCTTGTCATGATTTATATCCTCTTGAATTTGAAGAGAGTTTGCCTCTGTCCTAATATCTGATCTACCTTTGAAAATGTCCCATTTGCACTAGAGAAGAATGTATATTCTGTGGCTTTGGGGTGAAATATTCTGAAGATGTCAATTAAGTTCATCTGATCTAGTTAGTCTATTAGGATTGTTGTTTCTTTGCTAATTATTTGTTTAGAGGATTTATCCAGTGGTGTTAGTGGGGTATTAAAGTCACCTACTATAACAGTATTGCTATCAATCTCTCTCTTGATATCTTCCAGAAGTTGTTTTATGTATTTGGGTGCTTCTGTATTGGGTGCATGTTTACCAGGGTTATATTCTCTTGTTGTATCTATTCCTTTAGTATTCTGAAGTGGCCTTCCTCATCTCTTGGTATTGCCTTAACTTTGAGGTCTACTTTGTCAGATATAAGTATTGCAACTCTATTTTCTCATTTCCATTTGCCTGAAAAATGTTTTTCCATCCCTTCACTCTCAGTCTGTGTGACTCCTTTGTTATGAGGTGGGTCTCTTGCAAACAGCAAATATATGGGTCATGTTTTCTTATCCATTCAGCTACTTTATGTCTTTTGATTGGAGCATTTAATCCATTTATGTTTAATGTTATTATTGATAAGTACTTTTTGTCCTAATTTTTAATGTATTTTTAATTGATTAAGGTATTACAAATGTGTCCTTATACCCCCATTGTCCCCTGGTCCACCCAGTCCTGCCCTCACCCTCACCCACTGTTGTCTGTGTCCATTGCTTATGCTTATATGCATGCATACAAGTCCTTTGGTTGTTCTCTCCCACTTACCCCCATCCTCCCCTACCTTCCCTCTGAGGTTTGAGCATCTGAACTATGCTGCTCTGTCTCTAGATCTGTTTTTGTTCATCGGATTATGTTGTTCATTATAATCCACAAATGAGTGAGATCATGTGATATTTATCTTTCTCTGACTGACTTATTTCACTTAGCATAATGCTCTCCAGCTCCATCCATGCTGTTGCAAATGGTAAGAGTTCCTTCCTTTTTACTGAAGCATAGTATTACACTGTGTAGATGTGCCACAGTTATCTAATCCACTCATCTGCTGATGGGCACTTAAGCTGATTCCAAATCTTGGGGTGCTATGAACATAGTGGTGTATATATCCTTTCTGATTGGTGTTTCTGATTTCTTGGGATATATTCCTAGAAGTGGGATCACTGGGTCAAATGGAAGTTCCATTTTTAGTTGTGTTTTTTTTTTTTTTTTGAGGAAACTCCATACTGTTCTCCACAGTGGCTGCATCAGTCTGCATACCCACCAGCAGTGCACGAGGGTTCCTTTTTCTCTGCATCCTTGCCAGCATTTGTCATTTGTTGATTTGTTGATGATAGGCATTCTGACAGGTGTGAGATGGTACCTCATTGTCGTTTTGATTTGTATCTCTTGGATTTTTAGTGACTTTGAGCATGTTATCATGTCTCTTGGCCTTCCATATGACTTCTTTCGAAAATTATCTATTTAGGTCCATTGCCCATTTTTTGATTTTGTTGTTTGTTTTTCTTTTGTCGTTTTATGATTTCCCTGTAAATGTTGGAGATTAAAACTTTCTCAGAGATATCGTTGGCAAATATGTTCTCCCATGCATTGGGTTTTGTTGATGGTTTCTTTTGCTGTGCAGAAGCTTTTAATTTTGATATAGTCCCATTTTTTTAATTTTCCCTTTAGTTTCCATTGCCCTAGGAGTTGTATCAGTGAAGATATTGCTTCGGCATATATCTGAGATTTTGCTGCCTGTGGGTTCCTCTAATATATTTATTTTTTACCATCTAACGTTTAAGTCCTTTATTTATTTTGAGTTTATTTTTGTGTATGGTGTAAGTTGGTGGTCTAGTTTCATTTTTTGCATGTGTTTGACCAAATTTCCCAGCACCATTTATTGAAGAGACTGTCTTGACTCCATTGTATGTTCTTGCCTCATTTGTCAAATATTAATTGAGCATAGTGGTGTGAGTCCATTTCTGGGTTTTCTATTCTATTCCATTGGTCTATATGGCTGTTTTGTGCCAGTACCAGGCAGTTTTGGGAACAGTGGCTTTTTAATACATCTTGATATTTGGTATTGAAATCCTTCCTACTTTGTTCTTCTTTCACAGGATTGCTGCAGCTATTTGCCTTTTTAAATTTTTTTAAATTCCATATGAATTTTTGGAGAGTTATTTCTAGATCTGTAAAAAAATGCCATTGGTATTTTAATTGGTAGTACATTGACTCTATAGATTGCTTTGGATAGTATGGACATTTTAATGGTGTTGATTCTACCAATCCATGAACATGGTATTTTCTTACATCTGTTTATGTCTTCCTCTATCTCTTTCTTCAATTTCCTGTAGTTTTCTGAGTAGAGGTCTTTTACCTTGTAAGTTAAGTTTATTCCCAGTTATCTTAAATTTTTTTGTACAACGGTGAATGGGATTGCCTTTTAATCTCTTTCTATAAGTTCACCAATGGTGTATAAAAATGCTATAGATTTCTTGGCATTAATTTTGAATCCTGCTACATTGCCAAATTCATTTATTAAGTCTAATAATTTTTGATCGAGTATTTATGGATTTCTATGTATAATATCATGTCATCTGCAAATAATGACAATTTTACTTCTTATTTTCCAATTTGAATGCCTTTTATTTCTTCTTCTTGTCTGATCGCTATGTCTAGTACTTCTAGTACTATGTTGAACAGGAGTGGTGAAAGCGGGCATCCCTGTCTTGTTCCTGTTCTTAGGGAAATTGTTTTAGTTTTTGCCCGTTGAGTATGATGTTGGCTGTAGGTTTGTCATATAAGGCTTATATTATGTTGAGGTATCCTTTTATTCCCACTTTGCTGACTGTTTTTATCAGAAAAGTGTGTTAGACCATGTGAAATGCCAATTGATTTGATTATGTGATTTCTGTCTCTCAATTTGTTTATGTGATGTATCATGTTTATTGATTTGCGGACATTGTACCAGCCTTGCATCCCTGGAATAAATCCCACTTGGCCTAGATGTATAATTTTTCTAATGTAATGCTGGATCCGGATTGCTAGAGTTTTGTTGTGGATTTTAGCATGTACGTTCATCAGGGATATTGGCCTGTAATTCTCTTTCTTTGTGGTGTCTTTATATGGTTTTGGGATTAGGGTAACGCTGGCTTCATAGAAAGAGCTTGGAAGTGTGCCTTCCTCTTGAATTTTTTGGAATAGTCTGAGAAGGATTGGTTTTGGTTCTTCATTGAATGTTCAGTAAAACTCCCTTGTGAAGCCATCTGGTCCAGGGTTTTACTTTGCTGGAACCTTTTTTATTACTGTTTCAATTTCATCAGTAGTTATCGGCCTATTCAGGTTCTTTTATTCTTCCTGATTGAGTTTTGGAAGCTTGTATTTTTCTAGTAATATGTCCATTTTGTAGACGTTGTCCATTATTTTTGAGTAGAGTTGTTCATAGTATTTTTTAAAAAATAATTCATTGTATATCAATAGGGTCCGTTGTTACTTCACCTCTTTCATTTCTGATTCTGTTTATTTGGGTCTTCTTTCTTTGTTTCTTGGTGAGCCTGGCTGGAGGTTCATCATTCTTGTTTATCCATCCTAAGATCCAGCTCTTGGTTTCATTAATCATTTTTATTGTGTGTGTGTTTTTGTCTCTGTATTGTTTATTTCTGCTGTGATCTTTATTATTTCCTTCCCTCTAGATACTGTGGGCTTTTCTTATTACTCTCTTCCCAATTCTTTAAGTTGCAAGGTTAGATAATTTATTACCAGTTTTTCTTGTATTTGATGTAGGCCCTAGACCTAGGAACTTCCCTCTCAGGACTGCTTTCATTGTGTCCCATAGATTTTTGGATTGTTGTGTGTTCATTGTCATTGATTTCCAGGATATTTTTTATTTCTTATTTGATCTCTTTGGTAACCCAGTCATTGTTTCATAGTATGCTATTTATCTTTGAGTGTTTGATTTTTTTCATTGTTTTTATTGTAGTTGATTTCTACTTTTATGCCACTGGGATCTGAGAAGATGCTTGTTATGATTTCTATCCTTTTGAATTCGAAGAGACTTTGCCTGTGTCCTAATACATGACCTAGCTTTGAAAATGTCCTGTGTGCACTGGAGAAGAATGTATATTCTGTAGCTTTGGGGTGAAATATTCTGAAGATGTCAATTAAATCCATCTGATCTAGTGAGTCATTTAGGATTGATGTTTCTTTGCTGATTTTTTGTTTAAAGGATTTATCCATTGGTGTCATTGGGGTATTAAAGTCCCCTACTATAACTGTATTACTACTGATCTCTCCATTGATATCTTCCAGAAGTTGTTTTATGTATCTGAGTACTTTTGTATTGAGTGCATATATGTTTACCAGAGTTATATTTTCTTATTGAATTGCCCCCTTTAGTATTATGTAGTGGCCTTCCTTATCTCTTGGTATTGCCTTAACTTTGAGTTCTATTTTGACAGATATAAGTATCACAACCCCAGCTTTTTTCTCATTTCCATTTGCCTGAAAAATATTTTTCCATCCCTTAACTCTCAGTCTGTGTGAATCCTTTGTTCTGAGGTGGGTCTCTTGCAGACATCAAATATATGGATCATGTTTTCTTTTCCATTCAGCTACCATATGTCTTTTGATTGGTGCATTTGATCCATTTACATTTAATGTTATTGATAAGTACTTGTTTATCCTCATTTTTATTCTTAATGTTTGTGTTTCTTTTTGCCTCTATGTTTCTTCTTTTTACAGCAGTCCCTTTAACATTTCTTGCATTGCTGGCTTGGTGGTAATAAACTCTCTTAACCCTTTTTTGTTTGTGAAGCTCCTGATTCCACCTCCAATTTTGAATAATAGCCTTGCTGGATATAGTATTCTTGGATTCAGTCCCTTGGTTTGCATCACTTTGTATATTTCATTCCAGTCCCTTTTGGCCTGATGCGTATCTGTTGAGAAATCAGTTGATATTCTTATGGGAGATCCCTTGTGGGTAACTTTTTGTCTCTCTCTCGCAGTCTTTAAGATTCTTACTTTGTCATTGATGTTTGCCAATTTAATAATGATGTGTCTTGGTGTTGGTTTTTTGGGGATCATCTTGTTTGGGATTCTATGTGCTTCTTAGACTTGCGTAGGTTTTTCTTGCCAATAGCAGGGAAGTTTTCTGTCATTATTTCTTCAAACAGGTTTTCTATTCCTTGCTTCTCTTCCTCTCCTCTTGGTACCCCTGTTATGCGGACCTTGTTTCGCTTTGTGTTGTCCCAAAGCTCCCTTAGGCTCTCCTCTTGCTATTTAAATTTTCTTTCCAGTTGGTGCTGTGTTTGTGTGTTTTTTTCCCACCTTGTCTTCTAATTCGCTGATGCGGTCCTCAGCCTCTTCTAGCCTTCTGAGGTGGGTCTCTTGCAAACATCAAATATATGGATCATATTTAAGCCTTCCATTTTGTTCTTTATTGCAGCTATGTCATTCTTCATTTCCTCTTGGTTCCTTTTCATGTTGGTGACATTCTCATTCAGCCCCTTATAATTCTCATTGAGTTGTGTGTATATGTCATTGAGTTGTGTGTATTTGTCATTCAGCCATTTGAACATCCTTATTACCATTACTTTGAATTCTTTCTCTGAGATGTTACTTGCCTCCATTTCATTTAAATCCCTTTCTGGTGATTCCTCTTTTTCTTTCCTTTGGGGATTGCTTTTTTGTATCCCTATGTTTTGCTGTAACATTGTAATTGTTTCTGTGCCTTAGAGCCGAATGCTTTGCTCTCCAGGTTCTTTTGGCAATGGTGTAACTGGTCTGATCTCTGAGGTCTCTTGGGTTTGGTAATCTAGTGTAGTTCCCTATTTGAGCTATTTGGTTTTCTTGATCTAGGTCTGCTAGCTGGAAAGGCACAACTTCAGTGTTCAGAAGTCAGCAGCCGGGGAGGGGATTTCCCAATTTTTGCTACCTTGCACCTTTGATTGTAATCATGCATGACCAGCCAGGGCCCACAGAAGCACCCAGGAGCCACCTGTCGGGGTGGTGGGGCTCAGGAGGCCTGCACTCTGAAAAGGCGTGACTGTGGTCTTAAGAGTTCTGTAGCTGTGGGATGGGAAGACTCAATTTTTGCTGCTTCCCCTGCGGTTTAATACGTACGCACCCAGTGATGACTCACAGGGGCAACCGCAATGTGTTTGCCAGCACAGGACACTGACACACTCTGAAGGGCCCTGGTGCTAGAACCACGCAATTAAGGTATCTGTGGGCAAGTATCCAAGAAGAGGGAATTCAGAATTTCTCCTGCCGGGGCAGTCTACCCTTGTTTGTATAAGATCACACCCAGTGGGGATCACAGCAGCCTGTGGAGCGATGGGCTCAGGAGGCCTGTGCTCTGGAAAAGCATGACTTTGGTGGTGTGTTTGCCAGCACAGCTCACTGATGGACTCTGAGGGGCCCTGGCACTGGAGTCGCGCGACCAAGGTGTCTGTAGGAAGGTATCCAGAAAGAGGAAGTTCAGAATTTCTACTGCTGGGGAAGTGCACCCTTGTTTTTATAAGATTACACCCAGTGGAGGCTCACAGCAGCTCCCAAGAGCAGCCTGTGGAGCGTTGGCCTCAGGAGGCCTGCGCACTGGAAATGCGTGACTGTGGTGGTGCGTTTGCCTGCATGGAGCTCTGCCACACTCTGAGGGGCCCTGGCACTTAAAGTTGCATGACATAGGTGTCTGTGGGCAGGTATCCAGGATGAGTGAATTCAGAACTTCCACTGCTGGGACAATGCGCCTCTGTCTGTACAAGATTGCATCCAGCAGTGGCTCAAAGTGGCTCCCAATAGCTGCCTGTGGAGTGATGGGCTCAGGAGGCCTGTGTGCTGGAAAAGCACAACTTTGGCAATGTGTTTTCCCACACAGAGCTCTTGTACACTCTGAGGGGCCCTTGCGCTGAAGTTGCTTGACCTAGGTGTCTGTTGGCTGGTATTTAAGATAACCGAATTCAGCATTTCCACTGCTAGGGCAATGCACCCCTGTCTATACAAGATCGTACACAGTGGGGGCTCACAGCAGCTCCCAAGAGCTGCCTGTGGAGCAATGAACTTATGAGGCCTGCATGCTGGAAACACACAACTATGGCAGTGTGTTTTGCAGGCACGGGGCTCAGACACACTCTGAGGGGCCCTGGCGCTGAAGGTGCATGACCTAGGTGTCTGTGGGCAGGTAACCAGGATGAGTGAATTCAGAATTTCCACTGCTGGATCAGTGTACCCCTGTCTGTATAAGATCGCACCCAGTGGGGGCTCACAGCGGCTCCCAAGAGCTTCCTGTGGAGTGGTTGGCTCACGAAGCCTGCATGCTGGAAGCATACAACTGTGGTGTCCAGAGTCTTCCACTGGGGAGGGGGGAAGTTACTGCTGCAGGAGCGGTGCACCTTTGGAGGTGGAGGTCCTAGGGTTTGCAGGTCTGCAGGTGTGGTAGAAGGATTTTGGCTAGAGTGGCTGCCAGGTTTCAGGCAGTGTCCAAGGGCTGTCTGGGTGGTGGTATTGATGAGTTCCTAGAAGAGGCCACTCTCCCCTTCAAGATGGCATGGGCTTAGTGTCTGAGTCCCAGACCCCAGGGAGTGTCCACAGTGGTGGTAGGTTATCCCTGTCCAAGATAGCCTGGTCTTCCAGATCCTGCCAGATTTAACTGTCCCTCACTCATTCACACACACACATACCACACACATCCACACACTCTCCTTTAAACCCCTCACTCAATCACATCCTCTGCCTCACCTCCATCCTGCCAGCCACCATCTTCCTTCCCACTTTTCTTCCTACACACTCATTATCTATCTATCTTCTCTATACTGACTTATGTCTATATCTCCATTCATTCAATTCATTGACATTATCTTCTGGAAATAAGCTATGTCTCCTCAAATTCACCTGGGTGTTTGTTGTTTGTTGTTTGCATTTTTCGGATTAGTTGTTGTTTGTAGTTTGGATTCATCTCTGGGTGTTTCTTGTTTGCATTTTTTGGATTAGTTGTTGTTTTATTGGAGTATTCTCCCCATATACATATATTTTCCTCCTTCTTTTTTCTTCTCTATCTTTTTTCTCTTAATTTTTTTTTCATTTTCTCAATATCATTTTTGCACTTTATTTTTTATCCCCTAATTCTCTTTTCTCTGATGATCATCTTTATTTGGGATTATTAGTATCATGAATACATGTGTGTTTGGTGCCTTGTGCATTGTATCCTGTTGTTTTGTATTTTGTGCTTTTAAGTCAACACAGGAGATAGAGAGCTACATAACCAGACATCCAGAGAGGAGTCATCACGAGGTAACATAGAAACAGCCTGCATACGAAGGAAAAGGACGAATTACCAGAAAAAAAAGTTAATGAAATGGAGGCAAGCAATATGTCAGATAGAGAATTCAGAGCAATGGTCATAAGGTTACTGAAAAGGATGGAAGACAAATTCAACAATATGTGTAAGAACCAGAAGGAAATGAAGAAGAACCACTAAGAAATGAAAAATGACATTGCTGCAATAAAGAACTCAATAGAAAGCATCAACAGTAGACTAGAAGAAGCAGAGAACCACATAATTGAGTTAGAAGATAAGGTAGGGAAAAATACCAAACAGAGCAGCATCTAGAAAAAAAAATAAAACACCTTAAAAAACAGGAGGAGAGCCTAAGGGAACTTTGGGACAACACAAAACAAAACAACATCCACATAATAGGGGTACAAGAAGAGAGGAAACTGAGCAAGGAATAGAAAACCTGTTTGAAGAAGTAATGACAGAAAACTTCCCTGATATAGGGAAGAAAAAAAAAATCACACAAGTCCAAGAAGCTCACAGAGTCCCAAACAAGTAGAACCCCAAAAGAACAACACGAAGACACATTGTAATTAAATTGGCAAATACCAGTGACAAAGTAAGAATCTTAAAAGCTGTCAAACAGAGACAGAAAGTTACCTACAAAGGATCCCCCATCAGACTAATGACTGATTTCTCAACAGAAACACATCAGGCCAGAAGGGAATGGAATGAAATATAGAAAGTCATACAAAGGAAGGGTCTGAATCCAAGAATCTTGTATGCAGCAAGGTTATCAATCAAAATACAGGGTGAAATCAGGAGCTTCACAAATAAAAAAGGACTAAGGGAGTTTACTACCACCAAGCAAGCAATGCAAGAAATACTAAAGGGTCTGCTGTAAAAAGGATAAATAGGAAGGGAAATAGGAACACAGGCATAAAGAATAAAAATGGCAACAAACAAGTACCTATCAATAAACACTTTAAATGTAAATGGATTTAACGCCTCCACCAAAAGACATAGAGTAGATGAGTGGATAAGAAAACATGACCCATATATGTACTGTCTACAGGAAACCCACCTCAGAACAAAGGTCTCACACAGACTGACGGTGAAGGGATGGAAAAAGTTTTTTCAGGCAAATGGAAATGAAAAAAAAACTGTGGTAGCAATACTTACATCTGACAAATTAGACCTCAAATTAAAGGACATAACAAGAGATAAGGAAGGCCACTTCATAATACTAAAAGGAGCAATTCAACAAGAAGATATAACACTGGTAAATATATGTGCATCCAATACAGGAGTACTCAAATACATAAAGAAAAGAAAAAATCTTCTGGAGGATAGCAAAGGAGAGATTGACAGCAATATAGTCATAGTAGGGGAATTTAATACCCAACTAACACCACTGGACAATCCTTTAAACAAAAAATCAGCAAAGAAACATCAATCATAAATGACTCACTAGAACAGATGGAATTAATTGACATCTTCAGAAAATTTCACCCCAAAGCCACTGCATATACATTTTCCTCAAGTGCACATGGGTCATTCTCAAAGATAGACCACATATTGGGACACAAGCAAAGTCTCTTCAAATTCAAGAAGATAGAAATCATATCAAGCATCTTCTCAGATCACAATGACATAAAACTAGAAATCAACTACAATAAAAACAATGAAAAAATCAAACACCTGGAGGCTAAATAGCATGTTATTAAACAATGACTGGGTTACCAAAGAGATGAAAGCAGAAATAAAAAGAATCATGACAATAAAAACACAACAATCCAAAATCTATGGCATACAGTGAAAGCAGTCTTGAGAGGTAAGTTCATAGCTCAAAAGGCCTACCTCAAAAGAAAATAAGAAAGTATGGTAATAAGTTATCTAACCCTACAACTCAAAGAGTTAGAAAGAGAACAAGAAGAAAAGCTCAGCGTAAAAAGAAGAAAGGAAATAATAAAGATCAAAGTGGAGATAAATGACATAGAGACCCAAAAATAATGCAAAAGATCAACAAAACCAAGAGCTAGAATAAAAACACACACACACATACACACACACACACACACAAAAAAAAAACCACACACACAAACAAACCAACAACAACCAAGAGCTGGTTTGCTTAAAGGATAAACAAGATTGATGAACCTTGAGCAAGGCTCACCAAGAAGCAAAGAGAGAGGAACCAAATAAACAAAATCAGAAATGAAAGAGGTGAACTAAAAACCGATCCCACAGAAATACAAACGATTATTAAAAAATACTGTGAACAAGTCTATTCCAACAAAAAGATCAACCTAGACGAAATGGATATATTCTTAGAAAAATACAAGCTCACAAATACTCAACCAAGAAGAATCAAAAAACCTGAATCGGGCGATAACTACCAAAGTAATTCAAGCAGTGATCAAAAATCTTCCAGCAAACAAAAGCTCGGGTCCGAACGGCTTTACAGGGGAGTTCTATCAAGCATTCAAACAAGAACTAAAACCTATCCTCCTCAGACTATTCCAAAAAATTCAAGAGGCAAGCACACTTCCAAGCTCTTTCTATGAAGCCAGCATTACCCTAATCCCAAAACCAGATAAAGACACCACAAAAAAAAGAGAACTACAGGCCAATATCCTTGATGAACATAGATACTAAAATCCTCAACAAAATTCTAGAAAATCGGATCCAGCATTACATAAGAAAGATCATACACCCTGACCAAGTAGGATTTATCCCAAGGATGCAAGGATGTTACAATATCCACAAATCAATAAACATGATACATCACATAAACTAATTGAGAGATAAAAATCACATAGTCATATCAATTGATGCAGAAAAAGCATTTGACAAAATCCAACACCGTTTCTTGATAAAAAACTCTCAGCAAAGTGGGAATAGAGGGATCCTACCTCAACATAATAAAAAGCCCTATATGACAAACCTACAGCTAACATCATACTCAATGGGCAAAAACTAAACTTATTTCCCCTCAGAACAGGAACAAGACAAGGATTCCCACTTTCACCACTCCTGTTCGACATAGTAATGGACGTGCTAGCCATAGCGATCAGATAAGAAGAAGAAATAAAATGCATCCAAATTGGAAAAGAAGAAGTAAAATGGTCCTTATTCGAAGATGACATGATACTACTCATAGAAAACCCCAAAGACTCCATCAAAAAACTACTAGACCTAATAAATGAATTTGGCAATGTAGCAGGATACAAAATTAACACCAAGAAAACTATGGCATTTCTATACACCAATAATGAACTTACAGAAACATAGACTAAAAAAGCAAACCCATTTACCATCACACCAAAAAAATTAATATTCTTAGGAATAAACTTAACTAAGGATGTAAAAGACCTGTACTCAGAAAAACTACAGGATATTGAAAAAAGATATAGAGGAAGACATAAACAAATGGAAGAACAAGCCACGTTCATTGATTGAGAGAGTCAACATTATTAAAATGTCCATACTCCCCAAAGCAATCCCAGATTCTAAGTAATCCCTATTAAAATACCAATGGCATATTTCAAATATCTAGAACAAACTCTACAAAAATTCATCTGGAATTTAAAAAGACCCTGAATAGCCACAGCAATCCTGAGAAAGAAGAACGAATTTGGAGGGATAACAATACCAGATATCAAGCAATATTACCAAGCCACGGTTTTCAAAACTGCCTGGTATTGGCACAGGAACAGACAAATAGACCAATGGAACAGAACTGGGAACCCAAAAATACACTCAAGCCATTATGCTCAATTAATGTTTGACAAAGGAGGCAAGAGCATACAATGGAGTCAAAACAGCCTTTTTAATAAATGGTGCTGGGAAATTTGGTCAGATACATGCAAAAAAATGAAATGAGATCACCAACTTACACAAAAACAAACTCAAAATGGCTAAACGACTTGAATGTAAGATGGGAAATCATAAAAATCCTACAAAACTTCATAGGCAGCAAAATAGCAGATATATGTCATAGCAATATCTTTACAGACACAACTCCTAGGGCAATGGAGACTAAGGAGAAAATAAACAAATGGGACTACATCAAAATAAAAATCTTCTGCACAGCAAAGGAAACCATCAACAAAACAATAAGAAAGCCCATTGCATGGGAGAACATATTTGACAATGATATTTCCAATAAAGGTTTAATCTCCAACATTTACAGAGAACTTATACAATTTAACCAAAGGAAGAGAAATAATCCCATAAAAAACGGGCAAAGTATCTAAATAGACACTTATCGAAAGAGGACATACAGAAGGCCCAGAGGCATATGATAACATGCTCAAAGTCACTGATCATCCAAGAGGTTCAAATCAAAACAACATTGAGATATCATCTCACACCTGTCAGAATGGCTATCATCTACAAATCAACAAATGATAAGTGCTGGCGAGGATCTGGAGAAAAAGGAACCCTCCTGCACTGATGGTGGGATTGCACACTGGTGCAGCCACTCTGGAAGACAGCATGGAGTTTCTTCAAAACGTTAAAAATGGAACTCCCATTTTACCCAGTAATACCACTTCTAGGACTATATCAAAAGAAACCAGAAACACCAATCAGAAAGGATATATGCAACCCTATGTTCATAGCAGCACAATTTACCATAGCTAAGATTTGGAAACAGCCTAAGTGCCCATCAGCAGATGAGTGGATTAAAAACCAGTGGTACATCTACACAGGGGAATAGTCTGCTGCTATAAAAATGAAGGACCTTTTACCATTTGCAATAGCATGGATGGAACTGGATAGCATTATGCTAAATGTAATAAGCCAGTCAGAGAAAGATAAATATCAGATTATCTCACTCATATGTGGGATATAATGATCAACATATTTTGATGAATAAGAATAGATCCAGAGACAAATGGTAGGGGTGGGGTGTTAGAGAGCAACCTAAGGACTTGTATGCATGCATATTAGCATAACCAATGGACACAGACACTGAGGGCTTGCCCGGGTGGTAATGGTGGGGGGGGTTCAATTGGGGAAAAAGGAGACATATGTAAAACTTTAGACAATAACAAAGAAAGAAAAAAACAACAACAATAAGATTCCATACATATGTTGCCTACAAGAGACTCCCTTCTAATCAAAAGACACATGTAAATGGAAAATGAAGGGATGGAAGAAGCATTTTTATGCAAATGGAAAAATGCTTGGGTAGCAATCTTACCTAATAATAGAGAAACATGTAAATTGACCGTACCTCTGCTATGCCCACAGTCAATCAGAGTGAGGATGCAAATTAACCCAACAAAGATGGTGGTTAATTTGCATACATACCTGGGTCCTGGGAACCTCCGCAGCACCCAGGTCACACCCAGCCAGCCATCAGAGGTGCGGGGGTGGGGGGGGAGTCCTGTTCCCAAGCCTGTGATGGGAGGGGTGGGGGGGCCTGCCTAAGCCTACAGCCTGGGTGGCCTGAGCTGGCGATCAGAGGGGCAGGGGGTGGGGAGGGGCCAAGCCTGGGATCAGAGGGAAGGAAAAAAATCAATGGAAACCTATCCTCATAAGAGGATAAAAAGGAAAATAAAGAAAGAAATGTCATATCCTATGAAAGACATCTTGAAAATGCCTAAAGAAAGTTGTCATTTTTTCATGGTGAAGGGACTGGAGTCCGTGTTGATGAAAATACCTTGGTGGCTTCAGTGACTGGCATTGGCTGCAGCAGCGGGGTAATGGGACTGGCGCCTTCCCCTGATCAGCCCAGTCACCTCCCAAAAAAGGAGGCCAGACTGCGGCTTAGGTCTGCACCCAATGGGGAGCGGGCCTAAGCCATCAGTAGGACATCCCCTGAGGGCTCCCAGAATGTGAGAGGGGGCAGGCTGGGCTGAGGGACCCCTCCCCAGTGCACGAATTTCGTGCACCGGGACCCTAGGAAGGGTGGGGATAAAGGGAGAGATCAACCAAAGGACTTGTGTGCAGACATATGAGCCCAACCAGCGGTTAAGGACAACAGGGGGGTGGGGGCATGTGTGGGGAGGGGGGTGGGATGGAAATGGGGGGACGAGGACAAATATGTGATACCTTAATCAATAAAGAAATTAAAAATAAATAAAAAAATAATAAAAAAATAGACTTTTAAACAATGATAGTAACAAGAGATAAAGAAGGGCATCTATAATAATAAAAGGTAATATGCTAATTAGTGCAGACGTCTTCCGGACATCATTCTGGATGTCGTTCCTGACAAAGCTGGTGCCAGAAGGAAGCCAGCCCGGGTCCCAGAAGGTAGCCTGCTGACAGCCGGAGAAGGGAAGCAGCCTGGGTCTCAAGTGCCTGTTGGTGGCTGGAGGAGGGAAGCCTGGATCCCGGTTGCCTCCCAGGTGCTGGAGGGAAGCCCGTGCCAGCAGTAGGGGGAAGGAAGGCCTACTCTTGCATGAATTTTCATGCATCAGGCCTCTAGTTACATAATAATAAAATAATAAAGGTTCATCCAACAAGAGTATATAACACTTATAAACATATATGCACCCAACTTAGGAGCAAATGCATATAACAAATATCAACAGACATAGAGAGACTGATAGTTACAAAATAATAGTAGGTGACTTTACCACCCCACTTACATAAATGGGTATATCATCCAGACAAAAAATCAACAAGGAAACATTGGATTTAAATAATATATTAGAATAGATGAACTTAATAGATATTTAGAATATTCCATTCAAAAACAGCAAAATACACATTCCTTTCAAATGCACATGGAACGTTCTCCAGGATAGACCACATGTTAGGCCAAAAAACAAGTCTCAATACATTTAATAAGAATGAAATCATATCAAGCATCTTTTTTTTACCATAGCAGTATAAAACTAGAAATCAATTACAAGAAAAAAACAAAACCTCAAACACTTAAAGGTAAAACAACATACTACTAAATAATAAATAAACAAAGAAATATAGGAGGAAATAAAAAAATATATCTGAGATAAATGAAAACATAATGACCCCAATTCTATAGCTATAGCAAAAACAGTTGTAAGAGGAAAATTAATAACAATATAGGCCTACCCCATGAAACAAGATAAATATGAAATAAACAATTTAATCCTACACCTAAAGGAACTGAAAAAAATGAAGAAAGTGGAAAGTTAGTAGAAGGAAGGAAATAATAAACATTAGGACAGAAATAAAGTAATTAGAAAACTATGTAAAAAATAAATGAAACTAAGAGATAGTTATTTACAATGACAAATAAAATTGAGAGCCAGTCTTATCAGGAAAAAAGAGGGCTTAAATTAATATGATCATAAATGAAAGAGTAGTTGCAACTGATACTACAGAAGTACAAAATATTATGAGATTAAAAATAAAAGTTATATACCAACAAACTGAACAACCACCAAGAAATCTATAAATTCCTAGAAACATTAAATCTTCCAAGACTAAATCATGAACTCTCCAATTACTAGTAAGGGAATTGAATCAGTAATCAAACTCCCAACAAAGTCCAGGAGCAGACAGCTTCACAGATTAATTCTACCAAATATTATTTTTAAAATTATTGATATCTATCCTTCTCAAACTTTTTAAAAATTTAAGAGAAAACACATTTCCAAATGTATTCTATAATAGCAGCATTAACTTGACACCAAAACCATATAAAGATGCTACAAGAATAGAAAATTATAAACCAGTGCTCCTGATAGATATAGATGTAAAAAATTCTAAACAAAGATTACCAAACTTCTTTAATAATGCAACAAATGGACCAAATGCAGTGATCAAATGGGATTTATTTCAGGAATGCAAGAATAATTTCATATCTATAATCAATCAATGTATTACAACACATTAATAAAAGAAAAGAAAAAAATCATCTCTGTAGACACAGAAGAAGCATTTGATAAAATACAGCATTCATGTATGATAAAAATTTTCAACAAAGTGAGAATAAAGTTAACATATGTCAATATAATAAAGGCCATATATGACAACCCACAGCTACCATCAGCATCAACAGGGAAAAACTTAAGGGATTTTCCCTAATATCAGGTACCAGAGACAGATGTTCATTGTCACCACTTTTATTCAATACTAGAGACCTGGTGCATGAAATTAATGCACTCTGGTGTCCCTCACCCCGGTCTGCCGGTCTGTGCCCTCTCACAGTTTGGGAGCCGTCAGAGGATGTCCTACTGCCGGTGGGAAGTGGGCCTAAGCCGTCAGTTGGACATTGTTAGCACTGTCGTGGCTCACGCCACTGCCACTGTACCCACCAGCCATGAACCTGGCTTCTGGATGGGCAGCGCTCCCCCTGTGGGAGCGCACTGACCACCAGGGGGCAGCTCCTGCTTTGAGCAGGATCTGCCAAAACCTGCTCTCCGAAATCCCCCTAAGGGTCCCGGATTGTGAGAGGGTGCAGGCCAGGCCAAGGGACCCTACTGGTGCATGATTGGGGTCAGGGAGGGTCGTGGGAGGTTGGCCAGCCCGGGAGGGACTGCAGGAGGGCTCCAGGATGTGTCCAGCCCATCTTACTCAATCCTGATCAGCCGGACCCCAGCAGCAAGCTAACCTACCTGTTGGAGCGTTTGCTCCCTGGTGGTAAGTTCACGTCATAGCGACTGGTGGACTGGTCTACAGTCTTCCCCCTGGTGGTCAGTGCATGTCATAGTGAGCGGTTGAGTGGCCTTAGCATATCATTATCATATTATGCTTTGTGTTGTTGTTTTTTATTACAATATTATGTTTTTTATTTTATTTATTTATTTTTTAACCTTTTAAATTTTATTCTATTGTTTAAAGTATTACAAATAGTAGTACATATATCTCCTTTTTTTCCCCATTGACTTTCCCCCGGCCTCCCCTACCCACCGGCACATGCCCTTATCCCACCCCCCAGTGTCTTGTGTCCATTGGTTATGCTTATATGCATGCATACAAGTCCTTTGGTTTATCTCTTACCCACCTCCGCCCCCAACACTCCCCAGCCTTCCCACTGTATTTGACAGTCTGATGTTTCTCTGCCTCTGTATCTATCTTTCTTTTTGTTCATCAGGTTATAATGTTCTTTATTATCCATAAATGAGTGAGATCATGTGGTATTTTTCTTTCACTGCCTGGTTTATTTCACTTAGCATAATGCTCTCCTGTTCAACCCATGCTGCTGCAAATGGTAAGAATTCCTTCTTTTTTATAGCAGCGTAGTATTCCATTGTGTAGATGTACCATGGTTTTTTAATCCACTCATCTGCTGATGGGCATTTAGGCTGTTTCCAAATCTTAGCTATTGTAAATTGTGCTCCTATGGACATAGGGGTGCATATATCCTTTCTGATTGGTGTTTCTGTTTTCTTGGGATATATTCCTAGAAGTGGTATTGCTGGGTCAAATGGCAGTTCCATTTTTAAATTTTTGAGGAAATGCCATACTGTTTTCCACAGTGGCTACACCAGCCTGCATTCCCACCAGCAGTGTAGGAGGGTTCCTTTTTCTCCACATCCTCTCCAGCACTTGTCATTTGTTGATTTGTTGATGATAGCCATTCTAACAGGTGTGAGATGGTAGCTCATTGTTGTTTTGATTTGCATCTCTCAGATTATTAGTGACTTTGAGCATGTTTCCATGTGTCTCTTGGCTTTCTGAATGTCCTGTTTTGAAAAATGTCTATTTAGATTCTTTGCCCATTTTTTGATTGGATTGTTCATCTCCCTTTTGTTAAGTTGTATGAGTTCCCTGTATTGGCAAATATGTTCTCCCCATGCAGGGGGCTTTCTTGTTCTTTTGTTGATGGTTTCTCTTGCTGTGCAGAAGATTTTCATTTTGATGTAGTCCCATTTGTTTATTTTCTCCTTAGTCTCTCTTGCCCTAGGATCTGTGTCTGTAAAGATATTGCTACGACATATAACTACAATTTTGCTTCTGTGGAGTCTTGTAGGATTTTTATGGTCTCCCGTCTTATATTCAGTCCTTCAGCCATTTTGAGTTTGTTTTTGTGTATGGTGTAAGTTGGTGATCTAGTTTAATTTTTTTGAATGTATCTGACCAAATTTCCCAGCACCACTTATTAAAAAGGCTGTTTTGACTCCAATGTATGCTCTTGGCTGCTTTGTCAAATATTAATTGAGTTTAATGGTTTGGGTCAATTTCTGGTTCCTCTATTCTGTTCCATTGGTCTATTTGTCTGTTCTTGTGCCAGTACCAGGCAGTTTTGAGAACCATGGCTTGGTAATATAGTTTGATGTCTGGTATTGTGATGCCTCCAACTTTGTTCTTCTTTCTCAGGATTTCTGTGGCTATTCGGGGTCTTATTACAGATGCATTTTTGGAGAGTTTGTTCTAGATCTTTGAAATATGCCATTAGTATTTTAATAGGGATTACATTGAATCTTTATATTGTTTTAGGTAGTATGGACATTTTAATGATGTTGATTCTACCAATCCATGAACATGGTATGCTCTTCCATTTGTTTATTTCTTCCTCCTCTTTTTTCAATGTCCTGTAGTTTTCTGAGTACAGGTCTTTTACGTCCTTGGTTAAGTTTATTCCTAGGTATCTTATTTTTATTTTTTTTATTTTTTTGGTGCAATGGTTAATGGCATTGTTATTTTTTTTGTTATTTTTTTTTCATTTCTCTTTCTGTGAGTTCATTATTGGTGTATAAAAAGGCCATAGATTTATGGGTGTTAATTTTGTATCCTGCTACATTGCCAAATTCATTTATTAGGTCTAGTAGTTTTTTGATGGAGTCTTTGGGGTTTTCTATGTATAGTATCATGTCATCTGCAAATAAGGACAGTTTTACTTCTTTTCCAATTTGGATGCCTTTTATTTCTTCATCTTGTCTGATCACTATGACTAGTACTTCCATTACTATGTCAAACAGGAGTGGTGAAAGTGGGAATCCTTGTCTTGTTCCTGTTGTTAGGGGAAATGGGTTTAATGTTTGCCCATTAAGTATGATATTGGCTGTAGGTTTGTCATATAGGGCTTTTATTATGTTGAGGTATGATCCCTCTATTCCCACTTTGCTGAGAGTTTTTTATCAAGAAACGGTGATGGATTTTGTCAAATGCTTTTTCTGAATCAATTGATATGATTATGTGATTTTTGTCCTTCAGTTTGTTTATGTGATGTATCACATTTATTGATTTACGGATATTGTACCATCCTTGCATCCCTGGAATAAATTCCACTTGGTCATAGTGTACGATCTTTCTAATGTAATGCTGGATCTAGTTGGCTAGAATTTTGTTGAGGATTTTAGCATCTATATTCATCAGGGATATTGGCCTGTAATTCTCTTTCTTTGTTGTGTCGTTATCTGGTTTTGGGATTAGGGTAATGCTGGCTTCATAGAAAGAGTTTGGAAGTGTGCCTTCCTCTTGAATTTTTTGGAATAGTCTGAGAAGGATAGGTTTTATTTCTTATTTGAATGTTTGATAGAACGCCCCTGCAAATCCTTCTGGACCAGGATTTTTGTTTGCTAGAAGATTTTTGATCAATGTTTCAATTTCTTCAGTAGTTATTGCCCTATTCAGGCTTTTTGATTCTTCTTGGTTGAGTTTTAGGAGATTATATTTTTCTAAGAATATATCTATTTCATCTCACTTGTCCTTTTTGTTGGAATAGAGTTGTTCACAGTATTTTTTAATAATCATTTGTATTTCTCTGGGATCGGTTGTTTTTTCACCTCTTTCATTTCTTATTTTGTTTATTTGGGTACTCTTTCTTTGCTTCTTGGTGAGCCTGGCTAGAGGCTCATCAACCTTCTTTATCCTTTCAAAGAACAAGCTCTTGGTTTTGTTGATCTTTTGTATTGTCTTTTTGGTCTCTATTTCATTTATCTCCACTCTGATCTTTCTTATTTCCTTCCTTCTGCTTACACTAGGCTTTTCTTGTTGCTCTCTTTCTAACTCTTTGAATTGTAGGGTTATGTAATTTATTACCATTGTTTCTTGTTTTCTTGCAGTAGCCTTGTAAAGTTATGAAATATCATCTCAAGACTGCTTTTGCTGTGTCTCATAGATTTTGGGTTGTTGTGTTTTCATTGTCATTTGTTGCCATGATGCTTTTTATTTCTTCTTTGTTTTCTCTGGTAACCCAGTCATTATTTAATAGCCAGTCATTGTTTAATAGCATGCTATTTAGCCTCCAGTTGTTTGATTTTTCATTGTTTTTATTGTAGTTGATTTCTAGTTTTATGCCATTGTGATCTGAGAAGATGCTTGATATGATTTCTATCTTCTTGAATTTGAAGAGACTTTGCCTGTGACCCAATATATGGTCTATCTTTGAAAACAACCATGTACACTTGAGAAGAATGTATATTCTGTGGTTTTGGAGTGAAATGTTCTGAAGATGTCAATTAATTCCATCTGATCTAGTGAGTCATTTGGGATTGATGTTTCTTTGCTGATTTTTTGTTTAGAGGATTTGTCTAATGGTGATAGAGGGGTATTAAATTCCCCTACTATGACTGTATTGCTGTCAATCTCTCTCTTCATATTGTCCAGAAGTTTTTTTTTTGTTGTTGTTGTTGTTTGTTTTTGTATTTTGGTACTCCTGTATTGAATGCATATATGTTTACCAGAGTTATTTCTTCTTGTTGGATTGCTCCCTTTAGTATTATGAAGTGGCCTTCCTTATCTCTTGTTCTGTCCTTCACTTTGAGATCTAATTTGTCAGATATATGTATTCCCAAATCAGCTTTTATTTTTTCATTTCCATTCACCTGGAAAACCTTTTTCCATCCCTAGATCATCAATCTGTGTGAGTCCTTTTTTCTGAGGTGGGTTTCCTATAGACAGCAGATATATCAGTCATGTTTTCTCATTCACTCAGCTATCTTATGTCTTTTGATTGGGGCATTTAATCCATTTACATTTAAGGATATTATTGATAGGTACTTGTTTGTCGCCATTTTTATTCTTTACAGCTATGCTCCTTCTTCGCTTCCTATTTCATCTTTTTACAGCAGACCCTTTAGCATTTCTTGCATTGCTGGTTTGGTGGCAATAAACTCCCTTAGTCCTTTTTTTGTCTGAGAATCTCCTTATTTCACCCTGTATTTTGATTGATAGCCTTTCTGCATACAGTATTGTTGGATTCAAACCCTTCCTTTGTATGACTTTGTATATTTCATTCCATTCCCTTCTGGCCTGATGTGTTTCTGTTCAGAAATCAGTCGCTAGTCTGATGGGTTATCCTTGGTAGGTAACTTTCTTTCTCTCTCTGTCCACTTTTAAGAATCTTACTTTGTTGTTGTTGTTTGCCAATTTAATTATAATATGCCTTGGCATTGGTCTTTTGGGGTTCTACTTTTTTGGGAATCTTTGAGCTTCTTTGATTTGTGTGAGTTTTTTCTTCCCTATATTAAGGAAGTTTTCTGTCATTATTTCTTTAAAGAGGTTTTCTATTCCTTGCTCAGTTTTCTCTCCTTCTGCCACCCCTATTATGCAGATGTTGTTTCATTTCATGTTGTTCCAAAGTTCCCTTAGGCTCTCCTCCTGTTTTAAAGTTTTTTTGTGTTTTTTTTTTTTTTTCTAGATGCTGCTCTGCTTGGGTATTTTTTCCTACCTTGTCTTCTAGCTCACTGATGCCGTCCTCTGCTTCTTCTATTCTACTGTTGATGCTTTCTATTGAATTATTTCTAGCAGCGATGTCCTTTTTTCATTTCTTCTTGGTTCTTCCTCATTTCCTCTTGGTTTTTACACATATTGTTGAATTTGTCTTTCATTCTTTTCAGTGACCTTATGACCATTTCTCTGAATTCTTTCTCTGATATATTGCTTGCCATTTTGTTTACTTCCTTTTCTGGTGATGCCTCCTTTTCTTTCATATGAGGGCTATTTCTTTGTCTCCCATGATCTCTCTTCTCCAGATATCTGGTTATGTAGCTCTCTCTCTCTCCTTTTACTAGGACAAATCTGACCTTTCTGTGAGAGTGTTCAGAGCACATCTGAGTCCACGTATTTGCGCTGCTTGAGATCTGGTGTTCCTAGGTTTGCAGCTCATCACTGGGTGTTGATAATAGCCACTCTCAGCATATTATGCTTTGATTTGGTTTAATGGACGAATGGACAACCAGACACTTAGCATATTAGGCTTTTATTGTATGGAATTGGATTGGAAATCCTAGCCACAGAAATAAGACAAGATAAGGGAATACATGCATCCAAATTGAAAAGGAAGACGTAAATCTGCCACTGTATAGAGAAAGCCCTAAGGACTTGACCAAAAATCTATAAAAACTAGTAGATAAATTCAGTAAAGTTGCAGGATACAAAATTAATAGGTATAAATCAGTAGCTTATCTATACACTAAGAATTAATTATCAGAAAGAGAAGTTAAGCAAACAGTCATATTTACAATTGTGTAAAAAATACCTAGGAATATATTTAACCAAGAAAGCTAAATGCCTATACTTTAAAAAGTATAACATATCGATGAAAGAAGTTGAAGATAACACAAATAAATGGAAAGATTTGGCATTCTTATTGAATATAAGGATTAATATTTTTAAATGTTCATTTCAAAGTATTCTACAGATGTAATGCAATCCCTATCAAAATATTAATGGTATTTCTTACAGAAATAGAAAAAATAATACTTAATATGTTTTTATTTAGTTTATACTTTTAGTTTATTTATAGTAACCACACACAAAACAAACAAACAAACTATGAACAGCCACAGCCATCTAGATAGAAAAGAAGCAAGCTGGAGGTATCACACTACTTAATTTCAAACTATACTACAAAACTATAATAATCAAAACAGTATGGTACTGGCACTAAAACAGACACATAGATCAATAGAACAGAAGACACTCAGAAATTATCCCACATTTATATGTTCAATTAATCTATAACAAAAAAGGCAGGGAATACAAAGGGTGAAAGATAGTCTCCTCAAGAAATGGTATTGACAATACTGGGCTGATACATACAAAAAATAAAACACGACCCCTTTCTTAAAATGTTTACAAAAATAAATTTAAAAAAAGACTTAAATGTTGACCTGAAACCATAAGCAGTAAAATCTTTTACATTAATCTTAGCAATATTTTTTAATGTCTCCTCAGACAAGCAAAACTAAACAAATGGATCTACATGAAATTACAACACTTTTGCTTAATGAATGAAACCACCATAAAGCAAAACAAAAAAACCTACTGATTGGGAAAATATGTTTGCAAATTATATAACTGATAGGGGGATAATATACAAAATATATAAAGAACTCATACAACTCAACATCAGAAAAACAAACAATCTGATAAAAAAAAATTGGGAGCATATCTGAGCAAATATTTCTCCAAAGAAGACACACAGATAACCAACAGACATATGAAAAGATGATCAACATTCCTATCAGAGAAATGCAAATCAAAACCACAGTGAGATATCATCTCACACCTTTCATAATGGCTATTACTTAAAAAGTCAACAAATAACAAATATTGGTGAGGATGTGGAGAAAAAGGAACCCTTGTACACTTTTGGTGGAATTGAAAATTGGTGCACCCACTATGGAAAATAGTAGGAAGATTCTTTAAAAATAAAACTACCATATGATGTAGCAATCTAACTTCTGGGTATTTATCCAAAGAAAACAGAAACACTAATTTAAATATATATACTATTAAAAAATAAAATCTTGGCATTTACATCAACACGGGTAAAACTAGACGGTATTATGTTAAGTGAAATAAGTCAGACAGAGAAAGAAAAATACAATATGTTTTCACTTATTTGTAGAATCTAAGAAGACTAAATAAACAAATAAAACAAAACAGAAACAGACCCATAGATGCAGAGAAGATATTTATGGTGCCAGAGGGGTTGGCGGGATGGGTGAAAAAAGTGAAAGAGAATAAGAGGTACAAACCTCCAGTTATAAAAATAATTAATGGGGATATAATGTATAGCATAAGGAAAATAGTCAATATTATCATAATAATTTTGTATGGTGACAGATGGTTACTAGACTTATTGTGATCACATTATAAGGAATATAAATGTGAATCGCTATGTAATATAATGTTATACGTGAACTATGCTTTATTAAAAAAAAAACAATTTTGGCTACTGCTGTACCCAAGATACTGTCTGCTTGTCTACATGCCTTTGTCTGGTGTCAGAGCAAACCATGTAGGATAATCATTAAGACTTTACAGGCTAGGTTAGGGTGGACTGGGGCCATTAGAAGTACTACATATACGGGGTGAAAAATCAGAAGATCAGTAATGTTGTTGGGTCTAAGGGGAAGGTATGAGACTCCAGTCAAGCAAGGCAGATAAGTGTCAGGAAATGAAAACTCTAGGAACAATTTTTCATGGGATCCAAAGCCCAACAAAAACAATAGAATTTCATATAGGAGCTGATAACAGTTCAGAGATTCTATTAGTTTGCTAGGGCTGCCACAACAAAATAACCAATAGTAGGTGGTTTGAACATCATACATTCATTTTTTTCACAGTTCTAGATGCTAGAATTTCAAGATAAAACTATCAACAGATTTTGTTTCTCTTAAGCCTGCTTCTTTGGCTTACAAATGGCTGCCTTCTCATTGTAGCTTCTGATGATATTTTCTCTGTGTATGCATATCCCTGGTATCTGTGTGTACTAATCTTCTCTTATAAGGACACTAATCATGCTGGATTAGGGCCCACTCAAAAGGCATCCTTTAAACTTAATTATCTATTTCCAAATATAATCACATTCTGAGGTTCTGGGGGTTAGTATTTCAACATATTAATTTGTGGGGGGCAAAATTCAATCTGTACACACCTTCTCTTAGGCTGTCTGGTTTTTAGGCCACATAGTTTATTTGAAGACCCCAGAATGAAGCTGGACATACCATAAAGAGATCATCATTCAAATAAGAACAGAGACTCCAGTGGTAGGTAGTGGACAGTAAATGGAGGGTGCAAGAGCCAGAGCATAAGGAGTTAGAATGTGGGCAGTATCTATACTGTTGTTCTCTATTTAATTCCTGGTCTTGTCTATAACTCCCCATTTTGTTTTTTAATAGTCTTAACCACAATCATGGTAATATATTATCTTTTCAAAAATGGTTTAAAATGCATTGCTTTTGAAAAATGTACTCAAGGTGAGCAATGGCTCCCCACACAACTTCATGGTTTACATTCTCTTTACTTCAGTGAATTTATGGGTCATGATAAACAGTGTTCTAGCAAATGTATGAATGCTGGAGATGATATATGATATGGGGAAGGGTATATGTCTTTGACATGAGAACAGGAGTCAAATCTGACTCCATCCTGCCCCCAATTTCCATTGTCTTCTACTTATGCTGAGGGCTGGCATACTAGTAACTAAACAATGGTAAATGCTGAGACTTGATATGCAGGTTCTTTTGTCCTCTCTGCATTTTTTTCAATTATTGTGCCACAGGTTCTTGTTATGAGAAAGTGGGAGAAGGACAAAATAATTGTCATTGAGACAAAGATATAGAGTTCTATTGTTTTGTCTGTACCTGGAAGATATACAATAAATTTAAACTTAATTTTGTCCCTGGTTCCCTCCCACAAAGTGCAGGGAGAGGTAATCCAGCCACATGTCTTTTTACAACGCATTTGCCAAAAATGTCTTATAAATTCCATGAGGCAAGAAGGTATAATTGAAAAATAAAAACCTAGACTGGAACCTAGTACATATGACTTTGAGTTTGGGTCCTGCTAACAACATTCTGGGCAAAGCCCTTTACCTCCCTGAGTTGTGGTGTTCTCATTTTCCAAGTATAATCAATAAACCAAGAAAGGACAACTTAACTCAGTCATTCCCTCTGCCTTTAGATGTTTAATGTTAAATATTCCTGAGCCAATGCATTGATGAAGAGAACTGAGCTGGGTGTATAGATTGAGTAAATGAGAAGATATTGGGAGAGACAGGGAGAAGGAAAACAACAAACCCTTAACTCACTGTTTCAGCTTCTCATGCCCATAGCTAGGTTTTCTAATCCTCTGTGCCATTTTTTTTTTCCTTGGGAACTAAATTTTATAACTCTTCCTTCAGAAATCAGATTGGGAGCTGGAGCAACATTACTTCTTTATTGCCACTACCATACCTGATTCAGCTTTTTTTTTTTTTTTTTTTTTTTTTTGCATTGTATTTTCAGGGGATTGGCTGCCATTACCTGGACCTGGGGCATTGGGTCTGCAGGGAGTCGGGCCCGCATCTTGGAACACCCCTGCTCTGACAACCCCCTTGTTACTTGCAACCAGCTCACCATCTTCCACACAGAAGCTGGTGACACTGGATACTTCACATGTAGCTACAAGGATGTCGCTGACATCAAGGATCCTAATGGCAAGACCAGCGTGTATGTGTATGTCAAAGGTGAGTGAGTGCCTCCTGCTTTGGGACTGAAGGGTTTTGCATTCTTTTTTGGATGTCTAGATACATAAAACCCCAGGTAAGCTTGGAATAAGTTGGAGTGCTTTTCTGAGGACAGTAGAGCAAGAACAGGCCTTCTGCTGTGAAATTTTGTTAATGACATCCAGTTTTACTATTCACCCCCTTTTTTTACAAAGATGAAGTTCTTGATCTCTGACCCCATGATACAAGAAAAATAATATGATTTGTTCAAAATTCAAGTAGTTACCAGTGGTATGTGAAAGGAAGTGGCTGTGGAGAAGCACATGTCACTGACAAGCTACAGGCAAGCTTTTTTTGATCTTCCTCTACCTCCGGATGATCAGGAAGGCTCTTATCATTTGAATTTCCTTTCCAGAACTTTCTGTGACTTGTGGCTATGGTGCTGGGAGCTGGATTATTGCTCCTTTTGGATTATTATTTCCTCTTGAGAGCACAGTAAATGCCTTTCAGAAACCTGTTTTCTTTGCTCCTTTTATATACCCCATCTCTCTCTGAGCCATATTTTCACTTTCTTATACATTAATTGGCAACCCATCTCTATAAAGCAGCAAGGTTGGCCCTGAAGAAGACCTAAATCCCAACCCACAGTCTTTCTGGGATTCCGACACAGGTTAAGTAGGTCTAAAGGACTATAGTATGAAGGATTAGGATGAGGTGGAAACAGCTGTAGTCTTGACTCCACTGTTTTTTAGCACAAGTCACTAATCTCTATGATTCTCAGTTTCCTCATCTATAAAATGAAGGCTTTTCATAAGCATTAGAGGTGATATGTATAAAACCTTTCTTTTGTTTGTTTGTTTGTTTTTTGTGTGTATAAAACCTTTCAATGCAATGCCTTACAATTACTAGGCACTACATAAAATATATGAAAACATTTTGTAAACCCTATGTTGTCATGCAAAAGAAATGATGGAACAACCTCCACTGCTCTATGATAAATCCCAGGGAAAGGTGGGTGGGGAGGTAATAGGTATTGAAAGGGAAATGGTACAATAAATACATATCATCATCCAGGGATGTTTAAGGCTCAGGGTGCATACCAGCCTGCCAGAAGACCAGTATGTTGACAAGGAGATAGGCTGAAATAGAAATGATGGGATAAATTTTGGGGGGCCCTAGAGTGCTAGAGTAAGGAATTAGGGTCCCATTCTTTGCTTGCCATCTCTTAATCCTCACTTCAAACTGGGATAAAGATTGAAGTCTTGTTGGCTTGACTCCTCACTCACATTTGGAATTGAATATGAAGCTCTTGAGATTTGATTCAGATCATAAAGATGAAAGCTCTTCTTAGAGATGTTGTTCTCCCTGAACTTCCCTTTTGTGGGCCTTCAGAAAAGTTTACGTCCTCATTCTCCCAACTCACACCCCCTGGACATCATGCTGCTGACCCAAATAGGGGACAATATGAGGATAATAAGCCTCGGTATATGCAAGACCCTTCTAGGCTTGGCTTGTATTCTGAGAGCTGGAGTCTTAAAATAAATAATTACTAGAAATGAGGCTTTGTGATCTGAAATTTTAAATATTTTTAAAATTTAAGTACAATTGGTATATAATATAACATAGGTTATATTAGTTTCAAATGTACACTATATTGATTTGACATTTACATACCTTACAATGTGGTTACCCCACTAATTCTAGGAATCATCTGTCACTGTGCAAAATTATCACAGTATTATTGACTATATTTTCTTCCTCTTTTTTTCTATCCCCCACCCACTGCCTTCTGGTAACTATCCCTTTGGTCTGTTTCTAAAGGTCTGTTTTTGTTTTGTTTTGTTTGTTCCTTTGTTTTGGTTTGGATTTAGATTTCCCATATAAGTGAAACCATACAGTATTTGTTTGTCTTGCCTGACCTATTTCATTTAGCATAATACCTTCTAGGTCCATCCAAGTTGCTACAAATGGCAATATTTCATTCTTTTTATTGCTGTGTAATGTCCCATTGCATGTCACATGTTCTTTATCCATTCATAATTCGATGGACACCAAGATTTCTTCCATATCTTAGTTGTTGTAAATAATGCTGCAATGAACATAGAGGCATTTATAACTTTTCAAATTAGTGTTCTCATTATCTTTGGATATATACCAAAGAAATGTAGAGTTGCTGGATTTAATGGTATATCCACTTTTAGATTTAAAAAAAAAATCTTTATTGTTGAAACTATTACAGATGTCTTCTTTGTTTGTGTGGTTGTTGTTGTTTTTTTTTTTCATTGACCCCCTCCAACCCATACCTACCCCTCTCAGGCCTTCATCACTCTATTGCCTGTGGCTATGGACTATGCATATATGCATGTAAGCTCCCTGGTTAATCATTCCTCTCCCACCCCCTCACCCCTGACTTCCCTCTGAAATTTGTCAGTCTGTTCCATGCTTCTATGTCTCTGGTTCAATTTTATTCATCAGTTTATTTTGTTCATTAGATTCCACATATGAGTGAGATCATGTGACACTTATATTTCTCTGACTGGCTTATTCTGCTTACATTATACTCTCCAGGTCCATCCAGGCTGCTGCAAATGGTAAGAGTTCTTTCTCTTTTACAACTTCATAGTATTACATTGTGTAAATGTACCAGTTTTTTATCTGTTCATCTGCTTCCACATCTTAGCTATTGTAAATTGTACTGCTATGAATATAGGTGTACATACATTCTTTCTGTTTGGTGTTTCTGATTTCTATTCCTAGAAGTGGGATCACTGGGTCAAATGAGAGTTCCTTTTTTAAACTTTTGAGCAAGTTCCATACTGTTCTCAACAGTGGCTGCACCAGTCTGCATTCCCACCAGCAGTGTACTAGGGTTCCCTTTTCTCTAATCCTCACCAGCACTTAATCATTTGTTGATTATAGCCATGCTAGCAAGAGTGAGGTGATACCTCATTGTCATTTTAATTTTCATCTCTCTAATAATTAGCAACTTGGAGCATTTTTTCATGTCTCTTGGTCTTTTGTATATCCACTTTGGAGAAGTGTCTATTTAGGTTCTTTGCCAATTTTTAATTGGATTGTTTGTCTTCCTTTTGTTAAGTTGTATGAGTTCCCTACATATTTTAGAAATTAACCCCTTATGGGATGTATCATTGGCAAATATGTTCTCCCACACACTGGGTTCTCTTTTCATTTTGCTGATGGTTTCTTTTGCTGTGCAGAAGCTTTTTATTTTGATGTAGTCCCATTTATTTATTTTCTCCTTAGTTTCCTTTGCCCCAGGAGATGTATTGGTAAACATATTGCTACGAGAGATGTCTGAGATTTTGCTGCCTGTGGATTCCTCTAGTATTTTTATGGTTTCCTGTCTTATGTTTAAGTCCTTTATCCATTTAGAGTTTATTTTTGTGTATGGTGTAAGTTGGTGGTTTAGTTTCCCTTTTTTTTTTTTTTTGCATGTGCCTGTCCAATTTTCCCAACACCATTTACTGAAGGGACCGTCTTGACTACATTGGATGCTCTTACCTCCTTTGTCACATATTCATTTAGCATAACAGCATGGGTCAATTCATGGTGTCACTGTTCTGTTCCATTGATCTATATGCCTGATCTTGTGCCAGTACCAGGCTGTTTTGAGTACGGTGGTTTTGTAGTATAAACTGTTATCTGGTATTGTGATTCCTCCAACTTTGTTCTTTCCCAAGATGGCTATGGCTATTCCAGGTCTTTAGCGGTTCCCTACAATTTTTTGTAGTGTTTGTTCTAGATCTGTAAAATATGCCATTGGTATTTCAATGAATCTATAGATTGCATTTGGTAGTATGGACATTTTAATGATGTTGATTCTACAAATCCATGAACAGGGTGTATTCTTTCATTTGATTATACCTTGCTCTATGTCTTTTTTCAATGTCCTGTAGTTTTCAGAGTACAGGTCTTTTACCTCTTTGGTTAAATTTATCCTTAAGTATCTTAATTTTTTTGTTGCAATGGTAAATGGGATTGTTTTTTTAGTTTCTCTTTCTGAGAGTTCATTATCTATACTAATAAAAGCCTAGGTGGCCCCCGCACCCTCGCGTGACACCCTCACATCATCACAAGATGGTTGCCCCTATGTTGTCACAAGATGGCCATCCCCACATGGTCAAAAAATGCCTGTCACAAGATGGCTGGCAGGGGAGGGCAGTTGTGGGTGATCAGGCCTGCAGGGGAGGGAAGTTGGGGGCGACCAGGCCTGCAGGGGAGCAGTTAGGCATCAATCAGGCTGGCAGGGGAACAGTAAGGGGGCAATCAGGCTGGCAAGCGTGTGGTTAGGATCCAGCAGTCCCAGATTGTGAGAGGCTATGTCTGACTGCAGGTTTAGGCCAGATCCCTGTGGAGTCCCAGATTGGAGAGGGTTCAGGCTGGGCTGAGGGACAACCCCCCCCCCCCAATGCACGAATTTCTTGCACCAGGCCTCTAGTTGGTATATAAAAATGCCATAGATTTCTGGGTGTTAATTTTGTATCCTGCTACATGCCAAATTCATTTATTAAATCTAGTAGTTTTTTATAGAGACTTTAGGATTTTCTAAGTACATATCATGTCATCTGTGAATAATGACAGTTTTACTCCCTCCTTTCCAATTTGGATGCCTTATGGCTAGGACTTGCCATACTGTGTTGAACAAAAGTGGTTATAGTGAGCATTCCTATCATGTTCCTCTTCTTAGGGGCAATGGTTTTAGTTTTTGCCCATTGAGTATGATGTTGTCTGTAGGTTTGTCATATATGGCTTTTATTATGTTGTGGTATGATCCCTCTAGTCCCACTTTGCTGAGAGTGTTTTTTCCCCTATTTATATTTATGTTGATTGATTGAATTATTATTATTATTATTATTATTATTATTATTTTGCTGTGAGTTTTTTACCAAAAAAGGGTATTAGATTTTGTAGAATGCTTTTTCTGCATCAATTGATATGATCATGTGATTTTTGTCTTGGAATCTGTTTATGTGCTGTCTCACATTTATTGATTTGAGAATATTATACCAGCCTTGCATCCCTAGAATAAATCCCACTTGGTCATTGTGTATGATCTTTTTCATGTATTTCTGGATCCAGTTTGCTAATATTTTGTTGAGCAGTTTAGCAACTATGTTAATCAGGGATATTGGCCTGTAATTATGTTTGTGGTGTCTTTAGCTGGTTTTGGAATTAAGATAATGCTGACCTCATAAAAAGAGGTTGGAGGTGTTTCTTCCTCTTGAATTCTTTGGAATAGTTTGAGGAGGATAGGTGTAAGTTCTTATTTGAATGTTTGATAAAACTTCCTTATGAAGCTGTCTGCCTTTTGTTTGTTGGAAGTTTTTTGTTGTTGTTTGTTTGTTTGTTTGTTTTTACTGCTTCAATTTCATCAGTAGTTATTAACCTATTCAGGTTTTCTGATTCTTCCTGATTGAATTTTGGAAGATTGTATTTTTCTAGGAAAATGTCCATTTCATACAGGTTGTCCAGTTTGTTAGAATATAGTTGCTCAGGGTATTTATTTTACGATCCTTTGTATTCTTGTGGGGTCAGTTGTTACTTCACCTCTTTCATTTCTGATTTTGTTTATTTTGGTCCTCTCTCTTTGTTTCTTGATAAGTCTGGCTAGGTTCATCACTCTTGTTTATGTTTTTCAAGAACCAGCTCTGCTCTTGGTTTTATTGATCTTCTGTGTTATTATTTTTTTACTCTCTATGCCATTTATTTCTGCTCTGACCTTTATTATTTAATTCCTTTTACTTTGGACTTTTCTTTTTTACTCTTAAGATATCTTTTTATGGTTAGACAACTTATTACCAGTTTTCTTATTTTTTTGAGGTAGGCCTGTAGTCTATGAACTTCCCTCTCAGGACTGCTTTCACTATGTCACATAGATTTGGGATTGTTGTGTATTCATTTTCATTGGTTTCCACAATGGTTTTTATTTCTTCCTTGATCTCTTTGATAATCTATTGTTTAATAGCATGCTATTTATTATCCATGTGTTTGAATGTTTTGAGTGTAGATAATTTCTAATTTCATGCCACTTTGATCTGAGAAGATGCTTGATATGATTTCAATTTTCTTGAACTTGTAGAGACTTAGTTTGTATCCTAACAAGTGCTCTATCTTTGAAAATATCCCATGTGCATTTGAGAAGAATGGGTATTCTGTCCTTTTGAGGTGATATTTTCTGGAAAATTTCAATTAATTCCATCTGATATAGAGTGTCATTTATGATTGCTGTTCCCTTGTTGATTTTTTTGTCTAGAAAATGTATCCAGTGGTGTCAGTGGGGCGTTAAACTGCCATACTATGATTGTATTGCTGTCGATCTCTCCCTTGAAGTCCCCTGAAAAATGTTTTATATATGTGGATGTTCCTATGTTGGGTGCATATATGATTACCAGAGTTATATTCTCCTGTTTTTTTCTATCCTTTTAGTGTTATGAAGTTGCCTTCATTATCTCTTGTTATGGCCATCACTTTGAAGTCTATTTTGTCACATATGAGTATTGCTACCCCAATTTTTTTTCTTTTCTATTTGCCTGGAAAAATTTTTTCCATTAATTTAATTTCATTCTGTTTGAGTCCTTTATTCTGATAGGGGTCTCTTGTAGACAGCATATATATGGGTCATGCTTTCTTATCCATTCAACTACCCTATGTCTTTTGATTGTAGCATTTAAGCCATTTACATTTATGGTTATTATTGATAGGTACATATTTATTGCCATTTTTATTCTTCATGTTTGTGTTATTCTCTTTCTCATTATTTCTTTTTCTTAAAATAGTCCTTTTAGCATTTCTTGCGGTGCTGGTTCAGTGGTAATAAACTTTTTTTAGCTCCCTCCCCCTCCCTTTTCTTTGTCTGTGAAGCTCTTTATTTCACCTTTGATTTTAATGATAGCTTTGATGGATAGAGTAGTCTTAGGCTCAGTCCCTAAGTTTTCATTACTTAGTATACTTCATGCCATTCCCTTCTGACCTTCAGTGCTTCTATTGAGAAGTCAGCTTACAGTCTAACAGGGGCTCCTGTGTAGGTAACTTTTTGTCTCTCTCTTATGGCCTTTAATAGTCTTTCTTTGTCTTTAATGTTTGTCATTTTAATTATGATGTGCCTAGCAGTGGGTCTTTTGGGGTTTATCTTGATCAGAACTCTCTGTGTTTCCTGAACTTGAGTGACTTTTTCGTTCACCAAACTAGGGAAATTTTCTGCTATTATTTCTTCAAACAAGTTCTCTATTCCTTTCTCAGATTTTGTTCCTTCTGGTACCCCTATAATGCCAATGTTGTTACATTCCATATTTTCCAAAACTTCCCTTAGGCTCTCCTTCTGCTCTTTAATTTATTATTTTCCATTTGCTACTCTAAATTTATATGTGGTGTGTGTTTTTTTTAATACCTTGTCTTATAATTCATTGATTCAGTCCTCAGCTTCTTCTAGTGTACTATTGAACCCTTCCACGGTGTTCTTTATTTCAGCTATGTCATTCCCCATTTCCAATTGATTCTTATTTATTGTTTCAAGCTATCTTTTCATGTTGGTATAGCTCTCATTAAGACCCTTATAATTCTCATTTAGTTGCTTATAGTTCTCAGTGAATTGTTTGAGCAGTCTTATTACCATTAGTCCGAATTCTTTATCTGACAAATTGTTTACCTCCATTTCATTTTGTTCATTATCTGGTGATTCCTCCTTTTCTCTCAGTTGATGTTTTCTTTTTCTCCCCATTTTTCCTATTCCTTTGTTTTCATTTCTATTTATTAGATCAAACTGTTATGACTCCCAGATTTTGTGGAGTGTACTTATGCAGTAGGGGTTTTATGGGACCCAGTGGTGCAGTCTCAGATATCCTAAGCTGGGTGCTCTAGGAAAGCCCCGTACTTGAGTTATTTGTGTTCTCCTGTTGTAGTTGGCTCTTGAATATTATTGTTACATTCATGGATGGAGTCTCCTCTCAGGCTGTCTGACTATGTGGCTCACCCCTGATCACATCATGCGAGCTGTTGTGGAGGTGCTGACTGAACAGAACAAAATATAATACAACAAAACACAAAACAGAAGAAACTCAACAAAACATATGCAAGATCCTTACAGCACCAACAAAACAACTATCAGAGAAGAGAAAACTAAGAAAGCGAAATGAGAGCAAGAATGGTAGAAAAAAGAAAGAAAGGAAAAATATGAAGATAAAACAAAACAGAACAAAAAATAAATAAACAAAAATGTTCAAATAAAGAACAACAAAAAAGGAGGATGGAACATGTAGATTCAGAGTTGAAATAAAGAAAATAAGAATAAAGAATTAGAGGAATAGGGGAAGGAAAACAGTTTAAAATAAGGAAGGGAGAAAAGAAATGAAAAGGCAAGAAAAAAACTTTTTGAAAAGGAAAATAGAGGAAAAAGCAGATAGACCTAAAATATGAAAAAAGAAAAAAAGATGAGAAAGCAGGAGAGAAAGAAAAGAGAGAAAAAAATGAGTAGTAGAAAAAAATTGAGTATGAAAAGGGAAGAGGAAAATTAGATATATGAACAAAACAACAGAGACTAGAATAATAACAAATCAATAAAGCACATAGATATGATAAATTGTAAAAAGGGAAAAAGAAAAGAAAGAGAAAAAAGAAGAAAAAGGGAGGAAAAAAAGAGAGAAAAGAAGGCAAAAATAAGTGAAGTAGCATTCCTTTCAGTCCAGTTTACTGCCCCATGGGAGCTTGCTTTGGATTCCATTCTTCTGTTCTTTCTGCCAATTCTGGTCTTCCTGTTAGGTACTTAGGTGCTAACTACTGTCAGGTACTATCCTTTGGCTTTTAGCAACCTGCTTGAAGCTCCAAGATATGCAGTGATCCACCATTTGTGTCTGTCTCCAAATGCCTTGGCTGTAAGCAGTAGGGGCCAATCTGCCCTGTAAAGAAGGTTTGTTATCAGCATTGGGCCCAGGGCTGGATTAGCAAACTGCCCCTGGTTCCCAACCTCTGCCTCTGCCTGCCATTTCCTGCTAGCCAGCTGTCAATCTTAATCACTCAAAAGTCTGTTTCTGAAAGGGCTTTAGGTGGGGGAGATGCTGTTTAGCTTTCAGGGAATATGGTGAGTGTGTTTCCTTGTCCCAGAGCTACTCCTTCATGAGTGGCCCTTGACTGGACAGAGATACTTGTATGGAGACCAGTGGGGCCTACAGGAAACCTGGAGTTTTATCATCTATCCCATGTGGGAAAAGTAGGAGTCTGGTTCTCAGGATAGTGGGCAGATGCCCCTCCCTCAATCAAGTCACTGAGGGATTCCCAAAACTGTTTAAACCTGTAGGCTTGGCCTATGCTTTTGTTTACTCGGAAGAGGTGTCAAAATGCAGGATGTGACATACAGGGCTCCTGATGGTGGGACAGGCTGTATCACCTAGGGCAAAGTTTTTTCTTTTCCTGCCTTGCAGCTCCTGGGAGCGGCCAGCTCCTCTCAGAAAAAAATGGCCATTGGGGGCCTATGACCAAATGCTCCTGGCTGCTGTTTTTCAAAGTCACCCCCACCACCTGCCCCACAATGCTCCCAATTCCAGCCTCTCTTTAGGCACCTCAAGTACGCGCCTCCCTCCCTGCACCAAAGCCTTGGATAAGTAGCTGCAAATGTTACTTGGGTCATGCTTGGGGCTGTGGAGCCCAGCCTGGATTGCCTGACTCTGTCTTTGAGGTAATACATTTCCCATAGCCCAGCAATCCCTTCTCTCTCTCTCTCTCTCTCTCTCTCTCTCTCTCTCTCTCCTCTGTGGCCCTTGGGAGCCTGTCAACTCATCTTTCGACCTCGCCTTTCCTACGGATCTCCAGGTGTTTCCTATCCTTTGATATGTCTCCTCCTTAGCTGGACCTCAGTTGGTAATTCCAGGTGAATGTTCTTCAATTAGTTGCATTTACAGTCTGACCCGGGGATGAGGTGCATGACAGATCTGCCCATATGGCCACCATGTTTTTCTTCTATCTCTCTCCTTTTACTATTTATTTTTGTTGTTGTTGTTAGGTGCAATGGATGTAAGAATTATATTATGGTGTATATTTATTTTTCTTTAGATTTTTAAATATTCTTTATTGTTTAAAGTATTACATATAGTAATACATATGTCTCCTTTTTCCCCCAGTGACTTCTCCCTGGCCACAACCTCATCAACACTTGTTGGTTGTCGATTTGTTGATGATAGCCATTCTGACAAGTGTTAGGTGGTATCTCATTGTCATTTTGATTTGCATCTCTTAGAAGATTAGTGACTTTGAGCATGTTTTCTTTCATATGTCTTTTGGCCTTTTGTATGTCCACTTTTAAAAAGTGTCTAAGTCCTTTGCCCATTTTTTGATTGGATTGTTTATCATCCTATTGTTAAGATGTATGAGTTCCCTATAAATTTTGGAGATTAGGCCCTTATCAGAGATGACATTGGCAAATATGTTTTACCATGCAGTGGGCTTTCTTGTTGTTTTGTTGAAGGTTTCTTTTGCTGCGCAGAAGCTTTTTATTTTGATGTAGTCCTATTTGTTTATTTTCTCCTAGGTTTACATTGCCCTAGGGGCTGTATTAGAAAAGATGTTGCTACCACATATGTCTGATGTTTTGCTGCCTGTGGATTCTTCTAAGATTTTTATGGTTTCCCATCTTACGTTAAAATCCTTAATCCATTTTGAGTTTATTTTTGTGTATGGTGTAAGTTGGTGGTTTAGTTTCATTTTTCTTTGCATGTATCGGTCTAATATCCTCAACACCGTTTATTGAAAAGACTGTCTTGACTCCATTTTATGCCTTTTCCTTCTTTGTCAGATATTAATTGAGCATAACAGAAATTGGTTCAATTTCTGGGTTCTGGGTTCTGTTCCATTGGTCTATATGTCTGTTCTTGTGCCAGTACTGGGCAGTTTTGAGAACACTGGCTTTCGAATATAGCTTGATATCTGGTATTGTGATCCATTCAACTTTGTTCTTCTTTCTCAAGATTGCTGTGGCTATTAGGGGTCTTTTTCTGTTCCATATGATTTTTTCAAAAGTTTTTTCTAGGTCTGTGAAATATGCTGTTGATATTTTAATGAGGATTGCATTAAATCTATAGATTGCTTTGTGTAGTATGGGCATTTTATGATATTGATTCTACCAATTGATGAACATGTTATATTCTTCCACTTGTTTATATCAGTGATGGGCAACCTTTTGAGCTTGGTGTGTCAAACTTCGCCAAAAAACTGAGCATAACTCGGGTAGTGTGTCACTTTGTGGAAAAAACATTATTTCGCAAATGTTTCATCCTTGGCATGTGGCCGTCTCAGCGGCCGCGTGTCATCAGAAATGGCTACATGTGTCAGTGCTGACATGCGTGTCATAGGTTCACCATCACTGGTTTATATCTTCCTCTATCTCTTTTTCTCAATGTCCTATAGTTTTCTGAGTACAGGTCTTCTACATCCTTAGTTAAATTTACATCTAAGTATCTTAATTTTTTTGATGCAATGGTAAACATGAATTTTCTTTTTTGTATCTCTTTCTGTGAGTTCATTATTGGTGTATAAAAAAGCCATAGATTTCTGGGTGTTAATGTTGTATCCTGCTACATTGCCAAATTCATTTATTAGGTCTAGTAGTGTTTTTGATGGAGTCTTTAGGGTTTCCTATGTACAATATCATGTTTTCTGTGAATAATGACTGTTTTACTTCTTTTCCAATTTGGATGCCTTTTATTTCTTCTTCCTCTCTGATCAATATGGTTAGCACTTCCAGTAGTATGGGAAACAGAAATGGAGAGAGTGGGCATCCCTGTCTTATTCCTGTTTTGTGAGGAAATAGTTTTAGATATGCCCATTGAGTATAGATGTTGGCTGTAGGTTTGTCATATTAGGCTTTTATTATATTGAGATATGATCCCTCTATTCCTATTTTGTTGAGATTTTTTATCAAGCAAGGTTGTTGGATTTTGTCAAATGCTCTTTCTGCATAAATTGATATGATTTTTGACTCTCCATTTGTTTATCTGATGTATCACATTTATTGATTTGTGGATATTGTACCATCCTTGCATCCCCGGAATAAATCCCCTTGGTCTTGGTGTATGATCTTTCTAATATAATGCTGGATTCATTTTGCTATGATTTTGCTGAGGATTTTAGCATCTATGTTCATCAGAGATATTGGCCTGTAATTCCCTATCTTTGTAGTGTCTCTATCTGGTTTGGGGATTAGGGTAATGCTGTCCTTAAAACAAACAAGAGCTTGGAAGTTTTCCTTCCTCTTGATTATTTTGAATAGTCTGAGGAGGATAGGTTTTAGTTCTTCTTTGAATGTTTGGTAAAACTCCCCCTGTGAAGCCATCTGGCCCTGGGCTTTTGTTTCCTGGAAGTTATTTTTTTATCATTTTTTTATTTTTTAATTGATTAAGGTATTACATGTGTACATATCTTCCCATTGCCACCCCCGAACCCCACTCCCATACATGCCCTCACCCCCCAGTATCTTGCGTCCATTGGTTATGCTTATATGCATGCATACAAGTCCTTCGGTTGATCTCTTATCTCCCCGACCCCTCCCCAACCTTTCCGCTATAATTTGACAGTCTGTTTGATGCTTTACTACCTCTGTATCTATCTTTTTGTTCATCAGGTTATAATGTTCTTTATTATCCATAAATGAGTGAGATCATGTGGTATTTTTCTTTCACTGACTGGCTTATTTCATTTAGCGTAATGCTCTCCAGTTCCATGCATGCTGCTGCAAATTCCTTCTTTTTTATAGCAGCATAGCATTCCATTGTGTAGATGTACCATAGTTTTCTGATCCAGTCATCTGCTGACGGGCATCTAGGCTGTTTCCAAATCTTAGCTATTGTAAATTGTGCTGCTATGAACATAAGGGTGTGTATATCCTTTCTGATTGGTGTTTCTAGTTTCTTAGGATATATTCCTAGAAGTGGGATTACTGGATCAAATGGGAGTTCCATTTTTAGTTTTTTTAGGAAATTCCATACTGTTCTCCACAGTGGCTGCACCAATCTGCATTCCCACCAGCAGTGCACGAGGGTAACTTTTTCTCCGAATCCTAGCCAGCACTTCTCGTTTGTTAATTTTTTGATGATTGCCATTATGACAGGTGTGAAATTGTACCACATTGTCGTTTTGATTTGCATCTCTCGGATAATTAGTGACTTTGAGCATATTTTCATAGGTCTCTTGGCCTTCCTTCTGTCATCTTTTGAAAAATATCTATTTAGTTCCATTGCCCATTTTTTTTTATTGGGTCGTTTATCTTCCTTTTATTAAGTTGTATGAGTTCCCTGTAAATGTTGGTGATTAAACCTTTATCAGTAAAAACATTTGCAAATATGCTTTCCCATAGAGTGGGCTTTCTTATTGTTTTGTTGATGGTTTCTTTTGCTGTGCAAAAGCTTTTTATTTTGATGTAGTCCCATTTGTTTATTTTTTCTTTAGTTTCCATTGCCCTAGGAGTGGTATCTGTGAAGAAATTGCTTCAGCATATGTCTGAGATTTCTCTGCCTGTGGATTCTTCTAGTATATTTATGGATTCCCATCTTACGTTTCAGTCCTTTATCCATTTTGAGTTTATTTTTGTGTATTGTGTAAGTTGGTGGTCTAGTTTCATTTTTTTTTACATGTATCTGTCCAATTTTCCCAACATCATTTATTGAAGAGACTGTCTTGACTCCATTTTGTGTTCATGCCTCCTTTGTCAAATATTAATTGAGCATAGTGGTTTGGGTCGATATCTGGATTCTCAATTCTATTCCATTGGTCTATATGCTGTTCTTGTGCCAGTAACAGGATGTTTTGAGAACAGTGGTTTTGTAATACAGCTTGAAATCTGGTATTGAGATCCCTCCTACTTTGTTCTTCTTTCTCAGGATTGCTGTGGCTATTTGGGGTCTTTTTCTAATTTCAGATGAATTTTTGGAGAGTTCTTTCTAGGTCTGTGAAATATGCCATTAGTATTTTAATGGGGAGTGCATTGAACCTATAGATTGCTTTGGGTAGTATGGACATTTTAATGATGTTGATTCTACCAGTCCATGAACAAGGTATGCTCTTCCATCTATTTATGTCTTCCTCTATCTCTTTTTTCACTGTCCTGTAGTTTTTTGAGTAGAGGTCTTTTACCTCCTTAGTTAAGTTTATTCCTAGGTATCTTAATTTTTTTGGTGCGATGGTGAATGGGATTGCTTTTTTAGTCTCTCTTTCTGTAAGTTCACTCTTGGTGTATAGAAATGCCAAAGATATCTTGGCATTAATTTTGTATCCTGCTACATTGCCAAATTCATTTATTAAGTCTATTAGTGTTTTGATAGAGTCTTTCGGGTTTTCTATGTACAATATCATGTCAACTGCAAATAAGAACAGCTTTACTTCTTCTTTTTATATTTGGATGCCTTGTATTTCTTCTTCTTGTCTAATTGCAATGGCTAGTACTTCCAGTACTATGTCGAACAGGAGTGGTGAGAGTGGGCATCCCTGTCTTGTTCCTGTTCTTAGGGGAAATGGTTTTAGTTTTTGCCTAATGAGTATGATGTTTGCTGTGGGCTTGTCATATATGGCTTTTATTATGTTGAGTTGTGATCCTTCTATTCCAACCTTGCTGAGAGTTTTTATTAAGAATGGATGTTGGATTTTGTCTGAGCCCTGGGCTTTTGTTTGCTGGAAGCTTTTTTTAATGACTGCTTCGATTTCTTCCATAGTTATTGGCCTATAGAGATTTTTAGATTCTTCCTGATTGAGTTTTGGAAGGTTATATTTTTCTAGGAATATGTTCATTTCTCCAGGTTGTCCAGTTTGTTGGAATAGGGTTGTTCATAATATTTTTTAACAATCCTTTGTATTTCCATGGGGTATGTTGTTATTTCTCCTCTTTCATTTCTAATTTTGTTTATTTGTGTCCTATCTCTTTGCTTTTTGGTGAGCCTGGCAAGACGTTCATCAATCTTGTTCATCCTTTCAAAGAACCAACTTTGGTTTTGTTTATCTTTTGTATTGTTTCTTTGGTCTCTATGTCGTTTATCTCTGCTCTGATCTTTATTATTTCCTTCCTTCTGCTTACACTGGGCTTTTTTTGTTGCTCTCCTTCTAACTCTTTGAGTTGTAGGGTTAGATAATTTATTACCATTATTTCTTGTTTTTTGTAGTAGGCTTATAGAGCTATGGACTTCCCTCTCTAGAGTGCTTTTGCTGTGTGCCATAGATTTTGGATTGTTGTGTTTTCATTGTCATTTGTTGCCATGATGTTTTTTATTTCTTCTTTGATCTCTCTGGTAACCCAGTCATTGTTTAATAGGATGCTATTTAGTCTCCAAGTGTTTGATATTTTGAATTGTTTTTATTGTACTTGATTTCCAGTTTTTTAACATTGTGATCTGAGATGATGCTTGATATGATTTCTATCTTTTTGAATTTGAAGAGACTTTTCCTGTGTCTTAATATGTGGTCTATCCTTGACAATGTTCCATGTGCAGCTGAGAAGAATGTATATTCTGTATCTTTGGGGTGAAATGTTCTAAAGATGTCAATTAAGTCTATCTGATCTAGTGTGTCATTTAGGATTGCTGTTTCTTTGCTGATTTTTTGTTTAGCTGATTTTTCCAGTGGTGTCAGTGGGGTATTAAAGTCCCCTACTATGACTGTATTGCTATCAATCTCTTCCTTGATATCTCCCAGAAGTTGTTTTATGTATTTGGGTGCTCCTGAATTGCGTGCATATATGTTTACCAGAGTTATCTCTTCTTGTTGAATTCCTCCCTTTAGTATTATGTAGTGGCCTTCATTATTTCTAGTTTTGGCCTTTACTTTGAGGTCTATTTTATCAGATATAAGTATTGCAACCCCAGCTTTTTTCTCATTTCCATTTGCCTGAAAAATGTTTTTCCATCTCTTCACTCTCAGTCTGTGTGAATCCTTCATTCTGAGGTGGGTCTCTTGCAGACAGCATATATATGGGTCATATTTTCTTATCCATTCAGCTACCCTCTGTCTTTTGATTGCTGCATTTAATCCATTTATGTTTAATGTTATTATTGACAAGTACATGTTTGTTGTCATATTTTCCCTTAATGTTTGTGTTTCTTCTTGCCTTTCTCTTTGTTCTTTTTACAGCAGTCCCTTTAGCATTTCTTGCATTGAGGGCTTGGTAGTGATAAACTCTCTTAGCCCTTTTTTAGTCTGTAAAGCTCCTGATTCCACCTTCAATTTTGAATGATAGCCTTGCTGGGTATAGTATTCTTGGGTTCAGTCCCTTGCTTTGCATCACTTTGTAAATTTCATTCCATTTTTTTCTCACCTGGAGTGTTTCTGTTGAGAAATCCTTTTGCATTCTAATAGGAGAACCCTTGTAGGTAATTTTCTGTCTCTCTCTGGCAGCCTTTAAGATTCTTACTTTGTCATTGGTGTTTGCCAATTTAATTATGATGTGTCTTGGTGTCGGTCTTTTAGTGTTCATCTTGTTTGGGACTCTATGTGCTTCTTGGACTTCATGTTTTCTTTCTTACCAATATCAGGGAAGTTTTCTGTCATTATTTCTTCAAACAGGTTTTCTATTCCTTGCTTCTCTTCTTCTCCTTCTGGTACCCATATTATGCGAATATCGTTTCATTTTGTGTTGTTCCAATGCTCCGTTAGGCTCTCCTCTTGCTTTTTAAGTTTTCTTTCCAGTTGCTGCTGTGTTTGTGTGTTTTTTCCTACCTTGTCTTCTAATTTTCTGATGCGGTCCTCAGCCTCTTCTAGTCTACAGTTTAAGCCATCCATTGCGTTCTTTATTGCAGCTATGTCGTTCTTAATCTCAGTTTCTTTTCATGTTGGCAACATTCTCATTCAGCTCCTTATAATTCTCATTGAGTTGTGTGTATTTGTCATCAGCCATTTAAACATCCTTATTACCATTACTCTGAATTCTTTCTCTGATAAGCTGATATCCTCAATTTCATTTAACTCCCTTTCTGGTGATTCCTCTTTTTCTTTCCTTTGGAGATTGCTTTTTTGTTTTCCAATGTTTTCCTGTAATGTTTTAATTGTATATCCTATTGCTTTGCTACCCAGGTTCTTTTGGGGATGGTGCTACTGGTGTAATCTCTCAGTTCTCCTGGGCTTGGTAATCTAGTGTAGCTCCCTACTTGAGCTATTTGGGTTCTCTTGATGTAGGCCTGTGAGCTTGAGAGGCAAAACTGCAGTGTCTAGAAGTCAGCAGCCGTGGAGGGGAGTGTCCCAATTTTTGCTGTCTTGCACCCTTAATTGAAATCATGCTTGCCCAGCAGGGTCTCACAGTGGCTCTCAGGAACTGCCTGTTGGGGTGATGGGCCTCAGGGGGCCTGCACTCTGGAAAGGCATAACTTTGGTGTCCAGAGTAATGTAGATGTGGGGTGGGCATTCTCAGCTTTTGCTGCTGCACCTGTGGTGGATAGGCGCTCACTCCTTGTGGCACCTCACAGGGGCACCCATGGTAAGTTTGCCTGAAAGACACACTGAAGCACTCTGAAGGGCCCTGGCAATGTAGCCACGTAATTGAGGTGCCTGTGGGCAGGTATCCAGGATGAGTGAATTCAGAATTTATACTGCTGGGGAGGGGGGACAGGGAGTGTGCCTCTGTTTGTCCAAGATCACACCAAGAGAGTGCTCACCGTGGCTCCAAAGAGTGCCCTGTGGGTAGATGGGCTCAGGGTGCCTGCCTGTTGGATATTGGCATCTGTGGAGGTGCATTTTCCAGCGCAGAGCTCTGGCGCACTCTGAGGGGTCCTGGCACTGAGGTTGAGCAGCTGGGGTGAATGTGGGCAGTTATTCAGGAAGAGGAAATTCAGAATTTCTACTGCACGGCAGTGTGCCCTTTTCTGTGCAGAATCACACCCAGCAGAGTCTCACAGCTGCTCCCCTGAGCACGCTGTGGATAATTGGGCTCAGGAGGCCTGCCTGTTGGAAATGCATATCTGTGGAGGTGCCTTTGCCTGTGCAGAGCTCTGAGGCACTCTGAGGGGCCCTGGAACAGAAGTTGCACAGCTAGGGTGTCCATGGGCAGTTATTTAGGAAGAGGGTGCTCACAATTTCTACTGTAGGGCCGTGCGCCCTTGTCTGAACAAAATAACACCCATGGGGGCTCCCAGTGGCTCCCAGGCACTGCCTATGGAGTGGTGTGCCCTGAATGCCTGTGCATTGGAAACGCGGGAATGTGTTGTCCAAAGTTCTGCTGCTGGGGAGGGGGAGGTTACACTTACTGCTGCTGAGTAGTGCACCCTTGGAGATGGAGGTCTCAGGGTCCGTGGTTCTGCAGCTGGGGTAGCAGGATTTTGGCTGGAGTAGCTGCTGTGTTGTGGGGCAGTTCCAAGGCCTGTCTGGTTGTTGGTGCTGATGAGTTCCTAAAAAAGGCCATTTTCCCCTTCAAGATGGTGTGGGCTCCATGCTGGAGTCCCGCAGTCCAAGGAGTGCCCGCAGTGGTGTTAGTCTCTCCTTGTCCAAGAGAACCTGGTCTGCCAGCCCCTGATGCTCCTACGGGGATTTAACTGTCCCTCACTCACTCACACACACACCACACACATCCACACACTCTCCTTTCATACCCTCACTCACTCACTTCCTCTCCCTCACCTCTGTCCTGCCAGCCAACATCTTCTGCTGGAAGTTATTTTATTACTGCTTCAATTTCCTCCATAGTTATCAGTCTATTCAGATATTTTTATTCTTTCTGATTGAGTTTTGGAAGGTTTTATTATACTAGGAATATGTCCATTTCTTCTAGGTTGACCAGTTTGTTGGAATAGAGTTGTTGTTCACAGTATTTTTTTTTTTTTACAATCTTTTGTATTTCTGTGGGGTCTATTGTTATTTCACCTCCTTCATTTCTGATTTTATTTGGGTCCTCTCTCTTTGCTTCTTTGTGTGCCTGGCTAGAGTTTCGTCAATCTTGTTTATTTTTTCAAAGATCGAGATCTTGTTTTCATTGATCTTTTGTATTGTTTTTGTTTGTTTGTTTTGGTCTCTATGCTATTTATTTCTGCTCTGATCTTTCTTACTTTCTTCCTTCTGCTAACGATGGGCTTTTCCTGTTGCTATCTTTCTAATTATTTCAGTTGTAAAGTTAGGTAATTTATTACCAGTTTTTCTTCTTTATTTGAGGTAGGCCTGTAATGCTAAGAACTTCCCTCTCAGGACTACTTTCACTGTGTCCCATAGATTTTTGGATTGTTGTTTTTTCATTATTATTTGTTTCCAGGATGATTTCTTTTTTTTTTTTTTATCTCTTTGGTAGCCCAATCATTGTTTAATAACACACTTTTTAGCCTCCAGGTTTTTAAATTTTTTATTGCTTTTATTTTAGTTTATTTAGAATATTTTTCCATTGTGATGTGAGAAGATGTTTGATATGATTTCAATATTCTTGAATTTAATCAGACTTTTCCTGTCTCCAGATATGTGGTCTATCTTCAAATATGCCCCATGTGCACTTGAGACTAATGTATATTCTGTAGCTTTGGGTTGCAATGTTATGAAGATGTCAATTAAGTCCATTTGATCTAGTCAGTCATTTAGGAGTGCTGTTTCTTTGTTGTTGTTTTTTTTGTTTGTTTGTGTTTTGTTTGTTTGGGGTTTTTTTGTCTAGAGCTCTAATCCAGTGATGTCAATGTGGTATTAAATTCCCATACTATGATTGTATTGCTGTCAATCTCTCCATTGATATCTTCTGCAAGTTTTTTTTTTAAAAAAATGTATTTGGGTGTTCCTGCATTAGGTGCATAGATGCTTACCAGAGTTATATCCTCTTGTGGTATTGATCTCTGTAGTATTATGAAGTGGCCTTCCTTATCTCTTGTCATGGCCTTCACTTTGAGGTCTATTTTGTCAGATATAAATATTGCTACCCCAGCTTTTTAAAATTTCCATTTGTCTGAAAATTATTTTTACATCCCTTCACTTTCAGTCTGTGTGAGTCCCTTGTTCTTAGTTGGATCTCTTTTAGACAGTATATATATGGGTCATGTTTTCTTAACCATTCAGCCACTCTATATCTTTTGATTGTAGTATTTATCCCAGTTACGTTTAAAGTTACTATTGATAGATACTTGTTTCTAGCCATTTCTATTCTTTATGCCTGTGTTACTTCTTCCCTTTCTATTTCTTCTTTTTACAACAGTCCCTTTACCATTTCTTGCATTGCTAGCTTGGTAGTGATAAACTCCCTTAGCCTTTTATTTTTTTCTATGAAGCTCCTGATTTCCCCTTCAATTTTGAATGATAGCCTTACTGGATAGTGTATTCTTAGATTCAGACCCTTGCTTTGCATCACTTTGCATACTTCATTCCATTCCCTTCTGGCCTGATATGTTTCTATTGAGAAATCATTTCATAATCTGTTGGTCAATCCTTTGTAGGTAACTCCCTATCTCTCTCCTGCAGCCTTTAAGAACCTCTCTTTGTTGTTAACATTTGCCATTGTAATTGTGATGTGTCTTGGTGTGGATCTTTTTAGATTCATCTTGTTGCAGACTCTCTGTGCTTTTGTGACTTTTTTCTTCCCCTAATCAGGAAAGTTTTCTGTCATTATTTCTTCATATAAGTTTTCTAATCCTTTCTCCTCTTCTTGTACTTCTGGCACCCTTATTATACGTATGTTACTTCATTTCATGTTGTCCCAAAGCTACGTTCGACTCTCCTCCTGCTTTCTAATTTTTTCCTCCAAATGCTGTTCAGATTCGATGTGTTTCACTGCCCTATCTTCTAACCCACTAATTCGGCCCTCTACCTCTTCTAGTCTACTGTTGAAACCTTCCATCATGTTTTTTATTATATCTGTATCATTTTTTATTTCCCCTTTATACTTACGTAAGTTGTTGCTTTTCTCATCCATCCAATTTATGAACTATATCACCCTTACTCTGAATTCTTTTCCTGACATAGCGCATGCCTCTGTTTCATTTAGTTCTTTTTCTGGCGATGCCTGCTTTTCTTTCATTTGGGGTTGTTTCTTTGTCTCCCCAGTTTTATTGTTTTTTTTGTTTTTGTTTTTTTTGTTTTTTTTTGCTTTTGGCACCCTGCTTGGGGTTTGAGAGGTTTAAGACCCTAACAGGGTAATTGTCCAGAAATTATTAGCTCAGAGGCTGGGTCTGCCTTGAGTCTCCCGCCTTTATTATCCCTTCTCTGAGTTGTATTCCCTTCTCCCACTGATCTGGTTCCTCGGTTGCCTGCTTCTGATGCTCAGGGTGGTGGGAGCATGTGCACAGTTCCTCTGTTGTGTAACTCCCTATAAGGACCCAGAGCCCTCTGGCATTCAGTTCATTGTTCAGCCCAGCACATATGGCAGGGTGGCACCCTAGATCCCTCTGGCCGCACACTTATGGTGTAGTCCTTTGGACCCTGGCTGGGTTCACCAGCTATTCTGGGTCACTCTGGCAGTACTTTCCTATAGCCCAGAGTGAGATGTGTGCTGGGTTGCAATGGGTAGCCCCTGTAGGACTATCCCTGGGGCTGGGGAGAAGCAGGTGCAGGTTGTTCTGGGTCACACAATCTCCACTTTCTTTTTGCCCAGAGTGAGACATTCACTAGGTTGCTCCAGTTTGCCCCTCCTCAGTGTGGAGCGGGGGCAGATTGCCCTATGTTGCTCAGTCTGAGCTCCCCTGTGGCCTGAATTGGGCACATGCTGGGTTACTCCAGGTCACCCAGGCAGCAAGAATCTATGCTTTTGGTTAAGCGGGTGCAGGTTGCTCAGGGTAGCACTGTCAGAACTCCCCTGTGGTGTGCTCTGGGTTGCTCCAGGTTGTCCCACCAGCAGTTCCTGGTGCTGCGGGTGGAGTGAGTACCAGATGGCTTTGGGTGAGGCTAGCAGTATGATTCTGGGGTCCAGGTGGGGATGGGGTAGAGGGTTCCCCCTGGCTTGCACTCAATGTGGGGTCTTGGAGCTGAATCCTAGGATGCTGGGTCCCAGTGGGATGCTGAGGAGGCCTGGTGTGGGAGCTCACTCTAAAGGTGTGCACTCACTGCAGACCCCTGGGAGCCTGCCAGGAGGTACTGCACCACTCACTGCTGGGGTACAGTGGTAGTTCTACCTGGGTTATGGCTGGCATGTGGCTTTCTCTAGGCATCCTCTGCCCTACCTTATTGAAAATTGTCTCCTCTGCTGTGTCTAATTTGTTAATTCTGGGTGGATGTTTTCCGATTTAGTTGCTTTTCTGGCCTGGCCCTAGGAGGAGATGCACAACACTGCTGCCTATTTGGTTGCCACCCTCCCCCCCCATTTTTTAGTATTTAAAGGAGTCTCAATAATGTTTTCTGTAGGTGATGCACCACTGGGAAGTCCCACAATCAGTGCTCAAGGATTCCATTTCCTCCACATTCTCATCCACATATGTTATGTACTGAGTTTTTGATAATACTTATTTTGATTGCTGTGATACTGTATTTCATTGTGAATTTGATTTGAATTTTCCTGATGATTAGTGATGTTAAATATCTTTCCATTATATATGTTGGCCATCTGTATGTTTTCTTTGGAGAAATATCTTTTCATGTCCTTTGCCCTTTTTAAATTCACATTGTTAAATTTTTTTGTTATTAAGCTGCATGTGTTTCTTATATATCTTATATACCGACCTCTTATTGAATATTAGAGGCCCAGTGCATGAAATCCATACACTTGGGGAGGAGGGGCGATCCCTCAGCCCAGCCTGCACTCTCTCGCAGTCCAGGACCCTTGGGGGGGATGTCCACCTGCCGGCTTAAGCCTGCTCCCACCACTGCAGCTGTGCTCGCCAGCCATGAGCCCAGCTTTTGGCTGAGTGGCACTTCCCCTGTCGGAGCACACTGACCACCAGGGGGCAGCTCCTATGTTGAGCATCTCCTCCCTGGTGGTCAGTGCACATCATAGCGACCAGTCATTCCACCATTTGGTCGATTTGCATATTAGCCTTTTATTATATAAGATAGGTTCTCTCTTGGATAGTCCATGCAAGATACACCTCAGAAATGTTAGTAACCAACATCTTAACAAATATCACACTTAGACTTTTCTCTAAGAAAAGAGCTTGATTCAATATAAATCTCATTAGCTTTCCCCCTGCAGAGTGGGAAATGGCTGAATAGGGCCTCTTCCATTTAAGTGCCTCTTCAAACTGGGACTCCTTATTCCAAAATCTCACTCAAGCAGACTTATTTCCTACTGCCACAGGTCCTCATATAATCTTACCAGATGACATTTCCCAGCAAATAATACTTCCCATGCCCTTGTGAGGAGAGGTCCAGAGCTTGGGAATAGACAGGGAAAGGAGGAAAACTGGATACCACAGCAAGTTGGAAGCTATATAATTGCACTCCTCAAATGTTTGGGGACATGGGGCTGGAAATAATGCAGACCCTCATGAATGCGAGTAGTACCTTATTAAAAGAACCTCCAGAGAGCTCCCTTGTCCCTTGTATCATGTTTGGAAACATCAAGAAGTTGGCCATCTATAAACCAGGAAGCAGGTTCCCACCAGACACCAAATCTTCTGGTGGCTTTATCTTGAATTTCACAGCCTCCTGAATTGTGAAAAATAAATGTATGTTGTTTATAAGCCACCCAGTCTATGATATCCTATATAATAAAAGGCTAATATGCAAATTGTCCCCTCGGCAGGAGTTTGACGAGGAGTTTGACCAGGGGGCAGAACCAGCTGGCCAACTGCCCATGACCTCTTCCCCCAGCCAGCCATACCCACGATTGCCCCCCCCCCAAATTGGGGGCAGGACCAACTAGCCAACTGCCCCATTCCCTACCCCCAGCTGGCCCCACCCTCAATTGGCCCCCCACCTTGATCAAGGGCAGTGCTGGCTGGCCAACCTCCCACTTCCCCTCCTCCTGGCCAGCCCAGCCCGATTGCCCCGATCAGGGCAGGCTGGCCGGACCCCACCCATACACAAATTGGTGCACTGGGCCTCTAGTTGTGATATAACTGCCTATTTAGGTGACTAAGAAGACACCATCATATTTAGACTTGAAACACGACAGTCCCTACCCACTTTCCCTGCTTTATTTATTGACATATCCCACCACCTAACATTCTATATATGTTACTTAGTTTTTGTCTGTCTGTAAGATCCATGAAGAAATATATTATTTTGTCACTTTTTTAATGCTCTATTTAGCATCTATAAACAATACAGAAAATTGTTTTATAAGTGTTTATTGACTTAGACCTAAGTCTTGAGGAACAACTACTTGAGGGGCTATGGCATATTTGGAAGTGCTGAATTAGTATCTATTAATTGTGTATATGGTGAGCACAGGGGGAGTATGGAAGGACAAAAAGAGATAGCACACACTTTCCCCTGAAGTGGTTCTAACCATTCATGGGAGGCTGGGTTATAAATTATAGTATTTAGGGCAGCACTGACCAAAAAAATATATGATGTAAGCCATATGTGTTATTTTAAAATATCTGGTAACTATAGTTAAAAAAGAAAAAAGAAATAGGTGAAATTAACTTAAATTATCCTATCTAATAAAAGAGTAATATGCAGATTGATCATCACTGCAACACATAATATAGCTGCCCCCATGTGGTCAAAGATCCTGCCCCCATGTGGATACAAGATGGCCACCACAAGATGGCCAGCAGGAGAGGGCAGTTGGGAGGCACCCAGCCTGCAAGGGAGGGCAGTTGAGAGGGACCAAGCCTGCAAGGGAGGGCAGTTGAAGGTGATCAACCCTGCAGGAGAGGGCAGTTAGGGGTGACCAGGCCGGCAGAGGAGGGAAGTTGGGGGCAAACAGGCTGGCAGCAGAGTGGTTAGGGGGTGATCAGGCTGGCAGGCAGAAGTGGTTAGGGGCAATAAGGAAGGCAGGCAGGCAAGCAGTTGGGAGCCAGCAGTCCTGTATTGTGGGAGAGATGTCCGACTGCCCGTTTAGGCCCGATCCTGCGCAGTCGGACAACCCTCAAGGGGTCCCATATTGGAGAGGGTACAGGCTGGGCTGAAGGACAACCCCCCTTCGTGCACGAATTTTGTGCACCGGGCCTCTAGTATATTTAAAATGATATATGCAAAATATTTCAACATGTAATCAACATAAAATATTTATGAAATATTCTATATATTTTTTGCCATACTAAGTCTTAGAAATCCTGTGTGTATTATACACTTACAGCAAATCTCCATTCCTAATAGCCAAGTTTCAAGTGCTCAATAATCACATGTGGCTGATTGCTACCATATTTGATGGGGCAACTTTATAACCTCAGGCCAAAACAGCTTTCTTCCTTTTAAGAATTAAGCTAAAAGTATAAGTGAATGCATGTTTGGTCCCATTGTCTTCTGTAAAAAACTCTTTCTTTGGCCCCAAGATGCACTTCACTCTCTCCTCAAAAGAAGATGGGGATGGTATTGCTCTCTCTGCTCTTCTCATGGAAAAAGCCAAGTGGAGGGATGGTGGTGGATGGAGTTGCTGCTTACTTTGAATATACATCCTGAGGTCATGAGGGGTCAGTGATATCAGCCCTCAATTTTGGCTGCATCTCCTCTTCCCTCAGCCCATGGTATATAGTTAGTTCTCCCTTACCTCCTCCTATACACCTTCTGATCTCCCCTTCTGCTTTTTAGAACAAGGAAACCTGAAAAATTCAAATCACAAGGATGAAAATAGCTTTCATCCCCAGCAATAGTTTTTCTGTACTTTGAATGTCTCTTAGCTTTTCCTTTGTATTCTGATAAAGATCTTGGAGAGAAGTCACATGTGTATGCTTTTTTCCACACCTTTTCCTCTTCTAAATTTATCTGTTGGCCCCAAGCCCCCAGTCATTGTAAACCCCTGGTCCACACCCTCTCTTCTACAGCACAATAGCTCAGGCAATAAGGATAAGAAAGGCCCATCTTGACCCAGGATGGGAGTGTCCTTTCCTCACCAGCCTTAGTGCAGCTCTGGACTACCTCTAGTCTAGCCCAGGCTCAATCCAAAGATTCCTAGAATACAAAAGGAGAGGAGAGTCACAGGGGCCAGCTGCATAATTTCACTCCTTTGCATTTTCTCAGTGTTGGAGCATTTAATCCATTTACGTTTAATGTTTGTAGCCATTTCTGTACTTTATGCCTGTGTTCCTTCCTCCCTTTCTATTTCTTCTTTTTACAACATTCCCTTTAGAATTTCTTGCATTGTTGGCTTGGTAGTGATAAACTCCCTTAGCCTTTTTTTTGTCTGCGAAACTCCTGATTTCCCCTTCAATTTTGATTGATATTCTTGCTGGATAGAGTATTCTTGTACTCAGTCCTTTGCTTTGCATCACTTTGAATACTTCCTTCCATTCCCTTCTAGCTTGATGTGTTTCTGTTGAGAAATAATTTGATAATCTGATGGGGGATTCTTTGTGTGTGACTCTCTGTCTCTCTCTTGCAGCCTTTAAGATTCTGTCATTGTCGTTAACATTTGCCATTGTAATTATGGTATGCCTTGGTGTGGGTCTTTGGTATTCATCTTGTTTGGGACTCTCTGTAATTGTTTAACTTTTTTCTTCCCCTAATCAGGGAAGTTTTCTGTCATTATTTCTTCAAATAAATTTTCTAATCCTTGCTGCTCTTCTTGTTCTTCTGGCAGCCCTATTATACATATATTACTTCGTTTCATGTTGTCCCAAAGCTCCCTGTGGCTCTCTTCCTGCTTTTTAATTTTATTCTCCAGTTGCTGTTCAGATTGGGCTTGCTTCTCTACCTTATCTTCTAACTCACTTATTCAGTCCTCTTCTTCTACTCTACTGTTGAAACCTTCCATGGTGTTTTTTATTGTAGTTATATCACTTTTTATTTCTTCCTGATTTTTGCATAGGTTGTTGATTTTCTCATCCATCCAGTGTATGAACTGTACAACCATTACTCTGAATTATTTTTTGTCATGTTGCATGCCTCCATTTCACTTATTTCCTTTCTTGGCGACTCCTCTTTTTTTTTTTTCCTTTGGGAATTATTTCATTGTCTTCCCATTGTAACTATCACCAGAAAATTCAAACGCTGAGTTGCAGGGGCCTGGGCCATTTGCAGTGGGAGTTTCATGCCATCCGAGTGTCAATGAAGAGCTCCGACACCAAGACATGTGGCTGCTGTGGGTTGGTGGGAGCCACACTCACCCAGGATCAGAGTCACCAGCGCTTAGTGCAGCCTTGTGCATGCACCTAGAATCAGTAACCCCACCTGTGCTGCGCTGATAAAGAGACCCCCTTGGCATGTGTCAAAAATCAGAGTCCCCTAGCACATGTCATGAGTCAGAGTCCCCTTTTACCCACACCGAGAATCAAGTATCGGAGTCTCAGTTGCTTGGTGTGGCCTCGCACTGAGAATCAGGGTCTCTGTGTACACATGTGCCGACAGTTGGAGTCACTGGCTCTTAGTGTGTGTGCACTGGGAATTGGGGATCCCAGGCCCATGTGATAAGAAACAGAGTCATGTCACTGGTGCTCAGTTCTGCCTCTCACACAGAGAATCAGGATCCCTGGTCTGTTTGGGGGGACTGAGTTGCACAGCCACCCTGTGTCGGCAGGAGGTCTACTCCTGCACTGTGAAAATCAGACTTCTGTGTGCGCTTGCCCAGAATCAAAGTCAGGTGGCATTTCCACCCTGTGTGGGCATAGGATCTGGTCACAAGAGTGTGCTCTGTGGGAAGCAGATTCCCAGTGTCTGCGTGCCTAAGCTCAAATTCAGGCAGCGGAGCTGGAGCCGCCTGTGTGGGCAGGAGGCCTGCTTGCACAGGGCAGGACCAGCAGTTCCTATGGTGCTGCAGAGAGCCTATGGGGAGAGGGATGGGCTCTGTGACTCACAGAAATCTGTGTCCAGGATGTCTGGATTCTTGGTGTCTGTGGATCTGCAGCTGTGGTCACAGGTCTTTGTCCCCAGTGGCTGTAGGGTCCCGGTTTACGTCTGAGACCAGATTGGGTGGTAGTGAGGCTAGGATCCTAGTCTCAAGCAGTTCTGTTTTTCAAGATGGCATGGTCTGTGCCCACGCTGGCCAATCCCGGAGTGTCCGTGGTGACAGCGGGGTTTTGCCATCTAAGACAGCCCATTTTGGCAGCCCCTTGGAACACCTGCAGGATCTAACTGTCCTTAGCTCTCTCTCTCTCTCTCTCTCTCTCTCTCTCTCTCTCTCTCTCACACACACACACACACACACACACACACACACACACACACACCCCACACATCCACACAATCCACACACACACAAACACACACACATCCACACACCCCACACATACACACACTCCTCTATCGCTCCCTCACTCTCTCACGCACTCTCCCTCCCTACCTTCTTGCTGGTCGCTATCTTTTCTCTCAATCTATATATTCTTTACTAGCTTCTCAAAATGTTAGCATTTTTAAAAATCAGTAAAATTATAAAAATCAGTAAATTAACATAAGTTTAATGCTACTTGTATACCCATTCAAATTTCACCAATTATCTTGTTAATATCCTTTATCTGGTCCAGGAACCCACATCAGATTTGGTTGTCACGTCTCTATTTTCTTCCACTTTGTGAAAGAAATGAAACTAGAAATCAATTATAGACAAGAAGAATTAACATCTATCTTTCTCAAACTATTCCAAATCTTTGTGACAGCTTCTCAGTCTTTCCTAGTCTTTTATGACCTTGATAGTTTTGAAGAGTATAGGCCAGTTGTTTCATAGAATGTCCCTTAATTTGTTTTTTTTCTGATGATGTTGCCTTATGATTAAACTCAGTTGATGCATTTGTTGTAAAAAAATGTTAAGAAGTGATGTCTTATTAAGAGTCTTGTGGTGTCTATTCTATAACTGATGATATTAAATTTGATCAATTGGTTAAGGTTTTTATGCAAGCCTTTTCCACTGTAAATTACTATTTTTCCTTTTGATATTAATGAGCAAGTAGATTTTTTTTCTGATAACGAAGGGAACACAGGTAGAAAGTGGTGGAGGGTCTCCTCTCTAAAGCTTGTAATTATTCTTCTCTTCCCCTATATTCACATTACCTCTTGTAAGATGCCAGGCATACCTCTTAAGGGCTTTGCCATGCTGGATTCAGCTTTATTCTTTCCCTCTTAGCTTGTTGCATTTAGGAGAACAGCAAGCTTTATGACAGCCTTTCCCTAATTTGGGGGTTGAGCTCGTTAGCCATTGGAATGGATGTGAAGGGAGCTCTCTTCTTCTGGTTCCAGGATCAACATCTGATCTGATAAGAGTTATGGAACCTTCAGAAGGGTTATGGTTCCTGTCCCCTCTCCTTCCACCATCTGTTTTTATTTGCTATATTGTTTAATGACTCACTATCTTGGAAAGGTTTATTGATAGAGAATAAATGATCTTGATATCCAATTCTGGAAAAACACACACACATCAGATAAAGAGAAGTTCCTCTCTTATGTTGAAGGTATTGTATGGTGAGGCTGATCATCCTAAACCTTTTGGTCTCTACCATTACTTCAAAACCACTCTGGATATATTCTGTACAAATTTGAAAAATTCCTGGAAAAATCAAAGATAAGGTTTATGGGTGCCTTCCATCTCTCCTGTCTTTTATATCAATCCTAACTCATGATACAGAGAATAATTCATTCTGCAGTCTAAAATTGCGAATTACTTTATGATTTGGGATTTGGAATAGTTTGAGAAAGATAGATGTTAATTCTTCTTTGAATGCTTAGTAAAATTAATCTGTGAAGCCATCTGATCCAGGACTTTTGTTTGTTTGAAGTTTTTTATTGTTGCTTCAATTTCATTAGTTGTTAATGGTCTATTCAGGTTTTCTGATTCTTCCTGATTCAGTTTTGGAAGATTGTATGTTTCCAGGAATGTGTCCATTTCACCCAGTTTGTTGGATTGGTTGGCATATTGTTATCCATAGTATTTTCTTACAATCCTTTGTATTTCTGTGATGTCAGTTGTTACTTTGTGTCTTTCATTTATGATTTTATTTATTTGGGTCCTCTCTCTTTGTTTCTTTGTTAGTCTGGCTAAGGGTTCGTCAATCTAGGTTTTCCTTTTTAAGGAAACTCCTCTTCGTTTCGTTGCTATTTCGTATTGATTTTTAGTCTCTATGTCATTTATTTCCACTCTGGCCTTTATTATTTCCTACTTCTACTCCTTTTGGGCTCCTTTTATTGTATTTTTTCTAGTTCTTTTAGGTGTATGTTTAGATAGTTTATTTGAGATTTTCCTTGTTTCTTGAACTAAGCTTTTAATTCTATGAACTTGCCTCTCAGGACTGCTTTCACTGAGTCCCATAGATTTTGGGATGTTGTGTGTTAATTTTCATGTTTGTAGGAAGTATTTTAATTTTTCCTGGACCTTATTGGTAATCCATTAACTATTTCATAACATACTATTTAGCCTGCATGTGTTTGAATATTTTGAGGGTTTTTTTTTGTTATAATTGGTTTCTAGTTTCATGTCTTTGTGATATGAGAAGATTCTTGATATGATTTCAGTCTTCTTGAATTAGTTAAGACTTATTTTGTATCCTAACATGTAGTCTGTCTTTGAGAATGTTCCATATGCACTTGAGAAGAATGCATATCTTTTGGGAAGAAATGTCCTGTAAATAGCAATTAAATCCATGTAATCTAATGTGTTGTTTAAGGTTGCAGTTTACTTGTTCATTTTTATGTCTGGAAGATCTATTCAATGATGTCAGTTGGGTGTGAAAGTTCCCTACTATGACTGTATTGCTTTCAATCTCTCCCTTAAAGTCCACCAAGAGGTTTTTTTAAACATATATTTAGGTGCTCATATATTGGGTGCATATATATTTATCCCCTTGTAGGATTGATCCTTGTAATATTATGTAGTGACCTTCTTTGTCTCTTATTTTGGCTTTTGTATTGAAGTGTAGTTTGTCAGTTATAAGTATTGCTATCCCAGCTTTTGTTGTTGTTGACATTTGCAGGGAATTTTTTTTTTCCATCCCTTCACCTTCAGGTTATGTGTCTTTTGTTCTGAAGTGGGTCTCTTGTAGACAGCATTACATGGGTCATGTTTTCTTATGCATTCAACTACCTTATGCCTTTTGATTGGAAAATTTAATCTATTTACATTTTAGGTTATTATTGACTAGAGGCCTGGTTCACAAATTCATGCATGGATAGGGTCCCCAGGCCTGGCTGGTGATCAGGGCTAATCGGGGCCTTCCTTCATTCCACGCTGCCTCCTGGTGGTCAGTACACATCATAGCGAGCGATTGAACTCCCAGTCTCCAGGTCAACTTCCAGAGGGGACACTTTGCATATTAGCCTTTTTTATATATAGATAGATAAGGCCTTATTTATTGCATTTTATTCTTTATGCCTATGTTCCTCTCTGTATATATTTCTTTTCCTTCTAGCAGTCCTTTTGACATTTCTTCCTAGGTTGGTTTGCTGGTAATGAACTCCTTTAACCTTTTTCTTTCATCTGGGAAGCTCTTTACTTCACCGTCAATTTTAAATGAGAGCCTCACTGGATTGAGTAATCTTGGTTTCATATCCTTGCTTTTCTTACTTTGAGTTCTTCATGCCCTTCTGGTCTGTAGTATATCTGTTGAGAAATCATCTTACAGCCTTATGAGAACTCCTTTTTAAGTGACTGAGTATCTGTGTCTTGATTCATTTAAGGTTGTTCTTTGTGTTTAAACTTTGCCATTTTAATTATGATGTGTCTCGGTATAGATCTCTTTAGTTCATCTTTATTGGGACTCTCAGTGCTTCTTGAACTTGGTAACTTTTTTTTCACTAGATTAGAGTTTTCTGTCATTGTTTCTCAAACAGATTCTCTATCCCTTGCTCACTTTCTTCTTTTTCTGGTACCCTTATAAAGTTGTTGTTATATTTCATGTTGTTCCAAAGTTCCCTTAAAATATCCTCATGGTTTTTAATTATTTTTTCTTCTCTGATTGAGTGTTTTTTTCCTACCTGTCTTCTAATTTGCCAATTCGACCCTCTGTTTCATCTAACCTATTTATTTCTTCCATAAATAAATGCTTTATTTCAGATATGTTATTCTTCATGTCCAACTGGTTCTTTTCATGTTTTCTATGTCCTTTGTCATGCTGTTGAACATTCTTAAAACCATCACTTTGAGCTCTATCTCTTTTCCTTAAAAATCTTTATTGTTGTAAGTATTACATAGGTCCTCCTTTTCCCCCCATTAAACCCTTCCAGCCCACTCCCATCCACCCCCCCCCCAGGCCATCACCACCACATTGTCTGTGTCCATGGGTTATGCATGTATGCATAGAAGTTCATTGGTTTATCTCTTTCCGTCCACCCTCCCCTTCTTCCCTCTGAGGTTCAACAGTCTGTTCATGCTTCTATGGCTCTGGGTCTATTTTTGATCATCAGTTTATTTGGTTCATTAGATTTCACATATGAGTGAGATCATGTGATATGTATCTTTCTCTGACTGGCTTATTTAACTCAGTATAATACTCTCCAGGTACATCCATGCTATTGCAAATGGTAAGAGTTCTTTTTTATTGCTGCATAGTATTCCATTGTGTAAATGTACCACAGCTCTTTTTTATTTCAGAGAGAAAGGGAGAGGGAGCGAGAGATAGAAACATCAATGTGAGAGAGAATCACTAATCAGTTGCCTCCTGCACACCCCACACTGGGGATCAAGCTCACACCCTGGGCATGTGCCCCCGACAGGAATTGAACCTGGGATCCTTTAGTCGGTAGGCCTATGCTCTATCCACTGAGTGAAACCGGTCAGGGCAAGCACAGCTTTTTTTTTTTTTTTCAAATAGTTTTTTTAATTGTTTAAAGTATTACAAATAGTAGTATATATGTTTCCTTCACCCCCCCCCATTGACCTTCTCCCAGCCTCCCCTACCCTCTAGCACATGTTCTCACCCCAAACCCCCCAGTGTCTTGCATCCAATGGTTATGATTATATGCATGCATACAAGACTTTCGGTTGATCTCTTACCTCCCACCGACCTTCCCAGCCTTCCCGCTGTAATTTGACAGTCTGTTTGATGCTTCTCTGATGCTGTATCTATCTTTTTGTTCATCAGGTTATAATGTTCTTTATTATCCATAAATGAGTGAGATCATGTGGTATTTTTCTTTCACTGACTGGCTTATTTCACTTAACATAATGCTCTCCAGTTCCATCCATGCTGTTGCAAATGGTAAGCATTCCTTCTTTTTTATAGCAGCATAGTATTCCATTGTGTAGATGTACCATGGTTTTCTAATCCACTCATCTGCTTATGGGAATTTAGGCTGTTTTCAAATCTCAGCTATTGTTAATTCTGTTACTATGAACATAGGGGTGCATATATACTTTCTGATTGGTGTTTCTGTTTTCTTAGAATATATTCCTAGAAGTGATATTACTGGGTCAAATGGAAGTTCCATTTTTAAAATTTTGAGGAAACGCCATACTGTTTTCCACAATGGCTGCACCAGTCTGCATTCCCATGAGCAGTGAAGGAGGGTTCCTTTTTCTCTGCATCCTCTCCAACACTTGTCATTTGTTGATTTGTTAATGATGGCCATTCTGACAGGTGTGCGGTGGTACCTCATTGTTGGGCTTTTCTTGTTGCTCTCTTTCTAAATCTTTGAGTTGTAGGGTTAGATAATTTACTCCAATTGTTTCTTGTTTTTTGAGGTAGGCCTATAGAGTATGAACTTCCCTCCCAGGACAGCTTTCACTATGTCCAATAGATTTTGTATTGTTCTGTTTTCATTTTCATTTGTTGCCATGCTGCTTTTTATTTCTTCTGTGATCTCTTTGGTAATCTATTAATTGTTTATTAGCATGCTATTTATCCTCAAGGTGTTTGATTTTTTTATTGTAGTTGATTTCTAGTTTTATGCCATTGTGATCTGAGAAGATGCTTGATATGATTTCTATATTCTTGAATTTGAAGAGAATTTGCCTGTGTCCCAACATATGGTCTGTCTACCTTTGAAAATGACCCATGTGCACTTGAGAAGAATGTATATTCTATGGCTTTGGGGTGAAATGTTCTGAAGATGTCAATTAATTCCATCTGATCTAGTTTATCATTTAGGATTAATATTTCTTTGCTAATTTTTTGTTCAGAGGATTTGTCCAGTGGTGTTAGTGGGGTATTAAAGTCCCCTACTATGACTGTATTGCTGTTATTCTCTCCATTGATCTCCTCCAGAAGTTTTTTTTTTTTTAAATGTATTTGGGTGTTCCTATATTGAGTGTGTATATGTTTGCCAGAGTTATATTTTATTTTTGTATTGATCCCTTTAGTATTATGAAGTGGCCTTCCTTATCTCTTTTTATATACTTCACTTTGAGATCTAATTACGCCACAATCTTGTTTTCAAGCAGGCAGTATTTCTTTGTTACTCAGCCTGCCTGTGGTTGTATTTACACAAGAGTCAGTTTGTGATTCAACCCCTGGGTGGCAGTGTTTCTGTATTGACATATGGGGCCATAAGTCCTCTCTACCCAGTATTTATAATATGTTTTCCCTGCTGCACTTAATACTGGTTTGGGGATATGGACAGCCCCAGAGCTGGCTTTCTCATTGTTTCTCCCCTCTCTGATTCCCAGGTTCCACAAAAACAACTTTTCCCTGCAGTCTGAGAGTGTTTTTAATTGGGTGATCCTATGTATTGGGCTTAGTAGTCAAATGCAAGGATTTAAAGATGAAAAAAAAATCTAGAATAAGTACACGATCTCATGACTTGTTTGTCCCAGCACTGTGCACAAATCTGCTCACATCTCTGTACAGGTCTTTTTCCCCTGGCACAGCACAGCCAGTTTACTGTTAAAGCTTCATGCTGCCTTTTTGTGCCCAGACCAGCTATGGGTTGATTTCTAGAGTTCTCTTCTGTCAGCAGCCCTGTGGAGCCCCTTCCACATTTGCAGACTATGCTGGCCCCAACATCTGTGGATTTTGGGGGGCGCAGACTTCCTCTGAACCTCTAGATCCCACTGCACGCGTTTCTCCCTTCAGCCTGGATTGCATACCTCACCTTTCTCTGGGTGAAATCTGACCTTTCCATGAGAAGGTGCAGAACGCATGCGAGTCCATGTATTCACACTGCTTGAGGCCTGGTGTTTGTAGGTTCACTGCTGATCCCTGGGTATAGTGGTTGTAGGGTCCCAGGAGGCATCTTATTCTTCCCAATTGATGGTAAGCCTAGGCTTCTGATCACATCCACTTTCCCTTTCAAGATGGCAAGGTAAAAAAAAAAAAAAAAAAGATGGCAAGGTCTCTGTGGCAGAGCCGGTCGCTCTGGGAGAGATTTCAGCAGCAGTGGAGGCTGCCTGGTCAGGGGAGCCCGGTCCGGCAGTCCCCAACAGTCCCTTGGAATATAGCTGTCCCTCACTCACAAATAGACACTCCCCTTATGTCCACACTCTCTCCTTTCGTTCTCTCACTCACACACTATCTTGCAGCCTGCCTTCCCATTGGCAGCCATCTTCCTATCCAACCACAGCTTTTTTATCTTCTCATCTGCTGATGAGCACTTGGGCTGTTTCCAAATCTTAGCTATTGTAAATTTCACTGCTATGAAAATAGGGGTGCATATATTCTTTCTGATGAGTGTTTCGGGTTTCTTAGGATATATTCCTAGAAGTGGTGTCACTGGGTCATATGGCAGTTCCATTTTTTTTTTTTTTTTTTGAGGAAACTCCATACTGTTTTCCACAGTGGCTGCACCAGTCTGAATTCCCACCAGCAGTGTGCTAAAGTTCCATCTCTTTTCTCCACAACCTCACTAACACTTGTCGTTTGTTGATTTGTTGATGATAGCCATTCTGACAGGTGTGAGCTGATATCTCATTATCATTTTGATCTGCTTCTCTGGAGTGATTAGTGACTTTGAGCATTTTTTCATGTTTCTTGGCTTTCTGTACGTACACTTTGAAGAAGTGTCTATTTAGGTTCTTTGCCTATTTTTAAATTGGATTGTTTGTTTTCCATTTGTTGAGTTATATGACTTCCCTGTATATATTGGAGATTAACCCCTTATTGGATGTATCATTGGCAAATATTTTCTCCTATGTAGTGGGCTCTCTTCTTATTTTGATGGTTTCTTTTGCAGTGCAGCAGTTTTGTGTTTTTTTTTTTTTTAATTTTAATGTAGTCCCATTTGTTTATTCTCTCCTTAGTTTCCATTGTCCTAGGAGATGTATTGGCAAACTTATTGCTATGAGAGATATCTGAGATTTTTCTGCCTATGGCTTCACGTCTTATATTTAAGTATTTTATCCATTTTGAGTTTATTCTTGTGTATGGTGTAAGTTGTTGGTCTAGTTTCTGAATTCTGTTTCTGATAAATTGCTTATCTCCCTTTCATTTAGCTCTTTTTTATTTTTTCTGGAGATTCCTCCTCTTCTTTCATTATGGCCTGTTTCTTTGTTTCCCCATTTTTGCTGTTTCTTTTTTTATTTGTGTCTATGTTTTAGAAAAACTTATATGACTCACAGTCTTGCTGGGATGGTCTACAATAGTGGGTGTTCTGTGGAACCCAGTGGTTTAATCTCCTTGATCTCCTGAGTGGATGCTCTTGGAAGGTCCCTTGTGTGGATTATGTGGTCCCTCAGGTTATAATTGAATCTTGATTGCTTGTGTCCTCTTTGTGGGTGGGCTTGGCCTTCAGCCTGGCTAACTATAAGTCTTAACTCCAACCAAGTCATGTAAACTGTTTTACTGGTGCTGACAGAACAAATCAAGACAAAATAAGACTAAGCTGAAAAAAAAAAATCCACCACCACCAACAACAACAAAAACAAGAACAGAGAAAAAGAATTAGAGAAGAAAAAAGAGGCTAAAATGTATAATAAAAGAAAAAATAAAAAAATTAGATAAGAAAAAAAGAAAAAAGGAAACAGAATGTGAAAGGAAATAAGAGAAAAGAAAAAATAAAAATATGAAAGAAAAAAAATTATAATTTAAAAAAGTAATAATAAAATAAAATATAGAATCCTATATAATAATGAGGTAATATGCAAATTGACCCTCATGCCATAACACCCTCACAAGATGGCAGCCCTGCCCAGCCCCTCCCCTGGCCCCACTCCTGATCAGCCTCTCCCATCTCAATTGAGGGTGAGGCGGCTAGCCAACCCCCCATCCCCCCACAGCCCCTCACCCAGGCCGGCCATGCGCACACACTTTCCCAGGGCTGGGGGTACCCCAGGCAGGTTGCAGGCACAGCATTAGTCAGAAGCAAAGGTCCTGGCTGTCCCTGGCCTAGAGAGTCCAGAAAACCTCATTAGTGACCAAAGACCAACACCCAGTGGAAAGGTCCCTGCCTGTGCTTATGGCTCAAAGTGCCAGGAGGAGGCAGAGCATCTTGACCCTGCAACCCTGGTATCAGCACACCAAGCCTTGGTGCACACCACGCCAGTGGAAGCTGTGGGTGAAAGGGGGAGAGCAGGGAGCTGGGGTGTGGAGCTGGGAGGGGCCTAGAGTCTTCAGGAGCAGCCCGTCTGCCGAGGTTGCTGTGACCCATGTGCTTGGGCTTGGTCAAAGCCCCTGGTCAGCTCTGCCGCTTGCCTTCCAGTTGCGGCTAGCCTTGAGGCGGCTTGCGTTGCACTCAGAGAAGCAGCTGTCACTGGGGTCAGTTAAATAAGAGAAATCAAAGAGCCAAGAGTAAATATCCTCACAGCCCCTTCCTACGCGCCCTCACCGGGCAAGGAGGGCTAGGGATGGGGGTAACGGAAAACGGCTGCTGCTTTGCATTTTATAATAAAAATACTCCTGCTATGTAGAGAGGAGAGCTGATTCGTTTCCAGCCACACCCACACCTGGCATGTTCCCTGCCCAAGGCCTGAAGCCTGACAGCACCTAACAAAGGTGTGTCTGCACAGCCATGTTGGCCTGGCTCCTGGAACGTTAGGAGCAAGTTTGAACTGCATTGATTAAGAAAAAAAAAAAGTAAATATTGAAAATCACCTCTTTGTACTCAAATGGTAATATAAAATGCAGATTACAGCATCTGATTTTGTCTTCTGTGTTGATTTTGAGGCAGAGCGCAAATAGGTTCATGGGAAAAGCAGAAAAAAAAAAGGGAAAGGGAGAGGATTCTGCAGTCCACAGCATTGAACATTGTTTTTTGTTTTTGTTTTTTGTTATTTTTCCTTCTGTTCTTCAAGTCAGTATATGCCATTTAAACCACTTTATGGTGTTAGGTAATGAGCTAATGCTTCCTCTATTAAGAGCAAGCAGCAGTGCCTTTCATGAGTCACATACATTTAATCCATTCAAATGGAGCATACTGAGTGGAGAGAATGGTATGTGTCATTTTATAAAGAACTTGGCATTATGATGCTATCTGGCTTAAGATCTTATTTATCTCACAATATAAAGAATGTAGACAAATCAGGCATTAAAAATGAATGTGCATGTTTAAATGCAAGACTTTATTTTCATCCATAATGACCAAACCACCAGTCACCAGGAGGTGCATTGATGAGTTCTATGGCACGGCGGGTCTGGGGTTTCACAGTGCTGCGGGTCTGGGTGAGGCTGCATGGCATGGGCCAGGGCCAGGGGACCTGAGGCTTGATGGGGATGGGGCTGGCAGGGTCTTGGTGTCGCCCAATGGGGGTGGGGCTGGCCGGACACTTCTATTATAGAGAAAGGCCAAATAGCAATATTAAAATATTTCCTCTAATTAACTCCGGTTTAATGTGCACAAATTTTGTGTACTGGGCCACTAGTAGAAAAATAAAAATGGAAAAATTGAATAAAAAATAAAAAAGAAAAGAACAAATAAGAAAAGTAAAGAGAGAAATAAGAGATATGAAATAAAAAAGAGAAGATTAAAAAGTGAAATATAAAAAGACTAAAGAAAATATTTTTTAAAAGTGGAGTTCACCTCAGCAAATTTTAGTGCCTCTTGTGATCACTATTTGGATATGCTGCTTGTGGAATTCACTGGATAATGGCTCTGATTTTGTCTGAAGCTGGCCATGTGGTGTGCTGGTCCTGGGCCACCCAGGAGGGTCTCTGGTGCAAGCCAATATCAGTTGCTGTCCCTGCTTGGCCCTCAGTAGCCTGTCTAATGCTTGCCAGGGTAGAGTCCCAAGTTGTCTGGTGGGCAGGGCCTTCTGAACCCAGAAGCTGGGTCTGCCTCAGGTCTTGTTCCTTGAATGTTGCAGCTCTCAGCTTCTCTTCCTTCCCTTATGGAACTGTGTTCAGGCAGCCTTTCCCAGACCCTCTCCATATCTCCTCCTATCTTTCCTCTGTGGTCTCTGTTCTCAATATTTCAGATCACAACACTTCAACTGGTCTTTCAAGCCAATTGCTCTGCAGTTTAGCTCCAAGTCCAGTCCGTGGTTGGGATAAAAAAGATGGAGCTTCCAGCTATTCTACATCCATCTTGGAATCCAATATAAGCATTCTCTATTTTCAGATTGACATTCTGCGTATTTACCATATGAGAAGTGCCTACACTGCAAGTGCCCACATAAATTTATTGATTGGGTCTGAGATCTCCTGTAGATAAACAAAGTAGATGTAACTTGAGATTGCTTGTAGTCATTCAAATGCATTTTCATTTATAAAAGGACAGCAGTGATCTGATTTTTGGCATATATAGGGATAGAGCATTCAAATAAACAATTATCCTGGATATAGAATGTAATATGCCTAATCCATTAATCACTATGGATTTAGCTTAAATTGTTTTGACAATCATTATGTGCAAGGAATCCATAGGGTTTTAAACAGTTTACATGGAAAAGAAATAAGGATTTTAGATTACAGAAAATTTGATAATTATCAGAGACATCACCATGTGGATGAGAAATTTGACTTATACCATGTGACACAATAGGTAAAATTAATGGAATGGATTTCTCTTACAAATTTTTATGAACAAACTTGTGTTCTTTCCTGGTTCTTGTAAAAAATTTTTTTTCCTAAGAGTTAGGGTACTTGGCTTCAAGTCCTCACTGTACCCCTTTGTTGAGTTCTTTTCCTTCTCTGAACCAAATTTCTTGTATAAAATTATAGAACTAAATATAATGATCTTCAAGTGTCATATAAAAACTATGGACTCTTATCCTGATGACAATAGCAATCCTGGTCTGATTTGTCATTACTGCAGATGACAACCAGGTATTTGTGCAGACCTACTATGATACACCACTGGTGATCACCGTGTTTACTGGAATCCAAGAGGTGGTTGTGCCATGCCGAGTTACTTCTCCTGATATCAATGTCAAGCTTCAGTTGGTAAGTTTCATTATTGGGGTCTCAGATAGAGAACTTGCTGTTATCTAGATTATTAAACATAAAGAGAGTAGGGGATAGTATTTCAATCTCATTTCTTGCTCCAGCTGTGTTGTGTCTGCCTATTTGGAGCAGCATATAGAAGCAGACATAGTGACATTTTACCTTGGGCCAGTGTCACCACGAATGTATAAAAACTGTGGGGGGGAGACAATGGATGCTTAGATGTACTGTAAGACCTCATGTAGACTGTATGTAAATGCTGTCCATATGCAGAACAAGAGAGATTATTTTTCTTAAATAGAGAGAAAATGGTGGATAGTTTTCAGAGGAATACTCAAGAAGAATAGAGAAAGGGGAAACAAACTCATCTATCTTGATTAGTTAAATCAATCTTGGTGATGAATGGAGTAACATATGTCCCTTGTAGATAACTTTCACATCCACCAAAGCTCTCACAATCCATAGTTGCATAACATTACTACAAATTTTAAAAGGGTTCATGTATATCATTTCTTTTGAAGTGCACACTTAACTCTCTGTAAAGTGGATAGAGCTGGTTTATTATTTCCATTTTATATTTAATAGATCTTAGACTTAGAGAAAAGGAAAAACTTGCTTATGATGTATATTTCATTAAGTGTCATAGTCAAAAGTAAAAATCAGGTGTTCAGATTCCCTGTCAAGTGTTTCAGTTATTATCCTGTGACCTTCTTTGCGATAGAAGGCTACCTCTCCTCCTCTCCTGGATGCACTGTTCCTCTGCACCCAAGCCCTTTCTCGTTTTCTTGTTAGGAAAAAGCTGTGGACCTCTCACAAAAGCAGGCAAAGATCATTTTGCTTTCTTTCCTTAGAGGGAATGTTAGCATTTTCCAAATGCCTTCTGTCAGTACTGCTGGGTCAGCCAGGAAATTATGTCTAGTAAAACAACTGATGTGGCATAAGAAAGTGCAAAAGCCCATGGGCAGAAGAATTTAACCTCTAACAATGTACAGAAGACTCTGGATTCCATTAGCCACTCCCTGAAGACCACGCTATCCTGATTGATAAACCCTCCTCTTCCCAGACTTACCTGCCCCTAAGGTTGTTAGAAAGTTCATTATACACTCAGAGGAGCAGTCCTCAGCGCCATACGGTCATTCTCCCTTCACTAAGCCACCAGCTCCCACTCTTCCCTAAGACATTCTATAGGCTATTTCTAAAGGGAAAAGGAAGATGACTCCTTGTCTATGGGACTGGTCCAGAAAGAAGCAGTGGTGTGTGGGGATGGATGGAGCAGGAAGGATGCAGTCTGCTGTATAATTCATATGCTTGGCTGTTCACCTCATCTTTCCTCTACCTAGTGGCAGGGAGAGTGTTCTGGCATACCCACCAGGCTTCTTTTACCTCTTCCTCTGGTGGAGCTTGAAATCACTGTGTATCTTTACTCTGCTAAAATGAAGCACTAGGTAAGGAAGGGACTGAGCTGTCTGATTTCAAACATCCTTTTCTAAAATTAAACCCTGCTAGGTAACCAGTTTACCTCCAGAGGATGTGTTAGGGTATGAGAGTCAAGGCAAACCTGGGATTTGCTTTTTCCTAAAGCCTTAGCTGCTTTAATTAGAGTAGGCAATCTCATAGTATCCAAAAATATAACCCTTCTACTAAAAGGGGTTTCAAAGACACCAACCCATAATATTCCATTTCCTTTTCTAATCGCCAACATTTTTCGCAGTTCAGGTTAGCTTCTTTATTATCTCATTGTATTCTGAAAAAAAATTTCAACTCACTGCTGCCCTTAAAAGAGCTGTTAGCTAAAGACCCTATGTCAACCCTTAGACACCACTTTCATCCTGAAACTTGACAACTATGATCTGAGAGGTGAATTAAAGAGGTGACCCTGAAGAGGATATATGAGGGTTTTTTATCACACTGTAAATAGCTTTTGAGCTAGTCTCTAGAATCAGGCCAGTTTCCTTAAGCCCACAGAAAGAGAACAGTTCTGGACTAAGAACGAGGAAACCTAGAGTTCAGGTTGGATAATGATCCTTAAGCAGTTAGGAGACTGAATGTGGATTATGCCTTGTAAAATATAATAAATTATGTAGGTGAAAGTACTGTATAATCATGATAATTAGGACTGGAAGTAGACTTCTTGTCTGTGTATTTCCTACTTCCTGCTCTGTCCTCACAGGACCCACGTATGTGTTTGAATTCCCTTTCTTGCACTTAAGTCTCATCACTGGATTTCAGTGACACTCAACAGGTGGAGTAGAGAGAAGAAGGCCCCTTTTCCTAAAGTGTAGCTTCATCAGAAGTGAACTTTGGTTAAAAGCAAGGCAGCAGTACATTTAAGGGAGTTTAACCAATGGTAACAGTAACCAAATCCAACTTCATGAAGAAGGAAAACAAAACTTATTCTGATGTCAAATTTAATATAATTTGCTTCAGTCCAACACATTTACCAAGTTCACTCTGTGCCAAGCACTGCCAAAATATATTCATAGCAAATTACCATAAAAATTACAACAAAATGAGTGACCTAAAACTATCTTATCCAATAAAGAGGTACTATGCAAATTGACCATCACTCCAACATACAAGATGGCTGCCCCATGTGATCAAAGATAGGCATCCCTATGTGAACACAAGATGGCCACCATAAGATGGCTGGCAGGGGAGGGCAGTTGTGGGCAAACAGGCCAGTAGGGGAGGGCAGTTGGGAGGGACCAGGCCTGCAAGGGAGGGCAGTAGGGGGTGACCGGGCCGGCAGGGGAGGGCAGTTAGGGGTGAGCGGGCCAGCAGGGGAGGGTAGTTAGGGGAGATCGGGCTGGCAGGGGAAGACAGTTGGCCTGCAGGGGAGGACAGTTGTGGGAAACCAGGCCTGCAGGGGAGGGCAGTTGGGGAGGGACCCAGGCCTGCAGGGGAGGGCAGTTAGGGGTGACTGGGCCTACAGGGGAGGGCAGTTGAGGGTGACAAGGCCTTCAGGGGAGGGCAGTTGGGAGGGACCAGGCCTGCAGGGGAGGCCATTTAGGGGTGACCAGGCTGGCAAGGGAGAGCAGTTGGCCTGCAGAGGAGGGCAGTTGTATATAACCAGGCCTGCAGGGAAGGGCAGTTGGGGGGACCGGGCCTACAGCGGATAGCAGTTGGGAGGGATCAGGCCTGCAGGGGAGGGGTTATGGGGGGACCCAGGCCTGAAGGGGAGGGCTGTTGGGGGGAACCAGTCCTACAGGGGAGGGCAGTTGGGAGGGATCAGGCCTGCAGGGGAGGGCAGTTAGGGGTGACTGGGCCTACAGAGGAGGGCAGTTGGGGGTGACAAGGCCTTCAGGGGAGGGCAGTTGTGGGCAACCAGGCCTGCAGGGGAGGGCAGTTGGGGAGGGACCAGGCCTGCAGGGGAGGGCAGTTGGGAGGGGCCAGGGCTGCAGGGGAGGACAGTTAGGGGTGACCAGGCCTTTAGGGGAGGGCAGTTGGAGGCGACCAGGCCAGCAGGGGAGAGCAGTTAGGGGTGACCACGCTGGCAAGGAAGGGCTGTTAGGGGTGACTGGGCCAACAGGGGAGGGCAGTTGGGAGGGACCAGGCCAGCAGGGGAGAGCAGTTAGGGGCAACCAGGCTGGCAAGGGAGAGCAGTTGGCCTGCAGAGGAGGGCAGTTGTGGGTAACCAGGCCTGCAGGGGAGGGCAGTAGGGAGGGATCAGGCCTGCAGAGGAGGGGTTATGGGGGGGACCCAGGCCTGCAGGGGAGGGCAGTTTGGAGGGACCAGGCCTGCAGGGAAGGGCAGTTGGGAAGGACCAGGTCTACAGGGGAGGGCAGTTGGGAGGGACCAGGCCTATAGGGGAGGGTAGTAGGGAGGGACCAAGCCTACAGGGGAGGGCAGTTGGGAGGGATCAGGCCTGCAGGGGAGGGTTAGTGGGGGGGGGGACCCAAGCCTGCCTGGGATGGCTGTTGAGGGGGACCAGGCCTGCAGGGGAGGGCAGTTGGGAGGGACAAGAACTATAGGGGAGGGAAGTTGGGAGGGACCAGGCCTGCAGGGGAGGGCAGTTAGGGGTGACCATGCCTGTAGGGGAGGGCAGTTAGGGACGACCATGCCTGCAGGGGAGGGCAGTTGGGAGGGACCAGGCCTGCAGGGAAGGGCAGTTGGGAGGGACCAGGCCTGCAGGGGAGGGCAGTTGGGAGGGACCAGGCCTATAGGGGAGGGCAGTAGGGTGGTACCAAGCCGACAGGGGAGGGCAGTTGGGGGGGACCAGACCTGCAGGGGAGGGCAGTTGGGAGGGACAAGGACTATAGGGTAGGGAAGTTGGGAGGGACCAGGCCTGCAGGGGAGGGCAGTTAGGGGTGACCATGCCTGTAGGGGAGGGCAGTTAGGGGCAACTATGCCTGCAGGGGAGGGCTTTTGGGGGGTACCAGGCCTGCATGGGAGGGCAGTTGGGAGGGACCAGGCCTACAGGGGAGGGCAGTTGGGAGGGACCAGGACTATAGGGGAGGGCAGTTGGGAGGGTCCAGGGCTGCAGGGGAGGGCTAGTGGGGGGGGACCCAGGCTTGCAGGGGAGGGCTATTGGGGGGGGGGACCTGGCCTGCATGGGAAGGCAGCTGGCTTGAATGGGAGGGCAGTTGGGAAGGACCAGGCCTGCAGCTGAGGGCAGTTGGGAGGGACCGGGCCTACAGGGGAGGGCTGTTGGGGGGGACCAGGCCTGCAGGGGAGAGTAGTTAGGGGCAACCAGGCTGGCAAGGGAGAGCAGTTGGCCTGCAGAGGAGGGCATTTGTGGGTAACCAGGGCTGCAGGGGAAGGCAGTTGGGGGGACCAGGCCTGCAGGGGAAGGCAGCTGGTCTGAATGGGAGGGCAGTTAGGAGGGACCAGGCCTGCAGGGAAGGGCAGTTGGGAGGGACCAGGCCTGCAGGGGAGGGCAGTTGGGAAGGACCAGGCCTATAGGGGAGGGCAGTAGGGAGGGAACAAGCCTACAGGGGAGGGCAGTTGGGAGGGATCAGGCCTGCAGGGGAGGGTTTAAGGCAGGGGGGTGACCCAGTCCTGCCTGGAAGGGCTGTTGGGGGGGGGCAGGCCTGCAGGGGAGGACAGTTGGGAGGGACAAGGACTGTAGGGGAGGGCAGTTGGGAGGGACCAGGGCTGCAGGGGAGGGCAGTTGGGAGGGACCAGGCCTTCAGGGGAGAGCAGTTGGGGGCGATCAGGCCTGCAGCGGAGGGCAATTAGGGGTGACTGGACTTGCGGGGGGGGCAGTTAGGAGCAACCAGGTCAGCAGGGGATAGCAGTTGGGGGTGACCAGGTCAGCAGGGGAAAGCAGTTGGGGGTGACCAGGTCTGCAGGGGAGGGCAGTTGGGGGCAATCAGGCAGGCAGGGGAACAGTTAGACATCGATTAGGCTTTCAGGGGAGTGGTTAGGGGGTGATCAGGCTGGCAGGCAGAAGCTGTTAGGGGCAATCAGGCAGGCAGGCAGGCAGGTGAGCAGTTGGGAGCCAGCAGTCCTGTATTGTGAGAGGGATGTCCGACTGCCCGTTTAGGCCCGATCCCATATAGTTGGGCCTAAATGGGCAGTCAGACATTCCACGAGGGGACCCAGATTGTAGAAGGGTGCAGGCTCAGCTGAGGGACACACCCCTCCCCTGTGCACGAATTTTGTGCACCAGGCCTCTAGTAGTAATATATTCTCTCATAGGTCTGAAAGCCAGAAATCTGAAATCAAAGTGTTGGCAGGAACATATTCCTACTGAAGGCTCTATAAGAGAATCTTTCCTTGTCTCTTCCAATATCCAGTGGCTCCACCCATTCCTTGGCTTGATACTGGGTAACACTGGTCTCTGCCTCTGTCCTTATATGGCCTTCTCCTTCCTGTCTCTATGTTTGCCTTCTCTTGTCCTGTCTTTTATAATGACACATATTATTGGACTTAGGGCCTATACTAATCCAGGGTGATCTCATCTCAAGATCCCAAATTTAATTATATCTGCAAAGATTCCTATTATAAATAACATCTCTTTCGCAAGTAGTTTTATGTTTTAGAGGGGTCACTGTTCAACACATTACAGGCCGTTACCAGTGCCATGTACTCTGCTGAGAGCTTTATTTGCATTATCTCGTTTAATATACACAATTGATGTTCTCAGGGTTCAATTCCTGACTTACAAGTAGTGTGGTATCCCTGTGTGTGTATGTGTGTGAGTGTTATTAATAATTTGTTTGTTTGTCTAATTGCTCTATCTGTATGTATTAGACACAGTGGGAATAAAGAGGAGAAACAGATTAATTTCCTGAGTCAGTCTTTTCTAAGGTGCTAAACTAAGCTGGGTCCTGGTGAATAGCGAGAAGCACTTTAGGTGGATAATTGGGCAAAGAACACAAATAGAGGTAAGAAAACATGGAGTATCCAGGATTATTCGTGGAAACCAACAGAAATCCAAACAAACCTAACACACTAGAATTAGTAGGTAAAATGGAAAGTGTATTTTAAAAAGAAGAGTATGGCTAAACCTCAGTGACATGTATTCAGTAACAGCTCCTCTATTGAATACCACAGTCTTGCTTCTTTTACAAGGGGGATGTGGTTATCTACAGTACATTAAGTATTTATTGTCAGAGAACAACTGTGAGGCATTTCTTCTCTGACCCCAAATTACAAAATAATCACAGGAAAAGGTTTTGATTGCCCTACCTAAAATCTGATGCCCATTTCTAGACCCATTTCTGTGGCCAAAGGGGAAGGATTTATATGAAAATGGCAGCTCTCACACCACATCCCTGACATCCCTCTCACCACTAAACAAACATGTCCTTTAACTATGCATCCCTGACATCCCTCTCACCACTAAACAAACATGTCCTTTAACTACATAGTTAAAGGACATGTTTGTTTAGTGGTGAGAGGGATGTCAGGGATGGTTAGTAGGAAGAGGTAGAGACAAAAATAAGGTTCTTATTTTGAGCAATTGTGTTTAATATGGATAATGAAGTGTTTAATATAGATAAGGGAAATCTAGTTTAGAATGGAAGGGAAGAGGAAGGGCATAACAGAGATTTTGGAGGTGAAATCTTATAGCAGGCTTTTTTTTTTAACTTAGTACTATTGACATATGGTGTCAGATACTTCTTTGTTGTAGGGTTGGAACTGTCCTGTGCATTATGGAATGCTTAACAGCATCCCTGGCCTCTACCTACTAGATGCCAGTAGCAATCACCCTCCCCCCCCCCAAGTTGTGACAACCAAAAATGTTTCCAAACATTACCAAATATCCCCTGGGGAGCCAAACCCTTCCCCAGCCCTTCATTGAGAACCATTAATCTATAGGGTTAATTAAATGAATGAGTTGCTTTCTTAGGACTGAGTCTTTAGTCGTTCAAATAGAAAAAGTATTAAGACACAGAGTATTTCAATTCTGCAATCAGATAGTGCAATATTTTAATATCCCACCATTACTCTGAATTTCTGTAACACTGAATTTCTGCATAAGCATACAATAAACTCAAGGTGTTTTGACTCTCCTTGATTATTGTAATTTATCCCATATGTTATTTGTGTTTTATTTATTTTATTCTATTGGCTTTTAATTGTCAGATTCTTTGGGGATGTCTGGTAGTCAGGTACATTTAGGTTATGGTGAAATTACTAATTGTATAAGGGCTTGTCAAAGAGGCCAACAAATATTCTGGTGAAAAGTGGTTTTCGAAAAATGATTTTAAATGTTTTAATTCAATAGTTAATACTTAAGAAGTAAAAACAAAACATGAAACTAAAAAGAAGTTTGATAAACTTTCAACCCTAAGTTTTGTGTTATTAGACAATATGTGATGACCTTGTCCTGATATTAAAAACCCGGAGGTTATTATGCTAAGTGAAATAAGCCAGTCAGAGAAACTAAATACCATATGATCACACTTATATGTGGAATCTAATGAAAAAATAAATAAACTTATGAGCAAAATAGAAACAGAGGCATGGATACATGGAACAGACTGACAGCTGTCAGGTGGTCGGGGTTGGAGGGACTGGAAGAAAGAAGGTAAAGAGATTAGCCAAAGAACATATGTGTATAACCCATGGACACAGACAACAGTGTGGTGATGGCCAGAGGGAAGGGGGGCAGGGGCTGGATGGAAGTGGTCAAGGAGAGGAGAAAATGGGGACATCTGTAATAGTGTCAACAACAATAAAATTAAAAGTTGAAAAGAGAAACAAATAGCCCTAGCCAGTTTGGCTCAGTAGATAGAGTGTCAGCCTGAGGACTGAAGGGTCCCAGGTTCTATTCTGGTCGAGGGCACATGCCTGAGTTGCGGGCTCGGTCTCCAGTTGGGGGCATGCGAGAGGCAGCCAATCAGTGATTCTCATTATGGACATTTCTATCTCTCTATCCCTCTCCCTTCCTCTCTGAAACCAATAAAAAATATTTTTTAAAAAAGAAAGAAAAAAATAATAAAAGTCTCTGAGTAGATCTTGTTGGATAAGAATAAGATAACTGAACTATGGGTCAAAAAGAGATAGAATCTCAGTGTTAGAAGAGACCTTACAGTCTAATTTCCCACAGAAATTATTTTATAGCACCCTGAACAAATAGTCATTCAGCTATTGTTTCAATACTTTCAGTGACAGAGAAGTCACCATCTGATTGAGCCAAAATCTGCATCACTGTCATTTCCACTCATTGGTCCCCATTATACCCTCTGTTATACACAAAAGTTCCCAAGTAAGAGTTCTTCAAATACTAGGAAAGAGCCACTCCATCCCCAACCAATCACTAACTCCACCTACCACTTTCCATCCTCAAGTGTTTCTTTGGTCCTGCTAAAAATGTCCTGTTTCTTAAACTATTCCTTATATCATGAGGCTTCTAGAACCTTCATAGTTTTTATCATCTTCCTCTGATCATGCTTCAATTTGTAAATATCCTCCTTAAAAGATAGGGTCCATTCTTATATACCAGTGGATATAAATTAGTATATCCTGCTGTGATGGACTTTGGCAAAATATATCAAGTGCCTGGAAAATGTCTGTACACTTTGACCCAGTAATTGTTCATATAAGGATCTTGTCCAGTGAATAAGCAAAGATTGAAACATAAAGATATTCATTGTCACATTGTTTTAAATAAAACAAAAATTATCCTACCTAATAAAATAGTAATATGCAAATTGACCGCACCTTTGCTACGCCCAAGCCACACCCACCAGCCAATCAGGGCGAGTATGCAAATTACCCAACAAAGATGGCAGTTAATTTGCATACACGGAGGGAGGGAGGTGTGAAGACTGAAGACAACTTAGAAGGAAGAAGGAGGAAAAGCGAAAAGCAAGGTGGCTGCCAGAGGGAAAGCCCGGGCAGGGCGGAGCGGGGCAGGCGGCAGCAGTGCTCGGGTGCAGGCGCGGTGGCAGCGGCAGTGCACACGGCTGCAGCGGCCGCTTGCAGGATTCTTCCTGCAAATGGGCTACTAGTTATAATATAAATATCTAACAATAAAAGAATGGTAAAATAAATAATAGAATAACCCAAACAGGATAAATTGTACATACTTTACAAATATGGCTATGTAACAATATATACATACATAGAAAAAAGACTGTAAGTAAATATTTTTTATTATTCCTGGTGGCTATTTCTGGGCTATAGGTCATCATTATTATTTATTTTCTCCAGTATTTTAAAAAATGTTCACAATTGGTATGTATTACTTTTATATCAATCAAAAGAAGATTTAGTAATCCAGATCTGTTTAGAAACACACTAGCTGAGAGTAAGCACTCAGTCTGTGCTGTTTGTAGCTGGATCCCTATTGCCTAGCACAGAGTAGATACTATTAAATATTAAATGTTTGATTAAATGAATGAAAGCACAAACTACAAATGGACTTAATGTGGGCCATTAAGTTCCTTAAAGTCTTTTTTCATATATCCTTCCTTACCTGAGGCAGAAAGAGCCACCTACATTGACAAAATGTAAGTAAATATCAGGGGCCCTCATGAGAGGATGTGGAACCTGACAGATGCAATTCTCTTACATATCTTAAAAAGAAGGCCCAATGAATCTTAGCACAGCGTTTTTGGCTCTAAATATATCCAATATAAGAGATATAAACCTTGATATTCAATCCAATAATAAGCAATCAGTTGAGCAAGGGGTCCCCTATGAACTTCATCTATAAAATGAGAGTAACATTAATATCTATCTCATAGAGTTGAGCTAAGATAGTGCCTGGCATATAGTAAGTGTTGGGTAAGTGTTTATTAGTATAATTATTATTTATTGAGTATCTACTCTGAACCCATCACTGTACTAATCTCTGAGAAGAAAACAAAGGTTAACCAGCACAGACTCAGTTCTAAGGAAACTTGGGCAGGTGATGGGGAGGGCAGGCCACTCCTCTCTGTGGCTTCAGAACAGATAGTTTGGGCATGATACTGATGATTGGCCAGAACTTTACATGTATGTCTTTCTATGTCCTCCTTTCTTGCCCCATAGTTACACTCTGCCACATTTTCTTATGTAAGCCAAAACTGGAATCCCAGGAAAGGCTTCATTGTGACCCGACCTTCTTACCACTTCTACAGCAGCATGCTCCAGTGCATTGCCGAAGTTAATGGGAAGACACACAGGTCATTCTATCTCCCACAGCGTCTGGGTATGTGATCTTATGTTTTTAGGTTAGAAAATGGGATCTTGCTGCTCCTGGTAATCACTTCCTATTTGTATAAACCTTACTTCAGCTATAATTTCTTCCATATTACTTTAGTTATTAAGTGATTCTAAGCTTTTATTTTAAGAAATGTATGTAGCAAAAAAACCCAGACTAAGTTCTGCTACTGTTTTCAGTTGCCTGATCAATAGATCCATAAAATCAATGGTTTATTAGTGTCTAGCAATAGATACTTAGCTTTTATAAATTTATCCTTGCAAAACTATGAAATGATGGTACATATTGTGGCTAAACAATAGACATCTTGGAACTTTATATCAATGCTGCTCTTGTGTAGAAGTGAAGACAGGCTTCTAACTCAGGGAAGACCCTTTGCTCAGAGAATTCAGAAATGTAGCAGAATTAGCCACAGAAGGGCTTAATGGATTTAGATCAGTAGGAGGAAAACCTTTCTGATGGAGAGTTTATTAAACTGGGTATATGATTTCCTAAGCAGGATTGCAGAATCCTTTTCATTGGAAAACCTCAAGAACTAGAAAGATAGCTTTGCCACCACCACCAAGCCTCTTGATATAATTTATATAAAATCTTATCCAGCAGTTTCTGAATCATGGAATCTTCTGGTTTGGTTTTGAGTCTACATTTTCATATAAGAAAAGAAATGAGAAATTGAGAATTCTAAGAAGTACTCCATAATCCAGATTTTTGTCT